>NC_090445.1:275365819-275994054 GCF_031143425.1 Pleurodeles waltl | reverse complement strand
GGCTGAGCTGGAGGCCAAAATCTACAGGGTAGGCACTTTGTAAAAAACACCTCAGTTTTCTTTGGAAAAATGTGATGTGTCTACGTTGTGTTTTGGGGCATTTCCTGTTGCGGGCACTAGACCTACCCACACAACTGAGGTATCATTTTTATCTGGAGACTTTGGGGAAATTGGGTGGAAGGAAATTTGTGTGTCCTCTCAGATTCCAGAACGTTCTGTCACCGAAATGTGAGGAAAAAGTGTTTTTTTTAGCCAAATGTAGAGGTTTGCAATAGATTATATGTAACAGAACCTGTGAGAGCTCCACAAGTCACCCCATCCTGGATTCCCCTAGGTCTCTAGTTTTAAAAGATGCACAGGTTTGGTAGATTTCCCTAGGTACCGGCTGAGCTAAAGGCCATAATCCACAGGTAGGCAGTTTGCAAAAAAATCTCTGTTTTCTGTGGAAAAATATGATGTGTCCACGTTGTGTTTTGGGGCATTTACTGTCACAGGCACTAGGCCTACCCACACAAGTGAGGTGTCATTTTGAGCGAGAGACCTTAGGGAATGCTGGGTGGAAGGAAATTTGTTTCTCCTCACAGATTACAGAACTTTCTGTCACCGAAATGTGAGGAAAAGTGTTTTTTTCAGCCAAATTTTGAGGTTTGCAAAGGATTCTGCGTAACAGAACCTAGTGAGAGACCCACAAGTCACCCCATATTGGATTCCCCTAGGTCTCTAGTTTTCTAACATGGTCAGGTTTTCCAGGTTTTCCGAGGTGCCGCCTGAGCTAGAGGCTAAATTCCACAGGTAGGCACTTTGCAAAAAACACCTCTGTTTTCTTTCGGAAAATGTGATGTGTCCACGTTGTGTTTTGGGACATTTACTGTCGCAGGCACTAGGCCTACCCACACAAGTGAGGGTGTCTTTTTCAGCGGGAGACTTTAGGAAATGCTGGGTGGAAGAAAAATTTGTGGCTCCTCTCAGATTCCAGAACTTTCTGTCACCGAAATGTGAGGAAAAAGTGTTTTTTATCCAAATTTAGAGGGTAGCAAAGGATTCTGGGTAACAAAACCTGGTGAGAGCCCCACAAGTCACCCCATCTTGGATTCCCTTAGGTCTCTAGTTTTCCAAAGTACACATGTTTGGTAGGTTTTCCTAGGTGCCCGGCTGAACTAGAGGCCAAAATCCACAGGTAGGCACTTTGCAAAAAACACCTCTGTTTTCTTTGGAAAAATGTGATGTGTCCACGTTGTGTTTTGGGGCATTTCCTGTTGCGGGCACTAGGCCTACCAACACAAGTGAGGTATAATTTTTATCGTGAGACTTGGGGGAATGCTGGGTGGAAGGAAATTTGGGGCTCCCCTCAGGTTCCAGAACATTCTGTCACCAAAATGTGAGGAAAAAAGTATTTTTTTAGCCAAATTTTGAGGTTTGCAAAGGATTCTGGGTAACAGAACCTGGTGAGAGCCCCACAAGTCAAGCCATCTTGGATTCCCCTAGGTCTCTAGTTTTGAAAAAGTCACAAGTTTGGTAGGTTTTCCTAGGTGCCGGCTGAGCTAGAGGCCAAAATCCACAGCTAGGCAGTGTGCAAAAAACACCTCTGTTTTCTTTGGAAAAATGTGATGTGTCTACATTGTGTTTTGGGGCATTTGCTGTCGTGGGCACTAGGCCTACCCACACAAGTAAGGTATCATTGTTATCGGAGACCTGGGGGAACGCTTGATTGAAAGAAATTTGTGGCTCCTCTCAGATTCTAGAACTTTCTGTCACTGAAATGTGAGTAAAAAGTGTTTTTTTAGCCACATTTTGAGGTTTGCAAAGGATTCTGGGTAATAGAACCTGGTGAGAGCCCCACAAGTCAACCCATATTGGATTCCCCTATCTCTCTAGTTTTCAAAAATGCACAGGTTTGGTAGGTTTCCCTTGTCGTGGCTGAGCTAGAGGCCAAAATCCACTGGTAGGCACTTTGTAAAAAACACCTCTGTTTTCTTTGGAAAAATGTGATGTGTCCCATGTTGTGTTTTGGGGGCATTTCCTGTTGCGGGCACTAGGCCTACGCACACAAGTGAGGTATCATTTTATCGGGAGTCATGGGGGAACGCTGGGTGAAAGGAAATTTGTGTCTCCTCTCAGATTCCAGAACATTCTTTCACCGAAATGTGAGGAAAAAGTGTTTTTTTAGCCAAATTTAGAGGTTTGCAAAGGATTATATGTAACAGAACCTGTGAGAGCTCCACAAGTCACCCCATCTAGGACTCTGCTAGGTCTCTAGTTTTAAAAATGCACAGGTTTGGTAGGTTTTTCCTAGATGCCGCTGAACTAGAGGCCAAAATCCATCGGAAGGCAGTTTGCAAAAAACACCTCAGTTTCTTTGGAAAAATGTGATGTGTCCATGTTGTGTTTTGGGGGCATTTACTGTTGCAGGCTCTAGGCCTACCCACACAAGTGAGGTGTCATTTTGAGCGGGAGACCTTAGGGAATGCTGGGTGGAAGGAAATTTGTGGCTCCTCTCAGATTCCAGAACTTTCTGTCACCGAAATGTGGGGAAAAAGTGTTTTTTATCCACATTTTGAGGTTTGCAAAGGATTCTGGGTAACATAACCTGCTAAGAGCCCCACAAGTCACCCCATCTAGGATTCCCATAGGTCTCTAGTTTTAAAAAATGCACAGTTTGGTAGGTTTCCCTAGGTGCCGGCTGAGCTGGAGGCCAAAATCTACAGGTAGGCACTTTGTAAAAAACACCTCAGTTTTCTTTGGAAAAATGTGATGTGTCTACGTTGTGTTTTGGGGCATTTCCTGTTGCGGGCACTAGACCTACCCACACAACTGAGGTATCATTTTTATCTGGAGACTTTGGGGAAATTGGGTGGAAGGAAATTTGTGTGTCCTCTCAGATTCCAGAACGTTCTGTCACCGAAATGTGAGGAAAAAGTGTTTTTTTTAGCCAAATGTAGAGGTTTGCAAAAGATTATATGTAACAGAACCTGTGAGAGCTCCACAAGTCACCCCATCCTGGATTCCCCTAGGTCTCTAGTTTTAAAAGATGCACAGGTTTGGTAGATTTCCCTAGGTACCGGCTGAGCTAAAGGCCATAATCCACAGGTAGGCAGTTTGCAAAAAAATCTCTGTTTTCTGTGGAAAAATATGATGTGTCCACGTTGTGTTTTGGGGCATTTACTGTCACAGGCACTAGGCCTACCCACACAAGTGAGGTGTCATTTTGAGCGAGAGACCTTAGGGAATGCTGGGTGGAAGGAAATTTGTTTCTCCTCACAGATTACAGAACTTTCTGTCACCGAAATGTGAGGAAAAGTGTTTTTTTCAGCCAAATTTTGAGGTTTGCTAAGGATTCTGCGTAACAGAACCTAGTGAGAGACCCACAAGTCACCCCATATTGGATTCCCCTAGGTCTCTAGTTTTCTAACATGGTCAGGTTTTCCAGGTTTTCCGAGGTGCCGCCTGAGCTAGAGGCTAAATTCCACAGGTAGGCACTTTGCAAAAAACACCTCTGTTTTCTTTCGGAAAATGTGATGTGTCCACGTTGTGTTTTGGGACATTTACTGTCGCAGGCACTAGGCCTACCCACACAAGTGAGGTGTCTTTTTCAGCGGGAGACTTTAGGAAATGCTGGGTGGAAGAAAATTTGTGGCTCCTCTCAGATTCCAGAACTTTCTGTCACCGAAATGTGAGGAAAAAGTGTTTTTTATCCAAATTTAGAGGGTAGCAAAGGATTCTGGGTAACAAAACCTGGTGAGAGCCCCACAAGTCACCCCATCTTGGATTCCCTTAGGTCTCTAGTTTTCCAAAGTACACATGTTTGGTAGGTTTTCCTAGGTGCCGGCTGAACTAGAGGCCAAAATCCACAGGTAGGCACTTTGCAAAAAACACCTCTGTTTTCTTTGGAAAAATGTGATGTGTCCACGTTGTGTTTTGGGGCATTTCCTGTTGCGGGCACTAGGCCTACCAACACAAGTGAGGTATAATTTTTATCGTGAGACTTGGGGGAATGCTGGGTGGAAGGAAATTTGGGGCTCCCCTCAGGTTCCAGAACATTCTGTCACCAAAATGTGAGGAAAAAGTATTTTTTTAGCCAAATTTTGAGGTTTGCAAAGGATTCTGGGTAACAGAACCTGGTGAGAGCCCCACAAGTCAAGCCATCTTGGATTCCCCTAGGTCTCTAGTTTTGAAAAAGTCACAAGTTTGGTAGGTTTTCCTAGGTGCCGGCTGAGCTAGAGGCCAAAATCCACAGCTAGGCAGTGTGCAAAAAACACCTCTGTTTTCTTTGGAAAAATGTGATGTGTCTACATTGTGTTTTGGGGCATTTGCTGTCGTGGGCACTAGGCCTACCCACACAAGTAAGGTATCATTGTTATCGGGAGACCTGGGGGAACGCTTGATTGAAAGAAATTTGTGGCTCCTCTCAGATTCTAGAACTTTCTGTCACTGAAATGTGAGTAAAAAGTGTTTTTTAGCCACATTTTGAGGTTTGCAAAGGATTCTGGGTAATAGAACCTGGTGAGAGCCCCACAAGTCAACCCATATTGGATTCCCCTATCTCTCTAGTTTTCAAAAATGCACAGGTTTGGTAGGTTTCCCTTGTCGTGGCTGAGCTAGAGGCCAAAATCCACTGGTAGGCACTTTGTAAAAAACACCTCTGTTTTCTTTGGAAAAATGTGATGTGTCCATGTTGTGTTTTGGGGGCATTTCCTGTTGCGGGCACTAGGCCTACGCACACAAGTGAGGTATCATTTTTATCGGGAGTCATGGGGGAACGCTGGGTGAAAGGAAATTTGTGTCTCCTCTCAGATTCCAGAACATTCTTTCACCGAAATGTGAGGAAAAAGTGTTTTTTTAGCCAAATTTAGAGGTTTGCAAAGGATTATATGTAACAGAACCTGTGAGAGCTCCACAAGTCACCCCATCTAGGACTCTGCTAGGTCTCTAGTTTTAAAAATGCACAGGTTTGGTAGGTTTTTCCTAGATGCCGGCTGAACTAGAGGCCAAAATCCATCGGAAGGCAGTTTGCAAAAAACACCTCAGTTTTCTTTGGAAAAATGTGATGTGTCCATGTTGTGTTTTGGGGCATTTACTGTTGCAGGCTCTAGGCCTACCCACACAAGTGAGGTGTCATTTTGAGCGGGAGACCTTAGGGAATGCTGGGTGGAAGGAAATTTGTGGCTCCTCTCAGATTCCAGAACTTTCTGTCACCGAAATGTGGGGAAAAAGTGTTTTTTATCCACATTTTGAGGTTTGCAAAGGATTCTGGGTAACATAACCTGCTAAGAGCCCCACAAGTCACCCCATCTAGGATTCCCATAGGTCTCTAGTTTTAAAAAATGCACAGTTTGGTAGGTTTCCCTAGGTGCCGGCTGAGCTGGAGGCCAAAATCTACAGGTAGGCACTTTGTAAAAAACACCTCAGTTTTCTTTGGAAAAATGTGATGTGTCTACGTTGTGTTTTGGGGCATTTCCTGTTGCGGGCACTAGACCTACCCACACAACTGAGGTATCATTTTTATCTGGAGACTTTGGGGAAATTGGGTGGAAGGAAATTTGTGTGTCCTCTCAGATTCCAGAACGTTCTGTCACCGAAATGTGAGGAAAAAGTGTTTTTTTTAGCCAAATGTAGAGGTTTGCAAAAGATTATATGTAACAGAACCTGTGAGAGCTCCACAAGTCACCCCATCCTGGATTCCCCTAGGTCTCTAGTTTTAAAAGATGCACAGGTTTGGTAGATTTCCCTAGGTACCGGCTGAGCTAAAGGCCATAATCCACAGGTAGGCAGTTTGCAAAAAAATCTCTGTTTTCTGTGGAAAAATATGATGTGTCCACGTTGTGTTTTGGGGCATTTACTGTCACAGGCACTAGGCCTACCCACACAAGTGAGGTGTCATTTTGAGCGAGAGACCTTAGGGAATGCTGGGTGGAAGGAAATTTGTTTCTCCTCACAGATTACAGAACTTTCTGTCACCGAAATGTGAGGAAAAGTGTTTTTTTCAGCCAAATTTTGAGGTTTGCAAAGGATTCTGCGTAACAGAACCTAGTGAGAGACCCACAAGTCACCCCATATTGGATTCCCCTAGGTCTCTAGTTTTCTAACATGGTCAGGTTTTCCAGGTTTTCCGAGGTGCCGCCTGAGCTAGAGGCTAAATTCCACAGGTAGGCACTTTGCAAAAAACACCTCTGTTTTCTTTCGGAAAATGTGATGTGTCCACGTTGTGTTTTGGGACATTTACTGTCGCAGGCACTAGGCCTACCCACACAAGTGAGGTGTCTTTTTCAGCGGGAGACTTTAGGAAATGCTGGGTGGAAGAAAATTTGTGGCTCCTCTCAGATTCCAGAACTTTCTGTCACCGAAATGTGAGGAAAAAGTGTTTTTTATCCAAATTTAGAGGGTAGCAAAGGATTCTGGGTAACAAAACCTGGTGAGAGCCCCACAAGTCACCCCATCTTGGATTCCCTTAGGTCTCTAGTTTTCCAAAGTACACATGTTTGGTAGGTTTTCCTAGGTGCCGGCTGAACTAGAGGCCAAAATCCACAGGTAGGCACTTTGCAAAAAACACCTCTGTTTTCTTTGGAAAAATGTGATGTGTCCACGTTGTGTTTTGGGGCATTTCCTGTTGCGGGCACTAGGCCTACCAACACAAGTGAGGTATAATTTTTATCGTGAGACTTGGGGGAATGCTGGGTGGAAGGAAATTTGGGGCTCCCCTCAGGTTCCAGAACATTCTGTCACCAAAATGTGAGGAAAAAGTATTTTTTTAGCCAAATTTTGAGGTTTGCAAAGGATTCTGGGTAACAGAACCTGGTGAGAGCCCCACAAGTCAAGCCATCTTGGATTCCCCTAGGTCTCTAGTTTTGAAAAAGTCACAAGTTTGGTAGGTTTTCCTAGGTGCCGGCTGAGCTAGAGGCCAAAATCCACAGCTAGGCAGTGTGCAAAAAACACCTCTGTTTTCTTTGGAAAAATGTGATGTGTCTACATTGTGTTTTGGGGCATTTGCTGTCGTGGGCACTAGGCCTACCCACACAAGTAAGGTATCATTGTTATCGGGAGACCTGGGGGAACGCTTGATTGAAAGAAATTTGTGGCTCCTCTCAGATTCTAGAACTTTCTGTCACTGAAATGTGAGTAAAAAGTGTTTTTTAGCCACATTTTGAGGTTTGCAAAGGATTCCGGGTAATAGAACCTGGTGAGAGCCCCACAAGTCAACCCATATTGGATTCCCCTATCTCTCTAGTTTTCAAAAATGCACAGGTTTGGTAGGTTTCCCTTGTCGTGGCTGAGCTAGAGGCCAAAATCCACTGGTAGGCACTTTGTAAAAAACACCTCTGTTTTCTTTGGAAAAATGTGATGTGTCCATGTTGTGTTTTGGGGGCATTTCCTGTTGCGGGCACTAGGCCTACGCACACAAGTGAGGTATCATTTTTATCGGGAGTCATGGGGGAACGCTGGGTGAAAGGAAATTTGTGTCTCCTCTCAGATTCCAGAACATTCTTTCACCGAAATATGAGGAAAAAGTGTTTTTTTAGCCAAATTTAGAGGTTTGCAAAGGATTATATGTAACAGAACCTGTGAGAGCTCCACAAGTCACCCCATCTAGGACTCTGCTAGGTCTCTAGTTTTAAAAATGCACAGGTTTGGTAGGTTTTTCCTAGATGCCGGCTGAACTAGAGGCCAAAATCCATCGGAAGGCAGTTTGCAAAAAACACCTCAGTTTTCTTTGGAAAAATGTGATGTGTCCATGTTGTGTTTTGGGGCATTTACTGTTGCAGGCTCTAGGCCTACCCACACAAGTGAGGTGTCATTTTGAGCGGGAGACCTTAGGGAATGCTGGGTGGAAGGAAATTTGTGGCTCCTCTCAGATTCCAGAACTTTCTGTCACCGAAATGTGGGGAAAAAGTGTTTTTTATCCACATTTTGAGGTTTGCAAAGGATTCTGGGTAACATAACCTGCTAAGAGCCCCACAAGTCACCCCATCTAGGATTCCCATAGGTCTCTAGTTTTAAAAAATGCACAGTTTGGTAGGTTTCCCTAGGTGCCGGCTGAGCTGGAGGCCAAAATCTACAGGTAGGCACTTTGTAAAAAACACCTCAGTTTTCTTTGGAAAAATGTGATGTGTCTACGTTGTGTTTTGGGGCATTTCCTGTTGCGGGCACTAGACCTACCCACACAACTGAGGTATCATTTTTATCTGGAGACTTTGGGGAAATTGGGTGGAAGGAAATTTGTGTGTCCTCTCAGATTCCAGAACGTTCTGTCACCGAAATGTGAGGAAAAAGTGTTTTTTTTAGCCAAATGTAGAGGTTTGCAAAAGATTATATGTAACAGAACCTGTGAGAGCTCCACAAGTCACCCCATCCTGGATTCCCCTAGGTCTCTAGTTTTAAAAGATGCACAGGTTTGGTAGATTTCCCTAGGTACCGGCTGAGCTAAAGGCCATAATCCACAGGTAGGCAGTTTGCAAAAAAATCTCTGTTTTCTGTGGAAAAATATGATGTGTCCACGTTGTGTTTTGGGGCATTTACTGTCACAGGCACTAGGCCTACCCACACAAGTGAGGTGTCATTTTGAGCGAGAGACCTTAGGGAATGCTGGGTGGAAGGAAATTTGTTTCTCCTCACAGATTACAGAACTTTCTGTCACCGAAATGTGAGGAAAAGTGTTTTTTTCAGCCAAATTTTGAGGTTTGCAAAGGATTCTGCGTAACAGAACCTAGTGAGAGACCCACAAGTCACCCCATATTGGATTCCCCTAGGTCTCTAGTTTTCTAACATGGTCAGGTTTTCCAGGTTTTCCGAGGTGCCGCCTGAGCTAGAGGCTAAATTCCACAGGTAGGCACTTTGCAAAAAACACCTCTGTTTTCTTTCGGAAAATGTGATGTGTCCACGTTGTGTTTTGGGACATTTACTGTCGCAGGCACTAGGCCTACCCACACAAGTGAGGTGTCTTTTTCAGCGGGAGACTTTAGGAAATGCTGGGTGGAAGAAAATTTGTGGCTCCTCTCAGATTCCAGAACTTTCTGTCACCGAAATGTGAGGAAAAAGTGTTTTTTATCCAAATTTAGAGGGTAGCAAAGGATTCTGGGTAACAAAACCTGGTGAGAGCCCCACAAGTCACCCCATCTTGGATTCCCTTAGGTCTCTAGTTTTCCAAAGTACACATGTTTGGTAGGTTTTCCTAGGTGCCGGCTGAACTAGAGGCCAAAATCCACAGGTAGGCACTTTGCAAAAAACACCTCTGTTTTCTTTGGAAAAATGTGATGTGTCCACGTTGTGTTTTGGGGCATTTCCTGTTGCGGGCACTAGGCCTACCAACACAAGTGAGGTATAATTTTTATCGTGAGACTTGGGGGAATGCTGGGTGGAAGGAAATTTGGGGCTCCCCTCAGGTTCCAGAACATTCTGTCACCAAAATGTGAGGAAAAAGTATTTTTTTAGCCAAATTTTGAGGTTTGCAAAGGATTCTGGGTAACAGAACCTGGTGAGAGCCCCACAAGTCAAGCCATCTTGGATTCCCCTAGGTCTCTAGTTTTGAAAAAGTCACAAGTTTGGTAGGTTTTCCTAGGTGCCGGCTGAGCTAGAGGCCAAAATCCACAGCTAGGCAGTGTGCAAAAAACACCTCTGTTTTCTTTGGAAAAATGTGATGTGTCTACATTGTGTTTTGGGGCATTTGCTGTCGTGGGCACTAGGCCTACCCACACAAGTAAGGTATCATTGTTATCGGGAGACCTGGGGGAACGCTTGATTGAAAGAAATTTGTGGCTCCTCTCAGATTCTAGAACTTTCTGTCACTGAAATGTGAGTAAAAAGTGTTTTTTAGCCACATTTTGAGGTTTGCAAAGGATTCTGGGTAATAGAACCTGGTGAGAGCCCCACAAGTCAACCCATATTGGATTCCCCTATCTCTCTAGTTTTCAAAAATGCACAGGTTTGGTAGGTTTCCCTTGTCGTGGCTGAGCTAGAGGCCAAAATCCACTGGTAGGCACTTTGTAAAAAACACCTCTGTTTTCTTTGGAAAAATGTGATGTGTCCATGTTGTGTTTTGGGGGCATTTCCTGTTGCGGGCACTAGGCCTACGCACACAAGTGAGGTATCATTTTTATCGGGAGTCATGGGGGAACGCTGGGTGAAAGGAAATTTGTGTCTCCTCTCAGATTCCAGAACATTCTTTCACCGAAATGTGAGGAAAAAGTGTTTTTTTAGCCAAATTTAGAGGTTTGCAAAGGATTATATGTAACAGAACCTGTGAGAGCTCCACAAGTCACCCCATCTAGGACTCTGCTAGGTCTCTAGTTTTAAAAATGCACAGGTTTGGTAGGTTTTTCCTAGATGCCGGCTGAACTAGAGGCCAAAATCCATCGGAAGGCAGTTTGCAAAAAACACCTCAGTTTTCTTTGGAAAAATGTGATGTGTCCATGTTGTGTTTTGGGGCATTTACTGTTGCAGGCTCTAGGCCTACCCACACAAGTGAGGTGTCATTTTGAGCGGGAGACCTTAGGGAATGCTGGGTGGAAGGAAATTTGTGGCTCCTCTCAGATTCCAGAACTTTCTGTCACCGAAATGTGGGGAAAAAGTGTTTTTTATCCACATTTTGAGGTTTGCAAAGGATTCTGGGTAACATAACCTGCTAAGAGCCCCACAAGTCACCCCATCTAGGATTCCCATAGGTCTCTAGTTTTAAAAAATGCACAGTTTGGTAGGTTTCCCTAGGTGCCGGCTGAGCTGGAGGCCAAAATCTACAGGTAGGCACTTTGTAAAAAACACCTCAGTTTTCTTTGGAAAAATGTGATGTGTCTACGTTGTGTTTTGGGGCATTTCCTGTTGCGGGCACTAGACCTACCCACACAACTGAGGTATCATTTTTATCTGGAGACTTTGGGGAAATTGGGTGGAAGGAAATTTGTGTGTCCTCTCAGATTCCAGAACGTTCTGTCACCGAAATGTGAGGAAAAAGTGTTTTTTTTAGCCAAATGTAGAGGTTTGCAAAAGATTATATGTAACAGAACCTGTGAGAGCTCCACAAGTCACCCCATCCTGGATTCCCCTAGGTCTCTAGTTTTAAAAGATGCACAGGTTTGGTAGATTTCCCTAGGTACCGGCTGAGCTAAAGGCCATAATCCACAGGTAGGCAGTTTGCAAAAAAATCTCTGTTTTCTGTGGAAAAATATGATGTGTCCACGTTGTGTTTTGGGGCATTTACTGTCACAGGCACTAGGCCTACCCACACAAGTGAGGTGTCATTTTGAGCGGGAGACCTTAGGGAATGCTGGGTGGAAGGAAATTTGTGGCTCCTCTCAGATTCCAGAACTTTCTGTCACCGAAATGTGGGGAAAAAGTGTTTTTTATCCACATTTTGAGGTTTGCAAAGGATTCTGGGTAACATAACCTGCTAAGAGCCCCACAAGTCACCCCATCTAGGATTCCCATAGGTCTCTAGTTTTAAAAAATGCACAGTTTGGTAGGTTTCCCTAGGTGTCGGCTGAGCTGGAGGCCAAAATCTACAGGTAGGCACTTTGTAAAAAACACCTCAGTTTTCTTTGGAAAAATGTGATGTGTCTACGTTGTGTTTTGGGGCATTTCCTGTTGCGGGCACTAGACCTACCCACACAACTGAGGTATCATTTTTATCTGGAGACTTTGGGGAAATTGGGTGGAAGGAAATTTGTGTGTCCTCTCAGATTCCAGAACGTTCTGTCACCGAAATGTGAGGAAAAAGTGTTTTTTTTAGCCAAATGTAGAGGTTTGCAAAAGATTATATGTAACAGAACCTGTGAGAGCTCCACAAGTCACCCCATCCTGGATTCCCCTAGGTCTCTAGTTTTAAAAGATGCACAGGTTTGGTAGATTTCCCTAGGTACCGGCTGAGCTAAAGGCCATAATCCACAGGTAGGCAGTTTGCAAAAAAATCTCTGTTTTCTGTGGAAAAATATGATGTGTCCACGTTGTGTTTTGGGGCATTTACTGTCACAGGCACTAGGCCTACCCACACAAGTGAGGTGTCATTTTGAGCGAGAGACCTTAGGGAATGCTGGGTGGAAGGAAATTTGTTTCTCCTCACAGATTACAGAACTTTCTGTCACCGAAATGTGAGGAAAAGTGTTTTTTTCAGCCAAATTTTGAGGTTTGCAAAGGATTCTGCGTAACAGAACCTAGTGAGAGACCCACAAGTCACCCCATATTGGATTCCCCTAGGTCTCTAGTTTTCTAACATGGTCAGGTTTTCCAGGTTTTCCGAGGTGCCGCCTGAGCTAGAGGCTAAATTCCACAGGTAGGCACTTTGCAAAAAACACCTCTGTTTTCTTTCGGAAAATGTGATGTGTCCACGTTGTGTTTTGGGACATTTACTGTCGCAGGCACTAGGCCTACCCACACAAGTGAGGTGTCTTTTTCAGCGGGAGACTTTAGGAAATGCTGGGTGGAAGAAAATTTGTGGCTCCTCTCAGATTCCAGAACTTTCTGTCACCGAAATGTAAGGAAAAAGTGTTTTTTATCCAAATTTAGAGGGTAGCAAAGGATTCTGGGTAACAAAACCTGGTGAGAGCCCCACAAGTCACCCCATCTTGGATTCCCTTAGGTCTCTAGTTTTCCAAAGTACACATGTTTGGTAGGTTTTCCTAGGTGCCGGCTGAACTAGAGGCCAAAATCCACAGGTAGGCACTTTGCAAAAAACACCTCTGTTTTCTTTGGAAAAATGTGATGTGTCCACGTTGTGTTTTGGGGCATTTCCTGTTGCGGGCACTAGGCCTACCAACACAAGTGAGGTATAATTTTTATCGTGAGACTTGGGGGAATGCTGGGTGGAAGGAAATTTGGGGCTCCCCTCAGGTTCCAGAACATTCTGTCACCAAAATGTGAGGAAAAAGTATTTTTTTAGCCAAATTTTGAGGTTTGCAAAGGATTCTGGGTAACAGAACCTGGTGAGAGCCCCACAAGTCAAGCCATCTTGGATTCCCCTAGGTCTCTAGTTTTGAAAAAGTCACAAGTTTGGTAGGTTTTCCTAGGTGCCGGCTGAGCTAGAGGCCAAAATCCACAGCTAGGCAGTGTGCAAAAAACACCTCTGTTTTCTTTGGAAAAATGTGATGTGTCTACATTGTGTTTTGGGGCATTTGCTGTCGTGGGCACTAGGCCTACCCACACAAGTAAGGTATCATTGTTATCGGGAGACCTGGGGGAACGCTTGATTGAAAGAAATTTGTGGCTCCTCTCAGATTCTAGAACTTTCTGTCACTGAAATGTGAGTAAAAAGTGTTTTTTAGCCACATTTTGAGGTTTGCAAAGGATTCTGGGTAATAGAACCTGGTGAGAGCCCCACAAGTCAACCCATATTGGATTCCCCTATCTCTCTAGTTTTCAAAAATGCACAGGTTTGGTAGGTTTCCCTTGTCGTGGCTGAGCTAGAGGCCAAAATCCACTGGTAGGCACTTTGTAAAAAACACCTCTGTTTTCTTTGGAAAAATGTGATGTGTCCATGTTGTGTTTTGGGGGCATTTCCTGTTGCGGGCACTAGGCCTACGCACACAAGTGAGGTATCATTTTTATCGGGAGTCATGGGGGAACGCTGGGTGAAAGGAAATTTGTGTCTCCTCTCAGATTCCAGAACATTCTTTCACCGAAATGTGAGGAAAAAGTGTTTTTTTAGCCAAATTTAGAGGTTTGCAAAGGATTATATGTAACAGAACCTGTGAGAGCTCCACAAGTCACCCCATCTTGGATTCCCCTAGGTCTCTAGTTTTCAAAAATGCACAGGTTTGGTAGGTTTCCCTAGGTGCCATCTGAGCTAGAGGCCAAAATCCACTGGTGGGCAGTTTGCAAAAAAAAATCTGTTTCCTGTGGAAAAATGTGATGTGTCCACATTATGTTTTGGGGCATTTACTGTCGCGGGCACTAGGCCTATCCACACAAGTGCGGTGCCATTTTGATCGGGAGACTTTAGGGAATGCTGGGTGGAAGGAAATATGTGGCTCCTCTCAGATTCCAGAACTTTCTGTCACCGAAATGTGAGGAAAATGTGTTTTTTTAGCCAAATTTTGAGGTTTGCAAAGGATTGTGGGTAACAGAACCTCGTGAGAGCTCCACAAGTCACCCCATATTGGATTCCCCTAGGTCTTTAGTTTTCTAACATGCTCAGGTTTGGCAGGTTTTCCTAGGTGCCGGCTGAGCTAGAGGCCAAAATCCACAGGTAGGCACTTTGCAAAAAACACCTCTGTTTTCTTTGGTAAAATGTGATATGTCCACGTTGTGTTTTGGGGCAATACCTGTCGCGGGCACTAGGCCTACCCACACAAGTGAGGTATCATTTATATCAGGCGACTCGGGAGAATGCTGGGTGGAAGATTTGATTTCTTGTACATGGATTAGAAAATGCTGCTTTAGTATTTCAGTATTTAATGCTGGTAATGCACCATGTCACTATGGTGCTCATTTTAATTCATCTTGTCCTGTTGTGTGTTTATGGTTGGCAGTCATTGATATCGGTGACTTTGGGGATTTAATCACTGTACTGCACATGTGCTGGGTATGTAAGCCTGGCCACTGTGATATCGATATATATATAGAGAGAGAGAGATAATATATGGTTTATCTAAATGGTCAGAGTCATTTTCTCAAAGGCTCACTCAAATGCCGATGCTGGCAACAAAGGAGACACCCTCAAAAAATATTGTGTATCCAAGAAATTGTTTTACCCCACTCCAAAATTCCTGTAGGCAGGTTTATTTTTAGAAATAGCAACCACCAACGCGTTTCAACTCCACTTGAGTCGTGCTCACGGTTAATGAGTCCCTTTTCCCTTTTTCCCTTAAATAGTGTGATTATATTACTACCTCCCCATTGCATTTTGGTTATGGTACTTTATCATTACACAAAATAATTTTTTAATAAAAAATATATATAAAAATTCCACAAATTCAAATCATAAAATTTAAAGAATGTATAACAGTCGTAGCAAAATACTAGGTTATTAGTAGTTGTTTTCACACAGCTAGATTTCTTACCCAGTATTGTTTCTCTGTATATTAGCATGTACATTACTATTTTTAAAAAACTAAATTTTCACCATATGAAATATTTTTCATACAGAAATGTGCAATTTTAAGGATGATAGGATTATCATGGGCCTCAACATAATCTATTATGAACCAATTCATTTCTAAGCTGACTGGATTTATGCTTCTAATGATTACTTATAACTTTGTGTTTTGTCTTACAATTGCAAGAAATTTAACCATTTCAAATCATTCATTGCTGCTTATTGTATATTTCAATAACTATTATGTAATTATTGGCTAAGTGCCTTTGCAAATATAGTATGTAGTTTTCTCAACAATAAGACTAAAGCAAAATCCCCAGCCATATACTCCAATCCTGCATCAAAAATTCCTTCCAATAATAGATTTTAGATATTTTATATGCCACATCTATTCCCACATGTTAGATTAAATATTATATTATCCACATCCTCCTTATTTAAACAATGATAATATTTCATAATAATTGTTTTACAAACCAATATGAGACGTAATATTTGTCAATAGATGACCCTGCTGTCCTTGTAGTCATTTAATTCAATATTACGTTAATCACTTCCATTATCCATTGTTGATGTTCTTTATCCCTTATAAACGTACAAAGAGTTCTTCGTCCACATTCAACCTGTACGGAATCCTTGTATAGAGTTGAATAATGTATTTACTTTCAAGTTGTCTCAACAGTAGTGTTCTATTTCCTCCATGTTCATTAACATTTACCTGTGCCAAACCAAAAAACGATATACTTCTCCAATCTATGGTGTGGCATTTATTATGATGTCTAGCCAAGGCATAGCTGTGATCTTGATGTTGGATTGCTCTAATATGATCCAAAATTCTCTTTTTCAGTGGGCATATTGTACTTTTTCACGTATTGTAATCCACATTCACATTGGATCAACTATACTACAAATTGACTAATAGATGTCAGTTTTTGCATAATCTGTACTTCTCTTCCTTTGTAGTTATTTTGTGGCTACGCTATATTGATGATCTCTTCATAATATGGAATGGATCTAAGGAGGACTTGTATCATATTTCCAATGACTAAATAATAACATCTATGGTCTTCAATTCACTTTTGATATTAGTTTAACACTGTTAGACCTGACAGCCTTAGGGCGGTCACCCCTAACTTTTTGCATGCCTCCCTCCACTTTTGAGATACTGTTTTTGCTGGTTTTTAGACTCTGCACACTTTACCACTGCTAACCAGTGCTAAAGTGCATATGCTCTCTCTCCCTTTAAACATGGTAACATTGGATCATACCCAATTGGGCTATTTGATTTACTTATAAGTCCCTAGTAGAGTGCACTATATGTGCCCAGGGCCTGTAGATTAAATGCTACTGGTGGGCCTGCAGCACTGATTGTGCCACCCACTTCAGTAGCCCCTTAGCCTTGTCTCAGGCCTGCCATTGCAAGGCCTGTGTGTGCAGTTTCACTGCCAATTCGATTTGGCATTTAGAAGTACTTACCAAGCCCTTTTTCTACATGTAAGTTGCTCCTAAGTCGCTCCTAAGGTGTGCCATGGGTAACCCCTAGGGCAGGGTGCTGTGTAGGCAAAAGGCAGGACATGTACCTATATAGTTTACATGTCCTAGTAGTGTAAAATGCCTAATTTCATTTTTACACTGCTGTGAGGCCTGCTCCCTTCATTAGCTAACATTGGGGCTGCCCTCATACATTGTTTGAGTGGTAGCTGCTGATCTGAAAGGAGTAGGAAGGTCATATCTAGGTTGGCCAGAATGGTAATGCAAAATCCTTTTGACTGGTGAAGTTGGATGTAATATTACTATTTTAGAAATGCCACTTTTAGAAAGTGAGCATTTCTCTGCACTAAGGCCATCATTACAATGCTGGCGGTCGGTGATAAAGTGGAGGTAATACCGCCAACAGTCTGGCGGACAAAAAATGGGATCACGACCACGGCGGAAACCGCCAATATAGACAGCCACTTTAACACACCGACCGCCATGGCGGTAGCAACAAACACCGTGGCTGTCACCGCCAACAGACAGGCAGAAGACAATGTACCACCCACCGTATTACAAGGCACCAATCCGCCAGCTTTTCCAGGGCGGTACCTACGACATCAAAAGCACAGCAGAAACAGTACACTGAAGAGGAACCACTAACCTTTCAACACTCAACGAAGAACCAGGATGCCATGGAGCCCGAACTGCAGGTCCTCCCCATGCTGGTGTATCTGGTTATACACCAGGAATTTGAAAGAAGGCGGCAGCGACGACAACGGTGAGTACTGCACCTAGCACACAGGGGAGGGGGGGAAGGAAAAAGAGAGTGACACACACACATGCAACACTCTCACCCACAACACCATACATAAAAACAGATCCAACAACATCACAGATACACCCTGTAACCCCCTGGAAGAACACGAGGACAAAAGGAATTGAGTCAAATCTGTGATATTTAGAAAATGCATATAAAGTTAATGATTGCAAACAACTATATATACAAATATGTACAATATGTACAGAGGGCCGTACAATGTCCATCGCAAATGTCTGTGGACCAGTGGGACAAAAAATCATGGGCGAAGCCCACACTTGACTCCTGCCTCAAAACGGAGAGAACACTGCAGGGACATCAGGTCGAAAAAACACAGGCACCTCAGGGGGGAGGGGAGCGGGGAACCTCAGCTGGAAGATGGTACAACACCACTGCTTCTCGAGGGGGCAACATGCCCACAGTGATGTCCTGGGGAGTGCAAAGCCACAGTCTCTCAAGTCTCTCAAGTGGGTGGTTTGCGCACTGCTTGCTCCTGGGGAGTGGAAAGCCACAGTCTCTCAAGTCTCTCAAGTGGGTGGTTTGGCCACTGCTTGCTTCTGGGGAGTGCAAGGCCACAGTCTCTCAAGTGGGTGACATGTTCCACTGGTTCTGGAGGGGGCCTTGTGCCCAGTCTGCTTCATCCTGCCAAGGAGGTGGTGAGTGGATGCATTTCCCCACTGGTTCTGGAGGGGGCTTGGTGCCCAGTCTGCTTCATCCTGCCAAAGATTGGGTGAGTGGATGCATTTCCCCACTGGTTCTGGAGGGGGCCTTGTGCCCAGTCTGCTTCATCCTGCCAAGGAGGGGGTGAGTGGATGCATTTCTCCACTGGTTCTGGAGGGGGCCTTGTGCCCAGTCTGCTTCATCCTGCCAAGGAGGGGGTGAGTGGATGCATTTCTCCACTGGTTTTGGAGGGGGCTTGGTGCCCAGTCTGCTTCATCCTGCCAAGGATTGGGTGAGTGGATGCATTTCTCCACTGGTTCTGGAGGGGGCCTTTGTGCCCAGTGATGCTGCACCTGGGGTGTGGCAGTTCACATTCCCTCACCTAGGTGTCTGAGGCACGAGATGTGCAGGGAACAGGTAGCATGATACTCCATAGAGGCAGAGACAGACTCCATCCTGCGGCGACCTAGGCTGCAAAGTGCCAGTGCTGGTGGTGGTGCCTCAAGTGGTGGGTGCAGGGTACAGGAAGTCTCCTGCAGCCTCGGATGGCTGCCCACTGGGGATGCTGCTGATGTCCGATGTAGTGGCACCGGCTGGGCATGTGGGCATGTGGCGGTGCATATGTTGGTGCAGGTGGCACTAGGCCTACCCACACAAGTGAGGTGTCTTTTTCAGCGGGAGACTTTAGGAAATGCTGGGTGGAAGGAAATTTGTGGCTCCTCACAGATTACAGAACTTTCTGTCACCGAAATGTGAGGAAAAAGTGTTTTTTATCCAAATTTTGAGGGTTGCAAAGGATTCTGGGTAACAAAACCTGGTGAGAGCCCCACAAGTCACCCCATCTTGGATTCCCTTAGGTCTCTAGTTTTCCAAAGTACACATGTTTGGTAGGTTTTCCTAGGTGCCGGCTGAACTAGAGGCCAAAATCCACAGGTAGGCACTTTGCAAAAAACACCTCTGTTTTCTTTGGAAAAATGTGATGTGTCCACGTTGTGTTTTGGGGCATTTCCTGTTGCGGGCACTAGGCCTACCCACACAAGTGAGGTATAATTTTTATCGTGAGACTTGGGGGAATGCTGGGTGGAAGGAAATTTGGGGCTCCCCTCAGGTTCCAGAACATTCTGTCACCGAAATGTGAGGAAAAAGTATTTTTTTAGCCAAATTTTGAGGTTTGCAAAGGATTCTGGGTAACAGAACCTGGTGAGAGCCCCACAAGTCAAGCCATCTTGGATTCCCCTAGGTCTCTAGTTTTGAAAAAGTCACAAGTTTGGTAGGTTTTCCTAGGTGCCGGCTGAGCTAGAGGCCAAAATCCACAGCTAGGCAGTGTGCAAAAAACACCTCTGTTTTCTTTGGAAAAATGTGATGTGTCTACATTGTGTTTTGGGGCATTTGCTGTCGTGGGCACTAGGCCTACCCACACAAGTAAGGTATCATTGTTATCGGGAGACCTGGGGGAACGCTTGATTGAAAGAAATTTGTGGCTCCTCTCAGATTCTAGAACTTTCTGTCACTGAAATGTGAGTAAAAAGTGTTTTTTAGCCACATTTTGAGGTTTGCAAAGGATTCTGGGTAATAGAACCTGGTGAGAGCCCCACAAGTCAACCCATATTGGATTCCCCTATCTCTCTAGTTTTCAAAAATGCACAGGTTTGGTAGGTTTCCCTTGTCGTGGCTGAGCTAGAGGCCAAAATCCACTGGTAGGCACTTTGTAAAAAACATCTCTGTTTTCTTTGGAAAAATGTGATGTGTCCATGTTGTGTTTTGGGGGCATTTCCTGTTGCGGGCACTAGGCCTACGCACACAAGTGAGGTATCATTTTTATCGGGAGTCATGGGGGAACGCTGGGTGAAAGGAAATTTGTGTCTCCTCTCAGATTCCAGAACATTCTTTCACCGAAATGTGAGGAAAAAGTGTTTTTTTATCCAAATTTAGAGGTTTGCAAAGGATTATATGTAACAGAACCTGTGAGAGCTCCACAAGTCACCCCATCTTGGATTCCCCTAGGTCTCTAGTTTTCAAAAATGCACAGGTTTGGTAGGTTTCCCTAGGTGCCATCTGAGCTAGAGGCCAAAATCCACTGGTGGGCAGTTTGCAAAAAAAAATCTGTTTCCTGTGGAAAAATGTGATGTGTCCACATTATGTTTTGGGGCATTTACTGTCGCGGGCACTAGGCCTATCCACACAAGTGCGGTGCCATTTTGATCGGGAGACTTTAGGGAATGCTGGGTGGAAGGAAATATGTGGCTCCTCTCAGATTCCAGAACTTTCTGTCACCGAAATGTGAGGAAAACGTGTTTTTTTAGCCAAATTTTGAGGTTTGCAAAGGATTGTGGGTAACAGAACCTCGTGAGAGCTCCACAAGTCACCCCATATTGGATTCCCCTACGTCTTTAGTTTTCTAACATGCTCAGGTTTGGCAGGTTTTCCTAGGTGCCGGCTGAGCTAGAGGCCAAAATCCACAGGTAGGCACTTTGCAAAAAACACCTCTGTTTTCTTTGGTAAAATGTGATATGTCCACGTTGTGTTTTGGGGCAATACCTGTCGCGGGCACTAGGCCTACCCACACAAGTGAGGTATCATTTATATCAGGCGACTCGGGAGAATGCTGGGTGGAAGATTTGATTTCTTGTACATGGATTAGAAAATGCTGCTTTAGTATTTCAGTATTTAATGCTGGTAATGCACCATGTCACTATGGTGCTCATTTTAATTCATCTTGTCCTGTTGTGTGTTTATGGTTGGCAGTCATTGATATCGGTGACTTTGGGGATTTAATCACTGTACTGCACATGTGCTGGGTATGTAAGCCTGGCCACTGTGATATCGATATATATATATAGAGAGAGAGATAATATATGGTTTATCTAAATGGTCAGAGTCATTTTCTCAAAGGCTCACTCAAATGCCGATGCTGGCAACAAAGGAGACACCCTCAAAAAATATTGTGTATCCAAGAAATTTTTTACCCCACTCCAAAATTCCTGTAGGCAGGTTTATTTTTAGAAATAGCAACCACCAACGCGTTTCAACTCCACTTGAGTCGTGCTCACGGTTAATGAGTCCCTTTTCCCTTTTTCCCTTAAATAGTGTGATTATATTACTACCTCCTCATTGCATTTTGGTTATGGTACTTTATCATTACACAAAATAATTTTTTAATAAAAAATATATATAAAAATTCCACAAATTAAAATCATAAAATTTAAAGAATGTATAACAGTCGTAGCAAAATACTAGGTTATTAGTAGTTGTTTTCACACAGCTAGATTTCTTACCCAGTATTGTTTCTCTGTATATTAGCATGTACATTACTATTTTTAAAAAACTAAATTTTCACCATATGAAATATTTTTCATACAGAAATGTGCAATTTTAAGGATGATAGGATTATCATGGGCCTCAACATAATCTATTATGAACCAATTCATTTCTAAGCTGACTGGATTTATGCTTCTAATGATTACTTATAACTTTGTGTTTTGTCTTACAATTGCAAGAAATTTAACCATTTCAAATCATTCATTGCTGCTTATTGTATATTTCAATAACTATTATGTAATTATTGGCTAAGTGCCTTTGCAAATATAGTATGTAGTTTTCTCAACAATAAGACTAAAGCAAAATCCCCAGCCATATACTCCAATCCTGCATCAAAAATTCCTTCCAATAATAGATTTTAGATATTTTATATGCCACATCTATTCCCACATGTTAGATTAAATATTATATTATCCACATCCTCCTTATTTAAACAATGATAATATTTCATAATCATTGTTTTACAAACCAATATGAGACGTAATATTTGTCAATAGATGACCCTGCTGTCCTTGTAGTCATTTAATTCAATATTACGTTAATCACTTCCATTATCCATTGTTGATGTTCTTTATCCCTTATAAATGTACAAAGAGTTCTTCGTCCACATTCAACCTGTACGGAATCCTTGTATAGAGTTGAATAATGTATTTACTTTCAAGTTGTCTCAACAGTAGTGTTCTATTTCCTCCATGTTCATTAACATTTACCTGTGCCAAACCAAAAAACGATATACTTCTCCAATCTATGGTGTGGCATTTATTATGATGTCTAGCCAAGGCATAGCTGTGATCTTGATGTTGGATTGCTCTAATATGATCCAAAATTCTCTTTTTCAGTGGGCATATTGTACTTTTTCACGTATTGTAATCCACATTCACATTGGATCAACTATACTACAAATTGACTAATAGATGTCAGTTTTTGCATAATCTGTACTTCTCTTCCCTTGTAGTTATTTTGTGGCTACGCTATATTGATGATCTCTTCATAATATGGAATGGATCTAAGGAGGACTTGTATCATATTTCCAATGACTAAATAATAACATCTATGGTCTTCAATTCACTTTTGATATTAGTTTAACACTGTTAGACCTGACAGCCTTAGGGCGGTCACCCCTAACTTTTTGCATGCCTCCCTCCACTTTTGAGATACTGTTTTTGCTGGTTTTTAGACTCTGCACACTTTACCACTGCTAACCAGTGCTAAAGTGCATATGCTCTCTCTCCCTTTAAACATGGTAACATTGGATCATACCCAATTGGGCTATTTGATTTACTTATAAGTCCCTAGTAGAGTGCACTATATGTGCCCAGGGCCTGTAGATTAAATGCTACTGGTGGGCCTGCAGCACTGATTGTGCCACCCACTTCAGTAGCCCCTTAGCCTTGTCTCAGGCCTGCCATTGCAAGGCCTGTGTGTGCAGTTTCACTGCCAATTCGACTTGGCATTTAGAAGTACTTACCAAGCCCTTTTTCTACATGTAAGTTGCTCCTAAGTCGCTCCTAAGGTGTGCCCTGGGTAACCCCTAGGGCAGGGTGCTGTGTAGGCAAAAGGCAGGACATGTACCTATATAGTTTACATGTCCTAGTAGTGTAAAATGCCTAATTTCATTTTTACACTGCTGTGAGGCCTGCTCCCTTCATTAGCTAACATTGGGGCTGCCCTCATACATTGTTTGAGTGGTAGCTGCTGATCTGAAAGGAGTAGGAAGGTCATATCTAGGTTGGCCAGAATGGTAATGCAAAATCCTTTTGACTGGTGAAGTTGGATGTAATATTACTATTTTAGAAATGCCACTTTTAGAAAGTGAGCATTTCTCTGCACTAAGGCCATCATTACAATGCTGGCGGTCGGTGATAAAGTGGAGGTAATACCGCCAACAGTCTGGCGGACAAAAAATGGGATCACGACCACGGCGGAAACCGCCAATATAGACAGCCACTTTAACACACCGACCGCCATGGCGGTAGCAACAAACACCGTGGCTGTCACCGCCAACAGACAGGCAGAAGACAATGTACCACCCACCGTATTACAAGGCACCAATCCGCCAGCTTTTCCAGGGCGGTACCTACGACATCAAAAGCACAGCAGAAACAGTACACTGAAGAGGAACCACTAACCTTTCAACACTCAACGAAGAACCAGGATGCCATGGAGCCCGAACTGCAGGTCCTCCCCATGCTGGTGTATCTGGTTATACACCAGGAATTTGAAAGAAGGCGGCAGCGACGACAACGGTGAGTACTGCACCTAGCACACAGGGGAGGGGGGGAAGGAAAAAGAGAGTGACACACACACATGCAACACTCTCACCCACAACACCATACATAAAAACAGATCCAACAACATCACAGATACACCCTGTAACCCCCTGGAAGAACACGAGGACAAAAGGAATTGAGTCAAATCTGTGATATTTAGAAAATGCATATAAAGTTAATGATTGCAAACAACTATATATACAAATATGTACAATATGTACAGAGGGCCGTACAATGTCCATCGCAAATGTCTGTGGACCAGTGGGACAAAAAATCATGGGCGAAGCCCACACTTGACTCCTGCCTCAAAACGGAGAGAACACTGCAGGGACATCAGGTCGAAAAAACACAGGCACCTCAGGGGGGAGGGGAGCGGGGAACCTCAGCTGGAAGATGGTACAACACCACTGCTTCTCGAGGGGGCAACATGCCCACAGTGATGTCCTGGGGAGTGCAAAGCCACAGTCTCTCAAGTCTCTCAAGTGGGTGGTTTGCGCACTGCTTGCTCCTGGGGAGTGGAAAGCCACAGTCCCTCAAGTCTCTCAAGTGGGTGGTTTGGCCACTGCTTGCTTCTGGGGAGTGCAAGGCCACAGTCTCTCAAGTGGGTGACATGTTCCACTGGTTCTGGAGGGGGCCTTGTGCCCAGTCTGCTTCATCCTGCCAAGGAGGTGGTGAGTGGATGCATTTCCCCACTGGTTCTGGAGGGGGCTTGGTGCCCAGTCTGCTTCATCCTGCCAAAGATTGGGTGAGTGGATGCATTTCCCCACTGGTTCTGGAGGGGGCCTTGTGCCCAGTCTGCTTCATCCTGCCAAGGAGGGGGTGAGTGGATGCATTTCTCCACTGGTTCTAGAGGGGGCCTTGTGCCCAGTCTGCTTCATCCTGCCAAGGAGGGGGTGAGTGGATGCATTTCTCCACTGGTTTTGGAGGGGGCTTGGTGCCCAGTCTGCTTCATCCTGCCAAGGATTGGGTGAGTGGATGCATTTCTCCACTGGTTCTGGAGGGGGCCTTTGTGCCCAGTGATGCTGCACCTGGGGTGTGGCAGTTCACATTCCCTCACCTAGGTGTCTGAGGCACGAGATGTGCAGGGAACAGGTAGCATGATACTCCATAGAGGCAGAGACAGACTCCATCCTGCGGCGACCTAGGCTGCAAAGTGCCAGTGCTGGTGGTGGTGCCTCAAGTGGTGGGTGCAGGGTCCAGGAAGTCTCCTGCAGCCTCGGATGGCTGCCCACTGGGAATGCTGCTGATGTCCGATGTAGTGGCACCGGCTGGGCATGTGGCGGTGCATATGTTGGTGCAGGTGGCGGTGCCTGCAGCGGTGTCTGCGGCGGAGATGCTGCCAGTGCTGCCCATGGTGCAGGTGCTGGTAGTAGTGGAGGGAGACACCAGGCCGTCTCCAGCAGCCTCGGATGGCTGCCCACTGGGGATGATGCTGGTGACTGTCATTGTGGCAGCAGTGGTGCAGGGGGCAGTGCAGATGGCGTTGCAGGTTGAGGTTGTTGCGGCGGTGCTTACGGTGGTACAGGTTGCTGGCCTGTCAGGACAAATGGTAGTCACCAGTCCCTCACTTGGAGGCTCCGAGCCCTGAAGTGCCTTGCCTTTGCTTTTTTGCCCCTTCCCCACCTTGGAAGTCGCTGCTGAGTCCGTGGCACTGTCCTCTTTTGTTTTGGATGAGGCCTTGCTGGGTGGGTGGTGCGTCTTCTCCGTGCTGCATGCCAGCCCCTTCTTAACCTTGGCAGGTGGCGGAATCAGGTGGTCTCTTGCATTGATAGGTGGCACACTGCCAGCCCGGACGGGTTCCCCCTTCAATCCTCTTGGACTTGCAGGGACCACAGCGGACGCTGACTTGGTGGCTGAGGTGCTGGCCTAGGATCTAAACATCCTGACCCTAGGGGATGGACAGGTGAGGGGGAGGCGTAGGGATGAGGTCAACGTTAGCCAGGAAAAGTTTCTTTGACACACTGGGACGGGAAAATGGAGGGTTTGTGGGAGTGGAGGAAGAGGTAGTGGTTGTAGGAGGTGTGCATCTGCTGAGTTTGGGTGAGGGGCATTGGCTGGAGGCTGTTTTGAGGTGAATGGCTGTTGGGAGGGTGTGTGCCTACGTTTGTGTACTTTGGGAGGAGGGCTCACAGACACACTGGGAGAGGACACAGGGGACGTGTGCATGGTTATGGGGGTGGTGATTGCTCGTGAGGGGTGTGTTGTGATGGGCGTGCTGATGATGGAGTCAGTGGCCGATGATGTAGTGCTTGCAGGTGTGAGTGGAGACGCTACTGGGAGGGAGGTGGACGAAGAGGAGGAGGGGGACACAGTGGAGGAAGTGGATGTTGGTATGTGTGCATGGGGATGGTGCTTGTGTGAGTGCCTGTGTGATGATGTGTGGTGCTTATGTTTTCCTGAGCCACTTTTGTGTGTTGATGTGTGTGCATGCTGGTCTGAAGGTGTGCTTGGGATAGGGTGAGGTAGAGGGGATTGGGTCGCGGTACGGAAAGTTGGAAGGGGGAGGCTGGATACAGGGACAATGGCTGCCATCAGTGCAGTGGCCAGAGCCTGAAATGCTCTCTGTTGGGCCGCCACGCCAGAATGAATGCCCTCCAGGTGTGCATTTGTGTGTTGTAAATGCCTCTCGACACCCTGGTTGGCATTCAGAATGGTTGACTTCCCAACAGTGAGGGATCTCAGGAGGTCAACAGAGCTGACTGGGGCAGGGCCTGAGGTGCCTGGGGTGAAGGAAATTCCCACCCTCCTGGGTGAGCGAGCACGGGACAAATGCTGAGGGGCTGCTGGGAGGGCGGTGCTGGTAGGCGGGGTGGCAGCTGTACCTGTTGTTGAGGTGGGCACAGAGGTGTCTGCCACCGCCAGGGAGCTTCCATCGGAGGAAGAGTCGCTGTCACTTGTATCTCATCCTGTCCCCGTCGTGGAGCTCTTCTTACCCTCCGTCCCACTGGTGCCTTCACCCTCAGTGGATTCGCCCTCATGGGCCATGTGGGATGCAGCTCCCTCCATCGCCGGTGCCTCTGCTCCTCCGCCAGATGATGCTAATGCACACAAGGACAGGGTGACAAAACAAAAAGGCGGGGGGAGACAGAGGATACACTTGGTCAATGCCAGCAACACCACTATTGTTGGCATACACAACACACACTGAGCTACCCTATGCATTAGGCCATGCCCAACCAGTCCCTAAGGTAGTCACCAGCCCATGGGGTACAATGCCTAACGCCAGCATCTGCACACCTGACACCCACAGGACCCTGCCCAGTAGTAGTTGGCCACTTGTATCATTGGGGTAGGAGTGCTTCAGAGCCTGCAAACAAGGGACCTACCCTGCCATGATTGCCCTGGCCTAGGGGCACCCACAGCCCACATCCCCCACCCAGCTAGTTCCTAAATCACGCAAAGTCAGCTTTCTGAATCTGTACTCACACCCTTGTGGCTGCTGTGATGCCCTCAAACACCTATCCAACACCGGATAGGCCACCGCCAGAATGTGGAACATCAGGGGGGTCATGGTGCGATGGGCACCCCTTCCATGTTGGGAGGCCAGCCCCAGCTGGGTCTCCGCCGTCTTCTTGGTCCAGCGGCGCAGGTCCTCCCATCGCTTGCGGAAGTGGGTGCTCCGCCTGTGATAGACCCCCAGGGTGCTCACCTACTTGGCGATGGCACGCCAAATACCCTTTTTCTGTTATGTGCTGACCTAGAGGGAAAAGACAGCGGAAAAGTTAAGTACTCACCTGTCCGGACCGTCAGACTCATTGCCCAGCAGTTCCCACCCATGCCCTGACGCACATACACTGACCACCTCTCATGCAGCAATCAGGCCAGGACGCCTTAGCACCCCCCAACATGTGCCTTACATCCACACCACTCAAAACAGGCATTGCCCACACATCATTCTCACAGTGTACTCACCTGTTTGTCTGGGGGACCGTAGAGTAACGTGTACTGGGGGAGGACCCCATCCACCAGTTTCTCCAACTCCTCTGCAGTAAAGGCAGGGGCCCTTTCCCCAGACACTCTATCCATTGTCGCTTCCAGACTCAAGCCACAGCAGCACTTGCAGTGTAGGTCCTCTCCTGTTGATGGTCAGGTAGCAAGTGAGTGAATAGCTAGAAAATGGCAGTGACGTCCATGGCGGTGCGTACCGTCACCGCCGGCGTACATCGCCATTGTCTCCTGGGACCCATGGGGCCCAATGATAACCAATGCGGAGTTGAGTGGCGGTCATCAACCGCCTACTGCGACGCAGCACAACGCCAGCGCAGTTACCTCATTTCCCCTTGTCCCCCCTCATAGGTCAGGCAGCAGCCATTTCAGGTGGGCACATGGCATAGCACCTAACTGCGTCACAGCACATATTGGCACATATACTGAATCTCAAATTCACACACTGCTTCTGTGACATAAATTCTGAAACAGTTGTGCTATCTATGCAGTAAATGACCTTCTGCTCACCGTTCTCCTCCATAGGCTACAACCGCTGAGGCAGATGATGAGATGGCTGCATCCTCTGGTGTACAGACCACTGGTGGACCTGTCAACAATGGAGGACAGACACATTATCATTACATACAGACTTGATCGTGCCACAATCCAAGAACTGTGTGCCCAATTGGAGCCAGACCTGATGCCAGCTATCCGCCAGCCCACAGGAATCCTCCCTCTAGTGCAGGTCCTGTCAGTGCTCCATTTCCTGGCAAGTGGTTCTTTTCAAACAACAGTGCTGAAACACATGCGCAGCTACATCGTCTTCCCCCAGTTGGAGGATTTGGCCACAGTGAAAGCTGACTTCTATGCGCTGGGACATATCCCCAACATCATTGGTGCCATTGATGGTACACATGTGGCATTTGTCCCGCCCCCCGCCCTCCCCTGGAGAAATGAACAGGTCAACAGGAATCGCAAAAGCTGTCAGAGTCACCAGATCCTCGGGATCTGTGCACGTTCCCAACACTTCCACCACAAGACAGCTCCAATACTCTGATTAGATTTTTCATAGAGTCTAAGAGAGTCCAAGTGGGGAAAAGGGGATTAGGAAGGGAACAGCTGGGAAGGACACCTGTAGGAAGCAAAAGGTTAAAACACACAACATCAAAATTACATCTCATGAAATCAATACTAGGCTATGACTCTAAGCATCGTCATTCTGAAAACATGAGCAACCTAAGAATTAGACTTAAAATGACTAGGCTTCAAGATGACTGGGTATCAGTGAGGGAATCAAGAGGGGTTAAATGAAACTTTCAAATTCAAGTACTTTCTCTTGCATGAGAATCAGGAAAACAATCTGAATAAGTTCTGAACCATCACATGATTCCTTTTTGAGAATACATACTAGGAACACACAACATTACATCTAAAACTCCGGCCTTTTTTTGTTCTCTCAAAATGTCGGAACATGAATTGCGCACTTTGCAGACTCTTACATAGGTAGTAAACACCATAGAAGGATTGTGCACCATGAATAACACAACATAGATTCAGAAATAAATCACACGACTTGTCAACTCGAGCACTACCAAGTAAATGCCTTAGAATGGTAGTGCACAATGAACAACATGAATTAAGCACAAGGAAAGAATTGCGCGTCTTGCCGATTCGAATGCCACCATGTAACTGCCAAGGAATGGTAGCGCACAATGAATAACATGAATTAAGCACGAGGAAAGAATTGCGCGTCTTGCCGATTCGAATGCCACCATGTAACTGCCAAGGAATGGTAGCGCACAATGAATAACATGAATTAAGCACGAGGAAAGAATCACGCGTCTTGCCGATTCGAATGCCACCATGTAAATGCCAAGAAATGGTAGCTTGTAATGAATACCAAGGGTTAAATCACTAGAGAACGAATCGTGCGTCTTGCCAATTCGAATGCCACCATGTAACTGCCAAGGAATGGTAGCTCACAATGAATAACATGAATTAAACACGAGAAAGAATCGCGCGTCTTGCCGATTCGAATGCCACCATGTAACTGCCAAGGAATGGTAGCGCACAATGAATAACATGAATTAAGCACGAGGAAAGAATTGCGTGTCTTGCAGATTCGAATGCCACCATGTAAATACCAAGAAATGGTAGCGTGCAATGAATACCAAGGGTTAAATCACTAGAGAACGAATCGTGCGTCTTGCCGATTCGAATGCCACCATGTAACTGCCAAGGAATGGTAGCGCACAATGAATAACATGGGTTAAGCACGAGGAAAGAATTGCGCGTCTTGACGATTCTAATGCCACCACGTAAATACCAAGAAATGGTAGCGTGCAATAAATACCAAGGGTTAAAACACTAGAGAACGAATTGTGCATCTTGCCGATTCGAATGCCACCATGTAACTGCCAAGAAATGGTAGCGCACAATGAATATCAAGGGTTAAGCACAAGAAAACGAATTGCGCGTCTTGCTGATTCGAGTAACAGCATGCAAATGCCACAAACGCCCAAACGCACATTCACACGCACAAGAGTAATTTGTTAATCATGCAAGAATTAGGCCCAAGAATTCGAGCGTCCTCGATAACGGAGTCGGGGCCCAGCCCAACCTCCATCTTACCGCCCTGAACAAGGATCACCAATGAAGAATGAAGGGCAGAGGCCTGGAAGATCAGAATAGGCCACCGGAACAGGAGCTCAGGAAGTTGCTGCTGCTCTGCACCGGGACCTCTGAATAGTGAGCACGTGGAGCTGGGCTGCCTCCCTTTTATAGAGTCTTGGCCCAGCCCACAACCACACCCAGGCATGCTGCAGGGAAAGCTTCTAGAAGGCCCTGGAAAGGGACCACACCCTGACACACTCTGAAAGCCTGAACGCAAAGCATTGCAAATGAACAGTATTTATAAGCACCTTAAAAATAAGTCTTCAGGATTGAACTCTGCAATGCAAAAGTGTTAGAAATGGGGTTTTTGGTTGGCAGTCAGGTTACCCCCTGTCCAAGCAAAAGCCCTCACTCTAGTCAGGGTAAGTCACCCACAATCCAAGATTATCCTGTGCTCATCCTCTGGTAGCTTGGCACGAGCAGTCAATGTGTAAAGTATTTGTGCAATAAATCATACAATACCACCATATAGCACCACAAAAATACACCACACAGTGTTTAGAAAAATATATAATAATATTTATCAGGATAATTGTAGGTCAAAACGAATAAAGTTGCAATGTGAATTTGTAGAGATATCATTGAAAAGTGATATAAAGTGTCTTAAGTCTTTAAAAAGCAAACAAAGGGGGTCATTCTGACTCCCGCCGGCGGCGGTAACCGCACGCCTGGCGGGAGCCGCCGAATGACCGCACCGGCGGTCATTCTGAGTTTCCAGCTGGGCTGGCGGGCGACCGCCAGAAGGCTGCCCGCCTGCCCAGCGGGAAACCCCCTTCCACGAGGATGCCGGCTCCGAATGGAGCCGGTGGAGTGGAAAGGGTGCGACGGGTGCAGTTGCACCCGTCGCGATTTTCAGTGTCTGCTATGCAGACACTGAAAATCTTTGTGGGGCCCTGTTAGGGGGCCCCTGCAGTGCCCATGCCATTGGCATGGGCACTGCAGGGGCCCCTAGGGGCCCCACGACACCCGTTCCCGCCAGCAAGGTACTGGCGGTCAAAACCGCCAGAACCAGGCTGGCGGGAAGGGGGTCGGAATCCCCATGGCGGCGCTGCCTGCAGCGCCGCCATGGAGGATTCCTCAGGCCAGGGGACAACCGGCGGGAAACCGCCGGTTTCCCTTTTCTGACAGCGGCTTTACCGCCGCGGTCAGAATTGGCCTGGATGCACCGCCAGCCTGTTGGCGGTGCATCCGCGGTCCCCGGCCGCCAGGGTCGGAATGACCCCGAAAGTCTCTTTCAAGCACAAAGTACCTGGTTTGGAGTGGAAAATCTCCTCAGAGGGCCACAGAAGAAGAGATACGTGGAAAAAGGGTGTGTGCGTCGATTTCTCCCCAGCACACACGGACTTGCGTCGTTATTTTTCATGCGGGGAAGTCGTGTGTCGTTTTCCGGCGCGCGGACAGTCTCTTTCTGTGGATCGTGGGGATTACCAGATGTCCCGGGTCTGTGCGTGGATTCTCCTGCTTGTTTACCGGCTGCGCGTCGTTCTGCGGGGCTGTGCGTCGAAGTTTCGCTCTCACGGCAGGCGTCGCATCGATTTCTCCTCTGGAGGTCGGGCGGCGTTGTGCTTGCGAGGCCGCGCGTCGAAGTTCCGGTCGTCCCGAAGGCGTTGCGTTGATCAGCGTCAGTGTGCAGCGTTTTTCTCGACGCAGAACAAGCTGTGCGTGGAAATTCGGCACACAAAGCGTCCAAGTGAAAAAGAGAAGTCTTTTTGGTCCTGAGACTTCAGGGAACAGGAAGCAAGCTCTATCCAAGCCCTTGGAGAGCACTTTTACAGCCAGACAAGAGTTCAGCAAGGCAGCAGGGCAACAGCAAGGCAGCAGTCCTTTGTAGAAAGCAGTCAGGTGAGTCCTTTAGGCAGCCAGGCAGTTCTTCTTGGCAGGATGCAGGTTCTGGTTCAGGTTTCTTCTCCAGCAAGTGTCTGATGAGGTAGGGCAGAGGCCCTGTTTTATACCAAAATGTGCCTTTGAAGTGGGGGAGACTTCAAAGAGTGGCTAAGAAGTGCACCAGGTCCCCTTTCAGTTCAATCCTGTCTGCCAGGGTCCCAGTAGGGGGTGTGGCAGTCCTTTGTGTGAGAGCAGGCCCTCCACCCTCCCAGCCCAGGAAGACCCATTCAAAATGCAGATGTATGCAAGTGAGGCTGAGTACCCTGTGTTTGGGGTGTGTCTGAGTGAATGCACAAGGAGCTGTCAACTAAGCCCAGCCAGACGTGGATTGTAAGGCACAGAAAGATTTAAGTGCAAAGAATTGCTCACTTTCTAAAAGTTGCATTTCTAGAATAGTAATATTAAATCCAACTTCACCAGTCAGCAGGATTTTATATTACCATTCTGGCCATACTAAATATGACCTTCCTACTCCTTTCAGATCAGAAGCTACCACTTCAATACTGTATGAGGGCAGCCTCAATGTTAGCCTATGAAGGGAGCAGGCCTCACAGTAGTGCAAAAACGAATTTAGGAGTTTTACACTACCAGGACATGTAAAGTACACAGGTACATGTCCTGCCTTTCACCCACACAACACCCTGCTCTAGGGGTTACCTAGGGCACACATTAGAGGTGACTTATATGTGGAGAAAGGGGAGGTTTAGGCTTGGCAAGTACTTTTAAATGCCAAGTCGAGGTGACAGTGAAACTGCACACACAGGCCTTGCAGTGGCAGGCCTGAGACAAGGAAAAGGGGCTACTTAAGTGGTTGGCACAACCAGTGTTGCAGGCCCACTAGTAGCATTTAATCTACAGGCCCTAGGCACATAGAGTGCACATTACTAGGGACTTATAAGTAAATTAAATAGTCCAATCAGGTATGATTCAAGGTTACCATGTTTTAATGGAGAGAGCATATGCACTTTAGCACTGGTTAGCAGTGGTAAAGTGCGCAGATTCTAAAAGCCAGCAAAAACGGTGTCCAAAAAGTGGAGGGAGGCAGGCAAAAAGTTAGGGGTGACCACCCTAAGGCTGTCAGGTCTAACATGTGTCCCCCCCAGCTGAAAGTGGGGAGAGCTACCCGACCTCCTGGGAGCTCTCATCGCTAAGGCGGAAGTATCTGGAGAGACCATTAGCATTGGCGTGGTCAACCCCAGGGCGATGTTCCACCGTAAAGTCCATCCCCTGTAGGGAAATGGACCACCTCAAGAGTTTTGGATTCTCACCCCTCATCTGCATGAGCCATCTGAGGGACCTGTGGTCTGTCTGAACCCGGAAGTGAGTCCCAAACAGGTAGGGTCCTAGCTTCTTCAGTGCCCAGACCACAGCAAAAGCTTCTCTTTCAATAGCACTCCACCTCTGTTCCCATGGTAATAGCCTTCTGCTAATAAAGACTACTGGTTGGTCTAGGCCCTCCTCATTTAGCTGTGCTAGGACCGCCCCTATGCCATGCTCTGAAGCGTCTGTCTGCACGATAAATTCCTGGGAGTAGTCAGGGGCCTTGAGCATGGGGGCCGTGCACATGGCTTCCTTCAGGGAGTCAAAGGCTTTCTGACAAGCCTCTGTCCAATTCACCAACCTAGGTTGTTTCTTGGAAGTGAGTTCTGTCAAGGGTGACTCAATGGTACCATAGCCCTTGACAAATCTGCAGTAGTATCCTGTGAGGCCTAAAAAGGCTCTCACCTCAGTCTGAGTTCTAGGTGGTTGCCAGGCCTTGATAGTTTCAATCTTGGCCTGGAGTGGCTGCACCTTGCCACCACCCATTAGGTGTCCCAAGTACACCACGGAACCCTGCCCAATCTGGCACTTACTAGCCTTGATGGTCAGGACTGCCTGTTGCAGGGCCTGAAGCACCTCCTTGAGGTGGAGCAGGTGTTCCTCCCAGCTGGAACTGTAGACAGCTATGTCATCCAGGTAAGCTGCACAGAAGGCATCCTTGCCAGCTAGGACCCCATTAACCAACCGTTGGAAGGTAGCGGGGGCATTTTTCAATCCAAATGGCATCACCCGGAACTGGTAATGGCCATCAGGGGTTGAAAATGCGGATCTCTCTTTAGCCCCCTCAGTCAGGGCGATCTGCCAGTACCCTGAAGTAAGATCACACGTACTCAGGAACTTGGCAGCACCCAGCCTGTCAATGAGCTCATCAGCTCGGGGGATGGGGTGAGCATCAGTCCTGGTGACTGAGTTGAGACCCCGGTAGTCCATACAGAACCGGAGTTCTGGCTTCGCACCTGGGGCAGTAGCCTTAGGGACCAACACCACTGGGCTGGCCCAGGGACTACTGGATTTCTCGATAACCCTTAAAGCTAACATCTTGGAGACATCCTCCTTGATGCTGGCTTTCACCTTATCCAATAACCTGTACATTTTGTTCTTCACAGGGAGACTGTCACTGGTGTCAATGTCATGAACACAGAGGTGGGTCAGTCCAGGAGTAAGGGAGAACAGGGGGGAGAACTGCTCCAACAGCTCATAGCAGTCTCCTTTCTGGTTTAGAGTCAGGGAGTCAGAGAGGATGACCCCTTTCACTGACCCATCACCTTCTTGGGCAGAGAGGAGGTCGGGGAGAGGTTCACTCTCCTCTTCCATTCCTTCATCTGTGACCAGAAGCATGTTGACCTCAGACCTCTCAAAATGAGCCTTTAGTCGGTTGACATGGAGCACCTTTAGGGAGTTCCTAGGGGTTTGGAGGTCCACTAGGTAAGTGGCCTCCCCTTTCCGCTCCTTTACTTCAAATGGGCCAGACCAGCGGTCCTTGAGAGCTCTAGGCTCTACTGGCTCCATTACCCACACTTTGTCTCCAGGTTGAAACTCTACCAGGGTGGCCTTCTGGTCATACCAGCGTTTCATTACCTCTTGACTGGCCTCAAGGTTACTTTGGGCCTCTTTCCAGAAGCGGGTCATCTGGTTGCGGTGGGCCAACATGTAGCTGACCACATCCTGAGGGGGCGCCTTTGGAGCTTTCTCCAACCCTTCCTTGACAATGCTTAAGGGTCTCCTGACAGGGTACCCATAGAGAAGCTCAAAGGGACTGAACCCCACCCCCCTCTGGGGGACCGCTCAGTAAGCAAAGAGAAGGCATGGTAAGAGGACGTCCCACATACGCCTCATGGCCTCAGGGAGGCCAGCAATCATGCCTTTCAAGGTCTTGTTGAATATCTCCACAAGACCATTAGATTGGGGGTGATAGGGTGCGGTGAACTTGTAGGTTACACCACACGCATCCCACAGTGACTTCATGTATGCAGACATGAAGTTAGTGCCTCTGTCAGACACTATCTACTTTGGGAATCCCACACGGGTAAATATCCCCATCAGAGTTCGGGTCACCACTGGTGCAGTTACGGTCCTCAGAGGGATTGCCCCTGGGTAACGGGTGGCATGGTCCACCAAAACCAGAATGAACCTGTTGCCTAAGGCAGTTTTGGGGTGCAATGGACCAACAATGTCGATGCCCACTCTTTCAAAGGGGGTGCCAACGACAGGAAGTAGAATCAGGGGGGTTTTAACCCTTTTGCCTGCTTTACCACTGGCCTGGTAGGTAGGACAGGATCTACAGAACTTATCTGAGTTAGTCCTCATTCTGGGCCAATAAAAGTGGGTGACAAGCCTGTCAAAGGTCTTGCCTTGCCCCAAATGTCCTGCCAGGGGAATGTCATGAGCCAGACCCAGTAGGAAGGTTCGGTAACACTGGTAGACCACCAGCGCACGCGCTGCCCCAAAGGCCGGAACCTTAGGCTCACTGTAGAGGAGATCATTCTCCCAATATATGTGGTGATCGCCAGAGGCTTCACCTGCCGCCTGGTCTGAGGCTTGCTTCCTCAGACCCTCTAGAGTGGGACATTCTTTATGCGCCTTGCAGAATTCCTCCCTGGTGGGTCCAACCTCAACTTGTCAGCCAGCAAGCAAGCTCAGGTAGGTCACCTAGGGTGGCAATGTCTTCCCCAGTTGGCTCGGGCGCCTCCTCCTCAGGAGCCCCGTCAACCACTGCGGGAACTTCTGGGACCGGTTTCCCGTGCGCCTTGCCCCTCCTCTTGGCAGCTCTCTGGGCCATTGTTCCAGGCTCCAGACGTCCTTGACTTCCCTCTCGGTCAGCCATGGACCGTGTGGTCATGCAGACCCACTCAGGTAACCCTAACATCTCCAGGTGAGATCTGAGCTCCACTTCTTTCCAAGCAGTATGCTCAAGATCATTGCCTAACAGACAATCTACAGGCATGGCAGGACTCACAGCTACTTTCAGAGTACCAGAGACCCCCCCCACTCAAAGGGAACCAGAGCCACCGGTAGGTGACTCTCACGATTGTCAGCGACTATGACCTGGTGGAATGTATTAGGGACTATCTGATCTGTTGACACCAGCTGACTCTTGATAGTAGTCATACTGGCTCCTGTATCACGCAGACCTATGTGGTGGAGACCTTCTGCCCATCAATGGTGACCCACTGCCTGAACTTGGAAGTATTTTGGGGCATGTGGGTTTTGGGCACCATTTCTCCGTCTCCCAGGGACACTAGGGAAATCTCTACCTGTTCCCCAAAGCTATCTGGTTCCATCTCCCCCTGAGCGCTACACTAGTCAACCCAGGTGTCTGTCCGGTATTGGACGGTGCTCTCTTGGAGCGCTGGGGGTCGCCTTTATAGTGACCATACTGGTAACACTCCATGCATTTGGGGTTGGATTTTCCTGACCTATCATATGTCCCTGGCTTTTTCCCAAATCTGGAAAAGGAATGGTTGCCACCCCCTCCCTGGGAATTCTTTTGGGGGCCTTTGGAGAGTTCCTTATCTGTAAGTTTATCTCCCCCCTCTTTCTTCTGTTGGGAACCCTGACCACCTTTGTGGGTGTCCCCCCCAGGTACCTTCTTGGACACTCTGGTGCTAACCCAGAGGTCCGCCTCCTCAGTAAGCTTCCTGGGATCAGTCAGCTTACTATCCACTAAGTGCTGCCACAACTCTGTAAAAGTAGTATTAAGCATATGCTCTCTCAGAATCAAGTCATATAACCCTTTATAATCATCTACTTTGTTGCCCCGCACCCATCCATTCAGTGCCTTACTGGATAAGTCAAATAAATCTACCCATGTTTGTGTGGTTTGTTTGGTGCTGTCCCTGAACCTCAGGGGTCAGCCCAAACTTGGCAAGTAAAGTGGCTTTCTGAAGTGGGTATGTGTTTTGATCAGGTTGATCCAATGTGAGAAGTGTGTCCCTCCCCAATGGCTGCACATAACCCCACATAGCTACCCCCCATTGGCCTTCAGGAACCTCATGAGCCCTTAGTGCAACTTCATAAGCAGCTAACCATTTATCTATGTCATCTCCCACCACAAAACTGGGCACCACATTTTTGGGTATACAAACCTTCTTTTCTCCAGCAGGTCCTGTCAGTATGCTGCCACCATTATTGCTGGATTCAGACTACTTTGCCTTGAGATCCAGCTCCTTGAGACTCAGTTCATGAGCCAATAACAGTTTCTTTTCAGCCAAGGCTCTCTCAGCTGCAGCTTCAGCTCTTTCAGCTTCAATCTGTTTGGCTGCTCTTTCAGCCTCAGCTTCCTTGGCTTCTCTCTCTGCCCTTCTTTCCTCCTGTTGAGCCTCAATTTTCAGTTTTGACATTTGCAATTGGAACTCCCTTTCCTCTCTCCTTTCCTCTGTGGTCAGGCTTTGCACAGAGACACTGATCCCTGGTCTGGAAGGGGGCACAATTGCAGTGGTAACACCATCCACAGATAGTAACGAATCCTCTGAGGGGCCATTTTCTGGCTTCTCTTCCTCATCATCCTCTTCTAAATGGGCCTCAGCGCCACTGGAAAGTCCTCCTTTTTGGAGGCCCCTTGGGTGGGTACCCTCATTGCCCTGCAGAATCATTTTAGTTGTTTGACCGTATATGTATCCAACAGGACTAGGTCAAAGTCTCCTATCTGAGACCCAGTCAGAGACATGTTGAATGAGGACTTAATTTTTTTAAATTGTCAGGAAAAAACAAATTAGCAAAAAGAGATAAAAATCAAGTTGACCTTGAACTGTGGGAAGGTAGTGAAATACATAGCTACTGTATGTCACTGCACAAATACAAGTCCTATCCTCACCGCTGATCACCAATGTTAGAAATGGGGTCCCCCCATTACCCCCTGTCCAAGCAAAAGCCCTCACTCCAGTCAGGGTAAATCACACACAATCCAAGATTATCCTGTGCCCACCCTCTGGTAGCTTGGCACGAGCAGTCAGGCTTAGCTTAGAAGGCAATGTGTAAAGTATTTGTGCAATAAATCATACAATACCACCATATAGCACCACAAAAATACACCACATAGTATTTAGAAAAATATATAATAATATTTATCAGGATAATTGTAGGTCAAAACGAATAAAGTTGCAATGTGAATTTGTAGAGATATCACTGAAAAGTGATATAAAGGGGGTCATTCTGACCCTGGCGGTCATGGACCGCCAGGGCCAACGACCGCGGGAGCACCGCCAACAGGCTGGCGGTGCTCCCATGGGCATTCTGACCGCGGCGGTACAGCCGCGGTCAGAAACGGGAAACCGGCGGTTTCCCGCCGGTTTCCCGCTGCCCAAGGGAATCCTCCATGGCGGCGCTGCAAGCAGCGCCGCCATGGGGATTCCGACCCCCTTACCGCCAGTCTGGTTCTGGCGGTTTGACCGCCAGAACCTGGCTGGCGGTAACGGGTGTCGTGGGGCCCCTGGGGGCCCCACCAAGATTTTCAGTGTCTGCCAAGCAGACACTGAAAATCGCGACGGGTGCAACTGCACCCGTCGCACCCCTTCCGCTCCGCCGGCTCCATTCGGAGCCGACATCCTCATGGAAGGGAGTTTCCCGCTGGGCTAGCGGGCGGCCTTCTGGTGGTCGCCCGCCAGCCCAGCGGGAAACTCAGAATTACCGCGGCGGTCTTTTGACCGCACAGCGGTATTCTGACGGCGGGACTTTGGCGGGCGGCCTCCGCCGCCCATCAAAGTCAGAATGACCCCCAAAGTGTCTTAAGTCTTTAAAAAGCAAACAAAGGGGGTCATTCTAACCCTGGCGGTCGTCGACCGCCAGGGCTAAAATGACGGGGGCACCGCCAACAGGCTGGCGGTGCCCCGCAGGGCATTCTGACCGCGGCGGTTCGGCCGCGGTCAGAAGTGGAAAACCGGCGGTCTCCCGCCGGTTTTCAGCTGCCCTTCTGAATCCTCCATGGCGGCGCAGCTCGCTGCGCCGCCATGGGGATTCAGACACCCCATACCGCCATCCTGTTCCTGGCGGTTCGCCCGCCAGGAACAGGATGGCGGTATGGGGTGTCGTGGGGCCCCTGGGGGCCCCTGCAGTGCCCATGCCAATGGCATGGGCACTGCAGGGGCCCCCGTAAGAGGGCCCCACAATGAATTTCACTGTCTGCATTGCAGACAGTGAAATTCGCGACGGGTGCCACTGCACCCGTCGCACCTTCCCACTCCGCCGTCTCCATTCGGAGCCGGCGTCCTCGTGGGAAGGTTGTTTTACACTGGGCTGGCGGGCGGCCTTTTGGCGGTTGCCCGCCAGCCCAGTGTAAAACCCAGAATACCCACAGCGGTCTAATGACCGCGGTGCGGTATTCTGGAGGGGGGAACTCTGGCGGGCGGCCTCCGCCGGCCGCCAGGGTGAGAATCACCCCCAAAGTCTCTTTCAAGCACAAAGTACCTGGTTTGGAGTGGAAAATCTCCTCAGAGGGCCACAGAAGAAGAGATACATGGAAAAAGGGTGTGTGCGTCGATTTCTCCCCAGCACACACGGACTTGCGTCGTTATTTTTCACGCGGGGAAGTCGTGCGTCGTTTTCCGGTGCGCGGACAGTCTCTTTCTGTGAATCGCAGGGATTACCATATGTCCCGGGTCTGTGCGTGGATTCTCCTGCTTGTTTACCGGCTGCGCGTCGTTCTGCTGGGCTGTGCGTCGAAGTTTCGCTCTCACGGCTGGCGTCGCGTCGATTTCTCCTCTGGAGGTCGGGCGGCGTTGTCCTTGCGAGGCCGTGCGTCGAAGTTCCGGTCGTCCCTAAGGCGTCGCGTCGATCAGCGTCGGTGTGCAGCGTTTTTCTCGCCGCGGAACAAGCTGTGCGTCGAAAATGTCGGCGCACGAAGCGTCCAAGTGAAAAAGAGAAGTCTTTTTGGTCCTGAGACTTCAGGGAACAGGAGGCAAGCTCTATCCAAGCCCTTGTAGAGCACTTTTACAGCCAGACAAGAGTTCAGCAAGGCAGCAGGGCAACAGCAAGGCAGCAGTCCTTTGTAGAAAGCAGTCAGGTGAGTCCTTTAGGCAGCCAGGCAGTTCTTCTTGGCAGGATGCAGGTTCTGGTTCAGGTTTCTTCTCCAGCAAGTGTCTGATGAGGTAGGGCAGAGGCCCTGTTTTATACCAAAATATGCCTTTGAAGTGGGGGAGACTTCAAAGAGTGGCTAAGAAGTGCACCAGGTCCCCTTCCAGTTCAATCCTGTCTGCCAGGGTCCCAGTAGGGTGTGTGGTAGTCCTTTGTGTGAGAGCAGGCCCTCCACCCTCCCAGCCCAGGAAGACCCATTCAAAATGCAGATGTATGCAAGTGAGGCTGAGTACCCTGTGTTTGGGGTGTGTCTGAGTGAATGCACAAAGAGCTATCAACTAAGCCCAGCTAGACGTGGATTGTAAGGCACAGAAAGATTTAAGTGCAAAGAAATGCTCACTTTCTAAAAGTGTCATTTCTAGAATAGTAATATTAAATCCAACTTCACCAGTCAGCAGGATTTTATATTACCATTCTGGTCATACTAAATATGAACTTCCTACTCCTTTCAGATCAGAAGCTACCACTTCAATACTGTATGAGGGCAGCCCCAATGTTAGCCTATGAAGGGAGCAGGCCTCACAGTAGTGCAAAAACAAATTTAGGAGTTTTACACTACCAGGACATGTAAACTACTCAGGTACATGCCCTGCCTTTCACCCACAGAGCACCCTGCTCTAGGGGTTACCTAGGGCACACATTAGAGGTGACTTATATGTGGAGAAAGGGGAGGTTTAGGCTTGGCAAGTACTTTTAAATGCCAAGTCAAGGTGACAGTGAAACTGCACACACAGGCCTTGCAGTGGCAGGCCTGAGACAAGGAAAAGGGGCTACTTAAGTGGTTGGCACAACCAGTGCTGCAGGCCCACTAGTAGCATTTAATCTACAGGCCCTAGGCACATAGGGGCATATTTATACTCCGTTTGCGCCAAATTTGCGTCGTTTTTTTTTGACGCAAATTCGGTGCAAAACTAACGCCATATTTATACTTTGGCGTTAGACGCGTCTAGCGGCAAAGTAGGAGGAAAGAGCGTCATTTTTTTGCGTGAACGCCTTCCTTGCGTTAATGAGATGCAAGGTAGGCGTTCCCGTCTAAAAAAATGACTGCGACGCAAATGCGTCGTATTTATACTCCCGGGCAAAAATCACACCCGTGAGTGGGCGGGGCAAAAAACCCCGCATTTGCGCCTCTTTTTAACGCCTGGGTCAGGGCAGGCGTTAAGGGACCTGTGGGCTCAAAATGAGCCCACAGCGGCCCTCCCATGCCCCCAGGGACCCCCCCTGCCACCCTTGCCCACCCCAGGAGGACACCCAAGAATGGAGGGACCCATCCCAGGGACATTCAGGTAAGTTCAGGTAAGTATATATATATTTTTTTTTTATTATTTTTTTTAGCATAGGGGGCCTGATTTGTGCCCCCCTACATGCCACAATGCCCAATGACCATGCCCAGGGGACAGAAGTCCCCTGGGCATGGCCATTGGGCAAGGGGGCATGACTCCTGTCTTTACTAAGACAGGAGTCATGTAAATGGCGTCTGGGAGTCGTTAAAAATGGTGCAAATCGGGTGGAGGCGATTTTTTTGCGTCAACCTGACTTGCACCATTTTAAGCCGCCCTAACGCCATTTTTCCCTACGCCGGCGCTGCCTGGTGTACGTGGTTTTTTTCCACGCACACCAGGCAGTACCGGTCTGCTAGCGCCGGCTAACGCCATTCAATAAATACGGCGCCCGCATGGCGCTTCAGAATGGCGTTAGCCGGCGCTAAACTTTTTGACGCTAAACTTCGTTAGCGCAGTTTAGCGTCAAAAAGTATAAATACGGGCCATAGAGTGCACATTACTAGGGACTTATAAGTAACTTAAATAGTCCAATCAGGTATGATTCAAGGTTACCATGTTTTAAGGGAGAGAGCATATGCACTTTAGCACTGGTTAGCAGTGGTAAAGTGCGCAGAGTCTAAAAGCCAGCAAAAACAGTGTCAAAAAAGTGGAGGGAGGCAGGCAAAAAGTTAGGGGCGACCACCCTAAGGCTGTCAGGTCTAACAAAAAGGTTAAACAACAACATATCAGCACAATGTATAAATTACGTTATCTTGAGAGTGCTGTTTTTTTGGCATTCTAGTCGCCCGTAGAGCGCACACTGCCCTGGTGTTGACAAAAGCTATCATTTGATGAATGTGCAAATGGTGTGTTTGGCAGACCAGTAAATTTCCTATGTGAATGCCAAATATCCTGGCTCTGTGCATGACGCCTATGTCTTGAGGAATATCAGCATCCCTTATGTGATGGGGCAACTTCAGAGGCACCGGGTGTGGCTATTAGGTGAGGCCAAGGTCCCCACACAGTGTAAGTTGGGGTCTGAGTATGGGGTTGTCCCTAAGGGTTAGTGTGGGTCTAACAGTTGTCCCTCGATATTTACAGGTGACTCTGGTTACCCCAACCTCTCATGTCTACTTACCCCAGTGAGGAATCCCAGGACCAGGGCAGAGGAACGTTACAATGAGGCACATGGGCAAACAAGGAGGATTTTTGAGAGGACTTCCGGTCAATTTGAAAGTCAGGTTCTGGTGCCTTCATCTGACAGGTGGAGCCCTGTACTAATCACCAAGGAAGGTGTGCCAGATCATCATGGCCTGCTGTATGTTGCACAACCTGGCCTTGAGACACCAGGTGCCTTTTCTGCTGGCGGATGAGCCTGGTGATGGTCTTATGGCAGCGGTGGAGCCTGTGGACAGTGAGGAAGAGGAGGCAGATGAAGAAGATGTGGACAACAGAACAAACATTATACAGCAGGACTTCCAGTGACACACAGGTAACAGACTGTAACTCAACCTTACTTTTCAGTAATCTTTTGGACATTGTACATGGCAGCCTCTTACCCTCTGTCTATGGCCACTGACTGTTTCCTTTGGATTCACTTTTTTCAGATCTGTGTACCCCATTCTAGCTCCTGCTATATGTACTGCTGCCCACCAACTGTCATACATTGCTATTTGTACAATTCAATGAACATAGACGTTGCAAGGCATTGAGAATGTTGTAAGAATACATCTTTCCAATCATTACACTGACTCCAGTATGGTTTATATTTCAATGGTTTTTATTTTTAGTGCTAAATAGTATGGGGGTAAGTGCAAGGGGCTGGGGTGATGGTGGAGGAAGGTCCAGGGTAGAGTCCAGTTTCTTGGTATCACACGTGCATTGTCCAATGGGGCATAGGAAGGGGAGTAATGGCAGTTCAAGGTGGACAGGGTCACAGAGTGGGACAGAAGGGTGACAATCAGGAGAGTCCTATTTCCTGGCGGGGGTCTTGGCAATGTTCTCTGTCTTCTGCCTGGATCGCAGGGACCATTTGTGGGGTGGTTCTCCTTCTGCAGGGGGTGGGCTGCTGGTGTCCTGTTTTTCCTGTGGTGGGGCCTCCTGTCCATTAGCGCCGGCGGATGTGGAAGGCTGTTCCTCGGTTTGGCTAGTCTCAGGGGCCCTTTGTTGTGCCACTGCCTCCCTCATGGTCTTGCCCATGTCAGCCAGCACCCCTGCTATGTCGCCAGGATGGTGCAGATTTTTGTGAGGTCCTCCTTGATCCCCAGGTACTGTCCCTCCTGCAGCTGCTGGGTCTCCTGTAACTTGGCCAGTACCGTGCCCATGGTCTCCTGGGAATGATGGTATGCTCCCATGATGTTGGAGAGTGCCTCGTAGAAGGTCGGTTCCCTGGGCCTCCCCCGTGGCACAGCAGTTGTCCCAGCTTCCCTGTTGTCCTGTGCCTCTGTCCCCTGAACCATGTGCCCACTGCCACTGACCCCAGGCCCCTGATGGTCTTGTGTTAGTGGGGTTGCCTGGAGTCCCTGTAGTGGTGGACAGAGGTATGGGCCTGCTGGGTGGGTGATGTGGTGGTGTTTCCTGAGGGGGGAGGCTCTGTGGTGAGTTGGGACTGTGGCAGGGGACCGGACTGTCCAGAGGTCCCTGATGGGCCAGGTTGGTCATCGTGATCCAGGCGTGCAGAGCTGCTGTCATTTTCACTCACTGTTGCTGCTGTGACCTCAGTCTGGAAGCGACAATGGCACATGTGTCTGGGAAAAGGGCCCCTGCCTTCACTTCGGAGGAGTTGGAGAAACTAGTGGATGGGGTCCTCCCCCAGTACACACAACTGTACGGTCCTCCAAACAAACAGGTGAGTACACTGTAAGCATGCTGCATGGGGAATACCTGTTTGGAGTGGTGTGATGGAAGATAAATGGGGGGGGAACTGAGGCCTGCATGTGCGGACTGTGAGTGTATGTGCATCAGGGCTAGGGTGGGAACGGGGGCCAATGAGTATGACGGTCCAGACGGGTAAAGATTTTCCTTTTCCCCTGTACCATTCTTTTAGGTCAGCGCCCACCAGAAGAAGGCTATTTGGCATGCCATCGCCAAGGACGTCCGGACCCTGGGGGTCCACCACAGACGGAGCACCCACTGCTGGAAAAGATGGGAGGACCTTCATCGCTGGAGCAAGAAGACAGTGGAGGCCCAGTCGGGGATTGCCTCCCAATGTGGGAGGGGTGGCCGTCGCACCATGACCCCCCGGATGTTCTGAAACCTGTTGGTGGCATTTCCAGAGTTGGATGGGCACTTGAGGGCATCACAGAAGCCACAAGGGGGTGAGTACACTCTCATTCAGCTGGCTCTGCGCGCATTAAGATGTGTCTGGGTGGGGTAGGTGGGCAGTGGGTTCCCCTAGGCCAGGGCGAGCTTGGTAGGCTGAGGCAGGCTCAGTGGCAGTCCAACCCCACTAGTGGTTAGTGCCTTCTACACCTAGTCAGGCTCCTGTGACTTCCATGTGTGCAGCAATCGGGCTTAGGCCTTGTACCCATGTGCATTTGATTATTCTATGAACTATAAGTGCATGGTGTAGTGCAGGGGGCTGCTGTGCCTGTAGTGTCTGCCAATAGTGGTGTTGCCTGCACTGAACATGTCTTTCTTCTGTCTTCCCCCCCTTTTTGAGGTCTCCCTGTTCTTGTGTGCATCATCAGGCGGAGGAGCATTGGCATCGGAGCAGGAGGGAGCTGCATCCCACTTGGCCCTGGAGGGCGAAACAACGGAGTCTGAAGCCACCAGTGGGACAGAGGGCGAGGGGAGCTCCACGGCGGGGACAGGAGCAGACAGCAGTGACAGCGACTCCTCCTCTGATGGGAGCTCCCTTGTGGTGGCGGGCCCCTCTGTGCCCCCCGCATCAACAGGTACAGCTGGCACCCCCCCACCAGCACCGCCCTCCCAGCAGCCCCTCAGTGTGTGTCCCGTGCCCGCTCACCCAGGAGGGTGGGCATCTCCTTCACCCCAGGCACCTCAGGCCCTGCCCCAGTCAGCCCTGCTGCCCTCAGTGAGGAGGGTATTGACCTCCTGAGATCCCATCACTGTTGGGCAGTCTACCATTCTGAATGCCACCCAGGGTGTTGAGAGGCATTTGCAACAAACAAATGCATACCTGGAGGGCATTCATTCTGGCCAGGCAGCCCAACAGAGAGCATTTCAGGCTCTGTCCTCATCACTGATGGCAGTCATTGTCCCTGTGTCCAGCCTCCCCCCTCCAACCTCCTCCACCCAGACCCAATCCCCTGTACCTCAGCCTATCCCAAGCACACCATCAGACCAGCATGCACACACCTCAACACACAAGGGTGGCTCAGGCAAACATAAGCACCACACATACCACAGGCACTCACACAAGCATCATACCCATGCACCCATAGCAACATCCACTGCCTCCACTGTGCCCCCCTCCTCCATGTCTGCCTCCTCCCTCCCTTTCTCGTCTCCACTCACACCTGCATGTACGACATCCTCAGCCACTACCTCCATCACCAGCACTCCCATCACCACACACCGCTCACGTGCACTCACCACCCCCACTACCATTCACACATCCCCAGTGTCCTCTCCCAGTGAGTCTGTGAGCCCTCCTCCCAAAGTACACAAACGCAGGCACACACCCACCCAACAGCCATCCACCTCACAACAGCCTCCAGCCCATGCACCTTCACCCAAATTCAGCAGACATACACCTCCTACAACCACTACCTCTACCTCCACTCCCAAACCCCCTCCATCTACCCGTCCCAGTGTGTCTAAAAAAAGTTTCCTGGCTAATATTGACCTCTTCCCTACACTTCCCCCCGTCCTTCCCCTAGGGCCAGGCTTTCCTGGTCCCAGCCCAGCACCTCAGCCACCACATCCACAGGCACAGTGGTGCCAGCAGCTGCTGGGTCATGGAGTGCGCCAACCACCAGGGCTGCCAGTGTGCCACGGAGCTAGGGCAAGGGCATTCCACCACCTGCCAAGGTGAAAAAGGTGCCCACATCCCGGAGGGAGAAGCCAAAAACACCTGCCACCACGGGGTCAGGGAAAACGAAAGGGGATAGTGGCAAGACAGCTGCACCACCATCAAAGGTGGGGAAGGGCCAAAAACTGAAGGGCAGGTCAGGAGAGGGCATGGTGTCACCGACTGAGGGAACAGTGTCACACCTTCTGTCCACGTCCACGCCAACCTGTACGGCGGAGAACACCGGCACGTGCACTGCCACCTGCACCTCCACCTGCACCGCCACAGACCCCGCCGCCAGCACCGCCGCCACAGAGCCCGCAGCCAGCACCGCCACCACAGACCCCGCCGCCAGCACCGCCACCACAGAGCCTGCAGCCAGGACCGCCGCCACAGACCCCGCCACCAGCACCACTGCCACAGAGCCCGCAGCCAGCACCGCCGCCACCGAACGCGCAGCCAGCACCGCCGCCACAGAGCCCGCAGACAGCACTGCTGCCACAGAACCCCCAGCCAGCACAGCCGCGAATGCCACCAGCGCGACTGCCACCGCCGCAAGCACCGCCAGCGGCAGCGTGACATCATCAACCAGTGGCACCACCGCAGACATGGCTACCATCCCCAGTGGTCAGTCATCCGAGGCTGGTGGTGAGTTCCAGGACCCTGGGCAGCTTCCATGAGGCATCACTGTCATCACAGTTGTCACCTGCATATGGAATGCGAAGCCGCAGCAGTGTGGGGTATGTCGCTGCCTCCATGGCGTATCATGCTACCTGTACCTCAGCAATCTTGTGGCACACACACCCAGGTGAGGGAATTGTATCGGCCACACTATATGTGGAGCAATCTGGGCACCAGGCCCCCTCCAGAACCAGTGGAGAATGACATCCACTACTTCAGTCTTTGGCAAGATGAAGCACTCTGGGCAAAAAGGCCCCTCCAGAACCAGTGGAGAAAGACATCCACTACCTCGGTCCTTGGCAGGACGAAGCACTCTGGGCACAAAGCCCCCTTCAGAACCAGTGGAGAAAGGTATCCACTACCTCAGTCCTTGGCAGGATGAGGCACTCTGGGCACCAAGCCCCCTCCAGAACCAGTGAGAAAGGCATCCACTACCTCAGTCCTTGGCAGGATGAAGCACTCTGGGTACAAAGCCCCCTTCAGAACCAGTGGAGAAAGGCATCCACTACCTCAGTCCTTGGCAGGATGAAGCACTCTGGGCACCAAGCCCCCTCCAGAACCAGTGGTGACTGTTATCCACTTAAGAGACTGTGGCTTTGCACTCCCCAGGATAAAGCAGTGGGCAAACCACCCACTGAAAAGACTTGAGAGGCTGTGGCTTTGCACTCCCCAGGATAAAGCAGTGGGCAAACCACCCACTGAAAAGACTTGAGAGACTGTGGCTTTGCACTCCCCAGGATACATCAATGGCCATGGAGCCCCCTCGTGGAGCAGTGGCGTTGTGCGTTCATCAGGCTGAGGTGACCCTCTTCCCCCTCCCCCTGAGGTGCCTGTGTATTTTCTATGTGATGCTCCTGCAGTGTTCTCTCCGTTTGGAGTCAGGTATCTAGTGTGGGCCTCGCCCATGCATTTTGGGCCCAGTGGTTCACGGACAATGATTGGTGCACTATCCGGACTTGTGTAGTTGGTGTACATATTTGTATATACTGGATTTTGACTTTTGACTAATGGATTTTTATTGATTAGACTTGTTACAATCATTTCCTTTTGTCCTTGCGTTCTTCCAGGGGGGGTGAGGGGGTGTATATGTAATGTTGCAGCATGTATTTGTGTGTATGGTGTTGTGGGTGAGGGTGGGGGTGTTGCGTGTTGCGTGTTGCGTGTGTGTGTCACTCTCTTTTCCCTCCCCCCCCTATGTTGTAGGTGCAGTACTCACCGTGGTCGTCGCTGCTGTCATTGGAGCTCCTGATAGAGGAGCAGGAAGACCATCGCCGGTAGGATCTGCAATTCGGGCTCCATGGCATCCTGGTTCCTCGTGGGGTGCGGAGAGGTGAGTGTTTTCCCTTCTGTGTACTGTTTCTGCCGTGTTTTTATTTGCGTTGTGTCTGCCCCGTAAAAAGTGGCTGATAGGCGTGTTGTGATAGGTTGGCCGGTACATTGTCTTCCGCCTGTCTGTTGGCGGTGTCCGCCGCGCTGTTTGTTTGTACGGCCGTGGCGGTCGGAGTGTTAAAGTGGCTGTCTATGTTGGCGGTTTCCACCATGGTCGTAATCCCATTTTTGTTTTCTGCCAGCCTGTTGGCGGTATTAGCGCTGCTTTAACACCGACCGCCATGGTTGTAATGAGGGCCAAAGTCTTTTATAGACTACAAAGGAAGAGAAGTACAGAATATGCAAAAACTGACATGTAATAGTCAGTTTGTAATATATTTAATCCAATGTGAATGTGGATTGCAACACGTGGGAAGTACAATATGCCCACTGAAAAAAGAGAATTTTGGAACATATTAGAGCAATCCAACATCAAGATCGCAGCTATGCAGTGGCTAGACATCATAATAAATGCCACACCACAGATTGGAGAAGTATATTGTTTTTTGGTTTGGCACAGGTAAATGTTAATGAACGTGGAGGAAATAGAACACTACGGTTGAGACAACTTGAAAGTAAATACATTGTTCAACTCCGTACAATGATTCCTTACGGGTTGAATATGGACGAAGAACTCTTTGTACATTTATAAGGGATAAAGAATATCAGTAATGGATAATGGAAGTGATTAACGTAATATTGAATTAAATGGCTACAAGGACAGCAGGGTGATTTATTGACAAATGTGAAGTCTCATATTGGTTTGTAAGACAATTATGAAATATTATCAGTGTTTAAATAAGGAGGATATGGATAATATAATATTTAATCTAACATGTGGGAATAGATATGACATATAAAATATCTAAAATCTATTATTGGAAGGAATTTTTGATGTAGGATTGGAGGATATGGCTAGGGATTTTACTTTAGTCTTATTGTTGAGAAAAACTATATACTTTATTTGCAAAGGCACTTAGCCGATAATTACATAATAGGTATTGAAATATGCAATAAGCAGCAATGAATGATTTGAAATGGTTACATTTCTTGCAATTGTAGGACAAAACAAGAAGTTATAAGTAATCATTAGAAGCATAAATCCATTCAGCTTAGAAATGAATTGGTTCATAATAGATTATGTTGAGGTCCATGATAATCCTATCCTCCTTAAAATTGCAAATTTTTGTATTAAAAATATTTCATATGGTGAAAATTGAGTTTTTGAAAAATAGTAATGTACATGCTCATATACAGAGAAACAATATTGGGTAAGAAATCTAGCTGTGTGAAAACAACTGCTATTAACCTAGCATTTTGCTACGATCGTAATACATTCTTTCCATTTTATGATTTAAATTTGTGGAATTTGTATATATTTTTTTATTAAAAAATTATTTTGTGTAATGATAAAGTACCATAACCAGAATGCAATAGGGTGGTAGTAATGTAATCACACTATTTAAGGGAAAAGGTAAAAGAGACTCATAAACCGTGAACAAGACTCAAGTGGAGTTGAAATGCGTTGGTGGTTGCTATTTCTAAAAATAAACCTGCCTAAAGGAATTTTGGAGTGCGGTAAAATCATTTCGTGGATACACAATATATATATATATATATATATATATATATATATATATATATATATACACATATACATATATATATATATATATATATATATATATATATATATACACATATGTAGAAAGAGAGAGATTTTTTATTTATTCTTCACTTAAAAAGCAAAGGTTACAGGGACATTATAGATAGGCTCACATTTTAAATGTACATAACCATAGAAATGTACTTGTTATAGTTAGAGTATCTATAAGTAATGCCCTAAGGTAACTAAGTCGCACGCTCACCGTGCACAGTTTTTTCATCAAAAAGTTTACTGCAAATATTACATTTATTTATATTATAAATGTATCAACAATGTTATCAAACATGTCATGAGTGCTGTCATTTTGGCAGTAATTACCATTGCATGGTGAGGACGCGAGTTATAGTTACCTTAGGGCATGAATTATAGGTTACTTGAAATATATGTGACTATAATAGGTGAATTTCTATGGTTTTGTATGTTTAAAATATGAGCCTAACTATAACATCCCTGTGCCCATTGGTTTTTTTAAGAAGCTGTTTACTTACCTGCAATATACTTACATTTACCATGATTTTCGTTGTAAAAGGCATAATTGTTGTAAAAATGTAATTGAAAAGCCTTTCGCTGTGAAGGCATTTTCATTACAAAGCCTTTGTTGTAAAGGCCTCTTGTTGTTTAACCTTTGTGATAAAGGCTGTTTCCCCCATACAAGGGCATGGTATTAATCAATTAGACAATCATTAAGAAAGTCCATAAGTCTAGCTTTAACTAACATGCTAAGACATTTAAAATCAAACATGTACAAATCCTATTTGAGTGACTTTGGGCCTTCCTTAGATTTTAGTGGATGACATACTATGTCACAAATGTAGTGGATGTCCCATTCCCCTTATTACACAAACACATTAGAGCCTATAGCACTTGTAATACAGCATGTTTCAACAAAGTATCCTGTCCACCAATCTCTCTATAAAGACCTTAGCTCATTGCAGTCAAATGTATTAGCTTTGCCAATGCCTGTTTCAAATATAGCAGAGTTTGCACATGTCCATTTCACAGATATTAACTCAGAAAGTTATGACTTAGTCCTGTTAATTTCACCTGCTATCCAGGATAACTTGTTGAGTATTTTTAATTAGCACTCCTTTTCAATTCTTGTTCAATATTTTCCACATTAGCTCTGATTTACCCTTTCCTCTCTATATAATCAATTGCTATAGCATATTTACTAACTCAAAAAAACCTGAGAAGAAAATAAGTCTCTGCACTATGCACTAAAATAAATCTTGTTAAACAAATGTGAATGTTACAGTAGACCTTTTGGGTTTAAATCTCTTTCAGTCCTGGCAGCTTAAAACAAAATACTTTACTCTTCTTGCACCTCAGAGTAATGGCTTCCATGCACAACTTCAGAGCATCACTCTGTTTGCATTGCCTCCTTTTGGGACCAAAAAAGTCCTCTGCATGGCAAGAAACATGTGCCCCTGTTGTACAGCTATTTTAGCCATGTTTTAGACATGTTGTTTTAGCTTACTATGCCTGCCACCGTGCATTTTAGTCCAGTTACATTTTACTCCGCATTGCTTTATTTTACTAGCAATAGCCACATTTGCAGCGCTGCTTTATTTTCTTTAGCTCATTGTACTTTTCTCTAGGAAAGCATCACGTTCCTAGTAAGACATTTATTTCACTTTGTGCTTTCTCCAGGGCTACAGTCAGATAGGGTTGCCGACAAATGTGGTATGCTGTGTCTCCAACATTCACAGAAAAACACACACTTATACGTGGGGACCATTTCTTAGAAAGTCAGTTGTTTTATTATAAAAACACCCCTTTGCCCTAAACATGTTACAGGGAGATTCCAGCCAGATGACCATGACTGTATGCTGATTGTTCCGCTGCAGCTACCTGCTTAGACGGCAGGTCCCCTAATCAACATGGGGACGGTGTCGCTCTAGACTGCAGGCTTCTTCCTCCAGGTATGAGGGATGATGTACCCCCAGGGGGTAAACCCGAAGGGCAGATTAGGCTTATTATGCTGTGCTCAAGCCTAGTGTAAGTAGAAGAAATATATATATAGCACTCCTAGTGACAGTATAGTGGGACTGTTCTTGTGTTTTACTCTGATAGTCACCTGCTTGCATTTATTGTGTTTTATCATCCTAATGATAAGATGCAGTTACTTCAATAAATCCTTATTGAACTATATTCTGCCTCTGCTGTCTTTTTCTGTATGAAACTTTTGGTAACTGAGAGAAAGGGATTGGATATGATCGACCACGATTCCCGAGGAGTCTTTCTTGTCATGCGCCCAGTTGCCACAATTATCTCGGTAAGAGATGAGGCGCTGCTAGTTAGCTGGAGAACCCGGATTAGGCCAACAGGTGTCATGTGGTGTGGATTCATACTTAGTGCCCACAATCCACGTGATCCTGTCTCCCAAATCCAGTAGCCTCATTAGCAGAATGAAAACCTATGTGACACCCCTGCCCTGAGTGCCCAATTGTACTGTGGTCTGGATCCCTAATGCTGACTTGTTTGCCATACGCGAACACAGACCTTGCATGTGCACCATGATAAAGCCTTATCTCATGGATTTTAGTCTTATTGGACCGGCAGGAACACCCAAAGCGCTGTCCTCATAGTGGTGAAAGGCTACCACCTGCAGCAGGAGTTAAGCAGCAAGAGTGCAGTGGTGGCAGCATACGGTGTAGGGATCAGTAGTAGTGAACATGACCTTTTTACTATGTGTCACTGGAGTGAGGCCTGGGCCTGGAGTGAGGCCTCCATTCCTAAAGGCTCACTCACCTTCTTAAAACTTTCTCTGATGTGTGCTTAGATCACCCTTGTACTACATCAGGTAGATGTGGGGTGATGCATAGTGCAGGAGTGTTAAATCTGTGTTAGTTTTGTGTGTGCCTGGAATGGGTACAGTACAAGGAAGATGCAGTAGTGTGTAGTGTGTGCAGTTATTACATTAGCTGGGTGTATGTATGACAGAGAGGAAAACATTACATGAAAGATGTGGTGTTCTGCAGTGTGTGTGCAGGGACTACATGTGCTGGTCTATGGTGGTCATTATGAACATGGCGGTAAACACCGCCCCGCCGGCGGGGGCGGTAAGTACCGCCAGCATGCTGGCGGTCCGGTCCGCCACTTAATGAAGCCTATGAGAAACAAGCAGTGGTCCATCCATGCACCACCATTTTGTAGTCCTAACGAGGACTGAGGAGGCTGCCCACAGGCCGACAGAAAGGTCCTACCTGCCCACCAAGTAATGAAACACAAGACCGCCAGCAGTTCCGGGGCAGGAACCACCACCAGGCAAAGGGTGGCAGAAAAGAACAATAGAAAAGGAAACACTCACCGGAGGCACACACAAAGTGTCGATGAAGACATGGAGAGTGAGTTGGAGATAATGCCAGTGCTGCTACTTGCCATATACCTCCACGATCATGAACGCCAACGAAGACGACGACGGTAAGTACCGCAACCTAGTACACATGGGAAGAAAGGGCACAGTTACACACCCACCACACCCACATCGCAATGCACTCCCAAACCCTTCCACCGTCTCAAGCCATACATACCATAACAAGATGTGCTTAGAAGACACACGGCAACTAAGACCTGCACCAAAGTACACACATGTGCACACAACAACCGCACAGTGAAACGCTGAACAAAGTCATTATATTGTGCCAACAGTACTACTGGGCACTCAAATTTATTAACTTGAAAAAACATACTGTCCAAATAAATCCATTGGGCCGTCCAATGTAAATAGGCACCTCAGGGAACAGGGGTGGGGGGGCGGGGTGGGGACTTATGTCTGGAAGGGGGGGGGGGTGTTAGACTTTTCATCCTTGGCGTGGTCTCCCTTAACTTTTTGCCTCTGTTCCCCAGATTGTTGATGTGTGCTGGAGTCTGATTTTACTGTTTTTGTTACTCGGGGCACTTTACCACTGCTAACCAGTGCTGAAGTGTAAGTGCTCCTTTACAAAATGTGTATGTAATTGGCTTATCCATGATTGGCATATTTGATTCACTAGTAAGTCCCTAGTAAAGTGCTCTGGAGGTGCCAGGGCCTGAAAATCAAATGCTACTAGTGGGCCTGCAGCAGTCACCGTCACCGCCGGCAATCATGATTGTCCAGGTTCCCCATTGACAACAATGTAATCCAATGATCGAGTGCACAGCGGTGAACACCGCCTTCCACCATGACGACTAATGCCAGCGGAATTAAGTCACTTCCACTCCCTCATACCTGGATGGCAGGAGGCTGACATTTTGCTAACACCACATCACAATAGACTGGCCAGGGGCCTCATCTCTGACCTTAGTCGCTTTCAGACATGAGTTTAGGATCCTCACATGCACCCAGCTTTGGAATTGTGTCCACACTGAGATGCCATTATTACAGAGTTAACTCAGTACACATGTGCCTGATGATGTACTTCATACTTTGCATCTCTGTGTGTTACCTACGTGTCACACTTACAAAGATACAGTGACATCATGTGATGCAGGTGTATGTTTACACTCAATATGTGTTCTTTCCTCCCCCATAGGTACAGACCCATGTGGCGAGGGAGGGCCTCATCTGTTTAGAGACCTCTGGTTGATTTGGAAACTATGGAGGAACGTCACAACATTGTCACCTACAGACTCAATAGAGCTACTGTCCATGACCTCTGTGCATTAATGGATCCTGCACTGAAAGCGGCTAATCGGAATCAGCATGCCATCCCTACAAATGTGCAAGTGCTATCTGTACTCCATTTCTAGGCTACATGCTCATTTCAGGTGACAGTGGGCATGGGTGCAGGGGTCTCACAGCCAATGGTGAGCCTCATCCTGTCAAAATTCTTGGATGCATTTGTCCAACACCTGCAAACATATGTCCAGTTTCCCCAAAGGGCTGGACTTCCTGCCATCAAATCTGGATTTTATGCCTTTGCTAATGTCCCACATGATTGGTGCCATTGATGGAACACATATAGCTGTCATACCCCCAAGAGTGAATGAACAGTTGTACAGGAATCTGAAGAACTATTACTCCATGAATATACACTTGGTGTGTACTGCTGACCAGTACGTTTCACATGTCAATGCCAGGTTCCCAGGATCAGTCCATGATTCCTTTGTCCTGAGAAACAGCAGTGTACTACACTTGATGGAACAACTACAAGGTGACAGAGGATGGCTCATAGGTGAGTGTGTATGACACTGGATCTGTACATAGCTGATAGCCAGCCAATGTGCATGTAAAGTCAGTTTCTTAAGGTCCTGTTTCACCCACTTTTCACCCACTTTTGCAGGTGATTCTGGCCACCCAAACTTGCGATGGCTCCTGACACCTGTGAGGAATTCCAGAATAGATGCAGAGAGGAATTATAATGAGGCCCATGGACGTACTTGATTGAGCGCACTATAGGTCCCCTGAAGGCTATATTTTGTTGCCTCCATCTCTCTGGGGGATCCCTGTGCTATGTCCCTGACAAGGTGTGTAAGATAGTGGTGGCCTGCTGCATGCTGCACAACTTGGCTGTGAGGAAAGCTATCCCCCTTCTGAAAGAGGAGGGTGCTGTCCAACCAGCCAAGCAACCTCAGTGAGGGGATGAGAGTGATGGTGAGGAAGAAGAGGGGGAAGATATCAACTCCAGGAACCAGCTGATCCACCTATACTTCCAGTGACTATAAGGTACTGTTCGATGATGCTGATATCTTCACTGCATAGTGTCAGTCTGACTCATGTAATTGGTAATGTGGTGTCTATAGTCATTGACACTGTTAACTGAGGACTGAAGTGGCATGTGCAAGGTAACCCAATATTAGGTACAGTGTGACATACTTCAGACACTAGAGTGCATTGGACCACCTCCTGCAATAAAGGTATGATTATGAAATTGACTGGCTGATGCATACACACTCACAATTGATATTTTATATTGATGAGACATACAATTTGAGTTCATAGATGTATTTATTAAGTGACAAAATATACATATTTTGTGGAACAGTGATAGGGAGGGGGCACACGGTGCATATCCATACTCAGGTACATATGCTCAGCTGTTGGTATCACTGGGTTTTGTTCCATGTGGCCATTGGTAGATGGTGTGTTGACAGTGGCAAGTCAACAAGGGAGCACAGTGGCACACAAGGGAGACAGTTCAGGGCAGAGTCACTTCCTAGTGGTGGGCTTGGTCTTGGCTGGTGTTTCACTGGCATGTCTGGGTCTGAGAGCACGTTTGCGTGGCTGGAGCTGGGCTGCAGGGGAAGGGGTGCTGGTTTCCTGGGAGTCCTCTGGCAGTGCCACCAGTGTAGTAGCTGCTGTGTAGATGTCAGGGCAGTGTCATGGCTAGTGGTAGGGGCTTGCAGGTGAGTGGAGGTCTCAGACTGGCTGTGGTACTGCTGCTGCAGCACCCCTGCAATGGTGGCCATGGTGGCATTTAGCTGTTTCCGTTGCTCCATGGCCTCATGCTGGTGAGCTATCTGCAGCCTCTGATTCTGCTCCAGGGTGGCCAGGATCTGGCCCATCCTGTCCTGGGTATGCTCCCAGGACCTCATATATCACCTCCTGGGCTGCTGCATCCATCCTTTGGACTACACCCCTGGGCCACTGATGTCCTCCCACTGGCCCTAGCCCCCTGTGCCTGTGTCCCCTGCACAGGTCTGGCAGTCCCAATTGCACTGGGGCCTTCATCATCCTGCCTGTTGGTGGATGGAGACTGTGGCCTCTGTACATGTGGGCCACCCGTCTGTGGCCGGGAGACACTGGTGTGGGGTCGTCTGGCTAGAGCTGATGATGGTGGCTGGGTGGTAGGGCTCTTCAGTGGTATCCTGGGTGGGGCTGCTGGAGGGTGACAGTCTAGGACTGTGTGATGGGCAAGGGTATTCCTCAATTTCCATACATCCCTCTGCACTCTGCACAGAGTGGGGCCTCTATCTTCATGTGGGGCCCTGGCACTCCTTGGCGTTTCCGTCCGGGTGGCATGGGTGGTAGTGACTGTAGGGGGGGAATGGACATGTGGGTGTCAGGTACTTTTCGGCAATTGATGCACTGCTCTGCCCTATTTTGTGCTTATATTCCCCTGTCATGGCACACAAGGTCCCTTTGTGTACATATCTTTGCATTTTGTGGGGGTGGGGGTGGAGGTGCATTGTGGGTGCTGTTCAGGGGGCAGGATGGAGGTCTGTTTGTGGGATAGTGGGCATGCAGAGTAGTTGGATGTGTGTGTTGTGGACTGGCTGAGGATGAGGTCCTGGTGGGAGTGAGAGGGGTGGGGTGATACATGCATTATATGTGGGGTGACTGTTAAGGTATTGTAGTTGACTTACCGAGTGCAGTCCTACAGTGAGTCCAGTGAGGCCCTCCGGGTGCAGGATAGCCAGGACCTTCTCCTCCCAGTCGATGTCTTCAGGGGGTGTAGGTGGGGGACTGCCACTAGTCTTTTGTATGGCGATGTTGTGCCTGGATGCCATTGACAAAACCTTCCCCCCGCAGGTCATTCCATCTCTTCCGAATGTCATCCCTTGTGCGTGGATGGTTTCCCACTGCGTTTACCTTGTTGACAATCGTCTGACATAGCTCCATCTTCCTGGTCACGGGTGTCTGCTGCACCTGTGCCCCGAATAGTTGTGGCTCGACCCTGAGTATTTCATCCACCATGGTCCTTAGCTCCCTATCTGTGAAGGTGGGGTGCTTAGGGGGTGCCATGGTGTGTGTTGTGGGTGATGTGTTGTGGGTGTATTGGTGAGGGTGCTGTTGTGTGGTTGTGTGTGTGGCTTGTAAAGGTGTTTGGGGTTTTTATGTGTTTTGGTGGTGTATTTGTGCGTGTGACTTTTGTTATGTTGTGTTCAGTGGATGCGTATTGTGTTGTCAATGTCAGTTGTGCTATTGGCGATGCAAAGGATTTTGAGGTGTGTATCTGAGTGTTTTATAGTGTTGTGGATGTGTGTCTGGTGTGTGGGTTTCGAAGTTGCCAATGTGTGCATTTGATGTTGGTGGGTGCCATTGCTGGCAGTGGCGGTCCGTACGGCAAATGGGAGTTCGGCATCCACCATCCGCCATGCTGATTGGTGCTTCATTATTTGGTGGGCGGCAAGATTTGTCTCTATCACGGTGACGGGGTAGGGTGTACTGCCTTTCCGCTGTTGTGGGCCCTGACGGTGGGTGGGGGTGGATTTTTTGAGGTTTTACTTTTTGGCATCATAATTCGTCGGTGTACAGTCGTACGCCACTGGCTGTCTTCTGTTCACCGTCACCACTGCGGTCGGCAGTGATTGCCACCAAGTTCATAATGAGGGCCCATGTGTGCTTGCATAGAGTACAACACATGAAGTGTGAAGAGTTGTGCAGCACCTTTATAGTGAGTGTGTGCTGGCAGTGCATTTGTTTTAAAATACACACACCTTGGATAATATAGGAAAGCTTCAGTACTGAACAGTGAATGCAGATGGAGTGCTTATGCTGAATGAATGTGTCTAGGTAAATGTACAATGCAAAGAGGCATTAGCGAGTGACGGCATCTGTACTGTGAAAGTACACTGAGTGAGTATACCTGCAATTGTACAGTGTATGGAGGATCCAGGGTTCCATTTTGGGAAACTCAGGCCTTCCTGGTGAAGGCATGAGGAGGACAGGAATCCCCCAGACAGATTTGTGGATTGCTGCATTTCTGTCATCTGAGTGGTGACGCACTGGAGGGAAAAGGACAGACTCCCTTTTCCATTTCAAAAGAATGCTCTTTCGTTTACTGACAGATCACAAGGAAGGGGCTTGGACATATCTCAGGAAGGGAGATGGGGCTGATAACAGAATCATAAAGAGTAGGGCTGGGAGTCTTGGCTTGAAACTCTGGTGCTCATATCACTGTTGCTGACATCCAGGGTTAAACCCTGATTACTCCCAAGAATTATTTTGTGGACAATCAGCTTCGAACTCATGCCTGCTGTGACAGACCTCTTTCATGAAAAGGAGAAGTGCCCACTTCAAAAGAAACTGAACTGCAAAATAAAACTTCAAAGACCCAGACCATAAATTACATTTGATGTCTGGAAAAGGAATATTGGAAGGAGAGGTTGAGTTCCCCAGAAATTTGTCATCTGCTAAACATCCAGATGGGCTGTGTGAGAAGTCCAAGCTCTGCAAGACCTCTGCCTTTGACCCGGACTAGGGGGCAAATGCCTGCTAGTTTCCCTGCTGGGTGAGGGGACACCAGAATCACCTGCATTGGAGCATGGCATACCATCACCTGCCTGCTTGCCAAGACCAGTGTGTCCTTTGAGGGAGATGGGGTGGTTGGAGGGTGCAAGGGCCAGTGGGGAACCCTGCAAGAGGATTCCCTGAGCAAGGTATGAGGCTATGAGTTAGAAATGGGGTCTTTGCTTGGTCAGTCAGGTTACCCTCTGTCCGAGCAAGGACCCTCACTCTAGTCAGGGTAAGTCACACACAATCCACATTATCCTGTACCCACCCTCTGGTAGCTTGGCACTGAGCAGTCAGGCTTAACTTACAAGGCAATTTGTAAAGTATTTGTGCAATAAATCATGCAATAACACCATACAGCCCCACAAAAATACACCACACAGTGTTTAGAAAAATATATAATATTTATCTGATAAGATGCAGGTCAAAACGATTAAAGATGCAATAAGTAAATGTAGAGATATCACTGAAAAGTGACATAAAGGTGGTCATTCTGACCCTGGCGGTCTTTGACCGCCAGGGCGGAGGACCGCGGGAGCACCGCCGACAGGCAGGCGGTGCTCCAATGGGGATTCCGACCGCGGCGGTAAAGCCGCGGTCGGACCGGCACCACTGGCGGGGTCCCGCCAGTGTACCGCGGCCCCATTGAATCCTCCGCGGCGGCGCAGCTTGCTGCACCGCCGCGGGGATTCCGACCCCCCCTACCGCCATCCAGATCCCGGCGGTCGGACCGCCGAGATCCGGATGGCGGTAGGGGGGGTCGCGGGGCCCCTGGGGGCCCCTGCAGTGCCCATGCCACTGGCATGGGCATTGCAGGGGCCCCCGTAAGAGGGCCCCTACATGTATTTCACTGTCTGCTGCGCAGACAGTGAAATACGCGACGGGTGCAACTGCACCCGTCGCACAGCTTCCACTCCGCCGGCTCGATTCCGAGCCGGCTTCATCGTGGAAGCCTCTTTCCCGCTGGGCTGGCTGGCGGTCTGAAGGCGACCGCCCGCCAGCCCAGCGGGAAAGTCAGAATTACCGCCGCGGTCTTTCGACCGCGGAACGGTAACCTGACGGCGGGACTTTGGCGGGCGGCATCCGCCGCCCGCCAAGGTCAGAATGAGGGCCAAAGTGTCTTAAGTCTTTTTTAAAGCAAACAAAGTCTCTTTCAAGCACAAAGTACCTGGTTCACGTAAAAAATCTCAGCAAAGAACCGCAGAGGAGGAGATGCGTGGAAACAAAGGGGTGTGTGTCGATTTCTCGGGCTGCACAGAGCAATGCATCTTTTAGTTTTCACGCAGGGATCGCTGTGCATCGTTTTCCTGCGCTCGGTTGTGGATCCTCTTCAGGTTGCGGGGTTTTCAGACGCCCCGGGGACGATGTGTGGATTTTATGCGCTGGCAGGACGAAGTTACAGGAGCTGCGTCGATCTGGTGGGTATTGCATCAAATTTTCTCCTGCACGGCAGGCGCTGCATTGATTCCTCTCTGGAAGTCGGGCTGTGTTGTTCCGGATCAAGGAGTCCTTCTTGAAGAGATGAAGTCTTTTTGGTCCTGAGACTTCAGGGAACAGGAGGCAAGATCTATACAAGCCCTTGAAGAGCACTTCTTCACCACAGCCAGAGAGCAGCAAGGCAGCAGGGCAACAGCAAGGCAGCAGTCCTTCACAGAAAGCAGTCAGGTGAGTCCTTTGGGCAGCCAGGCAGTTCTTCTTGGCAGAATGCAGGTTTCTTCTTCAGGAAGTGTCTGAGTTGGTAGTGGCAGTGGCACTGTTTGGGGGAGAATTCAAAGAGTGGCTCAGAAGTGCACAGGGTCCCCTTTCAGTTCACTCCTGTCTGCCAGGGTCCCAGTAGGGGGTGTGGCAGTCCTTTGTGTGAGAGCAGGCCCCATTCAAAATGCACATGTATGCAGGTGACGCTGAGTATCGGGTGTTTGGTGTGTGTCTGAGTGAATGCACAAGGGAGCTGTCAACTAAGCCTAGCCAGATGTGGATTGTAAGGCACAGAAAGATTTAAGTGCAGAGAAATGCTCACTTTCTAAAAGTGTCATTTCTAAAATAGAAATATTAAATCCAACTTCACCAGTTAGCAGGATTTTGTAATACCATTCTGGCCATACTAAATATGACCTTCCTACTCCTTTCAGATCAGCGGCTACCACTCAAACAATGTATGAGGACAGCCCCAATGTTAGCCTATGAAAGGAGCAGCCCTCACAGCAGTGTAAAACAAATTTAGGAGTTTTACACTACCAGGACATGTAAACTACATAGGTACATGTCCAGCCTTCTGCCTTGGCAGCACCCTGCCCTATGGGTTATCTAGGGCATACCTTAGGGGTATCTTATATGTAGAAAAAGGAGAGTTTTACGTTTGGCAAGTACTTTTAAACGCCAAGTTGAATTGACAGTGAAACTGCACACACAGGCCTTGCAATGGCAGGCCTGAGACCAGGTTAAGGGGCTACTGAAGTGGATGGCACAATCAGTGCTGCAGGCCCACTGGTAGTATTTAATCTATAGGCCCTGAGCACATATTGTGCACTCTACTAGGGACTTATAAGTAAATTAAATAGACCAATTGGGTATGATCCAATGTTATAATTTTTAAAGGGAGAGAGCATATGCACTTTAGCACTGGTTAGCAGTGGTAAAGTGCGCAGAGTCTAAAAATCAGCAAAAACAGTATCTCAAAACTGGAGGGAGGCAGGCAAAAAGTTATGGGTGACCACCCTAAGGCTGTCAGGTCTAACACTATGCATTGATGTGCAGTATTGGCTCTGAGACCTTCGTATGCCAGGAGAGGGCAGCATTGTTTAAAGCTGTCTCGGAAGCACCTGGTAGGAAGCATCAAGCACATGATCTTGTCCGACCGCAGTGACTTCAGGACCCTAGAGGATTGGAGAACCTGGAACTCCTAGCTGTTTTGTTTTGGACCCCATTATTGTCTTGACGAGTCACAAGTGTTTGGACTTCTTCTATGTGCCCTGTTTGATCTAATGCCGTAATTTCTGTGGCACATTACATATCACACCTTGAAAAAGACCCAGGATTTAATACCAGGAGGGGGCAAAACATGTGTTGGCAGTTCTTTACTGGGAGGTTTTTGGTGCGCAGTTTTGAGGATTTCTCTGCACTGAAATAAACACAATTCAATTTCACACACTCTGCCAAGAACTTGTTCTACTTCTAGCTAAGACTGGTATTACCCCTGAATATATTCATTACAAAAATCTGTTTCGTTCTGAACAATCCAAAAGCACCAAGCCACACCGCTGTGCTGTGGTGACCCTATGTGCCAGAAGAGGTCACCAGTAAACTGGGTCTGGGCCAGGCACGCAAGACCAGTGACTGCTAAGTTTTGAAGTCCAGTGTGCCTGGAGAGGCTGCCATAGTGAGAGTCTGTGCCCTCTTCGTGAGGACCACAGCAACCCTGTATGCCAGGAGAGGCTGCTGATACCACTTTGGCCTAGAGTTCAACCATCCCTCCAGACCGAAGGAGAAGTGCTGTGATCAGTGGGTTGAGCCTGCAAACTGTGATCTGCACCTGACAAAGTCCTTGAGGTTCACTGAGACACTGCCAAGGACATTGCACCCTCATTGGTGCTCTGTTCCAGAGCCGGAGGATAACTCCAGCAACCCCCTTCTGTAAGGGGGCGGTACAGCAACATATCTTTTGTGTCTGCCGAGCAGGATCAGCTCTGTTCCTTGGAAACTGCTTGATAGGAGCTGCCGGTGCTGCTACACCCACCATGACCAGCCCAACTTCGCCGTACAGGACCCAGACTTGGAAGCGCCCGAGCAGAGTGGGACAGGGAGTCGCCTGACAACTACTCTAGCCCCAACCTCAAGGGGGAAAGTCGCATCTCTTAGCATGTATAGAGTTAGAAATAAAATACTACTTTTTCCTATAAAAACAAGTATTTGGTAGGACACTGATGTAAGGTTGTCTGAATTTTGAGTTCTGAGTAGTGTTCACTGACCTGTATCCACATCCCGCCTAAGGGAGTCTTGACTGCTCAACTTTAGCTACCATTGATAGTCAAGTGTAGAAGGAGTGCTTGGCCCAGTAATACAGGATCCATAGTAGGTTGGACTCCGGCACGTCAGGAGAAAAGGGTCTCAACCACCATGGTTCGGTCCAGAAGCCCCTGCACGCCCTCTGACCCTCTGAAAGGGGTTCTGACACCTCTAGACATCCCACAACACATGGCAATACATCCAGGTCGAATAGCTTTATCATGAGGGTCCCCTGGACCGCCATTTGAGGTTCCAGTCACCTCTCTCTAGTCCCTGAACCTCCACCATTCTTTATGTTTTCAAAATTTAGCCCAGTTCTTATGAAAAATCGAAAGCATTTATGTTTGATATGCGTGTTAATAAAAGTGCCTCAGATTTCCTTCCCTCTGGGTCTAACACATGCTAAAATTTGCAACATCAATGTATACTAGGCCCTTAGTTACTTCCAGACCATAAATGACCTGCAATTTCTTCAGCCTACGTGTCCCTTATTATTATGCACAGGCTATGTTACTCTTTCAGTTCATCTTTCCTTATTACAGTTTATTTAATTGCTTTTATCAGTGATCCCAGAGGCATTACGCTAAACTATGAAAAATGTTTGCCAATCAATAATGGCAATCTGAAATAATATCTTGGCAAATAATAGGTATCCGAATCATTAAAAGTGTATTAGCATTTTAACAGTAATTTAATCTGCCAAGAGTGTTTTTTTAAAGATTAATTTCTGGTGCGCTCCCAGACGTCTCACAGAGTCCTCTTCAGCCTGGAGTAGTGCAGAAAGGAGCAGGCCCAAGGAAAGATAGTCAATCTGTTCAAAAATCTCCTGAAGCGTGCCTCCTGCAGCCTGACTCCCACGAGCTGCTCAGCAATTTTTGCCACATTATAGAGAAACAAAAGTTGATCTTAAACATTTTTTTATGCCAAGGATGCAAACACTGCCTGCCACAGCGCAGAGAAGCATCCTGTAGTGCGAAGAGGCGAGGGTAAATTATTTACTGTTAGCATGAAGTCCTCCATGTGCGAGAAGCTTTGGAAGGTGGTTCACGTTTGCCCTTCTGGTCTGGGGAGAAACATAAGGACCCAAAAGATCATAGTCCCAGTTATTGGTTTTTAGGCTGCAGTCTACCAGACAGTGCAGAAGTATGGCTTGCTAAAGACATCTTAGAGACTTTCAGAAAGTTGACATAGGAATGCATTCTGCTTATTAATTACGACTGGCTTTGAGGTTTGTAACTCACACTTTCTGGTTTTCCATTTGCTGGCTTTCTTTGCTTTAGGCGCTCCAGGTTCAGTTTGTCCCTCCCGTTGCCTAATCTGTCTTTTCTGTATTCTCCCACAAACTCACCTCCTGTTAATAGGCCTTTAAATGTTGTAATTATCTTGTCACATATGCTATGCATTCAAAGACCGAGGTCAAATGTCAGGTGCTGTCTTCTGAGGATACTTGTTTACTTTTTTTTCTCTGACTTCAAAGTGAGAGTATTGTCCCCTGTTTCATGCTGGGGTTTGGAAAGAGTTTTTTTTCCTATCATACAACAACATTTAAATGAACTGTGTAAGTATTTCTGTATGAATCAAAATTATGAACACACACATGAAGCACATTTTTTGTTATTTCTGAAGTGTGTTTGAAATCAAATACTTAAATATGATAAAAACGAATCATTAAACTAGGTTATGTAATTGCCACACATTTTTGCCTGTGCACTGTATAGTTTTATTTGTAAAGCTGTATGTCTGTGGAAATGTAATAGTAATTGAAAATGTGTTGTCTGTAAGGGCAGTGCGCTAGAACACCATGAATACTCCACTCTCCACCACTCCACTCTAAACCACTCCACCCCACTGCATTCTACTCTGCACTTCTCCACTTTACACCACTCCACGACACTGCAATCTGCACCACTCCACTTTACAGCACTTCATGCAACGGCTCTCTACTCTACCCTGCACCACTCTACACTATACAACTGCACACCTACTGCACTCTTCTCCGCTGCACCCTACACCACTCCAGTCTTTCCCATACCAATCTACACTACAAAACTTCATTCTATGCTGCTGTACTCTACTCTACTCTGGAACACTGCACTCTAGGCCAATACACTCTATGCCATTGCACTTTACTCTAAAACACTCAACTGCATTCCCCTGCACTCTATGGCAACACACTGTATGACACTCTAATCAACTCTGCACCAATGAACTCTACACCACTTTACTTCACACTATTATGCTATATGCTACTCTATGAAACTGCACTCTACTCTGCAGCGCTCCACTCTACACTACTTCACTCTACTCTGAAACAATCTACTGTATGCTATTGCACTCTACGCCACTCTACTTCACTCTGCACCAGTCCACTATTTGCTGCTGCACTCAATGCCACTCTACTCTTAACCAATGTACTCTATGCTAATGCGCTCTACACAACTGCACTCTAAGTCACTGTGCTCTATGCCTCTGTACTCTGCTCTGCATCACTATACTCTACACCACTGCTCTCTACGCCACTCTACTCCACTCTACAGCACTGCACCCTGACACTCTACACTGCAACACTGCACATCCACCGCTGAATTCTACACCACTCTACTCTGCACTACTCCACTCTGTGCCAATGTGCTCCATGCCACTGCACTCTATCGCACTATAGTCTACCCTGCATCACTCTATGCTATTCTACTCTTTCCCAATCTACACCACTGCACTCTATGCCACTCAACTCTGATTTGCACTCTATGCCAGTGCACTCTGTGCCATTCGACCCTACTCCGTGCCTCTACCATCTGCATCAATCAACTTTATGCTTGTCCTCTGCACCATTCTACACCACTGCACTTTATCCCAGGACAGTCTATGCCACTGCACTCTGCGACACTCTACTCTGTGCCACTCCACTATGTGACACTCTACTCTGCACCCCTGCACTCTATTTTGCACCACTCTATCCTGCGCGACATCATTCAATATGCTGCACTGCACGCCGCTGAATTCAACGCCACTGCACTCTATGCCACTCACATACACAACATTCTTAGCCAATCCAGAACATTCTACTCCACTCTTCATCATTCCACTCTTCGTCACTCTCTTCTATGCTACTAACTTTTAGCTATGCTGAACAGCAGCCACTCTGGTGAACAACATGGCTAAAACACAGTGGCAAAGCCAAAAGGTCTTGCATAGGCAATATCTATTGGCTTTGCCAATGCTTGTTGAGCTTTCAACTGGCAGAGCACCAGTTTCACCGTACATGGCAGCAGAATGCGACCTAACGACTTGTTAATTCTTGTCTGCCAAAGAGACTGAGAAAAGATGGTGGTGGTTAAGTTACAAATAGCAACCAATTTAACCCCATTAGCACCTGTGTGGCGCCATGGATGTAACCATTACCTCCATATACCCGCCCTCGGGGGAAGCGCTAGTGCTCCCCCTGAGGGCCGCCCCCCACCCTCCCAGGACAGGGCTGGAAGGGGAATCGCTTCCTCTTCCACCCCGACCCCCCTGACCTCACCGTGACTTCTGATGACGTCAGCACGTGAAAGCGTGCTTACCTCATCAGAGGTCACCTCCCATCGCGCTGGAAGCATGCTTCCAGCGCGATTGCAGAAAAGAAATGCTTAGCATTTCTCTTCCGTTCGGGAGGAGGGGGCCAGCAGAGGCATGAAAGGAAAGACCTTTCCTTTCCTTTCATGACTTTGCAAGCATTTCTGCTGCCCAATCACGATGCAATCAGGCAGCAGAAATGCCCACTAGACACCAGGGATTTTTTTTGTTTGTGAAATAAACATGAGGGGAGCGGCCCCAGGGGGGCAAAAAAAACCCTAGACACCAGGGATTTTTTCTTTTTTTTTCTTTTATGTTTAGGGAGCGACCCCTTCAGCAAGGGTCGCTCCCTGGGGGGCCAAATTGTTTCTAGGCCATTTCTGCCCCCGGGGGGCAGAAACCACTAGACACCAGGGAATTTGTTTTAAATGAACATAAGAGGAGCGGCTCCTTGGGCCTTGGGCAAGGGCCGTTCCCCAGGGGGGCAAATAATTTTTAGGCCATTTCTACCCCCCCGGGGGCAGATCGGCCTAATATAATTAGGCTGATCTGCCCCCAGGGGGGCAGAAATCTCTAGACACCAGGGATTTTCTTTTTTTAATTAACATACGGGGAGCGGCCCCTTGGGCAAGGGCTGCTCCCCAGGGGGGCAAATAATTTTTAAGCCATTTCTGCCCCCCTTGGGGGCAGATCGGCCTAATTTAATTAGGCTGATTTGCCCCGAGGGGGTGCAGAAAACCCCCTAGACACCAGGGATTTCTTTTTTCTTTTATGTTTAGGGAGCGACCCCTTTAGCAAGGGTCGCTCCCTGGGGGGCCAAATTGTTTCTAGGCCATTTCTGCCCCACCGGGGGCACATCGGCCTAATATAATTAGACCGATCTGCTCCCGGGGGGGGCAGAAACCACTACACACCAGGGATTTTTTTTTTTAAATGAACATAAGGGGAGTGGCCCCTTGGGCAAGGGCCGCTCCCCAGGGACACACACCAGGGATTGGCTTTTTTCCGTTTATTTTTCTTTTATGTGTAGGGAGTGACCCCTTCAACAAGGGTTGCTCCCTGGGGGGGCCAAATTGTTTTTAGGCCATTTCTGCCCCTCTGGGCCTAATATAATTTGGCCGATCTGCCTCCAGGAGGGGTAGAAACCACTAGACACCAGGGATTGGTGTGTGTGTATGTGTGTGTTTTGCATGGGGGGGCTCCCCCTTGTGCAAGTGTTGCTCCCCATGGGGGCACATTACTGTTGGCCATATCTGCCCCCGTTGGGGGCAGATTGGCCTATTTTTGGAAGGCCCATCTGCCCCCAAGAGGGGCAGAAGCCCACCAGAGACCAGGAAAGATTTTTTTTTTAAATCAGCGGGTAGGGATATGGCCATACCCCCACCCCAAATAAGTGGGGCCAAAGTTGTTCTGCCCACCAGTGGGCAGATAAGGCAATTACCCCCGATCTACACCCCGGGGGGGCAGACTAGATGGCATGGAATTGAAAAAAAAAATTAGTGGGGTGTTAGCTACCAAAAAGTATGGGTCTGGTTATGCCCCCAATCCAACTGAAGGGGGTAACAGTCTTTCAGCTCTCCCCCGCACAATATAACATTTTATCTCATGGCAAGCAAAAAGACATTTGATTATTTTGGGTTTTGGTTTTACATTTGGGCCATGAGAGCTTGGTAACTCTCAAGATCGTCCAACTTGGAATGGTGAGGGCTGCACTTTTTTGACTTTGGGACGCTGCCATGTTGAAAAATCCACAAGACCCAGACACATCTGAAACTAAGCATCTGGTTGATTCCAGGGTGGTGTGCTTCACATGCACCTCACACCATTTTCTTATCCACAATGCCCTGCAAACCTCCAACTTTCCTGAAAATCACACATTTTTCCTACATTTTTGTGATGAAACCTTCCGGAATCTGCAGGAATCCACAAAATTCCTACCACTCAACATTGTCCCATCCATACCGATAAAAATTCTTCTGCACTTTTCAGCCTAAAAATGTTTTTTTTCAAACTGCCCTTTTGGACCCACTTTGTTTCCCCTCAATTTCAACAGGTTTTTGGCTCTTCCCTGTCACAGTCACTTGGCCCACCTACACAAGTGAGGTATCATTTTTACTGGGAGACTGAGGGGAACATTGGGTGGTAGAAAATTTGTGCTGGTGCAGTAATCCCACACAGAAATGAGGGAAAAAAGTGATGTTTTAGCTAAATTTGAGCTGTGCTGAGGATTCTGGGTAAGAAATCATTGGGGGATCCACGCAAGTCACACCTTCCTGGACTCCCTTGGGTGTCTAGTTTTCAGAAATGTCTGGGTTTGGTAGGTTTCCCTAGATTGCTGCTGAGCCCAGGACCAAAAACGCTGGTTGCCCCCCCAAAAAAACAGGTAGTTTTGTATTTGATAATTTTTATGTGTCCATTTAGTGTTATGGGGCATTTCCTGTCGCCGGCACTAGGCCTACCCACACAAGTGAGGTATCATTTTTATCGGGAGACTTGGAGGAACGCTGGGCAGAAGGAAATTTGTGGCTCTTCTCAGATTACAGAACTTTCCATCACCGAAATGTGAGGAGAAAGTGCTTTTTAGCCAAATTTTGAGGTTTGCAAAGGATTCTGGGTAACAAAGCCTGGTGAGAGCCCCACAAGTCACACCATCTTGTATTCCCCTAGGTGTCTATTTTAAAAAAATGCACAGGTTTGGTAGGTTTCCCTAGGTGCCGGCTGAGCTAGAGGCCAAAATCCACAGGTAGGCACTTTGCAAAAAACACCTCGGTTTTCTTTGGGAAAATGTGATGTGTCCACGTTGTGTTTTGGGGCATTTCCTGTCACGGGCGCTAGGCCTACCCACACAAGTGAGGTATCATTTTTATCGGGAGACTTGGGGAAATGCTGGATGGAAGGAAATTTGTGGCTCCTCTCAGATTTCAGAACTTTCTGTCACCAAAATGAGAGGAGAAAGTGTTTTTTTAGTCACCCCATCTTGGATTTGCCTAGGTGTCTAGTTTTAAAAAATGCACAGGTTTGCTAGGTTTCCCTAGGTGTCAGCTGAGCTAGAGGCCAAAATCTACAGCTAAGCACTTTGCAAAAAACACATCAGATTTAAATGTAAAAACGTATCATGTCCATGTTGCGTTTCCTGTCGCGAGCATCAGTCCTACCCACGCAAGTGAGGTACCGTTTTTATCGGGAGACTTGGAGGAACATAGAATAGCAAAACAAGTGTTATTGCCCCTTGTCTTTCTCTTAATTTTTTCCTTCCAAATGTAAGACAGTGTGTAAAAAAGACGTGTAATTCACATGCTAGTATGGGCACCCCAGAATTCAGAGATGTGCAAATAACCACTGCTTCTCAACACCTTATCTTGTGCCCATTTTGGAAATACAAAGGTTTTCTTGATACCTATTTTTCACTCTTTATATACCAGCAAATGAATTGCTGTATACCCAATATAGAATAAAAACCCATTGCAAGGTGCAGCTCATTTATTTGATCTCGGTACCTAGGGGTCTTGATGAACCTACAAGCCCTCAGTATCCCCACAACCAGAAGAGTCCAGCAGACGTAACGGTATATTGCTTTGAAAAAAAACATTGCAGGAAAAAGTTACAGAGTAAAACGTAGAGAATAATGGCTGTTTTTTTCACCTCAATTTCAATATTTTTTTATTTCAGTTGTTATTTTCTGTAGGAAACCCTTGTAGGATCTTCACAAATTACCCATTGCTGAATTCAGAATTTTGTCTACTTTTCTAAAATGTTTAGGTTTCTGGGATCCAGCACTGATTTCACACCTATTTCTGTCACTGACTGGAAGGAGGCAGAAAGCACAAAAAATCGTAAAAATGGGGTATGTCCCAGTAAAATGTCAATATTGTGTGGAACAATTGGGTTTTCTGATTCAAGTTTGCCTGTTCCTCAAAGCTGGGAAGCTGGTGACTTTAGCACCACAAACCCTTTGCTGATGCCATTTTCAGGGAAAAAACCACAAACCTTCTTCTGCAGCCCTTTTTCCCATTTAAATAAAAAAACAAAATTTTCACTGTATTTTGACTATTTTCTTGTTCTCCTTCATGGGAACCCACAAAGTCTGGGTACTTCTAGAATCCCTAGGATGTTTGAAAAAAAGGACGCAAATTTGGTGTGGGTAGCTTATGTGGACAAAAAGTTATGAGGGCCTAAGCGCAAACTGCCCCAAATAGCCAAAAAAAGGCTTGGCACCTGAGGGGGAAAAGGCGTGGCAGCGAAGGGGTTAAAGCAGAGAGACAAGTTACCACACGCTACAGACGGTCTGGCTAAGATCCTCTGACTGTTTTAATCACCGAGGTCCTACTATCCGTACGTATTTGCATAAGGACGTGCATCATCCCAATCAGCTCTGACAGAAACCTCAACTGCACCCTAATCCGTTGACGGATTACAGTACCGGCAAAAAAAACAGGGTTGTTACCAGCCATGAAAAAACGGTTGCTGATCTGAACCACAACTGGAATCGATTGTGCTTTGCCTCTTTAGTAGGCTTCCATCAGTGACAGAGGGCAAAATTACTCACGCCATGCTTGAAACAACCATTGCTAAGCAAATATGTCTTCCTTTATTGTGCTAAATGTTGGTTTTGTCACTGTTTGTTTATTGCTGTTGTATAGTAATAGTATTGCAAGGAAAGAAGGCAGAGGAATGTGACCGGCCATTTATGCAGTGGCAGCACAGCAAGTGGTTTGGTTACATTATTTAGACACAAGTCAAACGGAAACCTGACGTCAATTTGTGCGTACAAACATACATTGTGGGCCATATTTATACTTTTTGACGCAAAACTGCGCCGCCGCAGTTTTGCGTCCAAAAATATTACCGCCGGCTAACGCCATTTTGGTGCGCCGTGTGGGCGTCATATTTATACTTTGACGCACGGCGGCGCAATCAACAGGTGGTAGTCATTATTTTTTACGCACACCGCGGCGTCAAGTCGTAAAGGAAAATGACATTAAAGCGGCGGAAATGACTGTGGGTCGATTTACGACACCGCAAACCGGATATGCGCCGTTTTTTTTTTTACGCAATAGCATCAAAAAACACAGCGAACACAGCCATTTCACGAGAGGAGAGGCAAAATGGATCCCAGATGCCACTACAGACCCCAGGAAGATGACAGCAGACCAGGAACCAGCCAGGAGGACCCACACAAGAACCAGGACACATTTAAGAAGAAAAGAAAGTGTTGCTTTAGTGCAGAGGAACAGGAAATTCTGGTTAAAGAGGTGACGGAACACCAGCACCAACTGTTTGTCACATCAAAGTTGCCAATCAGTAGGAGAGAGCCCTTATGGCAACAAATTGTCAACAAGATTAACAGAGTGGCTGAAGTACGCAGAACTGTCATCGACTGCAAGAAACGCTGGCATGACTGCAAGCGCAGGACAAAGGAAAAGATGGCCAGGAACAGGAAGGCAGCACTGCAGACTGGAGGTGGGAGTCCAGCACACCAGGAGGCCCTGGACCACATGGAGGAGATGGTCGCAGCCGTCATCCCTGAGGAGATTGTCACAGGGATTCAAGGACAGGACATCGCAGACTACCAGGAGACAACGCACATGCAGGGTAAGTCGCATGGGGAATTATAATGCACTTATGTCAACTGCAACCGGGGGGGGCAATACCTACTACACATTACATGTAAGTCATCATATACATGGAGTGGCATGGGTAAAGGGGCACGGCATGGGGGCATGGCCTGCACAGACAGAAGCTGGGGCACACCATTACACTACACCAACAACAGTCCCATGGGGGCATGCTGTCATGCCAACGATGGAGCAAAGGGAAAGCCACGACAGGAGGGAAGGCCACTACGTCAAACTGACATCCTGGCACACGTCAGCCAACATACCCCCTACATTAACTAGGGCCCTATTAGCAATCCTCTAGCCATACCGACAACTGCAATGTAACTGCGACAACAGTTGCCACTACCACCTCTGCTCTGTGTGCAGCTCAAGTAGCCAATGGCAGTAACCTCCCTATGGATCATACACACCTAAATTAGGGGGTGAGGATGACAACTGCAACAATCCCCAGAAACAAGACAAAGGCCCCAGTACTCTCAAATGTCAATGCCCATAGTTGTCACAAACATCAGCCAATGTAAACAACAATAGGAGCTACACAGCACTAAGGACACACCCATGCTGCATATGCCAGGGTCCATCCTGTGCCTGGGTAACAAGGCAACATCCCAAATGTTATACTGCTCAGACAACAGCATTGAGGAGGGGACACATGTAACTGGTCACTGAAATACACCTGCACAGTCAGAGGAGGAAATAGGACACTGATACGACTATCAGGGCAATCCATTGTAACACACATTCCCCAACATCAGCAGGACACATTACCAATGTCAACATCCATATTGGATCATAACATTGCCATGCATAGGATATGCCACATGTCAATTACATTTAAGTCGATGTGAAAGATCAGAGATTGGGGCAGGTCCAGATTGTTAAGTGTGCTGCCAGGGCCATCAGTACACCCACAGCCAGTGAAAGGTCTCACCATGAGAATGGATGTACACGGAGGGTCGAGTAGGAAAAGAAGGTGGCAATTTTCTATTTGGCAAAAATCAACCCCTAGAGGCGATGAGGCTGACAAGTCTGATAACTCAATAACATACATTTGACACACAGGTGGGCCATAGGCCTGGAAGAATGCCCATCTGAAGGACTGGAGAAATTTACACAAAACAAGATCACAAAGTGAATTCATCAAAAGGCAGGCATGTCACATCAAAATTGCAACAACACAGACACACTAATTGTACCCTGTTTCATTGCAGAGGAAGATGGATCTCCTGCCGATATGCCTGAACCCAGAAGGAAATCAGCACAGCTGTAATACAGTTGACCCAACACCTACAACAGCAATCCTGTCAACGCGTGCACGAATGCAACATTGAACCCCTCAGGGCGGACCTGGCTGCTTAACATCGTGATGTGGCTGCTATTCTCAAGAACCAGAAGGCCCTCCTTGCTGCAGTACTGCCCTTAAGACCTTCACAGGGAGCAGCAACCGGGATGTCTGACTCCTATGATCAAGTAGCATTTAACACATACTGTTAAGGGTTAACTATATATTTATTAAATGCTAATCACAGAAGAGGAAACCGAGGGAAAAGTCTTACCTACCCTAATCTACCCTGACTACTCATTACCCACAACTGTCCCTAACTAACCTAAGCTACACTTACTTATCACATGTAACGAAACGTTCTAAAAATCTATCCCCCACCCCCCTTATGAGACGGGACACATGGAGGACAACACATACTAACCTAAACACATACTATACTATCCTAAACAAATATATATGTTTTGTGTTTTTTTTTTTTTTTTACACACAAGAACCCCAACAAAGCCCCCCATCCACCCACCCACCCACACATGTAATAAGTAAAAAATAGAAACAAGCAGGCCCCCCCACCCCACACTCACTAACACTAACTAAACTTGTAGCTTATACTAACCTAACACTAAGCCCCCTAAGCCCACTAACTATAAGAACAAGGAAAGAGGAGGGAGGGGAGGGTATCATGTCCATCAAATAAAGTGTCTAGAGGTAGGCCCTCCGGAGGGTCCTCTTAATATCCTTGACCCGCCGTTTAATGTGCCGCACGTCCCGGCTCTGGTGGCTCACCTTGCGCAGCACTTTGTCCATCTTATGTTCAATTCTGTTGAAGGCTGCAGGGTCAACAGATGGAGCAGTGGCAGTCTGGGTTCCGGTGGAGGAGGTCTGTGTAGGCTGTCCTGCACCGGTGGCAATGCTGGGGCCAGGAAGTCCTGCAGATGTTGGACCAACAGTGGCAGCTGTGGGTGAGGCCACCTGGCTCTGATTGGTGGTTGTGCTTGTGGTGGCTGTGGTGGGCAAAGTAGGCCCACCCTGTGGGAAGGCTCGCCATTCCCCGGAGGCACGTTCATGGCGATATCGCCGGGCCATCCTCCAGAACCCCGACTCCACCAGCAGGATGTGCTGGTATCGCATGGCCCGGCGCTGAAATTCACGGACCTGGTCTGGAGTCATGTTACCTGCTGTGAAGACAAATGCAGATATGCTACATTAGTAACTGCATTGTGTGTAACGGCACAGCAAGTTAATTAGACATTACATCTACTGTACTTGTAACAGCTCACATCACGATACAGAGCATTGAATGTCCCTGAGGAAGTATATGGCAGGCCAGACAACAAAGGTCACATCACACAAAGCACATCCATAACCCACAAGCTGGGTAACAACTGGCTTTGACTTGCAATCTGAGATCTGACAGTTATCATCTAAGAATCATGCTGCATATCCTCCACCAAGAGCTGGGCTACAAATGTCAGTGTACGGAAAGCAAAACTAAAGCCACATGGTCTGCAAGTTGTAACTGGACTTGCCAGTATAGTACCAAGTGCCAAACCTGAGTGTGTATACTAGTATGCAACCAAACCGTCACTTATTCACATGTATGTGTAACATACTGGTAGCATCAGTACTAGGTACCCGATTCACAAACCCATGGCTGTGTTTGAGGGGGGGGCGGTGGATACACAACTATAATTTGCCAACAACATGTATACCGAGGAGTGTATAGGAAACTCCACACATGTTTGTCTCTACAGACACACCACTGGTAAGGTCTATCTACAAACAGGAGTCAGCAAACCCTAGAGCACTCATAGGATCAGACATGTCAGGAAATGCATAACTTAGTACACAACATATACTTCCAGTGAGGCCTGACTTACATCAGACACAGAGTTGCTAGAACACCCATGATCATGAATTGCATGCACACCTAGGCCATTGCACTCAGGTTCCACAGACTTGATGCACTACATGTGGAAGTACATGCTGCTAGGAGGTTCTACCTACTGTTTCAAACTTACGTAGGTAAATAGGGAAGCAGATGTCTATTGGAAAGCTATTAGCTCTACCATCTTAGAGAATGTGGGTCTGACAGGCTGACTAAATTGGGGCTTACTTCCATTGCGACTCTTGGTGATACAAGTGTCATACACATGACTATCCCCTGTACTCACAGTGGGGCCTACAGGGATCCTACAATCCCTACATGATACCATTGGATACGCATTGGCAAACTCAAAACATGGGAGAACTGCATTCCCAGTCATGGAACAAGTGAAAAGCTTGCCCAACGCATCACACCTTGCTATGCGTCCAACTCACATGAGTCCATAACCAGCAAACACAACACATAACAGACATATCAACACTTACTGGAGTGGTCGGGGTCCTCAAATGTCGCCACCTCTCCCACAGTGTAGGGTGCCGGTCCACCTGTAAGGTATGGAAGGAAGAAATGTGCTCAAAATCTGTGCACAGTGCAACAATTTCCTAAACATATACAATGTGTAGGCTGAATAAGGAAATTACAGCCTTTCAGACATGATGGTACTCCATCTGATATATCACGGCCAACTTGTACATAGCATGAGTCTCCTGTGACAGTTACACACATATCTGCACACATACATTGGCCCTAACTATCATGTGGTTGCAAACATGCCCCATAATTGGTGAGCACTAAGAAATATGGAGTGTAATCATGTGCATCCAAGAGAGACATCCAAAGCCTGGTTACTTGAGGACTGCATTACCAGTCAAACATGCCTTGTGGCCATGACACATTTATTGCACATAGGCCCAATGTACAGAGGGAGGGGCAGTGACTCTTGTAAGCCATCCTGTTGTTACAGTATAGTCAATTGATGTGGCCCAGCTATGGTGATTTGAACCAACCATGGAGATGTGAAGCCATGTGCATACACTTGGACTGCCATCCATATTTGGATTGTGGCTCAACTAATTCCAACAAACATCTTAAGATGTTAGCTGAGGGCACCTTACACCTTTTCACAATGTTTTCAAATCAAGAACTGACATGTATCCAAAAAGATCAAGGAACACAATAAGCCCACACATTCATAGTACTTCTGTGAACGCTTTCCTTCCACACTCACCAGACTCACATGAGACATATGTCTGAGCCACTTTGCTTTGATCAATTGACATGAAGGTAGCACTCATTTTCTGCATCATGTAGTGATTCTAAAGTCAGTCTAGCAATTGCGTCAACATAGTTGGCCTAAATGTTGGTACATCTGTACTTCTTTGTCAATAGTACCCTATATACACATGACTATTTTGTTAGCTGTTCTGACAAAAAGGGCGCAGCAATTTCCTTCATGGAAAAGTAACCTGTAAGTTTGCTGAGCACGTGCTACCTGACAGCTAGCAATTGTGATCCTTGCCATATTGCATCAATGATCCCCTTATATTTCCCCAGCATTACACACAGTCAGCAAGTTAGTTGGCAGACATTGCACTAATCCCCTGATGTCACTACAGAGCATTTAATCGTGCACATTAACATAAGTCATACTCACCAACAATGCCACCAATCATGATTCCCAGGTGGTCCTGCTCCCTGGTGATGAGGTCAGCCCACCGGTGCTTTAGCTGGTGGTCACTCCTCTGGCTGGCATACACACACTGCAGGTGATGCAGCACCTTTCCCCACCGGATTCTGCGCGCCTCTGTCGGATACCCCTGTATGACCCTGCCTGGATCATGAGCGGCAAGAAATGTGTCACCAGCCAGATGAAGCCCCCCAACTCCTCTTCCCCCATCCTGCCAAGACGTGGCCTACCAGACATACTTATAATTGACGATAAGGAATAGGGGTACAAGAAATAGAAAGGGGAAAAGGGTGAAAGTAGGGGTACAAAGACAGAAAAAAAGTAAACCTAAACACTAAAAGAGCCCAACTATCCCCAAACTATCACTACCCACAACAGACTCCCACAAACAAGAAAAACACAAGATAAGTGGACAAATGTAGACAAAACACAGTACTACAGTGTACACAAACAATAGTTATTTCACAAAAGGACTTTACAGATAGCACACAGGACAAAAACAGCACAACATCTCAGAACAACACTCTCTACACAGCCACACAGTCTAGAAGGATCATAGACTGCAAAGTGAAAGTGAAATTACACCCACTGTACATGATCTGTAAACAGGATATCCTATTACATCACTTCCTGTATGAAAAGTCCCACCTTTTGCGCGTTTTGCGTCATTTTTCATTTACCAAAACTGTATTTGCGTAATTTTTTTTGACGCACAGACGTGAATATTAACCCGCATCCACATAATGATACATGGACTGTACAAATATCTGGATGTGGGCTAAATTTCACTTCTGTGCGTAAAAAAAAATGACGCAAATACAGTTTTGGTAAACAAAAAATGACGCACACCGCTAGGGACATCAAAATTACAGTGCATTAACTGGTTTGGGGCATTTTTACTTGTTTTTTGGTTATTTTACATTTGGAACACATCAGAGATTGGCTAATTGAAGACAGTATGGTGTTGATGGTGTATGTTCACATGTGTGACATCATACTGCAGCGGAACATCATCCACTACACCCTTCACAGTAGTTTTACAGTTGGCTGACGCAATAGATGGTCATAAGTGTGGACTACATATATGTGTTGCACAAATTGTGCATGTTTGGCATAACGAGAGGATAGCAATGTGACGCACATATGTACAATACCTAAATGCCTTTGGCTCAAAGTGTGTGCTTTGACAACTAATGTGTTGGTTGACCAAATGTGTGTGTATCACATGAAGCATAACTGTACATATGGTTGTATGAATGTGACGTCCATGTGTCCAACCCTTAAATGCAAGTCAAATTGAAAATGAGCAAGGGCATGTGTTAGTCATACATGTAACAACACCCGTAAAGTGTACTTCCAAGTTTTAGGGTCACGTAGACACCACATGTGACATAGCATGCACCAGATGGATGGCAGACGCTTGTTCATGTCAATGGTCCACATTTTCTACATCCTATGTCCTAGAGTATTAGTAAGAGCTTCCTAGGCACTAGTTGGTGAATCCCACAGTGAGTCATACACATGCATTGAGGAAGTGGGTACCATGTTGTTTGCACAGACAGACAAGGGTGAATCTCATATGTGTGATGACACCACAGTTGAGGCCATAGAAGTGAGCCCCAACTATCAAGTGGCTGTGGTGGACCAGCATACAAGACAGCACGTGTCCACATATTTCCAGTGATCAATTGCACATAGGTGTCTTGTTCATGTGTGTGGTCCAATGATGATCCTGTAGATTGTTTGGGGTGTAATTTGTCACAGTTGGGTCCAGGACTCATCATGAGTCAGTGGCAGCTATTCCTGTAACTACTGAGTATCCTTGGCTGATCAATGTGAGTAAAGTAGATGTGGACATGTGAACCAACATGTGGATGGTCCCATCCTGTCACTAAAGACGTGTAATGAGACAGTCAACAGGGCAACCTTGGTGTGCTGAGTGAGATAATGTCTCAAGTGTCATGTTCCGGCAGGTGTCATAACATTTGTACACAGGTTGGCCTCTGCACTTCCCACTGCATCTGGGAACATCATAGCCTCTGTGCTGATTATTCTCGCAGCTATTCACCACACACGGCCCATCACTATGTTGTGCGCACTGTGATGCTGTGTGTGAACTGTCATGGTCCTGACATTTGTGTATTATTCAAGGACATTATCAGAGGTTGCTGGTTGTGCTGAAAGCCCCGTACCCAATCCCTGCCTACGGCCCTGGGACACTGTCACACTTTGTCATTCATGCATAAATGCAACCTAGACAAGGGATGGGCCATGAATTTTGCTTTTCCAAGAGGATGTAACTCAAAAGGTACAGTTAAAAGGCAGATGATGCTATACAAGGTATTTGGGTATGTATGGAAGAAGCCCATGCCCAATGTCCCCTGAGGAATGGCAGGTTTGGTAACGCAAGTGTGGTACATATGTAGACACAGGGATACTTTAGTGTGACGCACAGACAGTTGCCAGTCAGGCTGACAGAATGCAAGGTGATTCAGGATCCAGTTACTTGACAAGTTACGTAATCAGTGGTCTGACTGAGACTGTTTTGAGGACAAAGTAGACAGTTGACATGTCAAACTGTGTACGTCCTGTGTTTTTGAAGGTGACAAATGAACCTAGTGGCTGTGTTACACGGCTTAATTAGTATCAATGGTTGACGGTGTATTTGACATAATGGCAACTCCTATGCTGTTCCAGGCATCATCAGGGGCAGTGCTTTTTGAAATGTGTGGTGTGAATGGAGGTGACCACAGGTGTGGGCTGCATCTGTTTCTCACCAGTCCTGTAGGTGAGACTTGCATTCTAAGGGCCAACAGACATTTTCACAAGGGGAAGCAATCTACATGTGCTAACAGGGCTTTGAAACTAGAAGACAGTGTATAAATTGACCTGACGTCCTTGCAGTCAGATGTTCTATGACAATGGCATACCATAGGAATGGGTGTAGCACACTGGTTTGCTAATGTTAGTCTGTGTGTGTAGAGGAGGGACGTCTTCCGACAGGTGGGTTGTGACCAGGTGCATGGGTGTGTAATGAGTTAGGAAATGGCCTGACATGTACATGGAATGTCATGTGCGCAATGCATGTCATATGTGTGGCACTTGTGCTGTCTATGTTCTGCTTCTATGGAACTCTAGTCACAGATAGTCCTTGCAAATATTGGATGCAGTTGGACTAACTGCTGTCAAGGGCTTGGTCAGGCATTCCTGTTACTGATGCCAATGCACATTGACAGCCTCATGTATGAGGCTTGTATTTCCCTTTTTGAGTGATGGTGTCATAGTTGTGTGCCATATGCTGCATTGGACCTTGCTTTCAACATGTATGTGTGAAATAGTTGTGGTCCTCTGCTATTGGCCTTCAAAGGAGATATGTACATGATATATGTCATTAAGAGTGTGTGTGTATGTGACCATTGTATGTTAGGCATCACATTAGCTCTGGGATGTTCCGTGTCCTACTCAGTATCTCAGCAATGCTCCATGAGGCAGCACTCTTATTTTGATAAGTAGAGATGAAGGTGTGCAAAAAGGAATAGCCAGACCATGATATGGTGATTAGAATAGGTGTTTATTTAAATTAGTTAGCTAAAGTGGTGAAGGTGATCATATTCAGAAGAAATTATTTACAATCTGTTGCCGCCTGCGTATACCAGCGGCCGTGTTCTGTAATTCCCCCTCCTGTTGCATGGCAGCATCCTCCTCTTCCTCCTCTTCCTCCTCTTCAGGCATGTGTGGCTCTGGTTCCAGGAGGGGAATGTTTCTTTTGATACAAATGTTGTGCAATATTGCACATGTGAGGATGATCCTACAGATCATCTCGGGGGAATATAGGAGGCTATCACCAGTGATGTCGAGGCAGCGGAACCTTGACTTGAGGATGCTGAAGGTCCGCTCAACAATGCTGCGTGTTCTCCTATGGGCGTCGTTGTATGCACGCTCTGCAGCAGTACTTGGGTTGCCAAAAGGTGTCATAATCCGTGGCTGGATGCCATACCCCTGATCAGCTGCAAGAGAAAATGAATGGGATCATGTTGATGTAGCTGGCACTATTGAAAAGACCTTTCATGGCAGTAGTTGTCTTGCGTTGTCTGTGACTCTTTAGTGTACTAATGTGGCATCCTATGCTTGTATGGCTGCACCATCTGCATTGTGTTGTTTCCTTGGCTGAACAAGTGTTTGCCTGCTGACCGTTTGTCAGCAGTATGTTTTGGGATTTACAGTACAGTGTGCCCTCTCTAGCATTGTGACTTGTGATACAGGTGTCCGTGTGTCTTTACTGGGGGTGAGATGATAGTTCCATGCACAGTTAAAATTGAAAGTGTTGTTAACACGTTCATATCAAAGTACCCTGGACATCCCATACCTTGAAACTTATGCAATGTATTAATGTAAAGGTCACTTACAATTTGCAAGGTGACACTTAGGCAACCACACTCATTAACGTCTTAACATTAGGCTGTACAGTAATTTCCGATGTGTGACAGGTTCAATGGTGACTTCAGAAACATGGCTAGCGATGTCACAACCTCAGTATGTTCCTGTTGACATGTTGCTGTTGTGGTGTACGTGTTGTGTGTCCTAGAGGGTTGCTTTGCAGTGTGTATATAAGTAGGTTTTTGTACTTACCAACAAGTAGTCCATTGCCATACCGTCCATCCTGGAAGTGTTCATTGATGGTGCAGTGACGGAAGATGTATGAGTCATGTACACTCCCAGGATATTTAGCCACGATGTTGGTGATCAATCCCTGGTGATCGACTATGGCCTGCACGTTGATGGAATGTGTGAGCTTCCTGTTGCGGTAGAGGTGTTCAGTTGCAGCAGGTGGCACAAGTCGTACATGTGTGCAGTCGATTGCACCAAGGACTTGTGGGAAGCCACTGATGAGGTAGAACCCCTGTTTTGTTTCCTGCTGCTTCTGCAGTGTGTTAGGGAAGCAGATGTGGCGGGGTGTCAGTCGAATGATGGCATCCAGTACTTTGGGCAAAAAGGCGGAGAATGATGGTTGTGATATTCCGCCAACCAGGGCACCAGTTGTTTGGAAAGAGCCACTTGCCAGCATATGAAGTACGGCAAGCAGCTTTGTTTCTGTTGGGATGGTGCGGGGTGTCACCAAAGTGGGGGCCAACTGCTGTTCAATGTTGCGCAGCAGCTGCTGAATAACCTGCCAGTTCAACCGGTACCTCTGTATGATGTCGTGTTCCCTGAGGCCCTGCAGGGTGGTTCTTGGGCGGAATATCCTCTCCTGCCTTCTGCGGTGCCTTTGGGGTCCCTGCTGATGTTGTTGTAGCTGCTGTTGTTGCTGCTGGGCTCGGCGTCTGCATGCACGCTGGATTAGAATCACCTCCATGTCTCCCTGTTGCTGCTCTGCTGTTTGTTCTGATTAAATACAGGTGTGTTTGCTCCATTTTAATGCCTGCCCTGACCCAGGCGTTAATTTTTGATGCAAATTGGGCAGTGCGTCATTTTGTGGCTCCGCCTCCCGGCCGTGCGTAATTTTTTCCCGAAAGCATAAATACGACGCACGGCCCTTTAAGCCATTTTTTGGACAGGAATGCCTACCTTGCATATAATTAACGCAAGGCGGGTTGCCGCATCCAAAAAATGACGCACACGGCGGAATTTTGTCATCCGCGGGCTCGGGCGTCAAAGTTTAAATACGGGGCAATGTTTGCGCTAATTGTGCGTCAAAATTTTTGACGCACAATCGGCGCAGCCGGAGTATAAATATGCCCATGTGTGTGCACGTAATTACATAGGTGCACTCAAACACAAACAATCAGTGTGCATATTACTCATTGTGTGTGATCAACATATCTCGTAACAGCTCATGTGTTTCACTTCTGTAATAGTTATATCGTGCATTCAATATTTTCATGCATGTATCTATCTGCATTTTCTCAGTTGTGCATGCCATTACTGATATGATATTCCATATCACTGCAACAATGTTACTACTATCAATTTCATGCGCTTGAGTTACCGACTTTGGAAAAGACATATGGACATATTGGCCCTGTCGTGATTCCTACTTGTGACCTGCAGGTCATACAGGTGACAGGAATGATATATCACCAAATCCCCTTGTCAGTTTCAGTGTCCAAATATGTTTTACAATCTGCTCCTCAATTACATTTCCCTTACAATGTTTTTGCCAACTTTGGTAGTGATTTTCATATTTATAGCCTTTTATTCTTAGCTGTTTGTTTCCGTCGCTGTTATACATGTATGAAATGGTGGCTCATACTATCTTGCATAAATATATGTTTTGATTTTAAAATAAATACTCATGGCTTCGCACAGTCCAGATGTACAGTTGGCGCAGTGAGCAGAGGAAATAGTGGCACCTAGATGTGCAGGGTTCTGTTACTGCTGCACATTCCTTGAGAGAGGGCATGAGACTGGCTATTATTTGTTTTTTTCTAGAGGCAGTCACATTGATGTGTAAATGTGAGAACATTGGTTCTGCCCATCTAATCTGCCCAGATTTCTCACTTTTTGACCATCTGGTCGCCCATCTTTTACTGTGGGGGAGCATCATAACTTGTGACTCACCCATGATAAACTCATGGTAAATGGACTGTGCATGACACCACCAGTGTCTGTCTTTTAAGATAAGGCTGCCGTAACACTGCAAGGTTAAGAGGCTCTTGGCCAGTTACACATGAGTGCTGCGCTTGGGAGACTCGTGACGTACACAGCCCAGTAACTGTGTACAGATAGCGTGGAGCAGAGAGGACTCTGTTGAATTGGGTATTGACCTGGGGCAGGACTCATAATGTTAGTGTTACACTCATAGGGAAAGTAAGTGTGGTTTATTGTCTTGTCTGCAGTCACAGTCCATTATACACCTATGGCGAGGGCTGCCTTAGAATGCAGCTTTGCTACCTCTTGGCCTACAGACACCAGAAACTAACTGATTTAAGGAATAATCTGGGTGGAAAAAATAATTCTGTAAGTTCCAAAGAGATATCTGAGCAGCTTATGGGTGAACCAGGAATGTCATATTTCTCTGGCTCAGCTCAGGATCAGAGTCCAGGCCTTTTGTCACCCTGCTGGGCTGGGTTAATTACATTTCTCTCCAGCAGCAGGAACAAAGGACTCTGTTGTAATGTATCAATAGAACACACTTTATTGATCAATAGAAATCTATCATATATTTACATAATTCATACTTTAATTATTAAAAGCATGATTTTCCTCTATAATAGTGGTATGTTCCTACTCTCCACTCCCTTTGGAGTTAGTACATTCCAGGGGTTGATGGCAGTTGACAGGAGCTCACTGTAGAATGTTGGTGTGCTGAGGGAAACAGTGGTGTGAAGATGGAGCAGTAGAGATGGAGATAAAGATTAACGCTTGAAGAATATCTACGCATCTTTATAACACTGGCAAAGAGTTGAAGTGTGTAAGGGGGCACTTTCATCTCTACCCCTTTCAAATTCTCCATCAGGTTCGTTTAATTAACTCTTTTCAACAAAGTACTGTCCTATTTCGCTCGATAACTCTGCACGTTTCAGCTACACAGAAAGAAAATATCATTGCTTTGTTTACATTGGATTAAATTATTGCTAGTACAATTCCGCTGAAAGGCACAGCAGATACTCCGCCTGTTAGCATTGGAGCACAACTGGCAAATTGGAAGTACACGCTCCTGGCACGGCGTGCTTAACAGGTGTTTATCTGGCAGCATATTTAAACGCAAGCCGGTGAAGCAGATTCGTTATTTGCCTCGTCTCCTGTTTTACAGCACCTGCTCTCCTCCTTTATGATTGGCAATTCCGCTGACAGGCACAGCTAAGTTATACTGCCTGTCAAGGAGGGCGTGTTTAACAAGTGTTTACTTAGCAGCATAATTAAATGCAAGCCGGCAAAGCATACTCTTTAATTGCCTCATTTACGATTTACGCCACCTGCCATTGTTGGAAATGCGGTCTTTCCCTTCTAAAACTCCAACATTACCACAATAAGGTTGCACTTACCAGAAGTTTCTACACGTGTCCTTCGGCTCATGGAGTTATTCCGAGCTGCACAGTGACGGGCACAGCTTTGTCTGTACCCTGTCATTTTGTCAGACACAGACTTCGTTTTACTGTGGGAAGAGAAACGTTTACACAGCTGACTACAGTAGCCTGTCAATAAACCTAGTTTGAAATGCTGACAGGCACAGCACTGTTGGAGGCCTGTCGTTTTTCCTTGTGCTATTTTTCCCCTGCCTCTTCCGTTTAAAAAAAAGAAAAAAGGAGAAACGATTAGACTCTGTGTTTACTTGTTTTTTCTTACATTTTTCCAGGATGTATTGCTTTTAATCTGAGTACTTATTCCTTATCTACAGCTTTACAATCTTTCCAAAACATTGTCTGAAGATCAGCTTTTGTGCAATAGACCTTATGTCAATGTATATTTTCATATAAGAATCTAGCGATTTAATTTTTCTACCATTTCACGTAAAAGCACTTCCTGAAATTGTATTAATTACTAGTATTCACGATGGCTGCTGCAAGAATGTCCCAACCTATCCCATTCTAAAATGAAATTGGGGAACCAAATATTCCATGGAAGTAATGGGTGAAAAATGTTGAATCCTATTTGAAACAACACATATTATTGCATAACCTAGGAACACACGGCAGGAAAATATATGAATCCTTGCCTGAACCAATTTTACCGGAAGGTGAGCGTGATGAATATGCCATCACATATATCAAATTAGAAAAGCAATTCGGAGATAGAATTAATATTGTATTAGAGCATCACAATTTTTTCTGTCGCACTCAGGGCAAACAAGAAATTGTAACAAATTACATAGCTGCATTAAGAGGTTTGAGCACCTTATGTAGCTTTGGGGATCTTAATGATTCTCCCATTCACGACCAATTAGTAAGTTGTACTAATAATACAAAAATAAAAGAGAAGGTATTACAAAAACAACCAGATTTACAAGAAGCTATTGAGATGGTGAAATCCATTGAACATACTGCTATTTGTTTACAAGGAATCAGATCTCCACCCTTTTTTTATCAAGTTTCGGAAACTGAAGAGGGCAAAGCAGATGAGAATGTGCTCAAAATTAGGAGTAGTGACAAATTACACCAGAAAAACGTTAGTTCAAATTTAAATTTAAAGTGCTATCGTTGCGAAAACAACAATCATCTTGCAAATTCGAACTCCTGCCAAGCCAGAATGGTCACATGTACAAAATGCAATAAAAAAGGCCACTTTGCAAGGGTTTGTAGGGATTTTTCCAGAACTGACAAACTGGATAACTATAAGGAAATTGAAGAGAACCCTCAAGAAGTTAAGAGGATCATTTTACAAGTTAAAAATGAGGATGTTATTTCTACTCAAAATCCTGAATGCACAATATACATTGTTGACAATCCTATCAAAGTATTTGCTGACTCTTGTTCGCCTTTCACCCTCATAAATTCTTCAGAATTTAATAAAATAATAGATGTAGATACAAGAAAATTACTTAATCCGGACATTAACCCTTAGGGATACAACAAAGACCCCATGCCTCTCAAAGGTATGTTTAAGGCCCTTACAACATTCAAAGATTGTTCCACAGTTGGAAACATATATGTAGTAGAAGAAGGCTCCAATTTATTGGGTTGGCAGCACCAGAAAAAGCTTGGGATTAAGTTGGATCCTTACAACCCTGAACAAGTGATGGTTATCAACCTACCCAACTCCGGGGAACAGATTTTTCAGGAAATGCCAGAGGTGTTTAATGAAAATTTAGGGTTGCTTCTAGATTTCTAACACAAAATTAAATTGAAACTTAGCTCTAGACCCGTGGTTCACAAAACCAGACCAATACCCCATTTACTTAAAGATGCCCTTGAAAAAGAACTTAACAGATGGGAATCCATGGGAATAATACCATCCATTGAAAGCTCAGAATGGCTAGCCCCCATAGTTATCACAAAAAAAAACATTGCAGTGACATCAGAATTTGTATTGACCTACGAGATTTAAACAAAAACATATGGACTGAGAGACACCCTCTTCCCAAAAGTCATGCGATGTTAAGTACTATGGGTGAAGTTGTGTGTGCCTCTGTTCTCGATTTATCTAATTCTTACTACCAGCTGTAATAACATCATGAATCCAAATGGCTGTGTTTACGACCCCCTTAGGTTCTTTTATGTTTAACAGAATGCATTTTGGGTTGGGGTCAGCTGCTGTGGTTTTTCAGAAAATCATGCAGCGCATTTTATGTGACACTCCCAAAACTCTTTGCTTCGAGGATGACATTCAAATTTATGGAGCCACAGTTGAGGTACACAACATAAATCTAAAAACCGTGCCAAATGGGGGGGGAGTACAGTGGAGTATCTAGGGCACACCATTTCTAACGAGGGATTTAAATCTAAAACATGCTTAGTAGAAGCTGTTAGAAAAGCAAATGTGCCCAAGAATGAAGAGGAACTTGTCATTTTCAGGTCTTACTGAATTCATAGCTAAAAATGTCAAGAACATCCCTGAACTCACATACGGCCTAAGAGATTTACTAAAAGGTCATATTCCCTAGAGATGGTCTGAAAACCATGATGTTACTTTCCAGAATTTAAAACAGGCTATATTAGCAGCACCATACCATTGCAATTGTGATCACAAAAGAAAACTATCCTCACTACGGATGCTAGCAAGAAGTGTTTGGGGGTGACTTTATCTCAGATCATAGAGGGTAAGGGAAGAATTGTGGCTTTTGCATCCAGGGCCCTTAGCAAAGCAGAATCCAATTACTCGGTAGTAGAAAGAGAAGCCTTAGCTTGCTTCTGGGTGGTTAAACACTTCAAATTCTTTCTTCAAGACACTCAATTTGACATGCGTACTAACCACAAACCATTAGTCTACATGTTTTCCACAAAAGGGTCTTTCATTAGCACTCCAACGATCGCTAGGTGGATCCTGGGACTAGAAAGCTTTTGTTTTAAAGTAGAATATGTCCCTGGCAATGAAAATACTGCTGCTGACTTCTTATCTAGAGCTCCTTTAGATATAAAGGAGGACTACGAAACACCATAGTATCCCTGTCATCATGGTAACAACACCCTCTATCACTAACGATGAATGGATTTCTACCTATCAGCAAGATGAATCCTTGTCCATGCTGAAATTGTTTGCTAAAGAAGGTTGGCCAACCTCAAGAAATTATGTCAAAGATGACATCAAAGGTTACTGGGAGATAAAATATGAAATCAATGAAGACAATAACTTCTTATTCAGGAACAATCAAATAATACCACCAGTAAACTTAAGAAATAAAATCATAGAGCTTGCCCACAAGGGTAATTTAGGCAGAAGCATGACTTAAACTTGTATTAGGGAACAGTATTGGTTCCCTAATATGTATTCAGTGATAGAAGCCAAGGTCAAAGATTGCTCTATTTGTTCAAAAAGTGACAAGTCAAGAATAAATCATAACGTCCCTATTTCTCCTGTGTCCATTCTGGATAAACCTTGAGAAAAGTTAGCTCTGGATATTATTAGACCAATGACAGGAGTGCTAAAACGCTATACTTTTGTGTTAATTGATTACCATTCGCAGTGGATCACTACAACAATGGTTAATCAAATTACTACTGAATCACTCATCAGTTTTCAGAAAGATGTATTTTCAACTGAGGGTATACAAGCTACCATTATCACTGATAATGGTGTTCAATTAACTTATCAGCAATGAAATATTTTCTCACACTCCTCAACATTACCCACCTCACTAGAGCTTTATATTGCCCACGGGCTTATGGTCTAGTTCAAAGAATCAACAGTATGATCAAGTAATGTATTCAACTAGCCAGCATTAATCATTTAGATGTAGAGAATGCTATTTGTGACTTGCTATGGGCTTATCGCACTACTCCTAATTCCATTACTAAAATATCCCCAGTCTCAGCATTAAAAGGTAGAAAACCCAGCACAAAATTATTTCTAACTTGGTCAGGGGGGGGATAAGATTGCACATACATTCCCATATACAAAAGACAAAGGCTCTCATTACAACCCTGGTGGACGGTGCAAATAGGGTGGTGAGACCGCAAACAGGCCGGCGGTCATTACCGCCCCATTATGATATTGGCGGTTTGGCATATGCCAAGCTGCCAATGTCCCGCACCGTCTGCCACGGCGGTAATGACAACCAGGCTGGAGACAACGGTCTCCAGCCCGCCGGCCGTCACTACTCCGCTGGAGGTATCAGGACCCCTCATACCGGCATGGATTTTGTGGGGTTTTCAACCGCCACGAAATCCATGGCGGTATGCACCATCATTGCCAGGGAATTTGTTCCCTGGCACTGATTGGGGTCTCCCTCTTCCCCCCTCCCCTGAGTCCATCCCTAACACCCACAACCCCCCTACCAACACCCAAAGGTGTAGGACCCCCCCCGCCTCGACCCCCATGGAACCCCCCAAACATATCCCCACACCCCCCTACACGCATGCTCACACCACTCACACACATACACGCGGACATACATGCACACATACATACATGTTACATGTCCCATACACACATTACAACCCCTGCATACATACATGCACTAACACACCCCCTCTACACACTCACACGCACACCCCCATGCATGCACACACCACACAACACCACCCCAACCCCTCCCCTAACGGACAATCACCTTACCTGTTCTGGTGATCCTCTGGGAGGGAACGGGATCCATGGGGGCTGCTCCGCCGCCTGCACCCCGTCACCAGAACACCGCCACGCTGAATACTTGGTCGTATTACGGTGGGGGGTGTTCTGATAACGTGGCGGTGATAGAGGAGCAGCCTCCACTACACCGCCGACCACCAGTATGGCTACTGGTGGCTCTCCATCCAAAAAAGGGCGGAGGGTCGCCAGAAATCATAATATGGTTGATGGAAGACCGCCAACACTGGCGGTCTTCGGCATGGCGGAACCTCGGCGGTCTCTAGAGGAGACCGCCAAGGTTGAAATGAGGGCCAAAATCTCTTTACACCAAGACATATACAAAAAGTATTATGACATCAATCACGGCACAAAACACCAAATGTGGAAAGTGGGAGATTGGGTGAATGTTAAAAAAACCTAAGGGAAAGATGGGAACAGGTACAAAAGGTATGAAATATATGGGAGCTATATGAATTGCTAAGGTCAAGCACAATGTGGTTGTCATGGAAAATGGTCAATGATGGAGTATGGATAGAATTGTCAAACATGAGCCACCTTCTACACTAAAAAGAAAAAACATCTATGAAGCCTGTTGGAGAAGAGAAGGAAGGACATATCAGATCAAAGTGTAGGTGAGGACTATCTTAAAAGAACAAGTGCTAGACAAACCCAGGCTCCTGTTTGTCATAAAGACTATGATTTTAACACGTAATTCCTTGGTGCATCTTTATAAATCCTATTTTGTGAAAATCTTATGGGAGGCTAACCTTTCCTAATAGTTGGCTAGATAAACATGACAATACTTTGCTGTAATATCCTGTCACCTCAGAAATAAGAACTATTCATGTTGACTTTTAGGATTTACATTTTCTTTTTGATTTGGTATTCCAACATAAGGTCATACCCTTATAATGTGTTTGTTTTTAGGAGGGAAGATGTGATGTAATGTATCAATAGAACACATTTTATTGATCAATAGAAATCTATTATATATTTACATAATTCATATTTTAATTATTAAAAGCATGATTTTCATCTATAGTAGTGGTATGTTCCTACTCTCCACTCCCTTTGGAGTTAGTACATTCCAGGGGTTGACGGTAGTTGACAGGAGCTCACTGTAGAATGTTGGTGTGCTGAGGAAACAGTTGTGTGAAGATGGAGCAGTAGAGATGGAAATAAAGATTAACGCTTGAAGAATATCTACGCATATTCTTTATAACAGCCTCCCCACACACATGAAGCAAGTAACAGTGCTAAACTCATCTCCTGAGGAGGAAAGGGTTCGGGCAGAATGCTCTGCATCAATCAGCCAACTGTCACACTAAGCCAAGGAGGGGCCTGCTTAAGCCCATTAAACAAGGAAGGGAGCCCAGACCTCTGGGACCAACCCAGGAGGGGGCTACTCTCGAAGATTTGCTGGGAAAGGCCCTGGCAGTGATGTCAGCAGAGGGCAGAGCTGAGAAACCCATAGTAGATGTGGCAAGGTACTCCTGCATGACACCATTTTGAAATGTCCCAGCATGCTTTGCAGGAAGGTTGGGACAGGGGAGAAGAGGTGATGTGGCACTTGAGGATAGGCTAGGGGTACATTTCTGCCGGAAACTCACATTACCACTTAAAAGGTCTTGCACGAGGGAAGTGCTCCCTCTTGGCTGTGATTTTCTGAAAAAACTGAGACTGGAGGAAGCCGCCATAGACAATTGGAAGGAAGAAACCTCTGATTGTCATCTGGGCTAAGAACTCTGACTTCAATTGACTCCAGGACCAGTGGAGTTCTTCCCTGGGAAGCTTCTCCATTTACACCTCCTGAGAACAAGTTAGAGGAAAGACTGGCCTTCTACACCAGGGCGGAGAGAGGCTCAGAGGAAAATCAAGAGAAAGGCTGGTGCAGATAGTCACTTAAACCAGATACCAGTGAGGTTCATTGCCTTTGAGGCCAGGAGACCCAAAGAAAGAGTTTGAGGTGGGTAGGGGTCACCACCAGGAGCAAAACGAGACCAGGAGCTTTTAAAATGGCACAACTGGACCTGAGATTTCAGCATGAGAAGAATTTTGACCATTAACCTCCAGCGCAATCCCAAAGCAGATGGAGCTCTGCTGCCTAGCTGATTTAACCCCCCATGGCCCCAGGATTGCCGCCAGGTGAATAGCTGCTTTTTTGGCTGGGAAGGGGCAGGCATAGGTCTCCCTCCCCAACTTCAAAGGGGCCTGGAGACCCCATCTCCCAGCCCACATTCATTATTGGGGGCCTCAGGACCCCATGTCCAGACCTCTGATGTTGATGAAAGGTGGGGAAGAGCTGTCGCACCTAACCACAAATGGAGGGCCCAGGAACCCATCCCTGGGCCTGTTTATGGAGCAATGTTGGGGAGGGGGTGCCACCGTGCTCTCCTTAGGCGTGACAGGGCCACCCCACTACTGGTGTCTGGGGGAGCGGGAGGCTACCACACACCACAGCACCTAAACCTGCTGGCTCCTCTGGCTGCAGAAAGAAGGGCTGCTCTCGGAGGGATCCAGCAGAGGCAGCCAGGGGCGGGCTCCCTGGGCTGCTCCCAACCATAAAGAAACTCTGGGTTTGGACCAGGCACCTCTATAAAAAGAAAAGGAAATGAGCTGCACAATGCTGCATGGCAGAACAAAAACAAAACTGAAAACAAAGACCGCTGCTCTTCCCACCTGTGCGAGAAAGCTGCTAATTAAATATTCATGCCTGCAAGGGAGTGCCCCATAATTTCCTGCAGGGCCTGGACATTTGGCACTGTTTCTCCCACTGTGCTGGCCCCAGGATGATGGGGTCACTACTAACAAAGTCAGAATGTGTGGGGAGAGCTGCAGGAGTAGCTCAGCCTCCCCTCAAAAAGAACCTGAGAAGTCCTCACCTTACATTGGGCGGGACTTGGAAAGAATGACCACCCAGGATTTCTTTCCTATTTTAAGCACTCCTTCTAGGGGCAAAGTCTGTGGCTGCAAAACCTGTGGCCTAAAGAGTACATGATGTACAGTGCTCTCTAGGGGCAAAGTTTAAGGTTACATGTAATTTGTGATCCAAGTGTAAGGTCCTCTAGAGTTTATTGTTATAGCTGTGTTTTCAATGTTGGAAGTATACTAGGAAACACACAGACCCATGCGATAATCATGTTAAATGCTTCATTGAAAGAATAATGTTGACAATGGTTATTGATCAAAAGGTATACACTTTATTAACATTAATAAGTGCATATATGCAGGATTCTTTTTCATTATTGAATTTGCTCTGAAAATGATGATATTTTGACACGTGGTTTGTTGGTCTGGACTCTGTTAAGGTGGCCAGAGGTGATTACACAATGTTATCACAAGGTATTTTCATCAGCCTTATGTATATTTGTAATTTACTGTGTAGTATTGAGTAGTGTGTGTAATAATTATACTTGTCCTGTTTCAAAAGAAAAGGCACAGACTCGACAATCATTTATCGAGTGTTATTATTGAATGATGATTGCTAGTCCACATCACCTCCCTTGTGTAGGGCACAGACTGTTCTGCTTCTCTACCCTGAGAAAGCCAAGCTCTGTTTGTTTCTCAGTGGGAGACAAATGTTGGCCCATTACTTGTTCAGACCACACAACTAATGGCCCATTTCCTTACAGTAATCCAACTGAATATAGTCATTCAGTAAGCTGAATCAGTGAGAAAGGTTATCTTCGCTGATACAAGGACAAATGTATGGCAATCAATTGAAACAGTATGTTAAGAGTCATGGAATAATGTTGACCTCAAACTCAAATACTAAAAGTAATGTTAACTCATGCTTTCCTTTTGAAATAAAGAGTAGGTTTTTGCAAAATTACTGGTTGATGTGTGTGAGAAAGTGGATTATTAGTTGAAGTGGAGTGTAATTACGGGTCAGATACAGGTACCAGGTCTGTCCTGGTGGAAAGCTTTCCTTCAGTCATTTTTCTGGAGTAAAGCTCTTGTCTACAGAGTTGTCTGCGGATCGGGCTGCAGGCTTGATTCCAAGAGGAGCTTGTGATGGAAGCCAGCTGAAGCGTAGGACCTCTGCGGGATCCTTGGTTCCAGTGGGAAGGCAGATATTGGCATTGTCGTCTTTGTTGGGGTGCTGCTGAGCATTGGTCCCAGTGAAGTCCTTTGCAGTCAGCATTAGAAATTTTGCTGTAAGTCAGAATTCTTTCAGTGGGGTAAGCCAGCAAGTTGAGTCCTGCTGGCAGTTTGATCAGCTGGTGGTTGCCTCAGGTCCTTTTTTTGAAAAGTTAGGAAATAGTTGCTAAGTGTCAAAGTCTTGTAATTTCTGAAGGGGGGAGCATAATCTAGCAATTTACAACGGGGTAAAGAGTACATCTAACACCAGTTAAGTTTCCAGGACCTTTTTTGCACCACTTGGAGGTTAGCACTCACTCTCTCAGAAGCCACTGAAAGCACCTGAGCAAAACCAGTCAGGTGGACTCAGCAAAAACTTGTGCTTATTACAGCTTTTGTGTCCATGGAGCTGAACAGGAGGCTAGACAACTAGCCCTTTGAGTGCGTTATTCTGTTGTGGTTGCAAGTGAGGAGCAGGCCCACCCTTGGGGTTTCTCTCCACTGATCCAAAGGCAGGCCTTCTACTGTCTTTCCCAGGTCCAGAAATGTTTTGAAAAGGGTAGTTAAGATGCCAATGTTATGCCCAATGCAAGCCTGTGGGTGGAGGAGTCCTGGCCACTCTCTAACCAATGGGATATAAGTTCCCAGGGGTGACCATAACACAATTTTAAGCATTTCCTTTGTATTTTACTGTAAAGTATCCCACAGGACAAGTCTCTACTTAAAACCAATGCAGCAGAACCTTTTTTCCTGTATTCAGAGCTCTGGGCACACCTGTGAAATATGTCCTAGGAAAATCGGAAACTCCCCCTGGAAACCCTTTCTCGAACAGGTTTAGCAGTTCCCCCAACCCCACCACCAGCACCACCACACATACTTGGATTGGTGCCACTTTAGCTACTTGTACAATGGCAGGCCTTGGTGTGAGCTACAACGTCCTCTTATGGAAGATGCCCCTAGAAGCTTGTGCATTTGTTGGGCACGTTCCCCCAAGACATCCTGTCAGGAGAAGATAACACCTCATCCCAGCCAAGGCCATTTTGTTGTTTCCTTTCTGGGAAACATTAGCATTCCCTAGTCGGTGGCTAGATGACAGTTGGCTATTGAATCTAAAAAGGTCACCAGAGTCTTTAGGCAGGAAAATGCCAACTTTCCTAAAGTAGCATTTTTAAACTAGTAATTTAGAATGTGACATAATCATTAGGTATGATTTGAAATTATTATTTGAGTCCTTAAATAATGATTTGAACAATTCAAAAACAGAAGGTATGCATGATAAGGTGTTATAATGTGGGTTAGTTCTTTTCTATGGGAGAGCAAGCCTTGTTACACTGAAAAACAATTTTGGAGATTTTTCATTGCCAGGGCATTCACAAAGTAACTACACATGTCCCACATTTTAAATATCCTACTCTATGGACATTTAGGGGCTACCTTAGGGGTGACTTAGAAGTATTAGAAAAGCAAGCATGTTTAGGCTTGGCAAAAGGTTTATTATGCCAGATCAAATTGGGAGTTTTAAAACTGCACACTCAAGCTGCAGGGACAGGCCTTAAAACATGCTCTGCATTGTTACTTTAGTATGGCACAATAAGTGTTGCAGTCCACTAGTGGCATTTAACTTACAGGCCTTGAACCTAGTACCACATGTCAAGGACTTCTTGGTTCGATAAATATGCCAGTTATGACTTTTGAGCAATTTAGCCAATTTTTAGGAGTCAAAGCACATGCAATGGAGCTTGGTTAGCAGGGTACCAGTGTAAAGAATCCAAAAACCAATAGCATCAGTTCAAAATAATGGGAGTGGCATTGCAAAAAGTTGCATTTTCTTATAATGTGTAATCAACAACTAGAGATTTGCATTGGTTTGGAGCACTATAATCACCCAGCAGCCACACAAGCAATCACAAGTACTCATGTGCCCTTGAGATTTAAGTTATAGTTGATAACAAACCCTTGGTTGTTGTGCTTTGTTCAGGTATAAGCTGAGATTTCTTTTTTTGTAATTCCTGCACTCCTGCAGGTGAAATAATATAGGGCACCAGCATGTAGCTGTAGATGTAATTATTTTCTGTCCATATGAACCAAATCAATTCAGCAGCCAGCGCCTATTTTCTAGGTACATACTGCTTATGTTGGACATGCAAGTGCTGGGGTGTTGGCTCATCTCCTCTGAATACCGGTCTGTCGTTTCAGACACATCCCATGCCCCTTGGAGCCATTTGGAGAAAGTGCATTGTGACGTTAAAGCAGGTTGACATTTTCTGCACATCAGCAAACAGCTATTGCTTACTAACTGGGTTGTGAATGTTAAGCTTTTTATACCATTATTATTCACTACGTTGGAATATGTGAGCCTGGTCAGACCTACCATATTTTTTGGCAGTTGACTCAAAAAGTCGCTCTGCTCTTTCAGTCCATTGAGGAATAATGTTTTGAGCACCAGTGCTGATAGCTGATGGCCCAGTGCTGGCCTTGTGCTCAGTGGCGTAACAAAACATGAGGGGGCCCCCTGCAAAGGACATTAAGAGAGGCTCTCTGGACCCAGTCAGGAACTCTCAGGCCAGGGGCCTGCCGCCCGTGCATCATGTCGGCTGTGCTGAGGGGGGCCAGTTTTTGGCAATTGCAGAAGAGCCGCCCCAGAAAAAAATGCAAACTAGTATCTGATGGCAATTATGTTCTGTGCAATTAACTACCTCACCATGCTCCACTCCTCAAGAAGACCTGGAGAAACCATTGTCCTGGTCCTATGTTATTATTACATAGAAAGGACGCACAAGAATTTTATCAACTGCCTGATAATATCAGCGTATAGGTTTCGTAGCCATTTTGGAAAATTTATTATTTCTTTGGAACTAATTCTGTACTTGGAAAGCTTTCAGGGCACTATTGTGCTGAAATGAGAATATGAACTGTTTATTGTTTAATGTACTGTAATACCGCATTGAACTGCGTGGCACAGTGAGGTGATTTAGGATATTCTGCTATTGTTTACTCCCTCTCTGTCCTCTGATGCATCCGCTGACAGCGAGAGATCAGGCAAGTTTATCGCAGTCATTTAAGCTTGGGCTTAGGGATCTTCTTTGTTTAGGGTTTAAGGTGTTGTTTTCGTAGGATATTTATTGCTAGGATCATGCTGGTGGCTATACTCTCACTACTAGTAGAGCAAACAGGACCTCCATTTTATAATTACTGGAAACCAGGGACCCCCACTGAATCATTTTTGGAATCTGGGAAAACCTCCGCTGAGTCTTTACTAAAAGCTGAGGACCTCATCTGTTAAAATTATTTAATTTTCTAAGCAGTCATTGACCCCCTGAGGAGGCTTTGTGGACCCCCAGGGGTCTCCGGACCACAGGTTGGGAACAACTGCCTTAGAGAAACATTGTGCACTACAGTCAGGGGAATACCATGCAGGAATCAGATACCTCTCCTCTCTAAAACTCTTCTGCGATGCTTCTGCTGAGGCTGTACTTCAACCAGGCCCCGTGGGCCCGGTAACATGTGCTACCTGACCCTTCAAAATGAATTGGCCACTTGTTCTGAGGGCTTAAGTTGCATGAGAAAAAAATGAAGTATTTCACAAAGCAAGAAAGAGTGCATCAGTTCAATGCAAATATTTTGAAATCGTTAGCATTTCAGCTCCCTGCTCATTTGTTGAAATAAAGGGAGTAAGAAACACCACTTCCCTAATAAGTTTCAAATATATTTCGTTTTTCTGAGCATCTAGATTCTTTACCTTATCTGGTGGCTGAGGCCTGCAGAATGCCCCAGAGTTTGGGGGCCTTAGTCACAAAGGTAACTTACATGGTTGTTTAATTTACACTTGTGGGTGAGTTTACTATTTTTTGGCTATTCACAAAAAACGATTTTTAAATAGTTTCAAAAGTGTAATTTACATATTTCCACCAAGGTGAGGGCCTGTGGCTATTCACAAACTGCGAGAGATACTGACAAAGGCAACTTGAACTTTTCAGTAATTTACTCATCCACTATTGAGTAAGCGTATCACTTTTGGCTATTCACTAAATCCAAGTATAAAGTTACTGTTAGCTGTTTCATGTAACCAGTTCAGAAGTGCCAAATATAATCTACCCAGTATTGCTGCTACTGCACAAACACTGTGAAATGGTGAACTGTATTGCTTGAGAGCACATTAGCAGGGATCTGCTACAGAATCAAAGAAACCTGGCAGAACCCATTTGGGAAAGACCTGATTATCCTGGAATTAGAAAATGCCTTGCATGCCCTAGGCAAATATCCAAAGCAGCAAATATGTTTGAGCATGGGTTCCCTCAACTGCATCTGTAGAGGTCAGTCTGTATATTGGCAGGGATGTAACAGAGGCCCCCACAATCCCTATGATGCTAGGGGGACCCAGGCTTACCCATACTGGAAGTGTCCCCTCAGCCCTCACTGATGTGAGTGTGGGGACCCCCTTCAGTATCTTGCAAGGGGGGGCTCACATTTTGTTACACCATTGTATATTGCTATTCTTTGTGTTTCAAAATGGAGCTCTAGAGAAAAGAGTTCTGGGAAGGGAGCAGCAGTATCTATGTTCTCGTTTTTGTCACACCATTCCTTTCTTTGCTGAGTGCTCTTTCCAAAAATGTATGGATGGTGATGTCTTATACCAGAGCTGGAGAAATGGTTTTTAGTTATGGCCTTCAAACTTGCACTGCTGGGCAGATCTGAATGTCACTTTAAAGTCCACATGGCAAGGAGAAAGTAAGTATTTCACTGGTCTGAGTCTTGAGCTTTGGCCAATCAGACTTACCTTGTAGTTAGTCTTATCTGAGCCCCAGGTCTTGTTCAAGTCCTGCAAGGTAACCTTTTCAGACATTCTTACCTTCTCCATTTGAACTGAATACTTTTGGGATGGTTATTTAAAAGCATCCTATATGAATTAATGGGCTTTTTAGGTCTTGCCTGAGACTGCGTATGAGCTTTCACTTGCAAGACATTTTCTTTACTTGCAGGGGGCCTATAACCTGCCCATTGCGTAACATTGGTTGGCTTGATTGTCATTCTCATTTCCATGCTTCTCTGGTCTGTGCATGCCTGTTTCACTTCCTCTTTTTGTGATTGGCCCTCCTCTGGAGCATGGCCTAAGTACTGCTTTCTTGCCCAGTGTCCTTCGACTGCTTACCCTTTTGGAGCTACTTTTTTCTTTGAGTTGCACACTCCATAAGTGTGCATGTGTTTACAGGCAATCTCCACCCACCTCCCATCCTGCTCTATGTTGAAAATGCCTCCTTGCTCCCTACCATCCTGTACCACGTTGTTTTGCTTGCCCCATCTAGTCCATGCTGTTTCTTGCCCCCTTCCACCCAGCATTATTGATCACCCGTGTTGTTGCTTCTCCCTCCCACCCATGAATGCCCCTCGACAACATTGTAGCATGCCTCTACTGTTGCTTCCTGTGCAATGCTGTGCAGCATGGCTGGAAGTAAATTTTAAAAAGTGCTGTGCGTGTCATAACACTTTTTTTTATTGCTGAAGGGAGGCATATACACCCTCCCTCTCACCATGCTCTGCCTTTCTCCCACCCCATTATCCTGCCAGCAATTTGAGAAAAAGTGCTTTATCACTTGTTTAACTTTCATCCATGCTGCACTGACAAAGACAATAGCTTGCATAGGCGAGATCTATTGCCAATGCTTGTTTTTCAAGCCGGTATTAATTGTCTTAGTTATTCTGTCATTTTGTTCATGCAAATTACCCTTGGATAACTTCTTTATTTCTATTCCTATGTCTTAACTGTATTGTTTAGCTGAAGCCATACAATACACCCCTCATGCACATCTTGAGTTGTGCTATAAAAGGCGTATTTTATCCCTGTGAATCCTGAGAGACTCCTTGACTACCTGATCACCTGACAATGACTTTACCAAGTGCAGATCGCATAATTCCCATCCCTGAGTAGTGTCTTTCCATGTAACGGTTCTCCCTCCAGCAGTACAGGGCAATAATAAGCAGAGCCTTTTGATGAGCATGGAAACTTCGGGAGTAAGTTGCCTGACATGCTAGAAGTAATTGAAGCATAAAATGAAGCAATATGTTGATAATTGAGGAAATTAAATATAACATGGCAGCCACTATTCACTGGGTCAACACCTGTTAGTGCTTAATCCAACAGCCAGGACAATAATTTGCCTTGAGCTAAAGGCCTCCCGATTTGTTGTACAAAAGGAAGTTATGGAAATTGCTGACAAGGGATTCCAGTCAAGAGCTGCCAGGACCAGTTGTGAATATGTCCACAACTTCTGTGTTTTTTTTTTTTTTTTTTTTGTGTATGTGAATTCCTGTCATAGTAGTAATTGTGCTTAGCCTAAACAAAATGATTTCTAAGGGCAGATGCAGAAGCATATTTATGATCAGTGACCCTCAGAATATTGTCCTATTTCCGTGCTTAAAAAACAAGCTGTATCCTCTGCTCAATATAGTGAAAGAAAATAATTTTGGAAAATTAATATTAATTCATATTTTATGTACTAAGTCAGAGAAGCAACATTTCCTCCAAGGGAAACATATTCAGATGCGAGGCAGCCTAAAAGCTCAGACAGGGCTGCTCCTTTTGAAACAGGAGTAAGGATAATTGGCATTTGGTTTCTCCTATTTGTAATGACAGAGATGAGCTAATTTAATGTCACTTAACTAATTCTCAGTGATTAACGCATATAAAATCAACCAGGCCAAATTCGAAGCACTGTTTCATTGTTCACCAGAAAGATTACCCAGTGAGATGCAAGAACTTTATTCAGACATTAGCCTCATAAGGCATTGAGGTATTTTCGATACACATGACTTAACGGATCTTTTCCAACTATACTATGTAGCCATTTTGAAAAAGGCTCGCTCCATTTTGGCTAATTGTCATAATCTGCTATCGTCTACTGTATACCGGGTCGCGATTATCAAAATGTAAATTTTACCCCATTTATCTTATTTTCTCAAATGTTATGATTGCTGTAAAGTAAAAATTATTTTCCAGAAATAGATGAGATGATACAAAAGTTTTAATGGCAAGGTAAAAGACCACATACTAAATTGCTACCCTCCAGCTCTCAATTGGAGACTCCCACATATGCGTAAATACTATTAGACAGCATGTTTAGATTTGCTGAATCAGGTTGTCGCAGGAAGGGACGTATCAAGCTGTTTTTATCTGCAGAAACTCTTGTGGGGACAGAGTTGCCAGTATTTTTTAAAATCCTGAAGCTACCCAAACGATATTGGTACAAGCTACCTAATAGTGTTGTTAAAAACCTCTCGTGAATTCAAGAGGAATATCACTTTCCTTTGATGCGTTCTCAGATGTCTCTGAAAGAATGTAGGTCAATAGGTCTAAATTCGTAGCATAATACTGTCAAAAAATGGCCCAGAACAGGATACCACAAATGTTAACATTTTGTATCAGTCGGTCAGATAAAACTGTGGCGACAGATAGAGACAGATCATGCTGACATTCTAACTGAATTTGAGTTCTACTACTTTCAAATTTATAAACATCTTCAGGCCTATTTTCAGGGATCACGGTGTGTAAAAGAATATATTTAAAAAGTGCATTTTGTAAAACGTATAGGTTTGGGAAACTGGTATTGGATACTGTATTTATATTCACACAATTCAATAGCTTGATCGGCTTTTGATTCTATTTCACAATACATAGAGGGTAAAGCTGATTTTTACAGGCTGGGGCAGATTCAACCCTGTCTCATAAAGCCTGTGCGGGGCAAATTACAAATGCATAGCATTCTACTGCAAATGGGCTTTATATCACACTCCGGAGCTTAGAATTGCAAGACCATGAAACCTGAACTACCCAAAACCCTCGCCTCAACAGGTTTTGGGATTATTAGTTTCTCGACTCTCCTCCCTTCTTTGGTTTCATTGCCACTCTCATAGGAAATTACCTTTTTTTCTGCAATCTAAACAAAGTTTTTTATCTTGGTGCCTGTGTCACTCCTCATCAGTCAAGGGGCCACGATGCTACTGATTTGCATCGGTAATGGTTCCACTGATATTTTCTTAGGTTCAGCCTTTCTCTCCTTATATACCAATACTCTGTTATCAGAACGCCCTTTTTCTCTGCTTCACTCATTTAGCCTTTGATCAATTTTTACTACAAGATTAGTAAGATCACAACAGGATTCAGGAGGATCCACAACTTGGGCCAAAAGGTCTTTTAGGGCATCTTTCAGTTCTCTGTAAAATAACGCACTATGGCCCTCATTATGACATTGGCGGTAAATCCCGCTTACCGCCATGGCAACTGCCGCCAACATAACTCCGCGGCGGCGGATAACTGCCAAGCATAATATGACACACACATACCAATCCGTTACTATACATCCACACACACAAGTCCGCCAGCCCAAAGGTCAGTGATAAACTGGTGGTATCCAAACGCACACCGTTATGCCAACAGAACTACGCCCACGGCATTATGACCCACGAATCACTGCGGCGGACATTCAATGGCGGTAAACCAGTGGCAGTACATACCGCTGCACTCAAAATACACACACTCAAACAAAACTACACCACATTTGACAATTTAAACTACACACACCTGATACTCATACACACACCACACCCACACACCCACACCACTATAAAACACACATCCACATTACCCACAACCATTTACAACTAGAAATAATTGATACCAGAGCCACATAACATCATAACCTATACACCATCCACGCACTTTACATCACACACCCCAACACATCACCCCACAGACCCTCATCCTCACACTCACCACTCACACTACACCCATGGCACCACAACGACACCCCAGATTCTCTGAGGAGGAGCTGAGGGTCATGGTGGAGGAAATCATCTGGTATTTGAAGCACAGGTTCAGCAGACATCCATTGCCAGGAAGATGGAGTTATGGCAGAGAATCTTGGACAGGGTCAAACCCGTGGGACAGCACCCCAGAACAAGGGATGACATCAGGAAGAGGTGGAACGACCTACGGGGGAAGGTACTTTCCACAGCAGCAGGACATCAACTAGCTGTACAGAGGACTGGCGGTGGACCCCCACCTCCTCCGCCACAACTAACATGAGAGCAAGTCTCGGCAATCATGCATCCTGAGGGCCTGGCAGGAGAAGGAGGAGGACTGGACTCTGGTAAGTCAAATCTCTATTACTATCACCCCTCCTACCTGCATGCCATCACTAACCCCCACCTGTACCCTCACTCCCATCACTTACCACCTCCCACATACCCCACAATCACAACCCACTCATCCCAATACCAAGCCCTGCATTAACACTAGTGCATGGACACCCCTGACAGACCTGCATGGACACCTATCACCACTGCATGCACACTGGAGGGAATCACCTAGCGCACCAAATAGCAACTCACATAAAGGCAAATCTGCCAGGGAAACAACAACCATTGAGGGCAATACACCCATACACATGATGCCACACGCAGAAACAATAACACTGCATATACATCCCCACAGGTCCCCCAGACAATGTCACCGGAGAAGAGGTGCCAGCAACATCCACGACCCCCCCAGAAGAGGCCACAGTGATGACAGCAGCTCTGCTCATCTGGATCAGAAAGACCAACCTGGCCCATCAGGGATCTCTGGAAAGTCGGTTACCAAGGCACACTCTCACACTACCACAGAGCCTCCCCCCTCAGGAAACATCACCACAGCACCCACCCAGCGGGCCCATACCTCTGTCCCCAGGACACGTCAGTTAGCAGTGTGTCCACCACTCCAGGGACCCCAGGGCACCCCACAAACACAGGACGATCAGGGACCTGGGGTCAGTGGCGGTGGGCACACGGTTCAGGGGACAGAGGCACAGGACAACAGGGAAGCTGGGAGGACTGCTGTGCGACAGAGGGAGGACAAGCCCAGGGAACCAACTCTCCAGGAGGCACTCACCACGATCCTGAGATTATATCACCATTCCCAGGAGACGATGGGCCCAATATTGGACAAGTTGCAGGATAACATGCGGCTTCAGGAGGGACAGTACTTGGGGATCATGGAGGACTTGAAGAACATTAACAACACCGTGGTCTGCATTGCAGGGGTGCTCACAGACATGGCCAACATGATGAGGGAGGCAGTGGCACCCCACTGGGCCTCTGCCACTAGCCAAATCATTGAACGGCCCTCCACCTCTGCTGCCACTAGTGGACAGGAGGCCTCGCCACAGGAACAACAGGCCACCAGCACCCCTCCCCCTGCAGAAGGAGAACCACCCCACAAACGTTCCCTGCGATCCAGGCAGAAGCCAGAGACTATTGCCAAGACCCCCGCCAGGAAATAAGACTCTCCTGCTTGTCACCCTGTGTCCCACTCTGTCACCCTGTCCACATTGAACTGCCATTGCTCCCCTTCCTATGCCCCAATGGACAATGCACCTTTGATACAAATAGGCTGGAACTATACCCTGGACTTTCCTCCATCATCACCCCAGCCCATTGCACATCCCCTTCTACCTGTTAGCACTTAAATAAACACCCTTTGAAAAAATACAAGTATGGAGTATGTCAAATGATTTAAGTATGTTTTAGTTCAACAAAGTTTAAACATTGAAAATCAACTGTACAGAAATTTAAACATAGGAATGAACTATAGTTGGCTGCAGTGTACACACCAGGAGCGATAGTGGGGCACAAATATCTGCAAATAGAGATGCCAAAGGCTACAGTGAGCGGCCATAGAAGTGGTAAAAACAGCCTGCCAGTGATAATGTCAAACACAAAAATGTCAATTAAATGTGAAGTTACACTTTCTTACTTGTGTGTCATTGGAAGTATTGACTAATTATTGCACTTCTGTTGTCCTAATCCTCATCCTCTGCCTCCTCATCTTCACTGTCCACAGGGTCCACTGCTGCCACATGGCCATCTCCAGCCTCATCCTCCTCCAGAAAAGGAACCTGGCGATGTAAGGTGAGGTTGTGCAACATACAGCATGCCACAAAGATCTGGCACACCTTCTTGGGTGAGTAGTATAGGGATCCACCTGTCAGATAGAGGCAACAAAACCTGGCCTTCAGGAGGCCAATGGTGATGTATGCCAGCGGTGACGGTATGCACCGCCGCGGACGTGACTGCCATTTTCTATCTGTTCACTCACTCGCTACCAGACCTTCAACAGGAGAGGACCTGCCCTGCAAGTGCTGCTGTGACCTGTGTCTGGAACTGACCATGGCTCGTGTCACTGGGGAAAGGGCCCCTGCCTTCACCTCGGCGGAGTTGGAGAGACTGGTGGATGGGGTCCAGTACCGAATGCTGTATGGGCCTCCAGACCAACAGGTGAGTACACCGTGAGTATGATGCATGGGGCGTGAATGCATGGAGTGCTGTGTGTGAAGGCCTCATGTGGGTGGGGTTGGTGGATGGGCCCTGGGCAGTGTGCTGCATATATGGTGGGCCATGTCTGTGCAAATAGGGATGGTAAGGGGCATGGTGGGCCATGCGTGTAACAGGCAGGGCTGTCGGACTATTATCTTTCCCTGTGTCCATTTCCCTGCAGGTCAGCGCCCATCAGAAAAAGGGTATGTAGGGTGCCATCGCCAAGGATGTGCAGACCCTGGGGGTCTACGACAGGTGGAGAACCCACTGTTGCAAATGGTGCGAGGACCTGAGACTCTGGGTATGGAAGATGGCGGAGGCCCAGCTGGGGATGTACTCCCAACGAGTAAGGGGTGCCTGTCGAACCCTGACCCCACTGATGGCCCTCATACTGGGGGTGGGCTATCTGGTGCTGGATGGGTGCTTGTGGGCATCACAGCAGCCTCAAGGGGGTGAGTACGGTGCCCCAATAAAGAACTTGCCCATGGTGTGGTGTTATCTGGGTGGGGGATGTGCTCCTGTGGGTGCCACTAGGCCAGGCCTGACATTGCAGCATAGGTCCCATGTTGGGCATCTGATGGTTCTGATGTAAAATACCTCCAACCAAGCTAGTAGGCATCCACTACTGGGCACAGGTCTGTAGGTCTCAGGTATACTGCAAGTGACGTTAGGTTTCCCTATCCCTGGGCTGGTGACTAGCATTGTGACTGTTCCCTGTGTGTGTGTGTGTCGAATCCGCCCATGTTGGTGTTGTTTGCACCATTGACCAAGTGTATCCTTTGCCTCGCCCCCCCTTTTTTGTTTTGTCACCCTGTCCTTGTGTGCATTAGCATCATCTGGCGGAGGAGGTGAGGCACCGGTGACGGAGGGAGCTGCATCCCACAGGGCCCAGGAGGCCGAATCACCAATGGTGAGGGCACCAGTGGACAGAGGGTGAGGGGAGCACCACGGCAGAGACAGGAGGGGAAAGTACTGACACGGATTCCTCCTCCGATGGAAGCTCCCTGGTGGTGGCGGACACCTCTGTGCCCAACACAGCTGCCACCTCCGTACCAGCACCGCCCTCCCATCAGCCCCTCTGCGTGTCTCCCTTGCCCGCTCACCGGGGAGGGTGGGCATCTCCTTCTCCCGAGGCATCTCAGGCCCTGCCCCAGTTAGCCCTGCTGCCCTGAGTGAGAAAGCTATTGACCTCCTGCGATCCATCTCTGTTGGGCAGTCAACCATTGTGAATGCCATCCAAGGGCTGGCAGCCCAATTGCAACAGACAAATGCATTTCTCTGATGGCTGTCATTGTCCCTGTTTCTAGCCTCCCCCCTCCAACTTCCTCTACCCAATCCCATTAACCTCAACCCTAACCTATCCCAAGCACACAGTTAGATGAGCATGCACCCAGGACAACACACAAGAGTGGACATGGCAAACACAAGCACCACACTTCATCCCACAGGCACTCACACAAACACCATCCAGATGCAGACATACCAACATCCACTCCCTCCACTGTGGCCCCCTCCTCCTCGTTGTACACCTTCCTCCCAGTTGCGTCTACACTCACACCTGCATGCACTACATCCTCATCCACTACCCCCATCACCAGCACACCTATCAGCATACGCCCCTCACTGGCAGTCACCACCCCCACATCCATGCACATGTCCAATGTGGTCTCTCCCACTGTGTCTGTGCTCCCTCCTCCCAAAGTACACAAACGCAAGAACTCAGACACCCAACAGCCATCCACCTCATGCACCTGCACCCAAAACACAGCAGACAGACACCTCCTACAACCACTCCCTTTACCTCCACTCCCAGACCATCTCCCTCTTCCCGCCCCAATGTCCCTAAGAAGCTCTTCCTCTCCACCTTTGACCTCTTCCTGAGCCCTCCCCCACCCCGTCCCTCATGTCAGGCCAGGCTGGTCAGAATCCAGACAAGCACCTCAGCCACGCAGTCCAGAGGCACAGTATTGTCCACAGCTACACCAGGTGGGAGAGGGTCCCGGGCACCAGGCAGCCACAGTGATAGGGTGCCTGCACCAAGTGCTGTAAGGAACGGCAAGGAGGCACCCCCAGCTGCTGCTGCAAAGAAGGGCAAGGAGGCACCCCCAGCTGCTGGAAAGATGGGCAAGGAGGCACCCCCAGCTGATGCAAAGATGGGCAAGGAGGCACCCCCAGCAGGAAAAAGGAAGGGCAAGAAGCAGTTCCCAGCTGCTGCCAAGAGGAGCAAGGAGCCATCCCAAGCTTCTGACAGAAAGGGCAAGGGGCCTGCACCAGCAGGCAAACATGACAAGAGGCCTGGTGCTGGGACTCAGTCGGAGCCCCCAACACCAACCATGGTTGTTCAGCCATACGAGGCTGCAGGGGATGGGCTGGAGCCTCCCCCCACCACTGCTAGCACCACCACCAGCACCGCCACTAGCACCACTGCCAGCAGCATCCCGAGTGGGCAGCCATCTGTGGCTGCATGGGGATGGGCTGGAGCCTCCCCCCACCACTGCCAACACTGCCACCAGCACCACTGTTAGCAGTAGCAGCTCGAGTGGGCAGCCGTCCAAGGCTGCAGGGGATGGGATGGAGACTCCCCCCATCGCTGCCAGCACCGCCACCAGCACCACTGCCAGCAACAGCATCCCGAGTAGGCAGCCGTCTGAGGCTGCAGGGGATGGGCTGGAGCCTCCCCCACCACTGTCAGCACCACTGCTAGCAGCAGCAGCCATCCGAGGCTGCAGGGGGTGGACTAGAGCCTCCCTCCACCACTGTCAGCACCGCCACCAGTACCACTGCCAGCTGCAGCATCCTGAGTGGGCAGCTGTCTGAGGCTGCAGGGAATGGGCTGGAGCCTTCCCCCACCACCCTCAGCACCGCCACCAGCACCACTGTGAGCAGCAGCAGCTCAAGTGGGCAGCCCTTGTACGCTGCAGGGGATGGGCTGAAGTCTACCCCCATCACTGCCAGCACCGACACCAGCACCACCACTGCCACCACCGAGCAGCCATCACCACCGGCGGACAGTGGTTAGTCCTGCATCCATGGGCTGTTGTGCAGCCTGACCCCTGAAAATCCTGTGGGTCTGACACCCAGGTGAGAGACTGTGAGCTTGCACTCCCCAAAATCTGCATCACAGGGCACAATGCCCACTCCAGAACCAGTGGAAGAAGCCATCCACTCACCCCATCCTCCCCAAGATGAAGCTCACTGGGCACAATGCCCCCTCCAGAACCCATGGAGAAGCCATCCACTCATCGCATCCTTCCCAGGATGAAGCACACTGGGCACAATGCTCCCTCCAGAACCAGTGGAGAAGCCATACATTCACCCCATCCTCCCCAGGATGAAGCACACTGGGCACAATGTCCCCTCTAGAACCAGTGGAGAAGCCGTCCACTCACACAAATCCTTCCCAGGATGAAGCACACTGGGCACAATGCCCACTCCAGAACCAGTGGAAGAGCCATCCACTCACCCCATCCTCCCCAAGTTGAAGGTCGCTGGGCAAAACCCCCCCTAGAACCTGTGGAGAAGCCATCCACTCACCTCATCCTCCCCAGGATGAAGCACACTGGGCACAATGCCCCCTCCAGAACCAGTGGAGAAGCCATCCACTCACCGCATCCTCCCCAGGATGAAGCACACTGGGCACAATGCCCCCTCTAGAACCAGTGGAGAAGCCATCCACTCACACAAATCCTTCCCAGGATGAAGCACACTGGGCACAATGCCCCCTCCAGAACCAGTGGAGAAGCCATCCACTAGAGAGACTGTGGCCTTGCACTCCCCACGACCAAGCAGTGGGCAAATCACCCACTTCAGAGACTGTGGCCTTGCACTCCCCAGGACAGAGTGCCCCCTCCTGGACCAGTGGCGTTGTTCCATCTTCCGGCTGAGGTGCCCCCCCATTCCCCACCCCCCTGAGGTGCTTGTCTATTTTCGACCTGATGCCCCTACAGTGTTCTCTCCGTGTTGATACAGGAGTGAGGCTGGGCCTTGGACTTTGTGATGTGGCACTGTGGCCCACGGACATTGAGGACTGGGCAGTGTCCCTTGCATGCTAAATATGTATATACTTTTTAGTTTTTTGGATGCACATATTACTAATATAATTATCTTATTACACTCTTTTTACTCTATTTTGGTTGTTCTTGCATTATTCCTGAGGAGTACGGGGTGAGTATGTAATGTTATTGCATCTGGTTGTGTGTGTGGTGTTGGGGGTGGGGGTGTTGCATGTTGCGTGTGTGTGTCACTCTCTTTTTCCTCCCCCGCTCCCCTGTGTGCTAGGTGGCAGTACTCACTGTGGTCGTCTTCACCAGCATTGGTGTTCATAGTGGAGCAGAAGGTAGAAGAGCATGGGGAAGACATGCAACTCGGGCTCCATGGCGGCGTGGTTCTTCCTTGAGTGTCCAGTGGTGAGTCGTTTTCCTTCTCTGCAGTGTTTCCGTCATTCTTTTGATGTCATTGGTACCGCCCACGAAAAGGTAGCGGATAGGTGGGTCATATTACTGTGGGCGGTACTTTGTCATCCGCCTGGCTGTTGGCGGTTATAGCTGTGCTGCCTGTTGATTTCAAACTGGTGGTCAGTGTGTTAAAATGGCTGTCTGTCTGAGCGGTTTCCGCCGTGGTCATAATTACATATTTATTACTGCCGGCCTGTTGGCGGTATTACCGCTGCTTTATCACTGACCGCCAGGGTTGTAATGAGGGCCTATGTGAGTCTTCTGGCCATCCTGCTTCTGCCGCTAGTTTATTAAAGTTTGAGATACATGCCATTAGATCCTTGCTGTAGGATCAATAACTCAGTATCCAATGACTGCATGAATGGTTGCCTTAAGATTCCTTAACTCAGTTTTAAAGGCATTATAATCATACAACAAAAGGTCATTACTTTCCACTAGGGGAATAGACAATGCAGCTGCAGTATCCCCTAAGTATGGCAAAACGAAGGCCGCTTTAGATTGTTCCGTAGGGAAACAAGGGGCCTTGCACAAAAAGTGCAGATGGCTCTGGTTCGTAAAGGTGGCAAATTTTGTGGAATTCCTTGTGAACCTTTCAGGTAGTGCCAGTGGAACAGATGGGGGGTAGTGACATGAATTAATGGAGTTGCAGACCCAGAAGGAGTGACAGGAGTCTGTTGTAATGCATCTTCTCTAAGAGTAACTGCTTGTGTTTCTTTTTGTAAATTGTCCTCCGAGAAAGCCCACCAAAAGTCAAAGCCAATCAAGGTTAAATTGAGGAAGAGGGGATGGAAGAGAGAGAAACACAGTTCCCATATGGTCAGTGCAGAAATGTGCGTGCTAGCCAGCATTATTCCTGAGGAAGAGAAGCAAGAAAATGGAAATCAGTGAAAATTGCTAAGAGGATAGAAAGATACAGATTTTGTAAATATCAATTATACTATTGCAAAAAATACCAGAGGACATCCCCTCTTCCATTAGGCAGACAAATGGTTGCATAATTGAATACTCTCCGGAATTTGTTTTGGATGTTAACCCGGCAATTGACATTAAGGGAGTCATTATGGCCCTGGTGGTCACTAGACCAAGGTCGCAAACGAACAACCGCCAAAGTGGCGGTCCGGCTGCGACATTATGGCCTGGCAGAGCCGCCATGGTGAAATCACCAACACCACCAGGCTGCCGCCAGCCTGGCAGTCCCGGCGGTTGTAATCCTCAAGCAGCACTGCCCTTGGGATTACGAGTCCCCATCCACCAGCCTGTCCATGGCAGTAAACACCGCTATGAAAAGGCTGGCAGAATGGGGAACTCGGGGGAGCCCTGGGGGCCACTGCACTTCCCATGCACTTGGCATGGGCAGTGTGGGGCCCCCATGCACAGCCCCATTGCGCATTCCACTGCCTGAATTACTGGCAGTAGAATGCGCGACAGGTGCTGCTCCATTAGGTGCCAGCTGCAATGTTAAGGCCCTGTTCCCCATTGGGCCGGTGGGCGGAAACTCTGTTTATGCCTGCCGGCCCAGCGGGGAAGCCAGAATTGGTCCAGCAGGGTTCAGGCTGCACAGGCAGCCTGATGGCGGGATGGCATTGGGGTTTCTGTGCTGACAAGCACCTCTGTGTGCCAATTGGAGTGTAAGTGATTATGCTGATAATCAGCACAACAGGGCCTATCTCCTAAATTAAAAAAAACATTGACACCAAGCACATCAAAACGGCCATTTATAAAGTTTGGGCATGCAGGGATTGTATTAGGTAAAGGATATGGCTAATGTCACTAAACATATGACGGATACCATCAAAACAAACCCTTTTCCTGCAACAATGTTGACGCCAAGCAGCCATTTTGAATGGTTCGAAGCACAACCATTTTTGTGACATCGGAAATATCCATAATCCATGTACCGTAAACCATGGAGTAGAGGAGACATTTATTACACACGTGATGCCTCGAATCAGTCTCCCCATCGGCTTAGTAAAGCACAGGGGAACTTAACAATCTGCCAATTTTAAAGACAATTTAATTAAGGATAAATGTCATTCTACTAGCGACTTTACAGTGAGAACAAGCTACCATTGGATAGAAGAATCTACAGTGACAAGCACTATCAGTAATACAATTTTGGGTCACCTTTCTTGTATACAGATGATCCTTAATTTTAATGACCTGTTTCTATTGAATATGTGACAAGCGGAAAGTTTGGTCAATTGTGCCTACTTTCACTGTAAAACCTGCCTGAAAAGGAGAAAGTAGATTGTTGTCTAACATCCAATATTCAAGTTTATGTAAAACTTGCCTAGCCAAAATCTCCTGGGCATTATCCTCTAGATGTATGGGTCTATAATTTCCTGGTATTGCTCTAGCACCCTTTTTAGATATACAAACAATTGCAGCCAGACACCATGAATTAGGGATCTCTGCCCCATATACTGTGGCATTTGAGAGAAGATTTAGGTAAAGGCACCACATCTGTGTATCATGACAAAAATGGTCCCCGGGGATCTTTTCAAGGCCTGGGGCTTTGCCTAGCTTTATTGTATCAATAGCAGCATGTTAGAGATGACCCTTCTTAGGGGTGTTCCATGAATTTTTTTGCTTTTTCCTCCCGGTCTTTTGCTGGCTATCTTTGCGTGGCCTTAGGACTCCGGGCACTTTCCCACTGTGCTGCAGTGTGAAAGTGTCCATGCCCTCCCTACACATGCTTGGAGGGGGCGCTTATGTGCTTGGCTCAGGTGATGTACCTCGGAGTGCCCTGTAAAAGGTACACCACATACCTGGGGTGGGTACAGCCCTACTAGTGGGACATTGCACTGAGCATGCCACCCACTAAAATAGACTGTGAAGCATGTATCAGGCCTGCTATTCAGGCCGGTGAGTGTTCCATTGTGCTTGGGCCTAGGGTGGCACTCCTAACTTCATATCCAATCCTGAGGGGACCCTACCCTACCCCTGGAGTACCTCCTGATGGGGAGGGTGGGTCGTAGACTAAAGGCTGGGCAGGTACACATGGGGGTCCTATGCCTGGTAGGGAAGAACCCCCACGTGGGTTCCCTACCCAGGGGAGGTCAGCTCTTCCCATATCATTTTGCTGATTCCCTACCCAGTGGCCTTTTGGCCCATGGCCCTTTCCCATTGTCAATACAGTGTGGAAGTGGGTATGCCTTACTACATATATGGGGAAGTGGTGCTGACCAATGTGTGTTTGTGTATGTCCACTGGCATGCCAAACATGTGCTGATCCTCTCATTGCAGGCCTGAGTGTGCCCTTGCCCCAGTGGCATGTTGAAATATGTATCCAGCCTGTCATACCAGGCCTGGGTGTGCACACTAGCACCAATGGTGCTTTAAACCTGTAACCCGCCTGTCGGTACAGGCCTGTGCATTTGCACTAGCACCTAGTTTTTTTTTAAATATGTATCTAGCATGTCATAGCAGGCCTAGAGGTGGACACTAGCACCTGTGATGCTTTAAAACATGTACCCCACCTGTCTTGGCAGGCTTGTGTGCGCACTTGCAGCTATGTTCACAAGGGTATGTATGCCCAGAGACAGAAGAATACCCATCTGTGTTTCCACTGATTAGGAGAGCTGCTCTGCCGATAGGTTAACATTGGGGAAATGGTTCAACTACTCCTAACTGCAAAAGTGGATTGCCACAGAGCATTCTCATATTATTTACTAACGTTGGATTCGTCCTGACAAACCCCTTTCTACAGTAAAGGTGGCTGTGTCGGTAATCAATGGAGAAAAGCCACTTCTAGAAAGTTAACTTTTCACTGCCCTAAAATGCATTGTGTGCCTTTCACTTCAACTCAATACCACACTGGGGATGAGAGAGCACATTTGTGCGTTCCCCAGTGACAACTATAAAACCTGGGCCCACAACTGAAATAAAGTCCTCTGCCATTTGTGGGCCTGGCTGGACAGACTGGAAGGAGAGGTTCTGAGCTCTCTGAGTCAAATCATAGCCCCACTAAAGAGTAAGATCTACAGTCCACAGACATCAAAGACCTCCCTCAAGGGACCCACATCTTCTACCTGTATCATCTGGAGAGCGGTTCCCTCTTGCATGCCTACATCATCTGCTGGACTTCATCTGATAGCAGCGATGAGAGCGTGAAACTAAGAATTGCACCTGGAGACCAGATTTGCCTGGTGCAGAGCCTTCATAGTACTGCCCGCATTCAAGGAGTGTAGCCCTTCATCGTGGGGCCATGATATACATAAGCATCTTGTTGGTAGTGAGTGGATTCACCAGTTGCGGGACCCCGCATAGCCCGCTTTTGTCGAGTAAGCTGCATTTCTCTTGCGTGACACCTGAATGCATGCCCATGGTGTATGGTGTCCGATTCACTGGTTTCCATCCTCAGAGGTGGGGTGTACGTAGGGGCATGTCACATTTTAACTCTTTCCGCACCACTGAACTTGCGTCTCTGGGTGTGTGACTAGGTTTGTCTGGCGCTCACTAGACTTTGTGCCTCACTCCAGGGAGGTACGGCATTGATAACTCTTTATGTGTGTCTGGATTTGCCTGGTGCGTATCAAGTCACTGCGCATTAGATGTTGTTCCTCCTTCCAGGGAGGTGCGAATTTGGTTACTCTTTGTGCGCAACTTGGACTGTCAGGGTGACTCAAGTCATTGCGTCCCAGACATTGTGCCCCCTACCAAGGAGGTGTGGAACTGGTAACTATTTGTGTATTGGAGTGCCTGGCTTGGCTGGGTACCTGTCAGAGTCACCAGATCCTCGGGGTCTGTGCACGTTCCCAACACATCCACCACAAGACAGCTCCAATACTCTGATTAGATTTATCACAGAGTCTAAGAGAGTCCAAGTGGGGAAAAGGGGATTAGGACAGGAACAGCTGGGAAGGAGACCTGTAGGAAGCAAAAGGTTAAAACACAACATTAAAATTACACCTCATGAAATCAGTACCATGCTACAACTCTAAGCTTCGTCTTTTCCGAAAAACATGAACAACCCTAGAATAGTCCTAAAACTGACTAGGCTTTAGATGAGCGAATGCCTGAGGAGGAAACAGGAAAAGTTAAATAGGACTTTCAGATTCGAGTACTTTCTTTAGCATGAGAATCAGGAAACACTCTGAGCAATTTCTAAACAGCCATATGAATCTCCTTTTAAGAATATATATCAGGAACACACAACATTACATCTAGAACTCTGGTATTGTTGTGTTCATCTCAGAAAAAACATTGGGAAGTGAATTGCGCACATTGCAGATTTTTATATGAGTATTAAACACCATAAAGGATTGTGCACCATGAAATCACACAACGTAGATTTAAGGAATAAATCACACAGTGTGTCAACTTGAAATGCTACCAAGAAAATGTCTTAGAATAGTAGCGCTCAGTAATTTACATTATTTATACATGAGGAAAGAATTGCGCGTCTTGCCGATTCAAATGCCACCATACAAATGCCAAGAAATGGTAGCGCACAATGAACAACATGAAAAGCACTCAGGGAAAGAACTGCGCGTCTTGTCGATTCAAATGCCACCATGCAAATGCCAAGAAATGGTAGCGCACAATGAATAACATGAAAAAACACTCAAGGAAAGAATCGCGCGTGTTGCCGATTCGAATGCCACCATGTAAATGCCAGAAAATGGTAGCGCACAATGAACAGCATGAATTACACACGAGAAGTGAATTGCGCGTTTCGCCGATTCGAATGCCACCATGTAAATGTCAAGAAAAGGTAGCGCGCGCGCAGTGAACAACAAAGTTAAATGCTCATGAAACGAGTTGCACGTCTTGCCAACTCGTAAAACATCATGTAAATGTCAAGAAATATCAGCGCGCAATGAACAACAATGTAATAACGAAGTCAAATCTTTATGGAATAAATTGCGCGTCCTCCCTATTTGCAAACCACCATACAAATGTCAAAAAATGGCAGCACACAAGTAATCTGTTATTCATTTAAGAATTAAAATCAAGAATATGAAAATTCTCAATTAGGGTGTTGGGAAATGTCCAAACACCGTCTTACCGCCTGGAAACAGTGATCACCAATGAGAGATGAGTGCAGAAGACTGGAAAATCCAAATAGGCCACCGGGACAGGAGCTCAGGAAGAAGCTGCTGCTCTGCACCGGGGCCTCTGAATAGTGAGCACTGGAAGTTGGGCTGACTCTCTTTTAGAGAGTCTTGGCCCAGCCTAGAACCACGCCCAGGCATGTTGCAGGGAAAGTCTCTAGAAGTCCCTGGAAAGGGACCACACCCTAACACACTCTGAATGTCTGCAGCAATACATTGCAAATGTACAGTATTTATAAGCACCTTAAAAATGAATCTTTTGGATGGAATTCTACAATGCAAAAGGTTAAACAATAACATATCATCACAATGCATAAATTACATTATCTTGCGAGTGTTGGGTTTTTGCATTCTAGATGCCCGTAGAGCGCGCACTGTCCTGGTGTTGACAGTACCACTGTGAACAGCGTGTGCTTGGCAGGCCGTGCCTGTGCTGGAAGGCATGATGTGGAGACCCTTGAGTGAAATCCCTGAGTAGAGGCCAAACCTCTATTTGTCCACTGTTGCTGGATTAGCTGTTATCTCTTTCTTCCCCGAAACCTTTCCCCCAGGATCCTGAATAAGTGTACCTCTGGCTACGAGAGGCCTAGGATCTGGGGAAAGAGTGCTGTCATCTTAACCTTATGGGGGCAAGGTAGTAGTAACTGGTTGGAGGGTGGAGGAAGGTTTGGATCTGGGAGGGTCTGGGAGCGCAGTAACCACAAAGTTGCTTGATAGGGTGCTGGGAGCTAGTGTGTGCAAGAACATGTATACTAGCCTGCCTGATATGCGAGGCACTGCATAGCTCTGCGGCGTGAGTAAGTGGGAGTGATTGCTAGTGATTGCCAGTACTCTTTGTCAGAGAACTATCCCAGTTGACGTTGGGTTTTACCTGTGCAGTGTAGGCTGCAGAGTTTTTTAGGAGTGCTGCAATTCTTTCTATGTTCACATAGCTGCTATCGTTCTTAATTGGGGTGCACCCTATAACTCTCTGATTTTGAATTGGGGTAGTCGCTAGGGATAGTCTCATGCTGACAATGTTTTGGCACTGCATGAGGGTGCTGGGAGGGGAAGTATTATTTTTCTCACATACTGCTAATGTTGTTTTAACATAATTGGGCTGAGTGCTGCTAGTGATATTTCTAAATGTGATTTAAGTCCAGATTTACATGACATTCATGTTGTGTTAACTAATGTATGTGTTGAACACAAACTTTATTTACATACACCTCATGTGAAGTCTCTTTTGTGATGCTCAGTGTATTTGTTGTGTGGAATTGTTGTGCCAATGCTTTACACATTACCCCCTGTGATAGGCCTGACTGCTCTGTGCCAAGCTACTCAAGGGTGAGCACAGGCTATACAGTGAGTGTAATCACCCACCCCTGATGGGAGTGGTAAGTTCTGCCTGGCTGGGGCCTCGCCTCAGTGAACCAGAACGTGCTGCCTCCAACACTGCATAAGTATCAGCCAAAGAAAAAACTGAAATACCTCCATTATGGATTGTGATAATCCAGGAAGAACCTTGATGTCAATTGCCGGGTTAACATCCAGAACAAATTACGGAGAATAGAGGCTCCTAAAGTGGGAAATCCACTTCAAAGGTTGTATTGAACAGTCAGTAGATCAACTGCCCTGTCTGCAGCCATGGGAAATAATATGCCAAAAGGATGACACCTCAGGTCCCTGAGGCCTCCAAAAGATCTGTCCATGTAGCCTCATTCCATTCCCTTTTACTTTTCTTAAAGGTGCTACTATACTTTGATCTGGCTCTTCTAATATAAGATGGAAGGCATGGTTTAATCATCTGAACAAAGGAGGATTTCACTTTGCGACAGTCATTATTAAAAAATAACGTTCTTTTTCATTATCAGTTGAGGCTGAAGGTGGAACATGAATTGACTATTGAAAGAATTTCCTTAGATGGTCAAATAATCACTGATAGATCATGGCAATAGGAATATCATGTCTTGGAAAATCAGAGTATGGCTCAAGAGCTCAGTTGAAGAGATCATAAATGTCAAGTTGGGATTTAAGATTAACTAACCTTCAGCCATTTGACTTTTCTGTAATTATGAAAAGAGGCTCTACGTGACTTGAGTTGCCTTGCCCAAGATAATCAGTAATCAAGGTGGGAGTCAGACTAAGCAGAAGTTGCCATTGATAACTCTCTGCTCTTGGAATTATTCAAAAATTGAGCATCTTATGCTATCCTATTATATTCAGGTATTTTTGTATAGCGCAAAGCTACCCGATCGGCCCTGCCAGCACTGATGACAGCTCACCTGCCAGCTTGCTAGATGGACTTAAAGGTATAATATAGACAGTAAGTGAAAAAAGTTGCGTCTTTAGTTTTATGAAGCTAGATTCACATTGGTCCCTTTTAAGGACAGTGGGGAGAAAGTTCCATAGTTTAGAGACAAGAAAGGTGCTGGAATGCCTGCCTAATCTCACATTGTTGACCTTAGGCACTGTCAGAAACCTTAAATTACCAGACTGTAGAGATCTCCTGGGAATGTAAGGGTTGAGAGGTTGTTGAATGAGAAGCGGGCCTTTCCAATGCATTGCTTGAAGGGCTATGCACAGTGCCTTGAATTGAACACTTTTCTGCACTGCTGCTGCTAAAACTAGAGCGGCCAACTGATGTTTGGGGCTTTTTTGGAGAGTCTGTGCTGCAGAGTTTTGGATGACTTGCAGTATCTGTATAACACACTTGGGACTTCTTAGATAGAGAGAGTTGCCATATTTGAGTTGAGAGTTGATTAGTTCCTGTATGACTACTCCCTCGAAGATTGTGGTAGCCACTGTATAACTTTCCTTAAGATTCTCAATATTCTAATACATGCCCTTGCAAGTTTCTTGACCTGCTTTTTCATGGAAAGCTCATCAGCTCCCCAGAAGCCTAAGCTTTTTTTCTGCTTGTGAGGGCTGCAGAAGCAATTCCTTCCAGCTTGAGAGAATGTTACCTACAACTAGCACTTCTATTTGTTCACCATTGACTTTTAGACAGCTTGCTGACATCTAGTCGGTGATTTGTTTTATATATGAGTTCAGTTGGATGGCTATATGCCTAGTTTCTGGCGTGAGGGCTAAGATCATCTGTGTGTTGTCTGCATAAGATACAAGTGCAAGGCTGTGTGCCAGAACTATCCTGCCAATGGGAAAACATTCAAATTAAAAAGTGTGGGGCTCAATGAAGAGCCCTGTAGAACACTGCAGTTTATGGGGTAGGTGATTGAAAAGAGAGTTTCTTCACAGACCTGGAAGCTGCTGTTTTCCACAAAGGCTGCAAGCCAGTCGAGGGTGGCCCCTGAGGTTCCCACTTCCTCCATCCTTTGAGGACTGGATGTTACGATATGGAAGGCCACACTCAGGTCTTTCATTATCATTGCTGCAGAGCTGCGTTGGTCCATGTTTGACCGGAGTTTCTCCATGGCTACCATCACAGCGGTCTCAGTGCTACTAGCCAGTCTGAAACTTCTTTGGGTAGGGTGGAGGATGGCGAGAGCTAGAAAGGTGTTTGTTGACATGTTTCTCTAGAACTTTATTTGCTAACTGGTTTTGGGAGATGGGTCTGTAGTTTCCTCCAGGAGAGGATTGGCTGTAGGCTTTTTCAATAGCGGTTTTACTATGACATTTTTCCATGTAGGAGGACATTGCCACTGACCAGGGAGTGATTTAGAGTGTTTGTTAAAGTGGGTAAGATCTAGCCTGATTTCATAGAGTATAAGATTCCTTCAGTGTCATCCTCACTTAAAAGTCCGGAAATAAAATTAATTTAGCTGTGGTCGCTAAATGTACATATGAAGTAAGACTGGAGTCCCTGATTATTGGCAAGGAGATCAAGATATTGTTTGCTAATTAATGAAGGCAATTGCAAACATGTTAGAACATTCTATGGAGGGTAGGGGCCTACAATGCTGGTGTATATTTTCATACGGCTATTCACCACCATAAACAGTTCCTTAGATGAACTGGAGGCATCATCTATTTTTGTATTGAAGTATGAGATTCTACCCTGTCGTATGACATGTTTGTATTTTTTTGTGGATTCCCTGTCAGTTTATTTACTCAGATCATCATATGTTTTTCTTCTGTTTCCTTCCATTATTTTGGCCTCTTTTTTCATCCCATCATCTCAGGTGTATAACATGGATCCTGGCCATTCGTCCAATTGGACTTTTGATATTTAGACTGAACCTGAGGATTCAGTGAGTTCTTTACTAAGCTCTCAAAACTTCTGTACCTTTCCATGGTGACCCTCCTCATTACAGAGGCAGAATGTTACGTCTGCCTCCATCCATATACCGGGTGTGGCAAGGGTGGTGCGCAGCAGGAATAAAGCCACTCTTGTCCGGCAGGAAACTGCTTGGCGTTCTAGTGCTCACACCTGCAGCTCCCTGTTGCCAAGTCAAGTCCTTTCCACTTACGGGTCACTCGTGCCGCAGTAAGTGTTTCGTCGGTCCCTCACCGGCCTTCTCCCTGCTTCATGAATTCTTCGAAGTTCTACATGGCCGCTCCTGCTTCACTCCCAAATTTAGACCTGCAAAGACAAAAGAAAGGACAAATCAACACTTTGAAAGAATTTAAAACTACAAGCAAGTTTGTGGTAACACACGCTGAGCTTGTAACCTTATTTATTGTTATATACTTATCTGATATCAGTACCCTGCTTTGGGAGCCTGCTATTTTCATACAAGGGAAGATAATCCTATTAATAAAAAAAAAGACATAAGTACTTGTTCTGGAACTCTTAAGAAATAAGTACCAAGGACTCGTATTCAAGACTCTATATTTTCTTTAATTTTAAGTTGTTTATTATCCTCACTGAACAGAAGTTTATAAGGTATACTTACTCTCACATCGGTACAGATGATATCTTGTGTTCTTAATCAGCATCCACATAACTTCTTGTGATCTATTGTGTTTTCCTTATATTGCATAATGCTTCAATTACGCAACCATTTGTCTACCTAATGGAAGAGGGGATTCCCTCAGGTATTTTTTGCAATAGAATAATTGATATTTACAAAATCTGTATCTTTCTATCATCTTAGCAGTTTTCACTGATTTCCACTTTCTTGCATCTCTTACTCAGGAAGACATAACTAATAATACTAGGCACATTTCTGCACTCAGTAAGAGGGACCTGTGTTTCTCTCTCTCCCATCCCTTCTTTCCTCACTTAACCTAGATTGGCTTTGAGTTTTGTTGGGCTTACTTGGTGGTGGGTGAAGTTGGTAACTCAAGTGATGAACTTCCTACTGTTCCTGCAGAAACTAAGGTGAGATTCTGACAGAATACCAAGCCCACGTCAAATTTCTACCCCAGAAATATGGAAGTATGGTATTTCACTTTAGCTGTCTTAGCGAACATGATAGGAAATTTACAAAAAGAAACACAAGCAGTTACTCTTAGAGTAGATGCATGACAACATGTGAACCCTGCTCCTGGGACTAGTCAGGGGTCTCTGGGAACACCTTTTATCCTGTCAATCCTTCTGGGTCGGCAACTCCAGTAATTCATATCACTACCCTCCATCTATTCCATTGGCATCACCCGAAAGGTTCACAAGGGATTCCACAAACTTTGCCATCTTCATGAACCAGTGCCATCTGCACCTTTTGTGCAAGGCCTCTTGTTTCTCTACTGAACAATCTAAAGTGGCCTTTGTTTTGTCATACTTAGGGAGTACTGCAGCTACATTGTTAATTTCCCTAGTGGAACATAATGACCCTTTGTTGTACGATTATAATGCCTTTAAAACTGAGTTAAGGAGATTTTTAAATAGGCATCCATTAATGCAGTCATTGGATACTAAGATATAAAACATACAGCAAGCTACTAAGGATCTTATGACATATATCTCAAACTTTAAGAAACTAGTGGCAGAAGCAGGATGGCCAGAGGACAAACATAGTGCCTTATCTTACAGAGGACTGAAAGATGACCTAATGGACCTTTTGGCCCAAATTGTGGATCATCCTGAATTCTGTTGTGATCCTATTTATCTTGTAGTAAAACTTGATCACAGACTAAATGAGCAATGCAGAGAAAAAGGGCATTCTGATAACAGAGTATTAGTATATAAGGAGAGAAAGGCTGAACCTAAGAAAATAACAGAGGAACCAGAACTGATGCAAATCAGTAGCATTCGTGGCCCTTTTACTGATGAGAAGTGGTACAGGCACTGAGATAAAAAACTCTGTTTAGATTGCGGAGAAAAAGGTAATTTCCTATGATAGTGCCCTGTGGAACCAAAGAAGAGAGGAGAGTCGGGAAACTAATACTCCCAAAACCTGTTGAGGCAAGCATTTTGGATAGTTCAGGTTTCATAATCTTGCAATCCTTAGCTCCTACTGCTTCTCTGCCCACTGTTGGGTCTTAGCGGCAATAAGTAACATTCTTAGAATATGTATGCAGTGGGTAGGTGTCCATGATGATTGTAGGAATGTTAGAATGGAATGTTAATGCAGGATTCTAGGGAGAATGGGCAGAGGTGACAGTTGGGAGGAAAGGATGGTGGCAAGAGGCTGTACCTATCACCGTGCTGTAAATAACACTTACTTGAACTCTACCAGTCATCCTTATGTTGGTGATAAAGGACATCACAGGCAGGACGAAACATCCTGCGTGCATTCTGGTGTCTTCTTGAGCAGTTTCCTACGACTACCTATAAGGTGAAATCCATTCCACACTTTTTCTGTTCCACCTCCTCTTCCTGTGATTGTGGGTGTGGGTCTGTTTCTAGCCCACTGTGTTCAATGGGGAACTTGTGAATTTGATCCATCACGGAGGTGTAGGAAAGCCATGTGACTTCATTTCTGCTTTACCCATGTGACCAGAGCCTCGCATGAAGGTGTAGGAGAGCCGTGCAACTTTAGTGGTGCCCTGCCAGTGCGATCGGAGCTCCTGCACACCTTCATTGCTTTGTTGCAGTGTAATTTCAGTGCAGTGTTGCCTGCGTGACTGAAGTCTTTCACCACATGAACCTAGACATTGATACATTGTGTCTTCACACTGTCGGTCACAACCCTGTAGCTTGGCAACCAATTGAAGCTACATCAGTGATACACACACCCTCGTCAGCATATCACGTGCTTCCTCTAGTGAGGTGACGTGCACACCTGTGTACCTTGTTAGTTGAAAATCAGTGGTGCGCACATTCATGTACTGTGACCATAAACATATCTGTTGTGTGCCTATCACTGCATCAAGTGTATCTCAACTCTTTGTGCATCACCAATCCCTACTACATAGTTCAGTAATTCGCACACCATTCAGAAGTGCAACAAATTAAATCAGCGTGCCCATTAGTGAACACTTCTGCTTATCCGCACTTCCATGTACCTTGGCTACTAAATACATCTCTGATACGCACACCTTTAAAGGCATATAACAACTTTATATCACAACTTGGTGATGTGAAGTGCAGTTTTCACAGTTTTACAATTGCATAGTATAATAACATTTTAATTTCACAATATGTAACTGTCTTTGGTGCCTACCTTGCAGTAACAGGCACACCTCTACATTTCTTCTCAATCATCTACTTCATGCTACATAATCACACTTATATAAAATATGTATTTTCTTTAAAAAAATGCAACATTCAATAATTCCACCACCTGTTTTGCACCTAATCCCACATCTCCTGAATCTGACTGGGAACTATGGGAAGAAGGCTTTAAAGCATATCTAGATACTTTGGATGGTGAATCCTTCACTCACAAAAAAAACTTGCCTTCCCTTGACACTGTTTGGGATCAGAAGTTCAACATTTTTTAAACATATTCCTCCTGAAGTAGTTGCATTAGGAGAAGGAGTTGGAGATAGTGATCAATATGCCTCCGCCATCAAGTCTCTCAACACCAGATTTAAAGCATGTAAGCATGTCATCATGAAAATACATGAATTTTATAAATAGGCTCAAATAACAGGTGAATCAGATGCAGGTTTTGTGGGTGCTTCAAGAATTTTAGCACTATCCTGTCAATACAAGGCATGTGAAGATGACATAATTTAGGATCAATGACATTTACTACTGGAGACCCTGCATACTGTTACAGTCCTTATAGAGCATAGGAATCTGCTTGTTCTTGAAGTCGGCTCATGCCTAGTCAATGAGGCAATTACACAGGGCCCAATTTTTTAGCATAAGGCTAGCTTTGTGCATAAATCTTTTATTCACCCCTTCTAAGAAGCCCCTTCTAAGCTTCTCAATAGAACCTAGAAACATCAAAATGAATTAGATCTCTCAGCCCTCAGCCTCTCCTCCAGATTATTTAATTGTCAGTATGAAGGTTTTATGTGCGAACATTTCAAGTTAATTATACAGCTAAACCCAATTTGTGGGTTTTAGAGTTATTTTATTTATGTTTTGAAATATATATTATTTATAGAGAAAATATTTTTATATAAATTGCATTACATCATATATTTATTGAATTGTTTATTTCTGTTGTTTTATATTTTCTAAATACATAGGTGTGAATCTTTCAAAAAAAACCTTTATGTTGTTTTTTCAACACGTTAGACAGAATTTCCTTTCATAATGGGTTGCTGTTAGAAATTGAGTCTCTAGTTGGCAGAGGTATACACCCTTGTCCAAATAGGGACCACAATCCTAATCAGGGTTAGTCACAACACAATCCAAGTTATCCTGTGCCTATTCTATGGCAGCTTGGCACGGAGCATTCAGGGTTAACTTAGAAGGCAATGTGTAAAGTATTTGTGTACAAAATCATACAATAACAATGAAAACACCACGAAAATACACGAAACAGGTTTAGAAAAACAGATAATAATTATTTGAATAAACTGAGGTCAAAACGCAAAGATCCAATGAGCACAAGTTGACATATCACTTTTAAAAGTTTTAAAAGAGCCTCAACCCTTAGAAATCGAGAGCTGCTTTCTTTGTAACACACAGTACCTGGGATGCGTCAAAAATAACGATGCACTGAGACCGCAGAGGAGGAGATGTGTTGAAAAATAAGGTATTTGGATTTTCTGCTGCGGCACAGAAGATGCGTGATTTGTTTCCACGCTTCAAGGGGTTGCAGTGTTTTTTCAGGCACGCAGTCTTGGTTCCTCTCTGTGATGCAGGGATATTTTGACACCCAGGGACAATGCGTTGAAAATCCTTAACTAGCTGGTAGAAGGAGCAGGTGCTGCATCAATCTGGTGGGCGATTTGTCAAACTTTCCGTCGCAAAGCAGGCGCTGCATCGAATTTTCTGTCAGGAAGTCGCTGCTGCATTGTTCCATTTGGTGGTGTGGTGATTTTCCAGCCACAATGCAGGCTTTGCGTTGATTTCTGTAGTTGTTGTGTCGATTTTCGGTGCAGGAGGATTTTTTTGAAGAGGTGAAGTGTTTGTTGGGACTTCAGAAACAGTAGGCAAGCTAAATCCAAACCCTTGGAGAGCACTTCGGGAGGAAGGTAGAGTCCTTCCAGCAGAGTCAAAGGCCAGAAGGGCAACAAGCAGGGCAGCAGTCCTTCTCAGCAAAGCAGTCCAGATGAGTCCTTTGGGCAGCCAGGCAGTTGCTCTGACAGAGTGCAGGTGTAGGTCCAGAAGTGTCTTGTGATTGTGGTTGTGTGGGTGGAATGCACAAGGGGAGATGTCAACCAGCACAGACCAGACATGGATCAGACATGGATCAGAGAGCAAGGCACACATCTGTAAGGCACAGATGGCAATAAGTACAGAGAAATGCCTACTTTCATAAAGTGGCATTTCTGAAATAGTAATTTTAAATCCAAATTCACTACTAAGCAGGATTTAGTACTACCATTCTGGCAATACCAGAAAAGACATGGCTACTCATTCTAGATCAGAATCTACCACTTAAGAGTATATGAGGGCAGTTCTAATGCTAGTCTATGAAAGGAGTAGGCCTCACAGTAGTGGAAAATGAATTTATGAGTTTCTCACTACCAGGACAGGACATGTAAAACAGTTGGGTACATGTCCTCCCTTTTACCTACATAGCACCTTGCCCTGTGGGCTACCTCAGGCCTATCTTAGGGGAGCCTTATATGTAGAAACATGGGAGTTTAAGGCTTCACAAGAAGTTTTAAATGCCAAGTCGAAGTGACAGTGAAACTGCACACACAGGCCTTGCAATGGCAGGCCTGAGACAAGGTTAAGGGCTATTTATATCAGTTCTGCAGGCCCACTAGTAGCATTTAATTTACAGCTGCTGAGCACATGTAGTGCACTTTACTAAGGATTACAGGCAATTTAAATGTGCCAATTGGGTAGGAACCAATGTTACTATGTTTAGGGGAGAGTGCATATGCACTTTAGCACTGAACAGCAGCTCTCCAGACTGAACCTGGAAGCGTCAGATTTTTTTTCACTTACTGAGATTTTGAACTAGTTGGTCAATTGTCAAACGGTATGTTTTGAACTGTTCGCATCGAGGCTGCTTGATGTGTCCATGTGCAGTGCGTAGTTGCTCTGGGAACGTTGCTTGACAACACACTCTGCCCATGGTTTTCTTTAGGAAATTGGGCCAACTTTGCACAGCGGCTTTGTTTCTTTAGGAGATTGCTCTTTGTGTGGTGTTGCCTAGCAACTGTAGTGCGATTGAGCAGTCACCTCAGAAACATACTGAACAAGTCGTGTGAGGAGTGTTTTCAATATTGTTAATATTGGGCATGCATATTTCTCAATATCTACAGATATATATATGAAATTGATTATGTTTTGTAGCCTAGTTTATTTACATTGTGAAAGAAAAATAGAAGTACAGTGCAGTACTAACAAGAGTGAGGAATCTTTAAAAGGAAAATACTTTCTGAAGAATCAAGTAATGCTGTATGGCTTTCTGTTATCAAAGCATTATTAGGAAAAAGACAGTAAAATAATTTAGACAATGAGCCTTTTTTTTAAATTTGTGAAGAAGGGCTAAGAGGCCCTGGTGGTAAATGTTTAATGAAAAGGAAGCATATTGAGGCATCTTCCAAAAAGAAAGGAATTCTATGTGATTCAGAAAGAAGGTGCCCAAAGAGGCAAATGATGTCATCAGAAGTGCGGCAAATTACTTGTGAGGGTCTCAAGGTACTGAATTGTGGGCACAAGGAGATTATATGATTCACCCAGAATCACAGGATGTTGAGCTGACGCAGAGACTCAAACCTTGTTCCCCCTGCTTCGAAGTCGGCAACTCAGGCCGTTACGCCACACCCTCTCTATGTTTTGGACTGATGCTATGATGAAAACATCTTTTGGATGACAAATCCCAAGCATGCAAGACAGTGAAGGACCCAATGAGAGAAAGTATTTTTAATCTAAATGATATTAGACACCGCAGGGGAAAAGATTGGTGACCTTTAGACCATGTTGGTGAATACATTCGGCATTGGATCAAGACACCTTTTGAGAAAGATGAGTGAAATGTTATGCACTCAGAATGTTCTTGCCCAATAATCAATGACAAGGTGACTATGACTCTGAACTTAGATCCAAAGTTAATTACTTATTTAAAGTGCGGAGAGACCCCAGGAACTGTTTGGAGAGATCCCTAAAACAATGCCAAGACGGGTTATTAGATGTGCTTGGATCTTTAGCGAGAATGATTATCTCACAGAAGACACATATAAAAAGGAACTATCTAAATATAGATCTATTTAAAGGTTGGTGCCAACACAATATTTATTTTTTGGGAAATGCCAATGCGGGACTCTTGGCAGAGAGAAGAGCATTATTGATGAGTATAGACCCAAAGTTAGGTGATTTTGGCAAACAAAAAATAGTTGAGTGAAGATGCCAAAGGCTTTTTATTCAGTGAAGGCATTGTGAAGTCTTTGGGAAAATTTGTACAGACTTTCACTAGCTTGGCCAAAGCACAAACTTTAACGTGAACTGAGTCTTTAACAAAAGTAGTTTTCCTGGATGGGCTGCAAGGAGATGGCAACCTTCTGGCCGACCAACTTATAAGTCCCACTTTTCTGGATACAACTCTGGTGGTAGTTATGGAAGTAACAGAGGAAACCAGGGATATTTCTATCCCCAAAGCGGAAGGTCTGGAAGATATTTTTCTAACAAAGGACAAGGGCAGTCTTCCAGTTCAACACAAGGTGAGTATGAAGACCAATACTGGCTTTATCCCTCTGAAGATGGGAGGAAAATGAAGACTATTTCAAAATCATTGGAGAGAGAATATAAGGGACTACTGGGTATTAGAAACAATAAGAGGTTACCAAATAGATTTTACAGGAGAACCTTATCAGGAGAAAAATCCAAAATTATTCAACACAGAGTTGGAAGTTACAGTCATGAAAGAGATAGAACACATGCTAGAAAAAGGAGTAATCCAAAAGATTTCAAGTATGGAAGAGGCAGGTTTTCTAAGTACAATATTCCTGGTGTAAAAGAAGGACAAGGGGTGGAGAACAGTAATACATTAAAGAAGTTAAAATCAGTTTGCAAATTAGACATTTCAAAATTGAAGGAATACATTTATTGAGAGATTTACTTCAGGAAGGAGATTGAAGAGTGAAAATGGATCTAAATGATTCATATTTCACTATTCCCATGGGGGAAGAAAGTCAGACGTTTCTAAGATTCAGATGGAAAGGGGACTTGTTTCAGTTTCTCTGTCTTTTAATCGGGCTGTCAGCAGCCCTTTGGTGCTTTACAGAGGTTTTAAAACCAGTAGTGGGATGCCTAAGAGAAAGGGGTATTCTATGGTAATTTACTTAGACGATACCCTGATTATGGCACAGAATGTGGAAGACCTGAAAAGCCAACTGATTGTGGTGAAGGATTTATTGGTGTATCTAGGTTGTTTAGTAACTCTGGAGAAATCTGTTTTATTTCCAACCCGTTTGGAATGTGTAGGTTTTCTGGTGGACACTAACTTATCTCATTTACAGATGTTGGAGAAGAAGATAAAGAAGATAAGGCAAGAGATATATGTTCTCTTCAAGAACAAGGAAATACAGTGGAGAGAATTAGCTTTTATAATTGGTCTGTTATCGTCTTTGATACAAGCAATTTTCCAGGTCAATTGCATTGGAGGCCACTTCAGTATTATGGACTATGGAGGAGAAGCAGAGTCACATAAATTGTCTAGAGTTGAGAGCAGAGTTGTTTGCCTTTCAGGAAACAGTTGGACGGTCATGCTGTTCCTTTGAAAATGGACAATGTTCCTGCTGTAACTTACATCAACAAGTTAGATCAGATTGAACATGAGAGATGTGGGAGTTCTGTTCAGAACACAATATCATTTTACAGGCAGATTATCTTCCAGGTAATTCCAATGTAGCAGCAGATTGGAATTAGATACACTTGAAAGATTACAGTGATTGGAAGTTGAAGGAGGATTTTTTCTGAGAATTCAAGGATCTGGGGTCCTTTTAGCATAGATCTTTTTGCCTCCAGGCTGACTTTTCAATTACAGAGGTACATGAGTTGGAGACCCAATCTGTGAACAATAGCAATAGATGCTTTCACACAGGATTGGAGAAGTCTGAACATTTATGCTTTTCCTCTGTTTTCAATGATTCAGAGAGTGTTAGTTCATGTGAGAAGACAGAAATGTCTGAATGTTTTGTTGACTCCATTTTGGAACACTCAACCTTGGTTTCTGACAGTGTTGGAAACAGCAGTTGACATTCCGTATTTAATACTGTCAAGCAAAGGATTTTTGATGAAATAGACCTAGCGGAACAACCTTTAGTTCAGGAAGGTTTACTCAGCCTTCTTACATGGAAAATATCAGGAGTTCATGAAGATTCTCAGGCCTTTTAAGAACGGCTGCAGTTTTCCTCAATGAGTCATGTGCACCAGGTACCAGGAAAAGGTACAGAGTGTCACGGTCAGTACAGTTACATTGGTGCATGGAAAGGGATCTGGATCCCATACAAGCTGATGAAATGGAAGTGGCAAGTTTCTTAGCAGAACTTTTTCATCAGGGTCTTTCAAATAGAACTGTTAATTGCTATAGATCAGCAATAGCCAATGACACTGTTTAATTCAAGGAATTTCTATTGGTAGAAGCCCTTTAATTGCATGGTTATGGAAGGTATTAAACTCAAAAGGCCTGCAAGGTCAAAATATCAGACTTTTTGGGATGCTGATGTACTACTTTAGCTTTTTCAAAGTTGGCCAAGTAGTAGGTATTAAGGAATTTGAGAATTGTCTTGGAAACTAGCAACTTTATTGATTATTGGTTGATATCTTTTAGAAGGGTACCTGATGTAAGACCATTCTCAAAGATTTTATCAGCTACATGGGACACTTTTCGAAATGTGTAAAAGAACGAAAACTATGTCTAGTACAATATTCTAACCTTATTTTGATACCAGTCCAGATGTGTGCGGTACGATGTTTGAAAGAATATGAGCACAGAATGTTGAACAAGAGATGTGCTGGAGAAGATCAATTGCTGAACTCCTATGTTAAACTGTTTAGAGGGGTTTTGGATACTATGATTGTTTGTTGGGTTAAGTCAGTGAGGAAAGAAGTGGGAATGGATTTAACCAAATTTACAGTTCTTTTAACCTAGGGTTGCAATGGCAAGCAAAGTATTCAAGCCAGGAAGATGATTGGAAGATGCGGTAAAGGCAGCAGATTGGTCAAATATTGCCATTTTAGGAAATGTTATTTTAAAGCAGTAGAACATGTTTCAAGTTATGCCTTCAAAAGCTTTGAACATGCTCAATGCTAGCCTCCTGTTGACATAAAATTGTGATTCTTAAAGGTTAAATGAAAAAAACAGTATCAGGCAGGTAGGCAGCATGGGAAGGTGGATGCTCTCTCACAATTGTAGTATGACTCACTTTAAAACCTTACTGAACATCCACCCATAATATCCCCGGAATGTATTTTGGGAGGCTTGTATTCAGAAGAACAGTTCACTGAGGAAGTCCTGAGGGCCCGGCAGTTCAAAGAAGTTGAGGACATTGCACTAAAACATAATGCACACAAGGCAAAAGGTCCTTTATACATCCAGGGAGGTTTATTTATCCCCAAACTACCATTGCAACAACTGCTGTATAGTGGTGTCACTCCTATTTTCTAGTGGAACGCCAGGGGGAAACAAAAACCATAGATCTCCTTGTATGACATTTCTGGCACCCTAGTCTCAGCAAATTCATTTTTTTGTTAGTTTATTTTTAACTTTCCCACAGACACCAATCAATACATACAAAATGCCCCACATGTGAACAAAGCAAAAGTTCACATCAGGCACCTGCTGGTCTATTGACTTCTTTACCCACTCCTCCTACCCTGGCACATGATTTCTATGAAACTTTCAAAAATTGAAGAGGGGTTTACTACTATTTTTGTGGTGGTAGATTCTGTGACCAAAATGGCCCACTTCCTGCTTCTAAAGATTTCTCTACTCTTTTTTATAGCATATTGTACATCTACATGGTCCTCCGTCTAGCATTGATTCAGACAGGGATTCCCAATTTGCCTCGAGGTTCTGGAGGGGGTTGGGTAACATACTGCAGATTGATATTTGTTTTTCTGCTAGCCATCATTCCCTAACAGATGGCTAAACTGAAAGGGTAAACCAATGCCTTGAACAATACCTATGGTGCCAATTGTTGCATTTTAATTCTGATTGGGACATATATCTTTGGGCTGCTGTCAACACCAGAACAGTGCGCGATCTACGGGCATCCAGAATGCAAAAACCCAACACTTGCAAGATAAAGGGGGTCATTCCGACCCTGGCGGTCAAAGACCGCCAGGGCCGCGAATGACGGAAGCACCCCCAACAGGCTGGCGGTGCTTCCTAGCCCATTCTGACCATGGCGGTAAAGCCGCGGTCAGAAAATGGGGGCCGGCGGTTTCCCGCTGGTTTACCCCCGGGAACGGGTGTCCTGGGGCCCCTGGGGACCCTGCACTGCCCATGCCACCCGCATGGGCAGTGCAGGGGTCCCCTAACAGGGCGGCTTTTCACTGTCTGCTTAGCAGACAGTGAAAAGCGCGACGGGTGCAACTGCACCCGTCGCACCGCCGCAACACCGCTGGCACCATTCGGAGCCGGCTCCTGTGTTGCGGCCGACATTCCCGCTGGGCCGGCGGGCGCTAACTTGCTTAGCGCCCGCCGGCCCAGTGGGAATGTCAGAATGCGGGAAACGGTATTTTGGCCGCGTGGCTGCCAAATGGCGCTTCCCGTCTGGCGGGCGGCAACCGCCGCCCGCCAGAGTTAGAATGAGGGCCAAAGTAATTTATGCATTGTGATGATATGTTATTGTTTAACCTTTTGCATTGCAGAATTCCATCCAAAAGATTCATTTTTAAGGTGCTTATAAATACTGTACATTTACAATGTGTTGCTGCAGACATTCAGAGTGTGTTAGTGTGTGGTCCCTTTCCAGGGCCTTCTGGAGACTTTCCCTGCAACATGCCTGGGCGTGGTTCTAGGCTGGGCCAAGACTCTATAAAAGAGAGTCAGCCCAGCTTCCAGTGCTCACTATTCAGAGGTCCCGGTGCAGAGCAGCAGCTTCTTCCTGAGCTCCTGTCCCGGCGGCCTATTTGGATTTTCCAGTCTTCTGCACTCATCTCTCATTGGTGATCACTGTTTCCAGGCGGTAAGACAGTGTTTGGACATTTCCCACCACCGTAATTGAGAATCTTCATATTCTTGATTTTAATTCTTAAATGAATAACAGATTACTTGTGCGCTGCCATTTTTTGACATTTGTATGGTGGTTTGCAAATAGGGAGAACGCGCAATTTATTCCATAAAGATTTGACTTCGTTATTACATTATTGTTCATTGCGCGCTGATATTTCTTGACATTTACATGATGTTTTACGAGTTGGCAAGACGTGCAACTCGATTCATGAGCATTTAACTTTGTTGTTCATTGCGCGCTACCTTTTCTTGACATTTACATGGTGGCATTCGAATCGGCGAAACACGCGACTCACTTCTCGTGTGTAATTCATGCTGTTCATTGTGCGCTACCATTTTCGGGCATTTACATGGTGGCATTCGAATCGGCAACACGCGCAATTCTTTCCTTGAGTGTTTTTTCATGTTATTCATTGTGCGCTACCATTTCTTGGCTTTTGTATGGTGGCATTTGAATCGGCAAGACGCGCAATTCTTTCCTCATGTATAAATAATGTAAGTTACTGTGCGCTACCATTCTAAGACATTTTCTTGGTAGCATTTCAAGTTGACACGTCGCGTGATTTATTCCTTGAATCTACGTTGTGTGATTTCATGGTGCACAAACCTTTATGGTGTTTAATACTCATATAAAAATCTGCAGTGTGCGCAATTTACTTCCCAATGTTTTTTCTGAGATGAACACAACACAATACTAGAGTTCTAGAGGTAATTCTGTGTGTTCCTGATATGTATTCCTAAAAGGAGATTCATATGGTTGTTTAGAAATTGCTCAGAGTGTTTCCTGATTCTCATGCTAAAGAAAGTACTTTAATCTGAAAGTCCTATTTAACTTTTCCTGTTTCCTCCTCAGGTATTCGGTCATCTAAAGCCCAGTCAGTTTTAGGATTATTCTAGGGTTGTTCATGTTTTTTCGGAAAAGACGAAGCTTAGAGTAGTAGCATGGTACTGATTTCATGAGATGTAATTTTGATGTTGTGTTTTAACCTTTTGCTTCCTACAGGTCTCCTTCCCAGCTGTTCCCGTCCTAATCCCCTTTTCCACACTTGGACTCTCTTAGACTCTGTGATAAATCTAATCAGAGTATTGGAGCTGTCTTGTGGCGGAAGTGTTGGGAACGTGCACGGACCCCGAGGATCTGGTGACTCTGACAGAATAGTGAGCCCACAAATTATTATCCTCCTGGTTTGTGTATGTTCTCAGCATGGCCACACTGGACGAGCTAGTCAAGGCTATCACCCAGCTCCAGTCAGAAGTGGTATCATCAAAGGATTTGACAAATAGTCTAGCTGAGAGGGTGAGTCAGTTACAGAATAAGGTTGAGAAGAAAGAACAAAGTCCCACAGGTATGTCTTGGCCAGGTACTTCTTCTCAGACTTCTGGAGGTAGTCCGACTAACATTTCCCTCAATGTTCCTTCAGCCATTCCTTTAGCTCCCCCAGAACGCTTCTCAGGTGATCCCTTGAAAGCGCAATCTTTTCTGGTTCAAGTGGAACTTCACTTCACCTGCAGACCACATACTTTCCCCCATGCCCAGTCTAAAGTAGCTTTCTTGTTGTCATATCTGTCTGGAGATGCAGCTACCTGGGCTATTCCTCTTGTGCGTAAAAATAGTCCCCTGTTGTACAACTGGAAAAATTTTGTTCGTGAATTTGAGAGAGTTTTCGATCGTAGAACTGTTACACAGTCAGCAGATCGTGAATTATTAGACTTACGCCAAGGGAATCAGGACTTAGGGGGTCATTCCTACCCTGGCGGTCATGGACCGCTAGGGTAGGTGACGGAGGAAGCACCGCCAACAGGCTGGAGGTGCTTCCGGGGGCATTCTGACCGCGGCGGTAAAGCCGCAGTCAGAAAAGGGAAGCTGGCGGTTTCCCGCCGGCTTCCCGCTGCCCCAGGGAATCCTCCACGGCGGCGCTGCAAGCAGCGCCGCCATGGGGATTCCGACACCCTTCCCGCCAGCCTGGTTCTGGCGGTTTTTACCGCCAGAACCTGGCTGGCAGGAACGGGTGTCGTGGGGCCCCTGGGGGCCCCTGCAGTGCCCCACATTGATTTTCAGTGTCTGCATGGCAGACACTGAAAATCGCGACGGGTGCATCTGCAACTGTTGCACACCAGCAACTCCGCCGGCTCCATTCGGAGCCGGCATCCTCGTTGCTGGTGCTTTCCCGCTGGGCTGGCGGGCGGCCTTTTGGCGGTCGCCCGCCCGCCCAGCGGGAAAGTCAGAATCACCGCAGCGGTCATTTGACCGCGCTGCGGTGTTCTGGCGGGGGAACTTTGGCGGGCGGCCTCCGCCGCCCGCCGAAGTTAGAATGACCCCCTTAGTGTCATATTTAGCCACCTTTAATCGGCTGGTCGCTGAGACATCCTGGCCTGAAGAAAAACAAGCGGCCTTGTTTTACAGGGGACTCAAAGAGGAGCTAAAAGACATCTTAGCGCGAATCGACCCACAAGCTGCAAACTGTCAAGATTTAATAAACCTTGTCTTGAGGCTTGATCATCGTTTAAATGAACGAAAAGGAACGCGTAAAAAGACTGAAAAACATTCTTGGCATGCTCATGATAACAAAGACTCAAAAACTCTGAGAGAAAGAACGCCGGAACCGATGGAAATTGGAACCATCAGGAGACCTTTGACCAAAGACGAAAAGGATCTATGCAGAAAAAATGGGCAATGTCTCTATTGTGGGCGGAAAGGTCATTTCGCCAAAGATTGTCCTATCAAAACAAAGAGCAAGCGAGGCCCAGTTCAGAAAGTTGCAACCAATGTATCAGTCGAGTGGGAAAATCTAAAGCACCCAAGTTGCAGAGAAGGGTTGCTCTTGGGTGTCACCGTGGATCCTTCACAATCCAAACATCTAAAATTGGGAATAAGAGTTCAGGTCAAGAAAAAGACCTATTTCAAGAAGGCTCTAGTCGACTCTGGGGCTACCGGAAACTTTGTTGACGCCCAATTGGTTCGTGCATGGGGGATCTCATGTATTGAAAAGAAGACTCCAGAAACCATCCAGGCAGTTGATGGAAAACTCTTGACTGGAGGTCCGATAACTCTTCAGACTGTCCCCTTGACAATAATTTGTGAAGGTAAAAATCAAAGAAAGAAACATAAAGAGGAACTCATCCTTGACGTGATCCATGCTCCCCAGTATGGGATCATCCTTGGCTTGCCATGGTTAACTCATCACAATCCAGAGATTAATAGGGCTGAAAGAAAGATCGTGTTCTCATCAGTGCTATGTAAAGAACATTGTCTCCAAAGGACTCAAGAATCGGAAGTTCGCCATTCTTACATAGCTACCGCCGCAGAGAAAAAAGTTCAGTTGCCCAAACAGTATTCGTCTTATGAAGATGTATTTGATGAGAAGGAAGCAGAGAACTTACCTCCTCAGAGATGTTATGACTGTCAAATTGATCTAGTCCCAGGGGGAATACTTCCCAACTGTCGTGTGTATGCCCTGTCAGAACATGAAAATCAACATTTACGAAAATACTTGGATAAATTCTTAGAGAATGGTTTCATCCGCCCCTCTAAGTCTCCCACAGCTTCTCCTTTGTTTTTTGTTCCAAAAGCGAACGGAGAGCTTCGAACTTGTATCGACTATAGGGGCTTGAATAAAATCACCATCAAGAACAAATATCCTTTGCCTCTAATTCCGGTCTTACTGGAACAAGTAAAGAAAGCAAAAATCTACACGAAGCTTGATCTTCGAGGTGCTTACCATTTGGTCAGAATGAGAGAGGGTGACGAATGGAAAACGGCATTCAAAACAAGATATGGCCTTTTTGAATACACCGTCATGCCTTTTGGTCTGTGCAATGCTCCAGCAGCATTTCAATTTTTCTTAAATGACATTCTTAGAGAGTACCTTGATATCTTTGCCATAGTTTACATTGATGACATTTTGATCTACTCAGACAATGAGAATGAACATGTTCAACATGTCAAGAAAATGTTGGCAGCCCTTCGTAAACACCATTTATATTGCAAGCTAACCAAGTGTGAGTTTCATGTTACCACAGTTGAGTTTTTAGGGGTTATCTGGTGATGGCAGAAAGGAAAGTAAAAGCCGTATCTGAATGGCCCATCCCAAAGTCTGTTCGTGATGTACAATGTTTCCTGGGCTTTGCAAATTTTTACCGGAGGTTCATCAATCATTTCTCCCAGACAGTGGCTCCAATTACTAAGTTATTAAGAAAGAAAGAAAAATGTGTATGGTCCCCAGAAGCAGACCAAGCCTTTTCAACTTTGAAAGAAGCTTTCTCCACTGCCCCAGTCTTGACTCATCCAGATGCGGATCGACCTTTCATAGTGGAAGCTGATGCTTCAGATGTGGCGATAGGAGCAGTCTTGTCACAACGAAACAAAGACACTGGTCAGCTTCATCCTGTAGCTTACATGTCTCGGAAGATGAACGAAGCCGAACAGAACTATGTCATTGCTGAAAAAGAGCTTCTGGTGATTCGTGACGCCTTTAAAGAATGGAGACATCATTTGTTGGGAGCTAAATATACTGTCACAGTATATACTGATCACCGCAATCTTCAATTCATGAGTTCTGCCAGACCTTTGACTCCTCGGCAATTACGCTGGATGCTGTTTTTTGCCGAGTTTGATTTTGTGGTAACCTTCCGGCCTGGTAAAGATAATCGCAAAGCTGATGCCTTGTCCCGCCAAGAGTCTACCACATTGCCTGCAGTTCAAACCTCCAGAGCTATCATTGCTCCTGACAAGGTCCTATATATTATAAAAAGAGAAGATTTCTTTGAAGACATCCGCAATACTTTCACTGTTGAAAAATGGCAGGCGTGGGCCCAAGCAGATCTGAAAAGATCAATCAAGCAAGGATTACCCTTTTACGATGCTCGTTTGTTTGTGCCCACTACCAAACTTCGCAAGATAGTGTTTCATTGGTTGCATGTTATACCTACAGCAGGTCACCCTGGTACTCCTAAAACTCTTGAATTAATCCAACGCTATTTTTGGTGGCCTACCTTAACAAAGGATGTAAAAACAATGGTAAACAACTGCGAAGTCTGTGCTCGCACTAAAACAAGCCATTCAAAACCGAAAGGGTTGTTACACCCACTCCCAACCCCAAGTCGTCCGTGGGAACACATCTCTTTAGACTTTATTACAGGTCTGCCAGTGGTACAACAGCATTCAGTAATTCTGGTGGTACTAGATAGTCTCACGAAATATGGACATTTCATTGCCTGTAAGAAATTACCCACCTCTAGTGAACTGGCAACTATCTTACTGAATAGAGTGGTTCGTTATCATGGACTGCCAAAAGTGATCCTCTCCGATCGGGGATCGCAATTTGCCTCCAACTTCTGGAAGACATGATGTAAAACACTCCAAGTGACATCTACCCTATCTACTAGCCACCATCCTCAAACAGATGGTCAAACGGAGAGACTAAATCAGACTTTGAAGCAATACCTACGTGCTTACGCTGAAAAAGCACTTAATTCATGGACATCAATGCTCTGGTTAGCTGAGTTAGCCTACAACAACTCTTCCACACTTCTACTGGCGTTACACCCTTCTTTGGTTTGTTTGGCTATCATCCGGACACCTTGCCCATCACAATTCCTCAAGAAAGCTCTCTCACTCCAGCTGTGTCAGAAATCATTCAACATTTGCATCAAACTCAGAAATCGATTCAACAACATTTAGAAAAAGCCAAACAAAAATACAAAAAGCATTATGACAAGAAACATTGTGATGGACCGCAGTATCAACCTGGTGACAAAGTGTGGCTTTCCACAAAACATATAGACTTCAAGACGAAGCATATGTTGAACCCCAAATTTATAGGTCCTTACACTGTTCTTCAGCAAATCAATCCTGTGACCTATAAACTACAATTGCCAAAATCATTACGGATTCATCCAGTGCTCCATACTTCCCTCTTAAAAAAGGCAGTCCAAAAGGTCCGCCCTCATCCAGCTCCTGTTCTAGTACAGGTTGAAGAAGAATATGAAGTCAAGAAAGTGTTGGACTCTAAACTGAGAGGGCGTAACCTATGGTACTTATTCTCATGGAAAGGTTATGGCCCTGAAAGTAATTCATGGATTTCCGCATCTGATGTTCATGCTCCAGTACTTGTGAGACGCTTTCATCGTCTCAATCCAGATAAACCAGGCCCTAGAGCGCGCCTGGGAGAGGGGAAGTACTGTCAACACCAGGACAGTGCGCGCTCTACAGGCATCCAGAATGCAAAAACCCAACACTCGCAAGATAAAGTAATTTATGCATTGTGATGATATGTTATTGTTTAACCTTTTGCATTGCAGAATTCCATCCAAAAGATTCATTTTAAGGTGCTTATAAATACTGTACATTTACAATGTGTTGCTGCAGACATTCAGAGTGTGTTAGGGTGTGGTCCCTTTCCAGGGCCTTCTGGAGACTTTCCCTGCAACATGCCTGGGAGTGGTTCTAGGCTGGGCCAAGACTCTATAAAAGAGAGTCAGCCCAACTTCCAGTGCTCACTATTCAGAGGTCCCAGTGCAGAGCAGCAGCTTCTTCCTGATCTCCTGTCCCGGCGGCCTATTTGGATTTTCCAGTCTTCTGCACTTATCTCTCATTGGTGATCACTGTTTCCAGGCGGTAAGACGGTGTTTGGACATTTCCCAACACCGTAATTGAGAATTTTCATATTCTTGATTTTAATTCTTAAATGAATAACAGATTACTTGTGTGCTGCCATTTTTTGACACTTGTATGGTGGTTTGCAAATAGGGAGGACGCGCAATTTATTCCATAAAGATTTGACTTCGTTATTACATTGTTGTTCATTGCGCGCTGATATTTCTTGACATTTACATGATGTTTTACGAGTTGGCAAGACGTGCAACTCGTTTCATGAGCATTTAACTTTGTTGTTCATTGCGCGCGCGCTACCTTTTCTTGACATTTACATACTGGCATTCGAATCAGCGAAACGCGCGATTCACTTCTCGTGTGTAATTCATGCTGTTCATTGTGCGCTACCATTTTCTGGCATTTACATGGTGGCATTCGAATCGGCAACACGCGCGATTCTTTCCTTGAGTGCTTTTTATGTTGTTCATTGTGCGCTACCATTTCTTGGCATTGGTATGGTGGCATTTGAATCGGCAAGACGCGCAATTCTTTCCTCGTGTATAAATAATGTAAATTACTGTGCGCTACTATTCTAAGACATTTTCTTGGTAGCATTTCAAGTTGACACGTTGCGTGATTTATTCCTTGAATCTACGTTGTGTGATTTCATGGTGCACAATACTTTATGGTGTTTAATACTCATATAAAAATCTGCAATGTGCGCAATTCACTTCCCAATGTTTTTTTCTGAGATGAACACAACAATACCAGAGTTCTAGATGTAATGCTGTGTGTTCCTGATATATATTCTTAAAAGGAGATTCATATGGTTGTTTAGAAATTGCTCAGAGTGTTTCCTGATTCTCATGCTAAAGAAAGTACTCGAATCTGAAAGTCCTATTTAACTTTTCCTGTTTCCTCCTCAGGCATTCGCTCATCTAAAGCCTAGTCAGTTTTAGGACTATTCTAGGGTTGTTCATGTTTTTCGGAAAAGACGAAGCTTAGAGTTGTATGGTACTGATTTCATGAGATGTAATTTTGATGTTGTGTTTTAACCTTTTGCTTCCTACAGGTCTCCTTCCCAGCTTTTCCCGTCCTAATCCCCTTTTCCCCACTTGGACTCTCTTAGACTCTGTGATAAATCTAATCAGAGTATTGGAGCTGTCTTGTGGTGGAAGTGTTGGGAACGTGCACGGATCCCGAGGATCTGGTGACTCTGACAGCTGCCGAATTTGTTTATTATAATGGCATTCATGCTTCTACTTTGTTTTCTCTTTTCTATACCTCACAAACAAAACCTGCGAGAGGTGTTTGATGGGGGGGGTGTACTGTTGCATCTGTTGTGATCCATATACCAGATGGGGCACAAGCAGGGCACCGTAGGAATAAAGCCGCTCTCAGCCATCAGGAAACTGCTTGTTGTTCTTCTGCTCGCGCCTGCAGTTCCCTGCTGCCAATTCACATCCTTTCTGCTTCCAGGTCACTCATGACGCCTTTGGCGTTTTTGTTGCTCGCTCACCTTCCTTCTCCCTGCTTCAATGTTCTACCTGGCCGCTCCTGCTTGACTCCTGTGTTTAGACCTGCAAAGACAAAAGAAAGGGCAAATGAACACTTTTAAAGAATTCAAAACTACAAGCGGGTTGGTAGTAATGTGCACTGCGCTCCTAACCTTGTTTATTGTCATGTACATATCTGGTATCAGCACCCTATCTTGGGAGTCTGCTATTTTGATAAATCGGGATATAATCCTATTAACCAAAGGAAAGACATAAGTACTTGTTCTGAAACTCTAAAGAAATAAGTACTAAGGACTCGTATTTTCTTATATTTTCTTTAAATTTGAATTATTTATTATCATCACTGAACAGAAGTTTAGAAGGTATACTTACTCTCACATAAGCACATATATGTTCTTACTCAGCAACCACATTACTCCTTACGCTCTTTTGTATATTCCTTAGATTGCATAATGCTTCAATTACTTAATGGGAGAGGGGATTCCCTCAGGTATTTTTTCCTCCAGTATAATATATATTTATACAACCTGTATCTTTCTATCCTCTTAGCAGTTTTCACTGATTTCAACTTTTTTGTTTCTCTTACCCATGAAGATATACAGAAAAATACTGGGTAACACAGACATTTCTGCAACAGCCCGTGATACCTGTGTTTATTTCTCTTTCATCCCCTCTTTTCCCACTTAACATAGATTGGCGTTGACTTATGTTGGGGTCATAGGTGACTGGTGAAGCTGGGAACTCATGTTATGAAATGCCTATCACTCGTGCAGAAGGTGATGTCTGACATGGACTCATTAAGTGAATTTCTCAATTTTCTCGTATCGAGTTTGCACAATGACCATCTGATCCTTGGGAGCAAGGGTCTGCTTATTTGTGGTATTAGGAATGTCTAGCCAGAAGGGGACTATGCAGTCATCAGACCACAGAATTGGAATTGCCTGGTATGTGGCCATGTTAATGAAGTTAGTGAAGACTGGGTCAAGAAGGTGACCTCGACAATGTGTTTGTGACTTACGATTTGCTTTAATTGTAGAGCCACCAGATCCTGTGCTAGCATTTTGGCCTTATCATAGCAGTTTTCCTCAAAATGCACATTCAGGTCTCCTAGAAGTGTGAAGTTAGCTTTCTGGGGACTGCATTAATTGGCTATTTCAGGTAGTGCTTTGACAAAAAGTATGGCAGATCCTGGGGTATGATATGTAAGAATACCCATGAAAGTGGGGTGAGCTCAAATGAAAATTGAGGCTCTCACTTTCTTTGATGTTAATGGGTGCAAACATTCCCTTTAGATCTTCTTTGAAGATTATGGCTATACCACTACCCCTTCTATACTTTATGCTGCACCTAGCTATTGGAAATCACTCTGTCTAGTGTTGACTGCTTTTTGAGCAATGTTTCTGTGAAAACAGGGCCTGAGTTTCCTTGTCTTGTAGAAAGATAAATAGCTGTGAGATAAATTTGGGCAGCGATCTGCAATGGAGCAGATACATTTGGACAATATGGGTGTGTTATGTACAATTTAATGGTTTTATGTTAGGTGCAGTTTACAGTTCCCCAATTTGATGTTGTATTCCGTACAGAAGGAGGGTCTCTTATGTGGTGCTGAAATGTGCTTGCAATTTTTCCCTGTACCTTATCAATTTACAGCAATGCCTCTACTGCATTGTTAGACTTTTCATCCTTGGCGTGGTCTCCCTTAACTTTTTGCCTCTGTTCCCCAGGTTGTTGATGTGTGCTGGACTCTGATTTTACTGTTTTTGTTACTCTGGGCACTTTACCTCTGCTAACCAGTGCTAAATTGCAAGTGCTCCTTTACAAAATGTGTATGTAATTGGCCTATCCATGATTGGCATATTTGATGTACTAGTAAGTCCCTAGTAAAGTGCACTGGAGGTGCCAGGGCCTATAAATCAATCAAATGCTACTAGTGGGCCTGCAGCACTGGTTGTGCCATCCACATAAGTAGCTCTGTAATCATGTCTCAGACCTGTCACTGCAGTGTCTGTGTGTGCAATTTTAACTGTAAATTCGACTTGGCAAGTGTACCCACTTGCCAGGCCTAAACCTTCCCTTTTCTTACATGTCAGACACCCTAAGGTAGGCCCTAGGTAGCACGAAGGGCAGGGTGCAGTGTCTGTTTAAGGTAGGACATATAGTAATGTGTTTTATATGTCCTGACAGTGAAATATTGCTAAATTAGTTTTTCACTGTTGCAAGGCCTGTCCCTCTCATAGGTTAACATCGGGGCTACCTTTAAATCTGATTAAAGTGTAGATTCCCTTTAGGAGCGGATGGACATGTGGAGTTTGGGGTCTCTGAGCTCACAATTTAAAAATACATCTTTTAGTAAAGTTGATTTTAAGATTGTGTGTCTGAAAATGCTACTTTTAGAAAGTGAGCATTTTCTTGCTTATACCATTTCTGTGACTCTGCCTGTTTGTGGATTCCCTGTCTGGGTTAGTTTGACAATTGGGCTGGTTGCACCTCGCACTAGACAGTGACACAAAGGGAGCTGGGGTGTAGCCTGCATATTCTGATGACCCATCTGTGCTAGGAGGGAGGGGAGCAGTGGTCACTCACACAAGAAAGGGCTGTGCCTGCCCTCACACAATGCAGTCTCCAGCCCCATGGTGAGTGTCTGGGGCTTGGCCTGGGCACGGCAGGATTTCACATTCACAAGAGACTTTACTTTGAAGTAGGCCTGCTTCAAAGGAGAAATTGGGTATAAGAAGGGCACCCAAAACCACAGACTTTAGAAACCCTTCTGGAAACAAGAGGAACCTCTGCCTGGAGAAGAGCTGAAGAGCTGAGGAAGAAGACCTGCTCTGCCTGTGACTGTGATTTGTGGATCTATCCTGCAGTTGCTGCTTCTGCCAGAGTAAGAGGGCAAAGACTGGACTTTGTGTGCCTTCCATCTTGAGAAGAAATCTCCAAGGGCTTGATTTAGAGTTTGTGTCCTGCTGTTTGAAGTCTCAGAGACAGCAAAGACTTCTCTCTGCCAGCACCTGGAGTCTCTGGAGAGACTCCTACTCTGCCCTGTGGTGCCCATCCAGTTCCTGGGACCCTGAAAGGAGAAGCTGGCATCCTAAGAGGAGGAAATCCTCGCACAGTGCGCAGTGCGGGGAAAAGATCGACTCAACTCCGATCTGCGGCTGAAGAAACGACGCACCACCGGCTCCGCCACCTATGAATCAGCGCACGAAGCAGAAGAAATGACACGCAGCATCGTTGGTGGAGGATGGGAGACGCAACCCTCCCTGCGTGGTTTTCAGATCTTCGTGCGGCTGGATTACCGCTGGGCGTGTAAAAACAATGCAAGGCCTGCCCGCACCTGAGAGTGCGGACCGGATCGACACATCGCTCTCCTGCGGAGAGAAGAAATGACGCGGCCGACCCAACGAAAGGAGAAATGACGCAAGGTCCCGCTTATGAGTGGAATCAACGCATCGCAAGCCCTTTTTGATGCACACTCGCCCGTACGGGCTTATTTTTGACACACCCAAGGTACTTTTTCACGCTAACAGTGTTAGTGTGTGTTTAAAACTACTTAAAGACTCTTTTTGCATTTTTATTAATAACTTGACTTGTGTGTTGTGGATTTTTGTTGTTTTGGTCTTGTATTGCTTAGATACATATTTCCTATTTTTCTAAACCTGTGGTGTGCTATTTTGTAGTGTTTTCATTAAGTTACTGTGTGTGTTGGTACAAATACTTTACACCTAGCACTCTGAAGTTAAGCCTACTGCTCTGCCAAGCTACCAAGGGGGTAAGCAGGGGTTAGCTGAGGGTGATTCTCTTTTACCCTGACTAGAGTGAAGGTCCTGGCTTGAACAGGGGGTATCCTGACTGTGAACCAAAGACCCCATTTGTAACATGCATATACTAGTCGCATGGTGGAAAATGGGTAGGATCTCTGGACCCTGGTCGGTCATGTATGGGCACAGGTGGACTTGCCTTTGGAACACACATGACTTGCCTGTTCCACACATCCACCCCGTCTTTTTTTATAGTCAGGCCGGACTGTTTTTACCAACTATAGCGCTGTCTCATAAAGTTATATCCAAAAAGAAAAAATCTAGCCTACTCTTATAGATCCCTCAATTAAAAGTATGTGATCTTGCTTGATCAGATCTTTATTGGCCGTCTCATGCCCACATACTGTGCAATAAAGTTAATTGAGCAAGTTGGATTGCACCTACAGTGGTAGGTACAAACGAGGGGAGGAGTGGGGTTCAGGGGACCAAGTAACGGGATACTCATGACTTCATCTTCCGCTTCCGTTATCTAATATATCCTCTCTAGAGGGTTAATGGCAAGATTAAAATCCCCACCAATAAGATAGTATGGCTTCAGATTGAAATCAAATAGACGGGAATCTAAAATAGTTATAGTTGGAGACTACTTGTTGTGAGCGAAAAGACAATTGTAACCAGAATATAGATTAACCCTCAATCCACAAGGAGAGGAAAGACCCAAACCCAATATTTCAGGTGAATGAATATGCAAATATGTTATGTTGTAGTTCAGAGATATCCTCACCCAGGTAATGAGTTGTCTTGAAGCACGTACCGCTGCTGAGCAGCAGGCACCAATACACTAAGGTACACCCTAAGGATTATGGGGGCCCTGGACCAAAGGTGTTTTTTTGTGGGGTCTTTCTCTTAACATTTTTGAATTTATGATCCAATTTCAGCTCTTTCATTCCCTCTTTGGCCAGGTCACTGACAGTGCACAAGCACACTCGTCCAAATTCTAAATATGTTTCCTTCTAATATTCATAGATAGAGACATGTGTTTTCAATGTTGCAACACAGCAGCAGCTCACTAATGTTATTCTAAATAATCTCTGTTACACCTTCCCAATTCTCATATGCGAGGTCCTGTTTTGATCTAAAATAACTTTCTTTATTGATTATGCATGAAACATAAATACAACATTTCTCTGCAAAATGTCTGTAATAAACTCTCACACATCACCACCATTAAAAATAAATTAAAGGAAAACTGTATTTATATAGTATTATCAAATCCTTGGTAAGGGGATGTTTCAAAGAGGAGGCTGTATCTTGAGCTGGAACTGCTAAATCAGAGGCTACATTTGATTAATTTGATTGGTACAAGAGCCCTTAGTCTTCCTCTGATAATAACGGGTGCTTTTTGTTGGGGATTTGGGCACTTTAGGTGGAATCCCTTTTTGTGTCAGAAATATCTCAACTTCCTGAATTAGGTTGTCACCTAATGTACAATTTTGTGCTGTATTCCTTGAGGCCTCAGGCAGTCTGTGATCTCCAGTTAGTGGTTGATGTGCCTAACATTTTCCCATAGCATCGGAAGTCACGAAACTAGCAGCTGGCAAGCAATGGAACAGCAAAGGTAGACCGAACGTATAAGGCAATAGGTTCAATTGTTGGTTGAGGCAGATAAATTAACTACGAACAAGTTAACAAACTACCCAAAACAGTAGAACACACTTTAATGTTTAGTATGCTCAATGTATGTACTGTTAGCTTTGAAGGAGTACAAAAGCAGCCCAGCATATTTTTATCATAGATTTGCGCTAATAATACACCCTATATAGTCAAACACAATAGATGAGGAACATATCACATTCAAATGTACAGTAAAATATAGTCTCCAAAACCATCACGATGATCCACTTTTTGAATTAATAAGTCATCATCACTTCAACATCATCAGCTCACACACCTCTGCCCCCAGCCTACCCCCCACCACAGCTGGAGCCAAGTCTCAAAGGACACAAAGATCAACACCCTCAACACCACTCACCCCATCTCCTTCAACAACCTAGACCAGACTGTCAGAACCGTAATCAATTAGATCACCAACTACGAAAACAGTGTCGCTTTAGCTGCAAGATCACCCACAGAAGGTCCACCAAGCAGACAAGCTGGTACATTGAAGACCTCATAACTGCTAACCAACATTGTAGACAACTGGAAAGGAGATGTTGCATCTGAAAGGACATGACTGAAAAGACCACCTTCAAGACAGCCCTCAACCTCGGCCGCAGACAGTTGAGGGAACTGAGGAAAAACATCTTAGCCTCACGCATCGAATCAAGCTTCAGTAAGAGCAAAGAACTCTACAACATTGTCAAAGAATTGTCAAACCATTGAGCTGCAACAAACAATATTACCCCTCACAAGAACTCTGCAACATCCTTGAAACGTCTTGCAGGACATGTTCACCAAAGTCTACAAATACTCCAACCGAAGGCCATCCGACCAACTGAATGGAGCCACCTCACCCCACAGGACACCGCCTCATCATGAACTCGGTCCACTCTGAGGCCTCAACCGAACCATGCCCTCACTACATCTTCAACCTAGGTGAAGCCTGTGTCAGTCATGTACTCACCACCTTGTTCAACACCTCCATTGCCATAGCCACCTTCTCCGAGGACCGTAAACATGCAGAAGTCAACGCCCTACTGAAAAAACCTTTGCCAGACTCCAGTGAACTCAAAAATTACTGACTGACCCCCCCTGCTCCCATTCCCAACTAAAGTGTTAGAAAAAGCCATCAACTAACATTACTTCTCACATCTGGAACGGAACCTCCTACTTGACTCCTTCTTGTCTGGATTCTGCAGCAACAACGGCAGTGAGACAGCCCTCATTGCTTCTACAGATGAAATCGGAGCCCTACACGACCGAGGAGAGACTGCAGCTCTGTTCCCTGGACCTCTTGGAAGCCTTTGATACCATCTCCCACCACACACTCATCACAAGGCTGAATAAGATCGGCATCCAAGGATCCGCTCTCTGATGGATCACCACTTTCCTCATCAGAAGAACGCAAAAAGTCTGCCTTCTCCCTTCGCTTCTGAAACCAAGGAAATCATCTATGAAGTGTTGAAAGGATCCTTGCTCAGTCTCACCCTTTTTAACACTTATATGACACCTCTGGCCAGCATCGTCAAATCCCATGGACCCAATATCATATCCTACTCCGAGACACAACTCATCCTCTCCCTCTCAAAAGACACCACCAACACCAAGAACAGCTTCCACAACTGCATGACAGGCATCACCAACTGGATGAAGGACAACTGCTTGAAGCTCACACAGACAAAATAAAGAGATCAATCTTTGGAAACTAAAGCTCCCCATATGAAACATCCCCTTGGAACTCAAACCTACTCCTACTCCCACTGGCCACGCTATGGAACCTAGGCATCATTCTTGACAAGAGGCTAACCTGACAATTCAGGTCAACTCTGTCTCCTCCTCCTGCTTCTTCATTTTCTGCTTGCTTCTTAAGATTTTCAAATGGTTACCCGAAAGCTCAAGATGCACCATTGCCCAGGCCCTCATTTCCAGCCGACTGAACTATGGCAACGCTCTCTACATAGGGATCGCAGCGCACCTCCTCTGATCACTAAAGACCATACGGAATACCACAGCCAGACTTGTCCTGAATCTATCTAGACAAGCGCACATCATCCCCCACCTCAGGAAACTCCAGTGGCTCAATGTACAGAAAAGATGTCATTTCAAGCTCTTGACCCACGCATACAAGGCGCTACACAACTGCGAACCCACCTAATTGAACCACCACCTGAACTCCTATCAGCCCACCAGACGCCTCTGCTCTGCTTCCCCTTCTCTAACCCTCACCCCTCACCCCTCATCTGAAGAAAGCAAATGCAAAGGCCACTCCTTCCCCGACCTAGCAGTATAGACATGGACAGTTCATTTCCAGACCACACCATCTCTTCCAGAGTTCTTTAAGCCCTTGATTGATTGATTGAAGGAGGGGGATGCCCAGCCTAGCCTGTTCCAGACAATGACAGGCCCACCTTGGTCTGGGCTTTGCTCGGGTGAAGCCCCCATACGTCCCATGGAGCGGATGTTCCAGTGCACCATATTGCACTGTAGGGCCCTCCTCCTCAGACCCTCCTTTCAGGAGCAATTTAATCCTTGCGTCTGGAGTGTGTCTCACAAAGCGGGTGTTGCAGCACCCTATATTGCGCTGAAGGCCCACCTCCTCCTCACACCCTCCTTCCTGGAGCACTTGAGGGATGTGATTCTGGGATCTGGAGTCCCCAGATATTGTGTGTGTATATATACGGCTTTGGCACAGACTGGCAGGGTCGGGCCAAGTCAGTGGCTGATCCTCTGTTTTTGCTTTTCACAGTTCTTTGTGTGTCCTACTTGGGGCAGAGAATCTATCTTCTGGTGTTGGGGAGCCATGTAAATACTTAATTTAGGGGCATTTCGGGGTCCGTGAGGTAGCAGCCAATGGGCTACTTACCCTTGGGGTGCCTACACCCTCTATATGACAACTTTCTGTCGGGAGTGGGCATATTCTTATCCCAGAAGGCCTATTTCGAACCAAAAAGAAGATGATGGAAAGCTTCCCCGAGTGTACACTTCTGGTAGGCCACCTTAGTGGTATGGTTAGTCCAGGGGTGGTACACGTCTACTGACTAGCTAATTTCCCATCCTGTCCTGATGCCAGATGGGCCTCAGGGCAGTGGGTGGCTACACCCAGGTCGGGGTTTGCATTCTAAAGGCCGCAGGGCCTTTGGAGTCCCTGGCCTTGGAATGTAGATCTGCTAGCCATCCTGCTGGAGTGGGTGACAACACCCTTCTATGGAGCAGGTTCTTTTTCTGACCTCTGAAAATGCAGGCTCTCAACTTTGTTAGCACGTCTGACCTTAATAATTAAACTTACAAGGGGACGCAAATAGGTTGATGAACCTTTTGACTTGCAATTAAGATGTTCTTACCAGAGCTCCAGTACATAATCAATAATCAATACACAATATCAATAATCAACAATAATCAATAACAGTTATAATCAATAGAGTCAGTAATTGTCACACACCATGACTTTTAAGTCATGAATAACCACACCTTTTAGTATCAAAACAGCGCAGTTGGTACAGGAAAAAAGCAAATATGCCTAATAATCAACAGTCTTTTGCATTATACCTACCCTCAGAGTGGATCAGCAAGCAGAGTCAGTTTTCATCCTCAGGACATCAGTCGATCAGCAAGGCATCAGGATTCAGCATCAAAGTTCAGAAAATGCAAAGTATTTAAGCATTAAAGTTAAGCATGTCTCTTCTCAAGACGCACAAGAAATATTAACCTTTCAGTCAGCAAGAAAATGGGTAATGATTCTGTCTTCTCTCTGTGCAGTATCGTTATATTAAAACTAGTAAAACTCCTTCCCAAATCCCTATTGGTCAGTTAATCGCATGTTCACACTCTGTCCAATAAAACTAAAATTCCAAATCTATTAATTCTACTATTACTCCGTTCACATGTCGTTGATTGGTTTGTCTTACAATGTCCTCATCATCCGGCTTGTCAGGTAACAATATTGTTTCAGCTTTTACTCCAGTCAGTATCTCCATTGTTCTTCTCCTGAACAAAGTCAGTCTCACACACATTACACATAAAATGTTACATCTAGCAGGAACATCATCTGCTAGCAGTCTGTTCTCATGAGAAATATTCTGTTATGAGCACATTTAAACAATATAATAGAAATCACAGTTTAACTCTCTAGGACAGCCATTTTATTAAACATTAAGAAATACAGCTTTTACGTGAAGCTTGACAAGTAGGCCATGAAACTCGCTAAGTTAAGGCCTACAACTAATTAAAGTGAAAGCATACTGTATAGCCCTCAATATGACATATTCCTTCATTAGTCAAACATATATTATTGATTAGAACATTTCATTAACATTGGTGGCCATTCTTCATGATCACATTTTCAAATGCGTGCATTATTTTTCTACATTATTTTATTTTCTACACAAACTTAGTTATTCAGAATACATAAACACTCATTAATGTTTTTTTTGTTTTTTTTAAACACCTGCGCTAGCACCTTCAGGAGGTCATAAACTTGTCTAGTGGTGAAGGACCGGTCAAGACTAGTCAGCCAACGCACAAAGTCGCAGATTTATGAAAAAGTGGTGCATCCACTCTAATGCTCCACTTTTTCAGTACCCCCCTACCAGCACCTAACGACACCATGGCTGTGGCTTATTTAACGTATGGCGCACTATGGCGGTAGTTAGGACAATAGCATCAATGTTCTTGATGCTATTGTGGCGCTTTGCTACACTAGTGTAAAAAATGTTGACAAATGTTTACTAAGGGTGCATCATGTTAACACCTGCCCTGAGCCGGCGTTAAAAATGACACAAAAAATGGTAGATTTTACTGCAACATTTTTGCAGGCCTCCTAATGACGGAATGCCCCCTATTGCATACATTATGCCTGATGCAGGCATAATGTGGCACAAGGGGTCGCAAAGTTATGCAATGCATGCATTGCACCACTTTCTCAATGTGGCAAGACAAAACTTGCCTCCTTGGCCACATTAGCTTAAAATAAAATGGCGCTAATGTAGCACAAGGAGGCGCTAGGTCTTCTTAAATCAGACCTTAAGAGACTAGTGGTGTTGAGGGGGCACCTCGAAGTTTCCCTCTTGGTGCATGTCATAATAAACTAGAGGCTGGCATCTGCCTGAATGTATTAAGGCAAGGTGTATGATACCAAACACCATAGGGTTCAGTGAAGCCATTATGTGACAGGGGCGCTCATGTTCACGAGTGTCTAGCACATACCTTAAGATGGCTTGCCTGTTCACTTACAATGCTCAGCTGTAGGGGTGACTTACATACATTTAGATGCATTGATAGTAACAAGGCACACAATGGGTGTGCCATGTAGTGTTTTAACCTGGATTGCACCAGGACATGCAGACTGCAGTGGCAGCTGTGTGCATCTCATTTTTAGGGGGTCCCTGAGGGTGGCATAAACTTGCTGCAGTCCTTAGGGACCTGTCCTCAACCCACCCTAGGTATCAGGGATACCACTAATTAGGGAATTACACAGGTAGTGGTGATTGTACATTATGTTATCTGTTCTTAGGTAAAGAGCACTGGCACAGGGGAACTGTTTAGCACAGTGCCAGTGCACATCAGTCAAAACACCTCACTACCAGTGGGCAAAAAAGTAGTGAGTGGCCATGTGAAAAGGGGCACTTTCCTACATCCCCCTAAAATGAAAAGGAATTAAACTAAACTTTCCCAAAAAAGTCTTCATTGTCCTAGTGGAAAACAGGGAAAGGCCATCTACACTGAAATCGTCAGTCCCTGGTCTGTGTTCCACTGTAAATTCCAGACACTGTAGGGAGATGGACCACCTCAACTGTTTCTCCCCTTCCATTTGCATCAGCCACTTGAGAGGCCTGTGATCCGCTTGAAAGATTAATTGAATACCAAACGAGTATGGTCTCAGCTTCTTCAGGGAACAGACCACAGCAAAGGCTTCCCTCTCAATGGCACTCCAAAGCTGCTTTCTGAGGATTAACATCCTGATAATGAAAGCAACAGGTTGGTATTGACCATCGTCATTAGTCTGGGATATTATTGGTACTATCCCATGTTCAGAGGAATCACTCTAAGCAATGAACTGTTTTGTATGATCTAGAGCTTTCAGAATGGGTGCTGAACACAGAGCCTTCTTCAGGTTGCAAAAGCCTTTTGACAAATAACCGTCCAGATAACCTTCTTCGGTTGTTTCTTGGAGGTGAGTTATGTGAGGGGTGCCATAATAGTGCCATACCCTTCACAAACCTCCTGTAGTACTCAGTCAAGCCAAGGAATGCCATGACTTGGGTCTGGGTTGTCAGAGCCTCCCTGCCCAGAATTGTGTGGATCTTCGATTGTAGGAATTCCACTTGGCCTCCACCTACAAGGTGGCCCAAGTATTCAACCTTGCCATGCCCTATCTGGACCTTGCTTGCCTGGATAGTGAGTCCTGCTTTCTGCAGAGCCTCAAGGACCTTCCCAAGGTAGATCAGGTGATCCTGCCAAATAGAGCTATGGACAGCAATATCATCTAAATATGCAGTACTGAAAGACCCCAACCCAGCTAGGACTTTGTTCAACAGCCTTGGAAATGTGGAAGGGACATTCTTTAATCCAAAGGGCACCACAGTAAACTGGTAGTGCCCATCTGATGCCAAGTATGTTTTTTCTCCTTGACTCCTGGGGTGAGCCCAGTCTGTTAAATCAAAGGTACTGAGAAACCTGGCTGTACCCAGCCTGTCAACTAATTTATCAGCCCTTGGAATGGGGTGAGCATCTGTCTTAGTGACACCACTGAGTTATCTGTAGTCCACACAAAACCTCAGCTCTGGTTTACCTACCTCAGAATGAGACCAAGACCATTGGGCAAACCCTGGGGCTGTCAGAGGGCTCAACCAAGCCAAGTCCCAGCATTGTGTTTACTTCAGTTCTGATGTTTTCTTTGACTTGATCAGACTGTCTATAAAGTTTGCTTATGCCAGGCAGGCTGTTTCCAGTGTCCACCTCATGGATACACCAAGTAGTCTGACCAGAGGTCAAATAGAAAAGCCCAGAATACTGTCTGAGGACTTGCCTGAAATCAGCTTGATGTTGGGTAGTGAGGGTGTCTGACAAGATGACAGCTTTAACTGACCAATCTGCAGGGTTGTGAGAAAGAAGGTCAGGGAGAGGTTCACTCTCTTCTTCCTGGCCCTCATCAATGCCCAGCAGCATGTCTACATCTGCCCTGTCATAGAAGAGTTTAAGGCTGCTCTTTGAGGAATCTCTCCAAGCCTTCACTCACTAGACTCAGTGGTCCCCTAACAGGATGTCTAAAAAAAAGTTTGAAGGTACTAAAGCCCATTCCCTTTGGGGGCACCTCTTTGTAGGCAAAAAGCAGGCATGACAAGAGGACATCCCATGTCCTTCTGTCTTTTTCAGGGAGCCCCAGGATCATACCTGTCATGGTTTTGTTGAGCCTTTCAACTAAACCATTTGTTTGGGATTGGTATGAGGTTGTGAACTTATAAGTCACACCGCATTCCTTCCACATTGCTATAAGATAAGCAGACATGACATTTGTACCTCTGTCTGAAACTACCTCTGTTGAAAAATGGCCCTCACTGAAGGGTCACCCCAAACATTTTGCCTTCCTCCTCTTTCATTTTTCTGAACCTGTTTTTGCTGGTTTTATGAGTTGCCCACTTTACCACTGCTCACCAGTGCTAAAGTGCATGGGCTCTCTCCCCTAAACATGGTAACATTGGTTCTTACTCAACTGGCATATTTAATTAACTTGTAGTTCCCTAGTAAAAGTGCACTAGAGGTGCCCAGGGCCTGTTAATTAATTAAATGCTACTAGTGGGCCTGCAGCAGTGGTTGCGCCACCCACATAAATAGCCCCTTAACCATGTCTCAAGCCTGTCATTGCAAGGCCTGTGTGTGCAGTTTCACTGCCACTTTGACTTTGCATATGAAATGACTTGCCAAGTCTTAAACTTAAACTCTCCCTTTTCTGTATAAAGGTCACCCCTAAGGTATGCCCTAAGCAACCCATAGAGCAGGGTGCTATGTACGTAAAAGGTAGGACAACAGCATAGAACTGGCAAGTGCCCCTGCAGTAGTGGGCAATTGTCCATTTTCTATCGCCCTCAGCAGGGAAGTCCATTAAGATATTGATTAGTCTACAATGACTTTAGGCTGGAATGGGGATATTTTTGAAAATGGGCTCTCTGAAGGGTCATCCCAAACATTTTGCCTTCCTTCTCTTCTTTTTCTGACTTCATTTTTGGTGGCATTAGGACTTTGGACAGTTTACCAGTGCTAACCAGTGCTAAAGTGCATGTGCTCTCTCCCTAAAAACATGGTAACATTGGCTCATACACAATTGGCATAATTAATTTACTTGTAAGTTCCTAGTAAAGTGCACTGCATGTGCCCAGGGCCTGTAAATTAAATGCTACTAGTGGGCCTGCAGCACTGATTGTGCCACCCATGTAAGTAGTCCCTGAACCATGTCTCAGGCCTGCCATTGCAAGGCCTGTGTGTGCAGTTTCACTGCCACTTCGACTTGGCATTTAAAACTACTTGCGAAGCCATAAACTTCCCTTTTTCTACATAAAAGTCACCCCTAAGGTATGCCCTAGGTAACACATAGGGCATGGTGCTATGTAAGTAAAAGGCAGGACATAGACGTATGTGTTTTGTATGTCCTGGTAGTGAAACGCTTACAAATTCATTTTCCACTACTATGAGGCCTGCTCCTCTCATAGACTAGCATTAGAACTGCCCTCACATACTTCTGAATGGTAGATTCTGAGCTGGAAGGAGTGGCCCTGTCATGTTTAGAATGGCCAGAATGGTAATAGAAAAGCCTGCTCAATTTGGATTTAATATTACTTTTTTAGAAATGCCACTTTTAGAAAGTTGGCATTTCTCTGTTTTTTTATTGCCATATTGTCAACACCAGGACAGTGCGCGCTCTACGGGCATCTAGAATGCAAAAACCCAACACTCGCAAGATAATGTATTTTATGCATTGTGATGATACGTTATTGTTTAACCTTTTGCATTGCAGAATTCCATCCAAAAGATTCATTTTTAAGGTGCTTATAAATACTGTACATTTGCAATGTATTGCTGCAGACATTCAGAGTGTGTTAGGGTGTGGTCCCTTTCCAGGGCCTTCTAGAGACTTTCCCTGCAACATGCCTGGGCGTGGTTCTAGGCTGGGCCAAGACTCTATAAAAGAGAGTCAGCCCAATTTCCAGTGCTCACTATTCAGAGGTCCCGGTGCAGAGCAGCAGCTTCTTCCTGAGCTCCTGTCCCGGCGGCCTATTTGGATTTTCCAGTCTTCTGCACTTATCTCTCATTGGTGATCACTGTTTCCAGGCGGTAAGACGGTGTTTGGACATTTCCCAACACCGTAATTGAGAATTTTCATATTCTTGATTTTAATTCTTAAATGAATAACATATTACTTGTGTGCTGCCATTTTTTGACATTTGTATGGTGGTTTGCAAATAGGGAGGACGCGCAATTTATTCCATAAAGATTTGACTTCGTTATTACATTGCTGTTCATTGCGCGCTGATATTTCTTGACATTTACATGATGTTTTACGAGTTGGCAAGACGTGCAACTCGTTTCATGAGCATTTAACTTTGTTGTTCATTGCGCGCGCGCTACCTTTTCTTGACATTTACATACTGGCATTCGAATCGGCGAAACGCGCGATTCACTTCTCGTGTGTAATTCATGCTGTTAATTGTGCTCTACCATTTTCTGGCATTTACATGGTGGCATTCGAATCGGCAACACGCACAATTCTTTCCTTGAGTGCTTTTTATGTTGTTCATTGTGCGCTACCATTTCTTGGCATTTGTATGGTGGCATTTGAATCGGCAAGACGCGCAATTCTTTCCTCGTGTATAAATAATGTAAATTACTGTGCGCTACTATTCTAAGACATTTTCTTGGTAGCATTTCAAGTTGACACATTGCGTGATTTATTCCTTGAATCTACGTTGTGTGATTTCATGGTGCACAATACTTTATGGTGTTTAATACTCATATAAAAATCTGCAATGTGCGCAATTCACTTCCCAATGTTTTTTTCTGAGATTAACACAACAATATCAGAGTTCTAGATGTAATGCTGTGTGTTCCTGATATATATTCTTAAAAGGAGATTCATATGGTTGTTTAGAAATTGCTCAGAGTGTTTCCTGATTCTCATGCTAAAGAAAGTACTCGAATCTGAAAGTCCTATTTAACTTTTCCTGCTTCCTCCTCAGGCATTCGCTCATCTAAAGCCTAGTCAGTTTTAGGACTATTCTAGGGTTGTTCATGTTTTTCGGAAAAGACGAAGCTTAGAGTTGTAGCATGGTACTGATTTCATGAGATGTAATTTTGATGTTGTGTTTTAACCTTTTGCTTCCTACAGGTCTCCTTCCCAGCTGTTCCCGTCCTAATCCCCTTTTCCCCACTTGGACTCTCTTAGACTCTGTGATAAATCTAATCAGAGTATTGGAGCTGTCTTGTGGTGGAAGTGTTGGGAACGTGCACAGACCCCGAGGATCTGGTGACTCTGACACATATGTGCCTTGCAGCCTGTTTCAAATCCATGTCTGGTCTGTGCTGGTTGACAGCTCCCTTAGTGATTTCCACCCAGACAGCCGTAAACACAGGACACTCAATCAAATCTGCATTCATCTGCATACTGAATGGGTCTCCCTGGGCAGGAAGGGTAGAGGGGCTCTCTTACATTTCAAAGGCCAGTGACCTGCCCTCGCACAAAGGACTGATAACCCCCCACATGGATCCTGGCAGACAGGACTGGGCTGAAAGTTGAACCTGTGCACTTCAAAATCACTCTTTGAAGTCTCCCCCACTTCAAAGGCAGTTTTAGGTATATAAACTGGGTCTCTGACTCCACCAAATCAGACACTTCTGGATCTACACCTGGATTCTGTCAGAGGAACTGCCTAGTTGCCCAAAGGACTTATCTGGACTGCTTTGCTGAGAAGGACTGTTGCTCTGCTTGTTGTTCTGCTGCCTGCTGACCCCTGACTGTGTTGGAAGAACTCTGCCCTCCCCAAAAGTGCTCTCCAAGGGCTTGGATTGAGCTTTCCTCCTGTTCTGAAGTCTCAGGGCAAACAAAGACTTCATTTACTAGCTTTTAGCTAGTTCAACGACTTCAGCGACACCAGTAACGACTTCAGTGAACCCAGCACTGATGGCGCGGCTGCTCTGGCCCTGTGGACATTGCTGCAAGCAACGACCACAGCCTGCAATTTAAGTCGGACATTGCTGCGATGCCAGTGATGTCACGCAGTGTGATTGTGATACTGCAAAGTTGACTCATCACGTCTTGATCAACTGGATTCATTGATCCCGGCGGGTCACAATGAACCGACTCCTCGCCACTGAACCAGCTCCCCCTGCAAGCGGATGGGACTGATGACTTGCCTCCCTCTGCCTTGCAGTGTGGAACTGACACCTCACCTCACCAAGAGCCCTAAGGAACTGATGCTGCACCGGCTCCAATGACGCCTCATCTCTCTGACTCCTTGCGACGTCTTTGTTTCTTCATTTTCAAATGTACTGTCCTGGAGGTCCATGCGACTCCGTGACCGGCGCCTGTGGTGTCAGATTATTGGAAACGACTCCATCAATGACATTTTGATATCCCCAGTATGAGCTATTTAGTTTCTAAGCACTGTGGTGGGATTTAATCTTTAACCCCTTCGCTGCCAGGCCTTTTCCCCCTCAGGTGCCAGGCCTTTTTTTTAATATTTGGGGAAGTTCACGTTTAGGCCGTCATAACTTTTTGTCCACATAAGCTACCCATGCCAAATTTGTGTCCTTTTTTTCCCAACATTCTAGGGATTCTAGAGGTACCCAGAGTTTGTGGATTCCCCTGGAGAAGACCAAGAAATTAGCCAAAATACAGCGAACATTTCATTTTTTTAAAAACAAAAATGGGAAAACAGGGCTGCAGAAGAAGGCTTGTGGTTTTTTCCCTGAAAATGGCATCAACAAAGGGTTTGTGGTGCTAAAATCCCCATCTTCCCAGCTTTCAGAAACAGGCAGACATGAATCAGAAAACCACATTTTTCAACACAATTTTGGCATTTTACTGGACATATCGCATTTTTACTTTTTTTTGTGCTTTTAGACTCCTTCCAGTTAGTGACAGAAATGGGTGCAAAATCAATGCTGGATCCCAGAAAGCTAAACATTTCTGAAAAGTAGACCAAATTTTGAATTCAGCAAGAAGTCATTTGTGTAGATCCTCAAGGTTTTTCTACAGAAAATAACAGCTAAAATAAAAAAATATAGAAATTGAGCCAAAAAAAACAGCCATTTCTCTTCACGTTTTACTCTGTAACCTTTTCCTGCCATGTCAGATTTTCAAAAGCAATATACCGTTACATCTGCTCAACTTTTCTGACTGTCGGGATGTATAGGGCTTGTAGGTTCATCAAGACCCCTAGGTACCCAGAGCCAATAAAGGAAATGCACCTTGCAATGGGTTTTCGTTTTATAACGGTTATACAGCAATTCATTTGGTGAAATATAAAGAGTGAAAAATAGGTATCAAGGAAACCTATGTATTTCCGAAATGGGCACAAGATAAGGTGTTGAGAAGCAGTGCTTATTTTCACATCTCTGAATACCAGGGTCCCCATCCTAGCATGTGAATTACAGGGAATTTCTCAAATAGACGTCTTTTTTACACACTGTCTTACATTTGGAACAAAACAATTTAGAGAAAGAAAAGGGGCAATAACACTTGTTCTATTCTGTGTTCCCACAAGTCTCCCAATAAAAATGGTACCTCACTTGTGTGGGTAGGCCTAATGTCCACGGCAGGAAACACAACTAGAACACATCACATTTTCCCAAAGAAAACAGAGCTGTTTTTTGCAAAGTGCCCAGCTGTGGATTTTAGCATCTAGCTCAGCCAGCACCTAAGGAAACCTACCAAACCTGTCCATTTTTACAAACTAGACACCTAGGGGACTCTAGTATGGGATAACTTGTGAGTTTCTCACCAGGTTCAGTTACCCAGAATCCTTTGCTAACCTCAAAATTTGGCCCACAAAATACTTTTTCCTCACATTTCTGTGACAGAAAGTTCTGTAGTCTGAGAGGAGCCACTAATTGTCTTCCACCCAGAGTTCCCCCAAGTCTCCCGATAAAAATGGTACCTCACTTGTGTGGGTAGGCCTAGTGCCCGCGAAAGGAAATATCCCAAAACACTATGTGGACACATCAAAATTATCAAATACTAAACTACCTGTTTTTGCTGGGGAGGAGGGTACCTGCGTTTTTGCTCCTGGGTTAAGCAGCCATATAGGGAAACATACCAAACCCAAACAGTTCTGAAAACTAGACATCTGAGGGAGTCCAGGGGCGTGTGACTTGCATGAATCCACCAGTGTTTTCTTACCCAGAATCCTCAGCAAACTTCAAATTTTGCTAAAAATCAAATTTTCCCACATTTCTGGGTTGGATCACCGCACCGGGATATATTTCCTACAACCCAACATTACCCTCCCAGTAAAAATGATACCTAACTTGTGTAGGTGGGCCAAATGCCTGTGACAGGGAAGAGCAAAAACATGTCGAAATTGAGGGGGAACCAAAGCGGCTCCAAACGGGCAGTTTGAAAAAAAAAAAATTTTTAGGCGGACAAGTGGGGCAGAATTTTTATCGGTATAGATGAGACAATGCTGGGTGCTAGGAATTTTAGGGATTTGCAGATTCCGTAAGGTTCCATCACACAAATGTGGTAAAAAGAAGTGTGATTTCCAGCAAAGTTGGAGGTTTGCTGGGCGTTGTGGGTAAGAAAATGGTGCGGTGCATATGAAGCACACCACCCTGGTCTTACCCAGATGTTTAGTTTTCAAATGTGTCTAGGTCTTGTGGATTTTTCTACATGGCAGCGTCCCAAAGTCCAAAATCATCCCATTCAAAGTGGGATGATTTTGAGAGTTAGGAAAGCTCTCATGGCCCAAATGTAAAACCAAAACCCCAAATAATCAAATATCGTCTTGCTTGCTGTGGGATAAGAAAGACTGTTACCCCCTTCAGTTAGGGTGGGGGCATAACCATGCCCAAACTGGTTGGTAGCCACCACCCCACAATTTTTTTTAATTCCCTGGCATCTAGTAGTCTTTCTGCTCCCCTGGGGATGGATCAATGGTAATTGCCCCATCTTCCCACCGGTGGGCATAACAACTTTCACGCCATTTATTTAGGGTGGGGGTATGGCCATATCCCCACCCTCTTTTTTTAAAGCAAATTTTTAGCTGGTCTCTGGTGGGCTTTCTGCCCCCCTTGAGGACAGATGGGCCTTCTAAAAATAGGCTGATCTGCCCCGAAGGGGAGCAGATATGGCCAACAGTAATGTGCCCCCATTGGGAGCGATCCTTGCCCAAGGTGCTGCCCCCCCAAACAAAATACACACATACACACACATTAATCCCTGGTGCCTAAGTGGTTTCTGCCCCCAAGGGGGGCAGAAATGGCCTCCAATAAATTTGCCCCCAGGGGAACGACCCTTGCCTAAGGGGTCGCTCCCCTTGTGTGAAATTGGAACAAAAAATAAATCCCTGGTGCCTAGTGGTTTCTGCCACTTTGTGGGCAGATTGGCCTAATAAAAATAGGCCGGGCCTAAGGATACTTTTGCCCCCTAGGGGAGCGACCCTTCTCTAAAGGGTCACTCCCCACTTATAAAAAAATACAAAAAAACCAAACAAAAAACAATCATTTGTGTCCGGTGATGTCTATTATAATTAGGCTGATCTGTCCCCAGGCAGGGCAGAAAAAGCCTTCAAATAAGATGCCCCCCCGGGGAGCGACCCTTGCCCAAGGGGCCACTCCCCTTGTGCATAAATACAAAAAAACATTCCCTGGTGTCTAGTGGGCATTTCTCCTGCCCGATCGAGATGCAGAGAGAGACATCAAAGGAAAGGAAATGCCTTTCCTTTCCTTTAATGCCTCTCTCGCCCCTCCACGTGATTGGAGGAGAAATGCTTTTGCATTTCTTTTCCGATCTGCGCTGGAAGCTCAGGGGCAGCCTCTGATGAAGTCTGCACGCAATTGCATGCTGATGTCATCAGACACCACGGGGGGTTTAGGGGTGGAAGGGGAAGCAATTCCCCTTCCATCCCTTCCCAGGGGAGGCCAATGGGAGGCCCAAAGCAGGATGTAACGGTTACATCCTCAGCACCCGAGCGGTGCAAACAAGGACGTAACTGTTAGGTCGGGGCACCTGAGGGGTTAAAATTCATAATTTTGCTTGTGTACATTGGATTTTCATAGTTTTTACCTTATTTTAGTCAGATAAATATTATCTATTTTTCTAAACCTGTGTGGTTTATATTTGCGGATTTTTCACTGTGTTACAATATGAGTTATTGCACAAATACTTTAAACATTGCCTTCTGAGTTAAGCCTGCCTGCTCTGTGCCAAGGTACCAGAGTGTAAGCACAGGATAATTTGGGTTGTGTTGTGACTTACCCTGACTAGGATTTTGGTCCCTACTTGGACAAAGGTGTATACCTCCGCCAACTAGAGACCCAATTTCTAACAACATGCCATCTCAGAGGATCAGTGAGATTCATTTTAGTGTGGCACAATATGAAGGGTGGATAGAGCATCCCCAGAAAGTGGGAGAGTATTGCTTGCATTCTTGTGGCTGGAGTGTGGAGACCCAGACACAGTAGGGGTGGAGAATAGAGGCAGGACTATCCTTGGAAGTTCAACTAGGGCCTTAGTAGTAAATATATGCTGATTAGTTCTTCCTGAACAGTCACATTTAGTGGATGATGGGGTAAGGGGTAGTACTGCAGTTGCTGTTGTTCAATGTAAGGAAGTTCCTAGTCAGGGTCAAACATTTAGGGCACCATTATGACCCTGGCGGTGGGTAAATGTGGCGGTTCCACCCCTAAAAGGCTGGCAGTGAGGACTGCCACAGACGCCAGCCTGCCACATCTCCACTCATACCGCCTTGGTGGTCGGAACCGCCGGGCCAGAGATGATCATCTCAGACCCAGAAGTCCACAGAAGACCGCCGGCGGTATTAGGAGCTGGTATTCCACCATGGTTCTGCGGCGGTAGCATTGCCACGAAAACCATGGAGGAAAGGCTACTAGTGACAGGGAATTAATTCCCCGTCACCTGTAGACGGCTCCCACTACCCTCCTCCCCAGCCCCAACTCCCCCTTCAGTCACAGCACTCCTCACCCCGCCAACCCCCATCCCCCCTTAAGTCACAGGGCCCCCACACCCCTACAATCACAGTTACCCCACCCCCACTAAAGTCACAGCGCCACCTCCCCCCACCCACCATCATTACAGTTAGAGCGCCCCCTCCCTCCACTCCTCAACCCCCTCCCGGCATGCATGCAGACACCCACAAACACCCCGCATACACCCATTCACCTACACATACAAACACGCGTACTCACACGCATACAGACTTACGTGCAGGCACGCACTCACTTCAACACTCATACACGCATTCGCTCACACGTATACAACCATTCATGCAAAAATTCATTCACACACATAGATACTACATACTCACACATGCACACACAACACCCCCCACCCTTCCACCCCCATTGGATGATCACCTTACCTGCTCCAGAGAGAAGGTCGTTGACAGGGAATGGGAAGGGGCGCTTCCACCGCTGGCAGTGCCACGACACCAGTACACTACTAGGGCATATTATTGGTCATAATATGGCTGGTGGAGTCCTCCTGGTGAGGCAGGTGGTGGAACAACCGAATCACCACCGTCCGCCAGCACGACTACTGCTGGATTTCCACCCACAGTGAGGCGGAAATCCAGGAGTACCCATAATATGGTGGGCGGAAGACAGCCAGCACTAGCAGTCTTTTGGTGCCCGTGGCTTTGGGGGGCTTGGTAAAAGACCACCAAAGTCATAATGAGGGCCTTAGTCTTTTCCTGATTGCTGCATCAGGAAGACTCAATATAGCATGTACAGAGATCTCATACTTCATTGTGCCCTTTTTTTTAAGATGAAGCAGCCTACCAAATAGCACAGCTGTCTGGTTTGCTAAAGACATCTTGGGGACATTCAGAAAGGTGACCTAGGAATGCATACTGCTCGTTGCTTATAATTGGCTTTGTGGTTTGCAACTCACACTTTCTGGCTTTATTTGCTGACTTTATTTGCTTGGTTCTCCAGCTTGAGTTTGTCCCTCTTGTTGCCCCATATTTGTTTATTGTACTCTCACACAGACTTGCTTTCTGTAAACAGGCCTGTCAATCTTTTTCTTACTTTGTCACATTTGCATTCAAAGACAGAGGTCAAATGCCAGGCTCTCTTTTCCAGGGAGATTGGTGTTTATTTTTCTTTCTCTGACTTCAAAGTGAGAGAATGTTTTGTAACAATACTACTGAGTACCCTTGTAATTCTGAAGTGTGGTGGAAACAAACTTTTGAACACAATCAAAACACATTAATACACAGGTGATGACATTTCCATGTATTATCGTTTGTGTGCAGTAAAACCGTCTTTCAGTGCTACCACATCATGCATACGCTAGGCTGTGCCAATCCACTCTATGCTGCAACACTCTACTCTATGACATTCCACTCCACTCTATGCCATGCCACTCCACTCTACACGCATCCCCTCTAAGACACTCTGTGACACGCCACTCAACTCAAATCCATGCCACTTGAATGTATGCCGCTCACTCCACGACATAACATGCCACTCCAGTCTCATCTACACTACTTATTCCACTCCACGCTACCCTACTCCAATCTACCCCACTCCAATCTATCCCACTCCACTCTAGTGTACCCCAATCTACCCCACCACACTCCACTTCGTTACAATCTACCCCAATCTACTCCACTTTAATCTACTCCTCTGCACTCCACCCAGTCTATCCCACTCCAATTTACCCCACTTCAATCTACCCCACTCTAACCCAGTCAACCCCACTCCATTCCAACCTACCACAATCAACTCCACTATCCCAGTACACTACAATCTACCCCACTCCACTGTACTCCAATCTACCCCACTATGCTCTGGTCCACTCCACTCCAATCTACCCCACTCCACTCAATCTAACCAAATCAACCCTACTCCAATCCAGTCTACCCCTTCTCCACCCCAATCTACCACACTCTACTCAAATCTGCCCCTCTCTGCTCCAATCTACCCTACACCATTCCAGTCCACCCCAGGCTCCCTACTCCAATGTACCCCAATCCAATCAACTTCCCTCCAATCTACCACGCTCCACTCTACTCTGCTCTGATCTATCCCAGTCCAATTAACCCAGCTCCACTGCAATCTATCCAACTCCTCTCAACTCTAGGCTACCCCACAACACTCCAATCTACCCTACTCCATCACTATCTACCCCATTCCACTCTACCACAATCTATCCCACTCCAATCTACCACACTCCAATCAACCCAATCTACCCCAGTCCACTCTAATCTACCTCACTCCACTCTACCCAAATCTACCTCACTCTACTTCAGTCCAATCTACCCAACTCTAATTTAACTGGCTCCACCCCAATCCAACCCACTCTAATCTACCCCACTCCAATCTACCCAACCCCACTCCACCCCAATCTACCCTACTCAAATCTACCCCAAACTACCCCACTCCAACCTACCCCTATCTACTCCACTCCAATCTACCCCACTTCATCCCACTTTACTCCACCCCACTCCTTTCCAATCTACCGCTCAATCACACTCCACTCCAATCTATCCAACTCCACTTTACCCCCAAACTACCCCACTCCAATCTACCTACTCCAGTCTGCCCAATCTACCATACTCCACCCTACCCCAATCTACCACAATGCATTCTACTTTACCCAATGTATCCCATTCCACTTCACTCCATACTACCATATGCCACTTAAATCTACCTCACTCCAATCGGGTTTAACCCAATCTACCCCACTCCACCAGACTCCAATCTACCCTACCCCACTCCACTCCAAAATACCCTATTCCAGTGTACCCTATTCCATCCACCCCACTCTAATCAACACCAAACTACTCTGCTCCAATCTACCCTACTGTTAGACTTTTCATCCTTGGCATGGTCTCCCTTAACTTTTTGCCTCTGTTCCCCAGGTTGTTGATGTGTGCTGGACTCTGATTTTACTGTTTTTGTTACTCTGGGCACTTTACCGCTGCTAACCAGTGCTAAAGTGCAAGGGCTCCTGTTTAAAATATGTACGTAATTGGTTCTCCATGATTGGCATATTTGTTTTACTGTTAAGTCCCTAGTAAAGTGCACTAGAGGTGCCCAGGGCCTGTAACTCAAATGTTACTAGTGGGCCAGCAGCACTGGTTGTGCCACCCACACAAGTAACCATGTAATCATGTCTCAGACCTGCCACTGCAGTGTCTGTGTGTGTATTTTTACTCTGTAAATTCGACTTGGCAAGTGTACCCACTTGCCAGGCCTAAACCTTCCCTTTTCTTACATGTAAGGCACCCCTAAGGTAGGCCCTAGGTAACCCCAAGGGCAGGGTGCAGTGTATGGTTAAGGTAGGACATATAGTAATGTGGTTTATATGTCCTGACAGTGAAATATTGTTAAATTCCTTTTTTCACTGTTGCAAGGACTGTCTCTCTCATAGGATAATATGGGGGCTACCTTTAAATATGATTAAAGCGTAGATTCCCCTAGAGAGTAGATGGACATGTGGAGTTTGGGGTCCCTGAACTCACAATTTAAAAATACATCTTTTAGTAAAGTTGATTTTTAGATTGTGCGTTTGAAAATGCCACTTTTAGAAAGTGAGCATTTTCTTGCTTAAACCATTTTGTGACTCTGCATTGTTTGTGGATTCCCTGTCTGGGTCAGTTTGACAGTTGGGTTGTTTTTCACCTCGCACTAGACAGTGACACAAAGGGGGCTGGGGTGTAACCTGCATTTCCTGATTAGCCATCTCTGCTAGGAGGGAAGGGAGGAGTGGTCACTCTCATCTGAAAGGACTGTGCCTGCCTCTGACAATGCCGGCTCCAACCCCCTGGTGTGTGTCTGAGGCCTTGCCTGGGCAAGGCAGGATTTCACAAGTAGGTGTGAGTCCCCTTTGAAGAAAGGTGACTTCAAAGACTAAAATGGGTATAAGAAGGGCACCCAAATCTACAGACTTGAGAAACACTTCTGGAACCAAGAGGAACCTCTGCCTGGAGAAGAGCTGATAGCTGAGGAAGAAGTGCTGCCCTGCCTGTGACTGTGCTTTGTGGAGCTTTCCTGCAGTGCTGCTTCTGCCAGAGTAAGAGGGCAAAGACTGGACTTTGTGAGCCTTCCATGTTGTGAAGAAATCTCCAAGGGCTTGAGTTAGAGCTTGCCTCCTGTTGTTTGAAGTCTCAGGGACAGCAAAGACTTCTCTCTGCCAGCACCTGGAGTCTCTGGAGAGACTCCTGCTCTGACAAGAGGTGCCCTATCCAGTCCCTGGGCCCTTGAAAGGAAAGCTGGTGGATATCCAAGAAAATCGACTTCGGACGACTCCGGACCGACGCCGCTGCTGAATCCGGTCGCCGCCTGCACCTGACGCCGTGACCTTCGCTGGAACGCGATGCTCTTCGCAGGCCCGACGCCGCAGCAGCCCCGCTGAAGTCCGCGACTCCGTGGAAGTCGCCACACCACGTCGTGACCAACGCCGCTCGAAGTGCACGGATTCAACGTTTCGCACAGCCGCCGCGATCCCCGACTTCGCGCATCGGCTTGTTTTCACTCTTCACCAAAGGTACTGTACTTGGGGGTCTACACGACTCCGTGTCCGGCGCCGCTGGTATCGGCTTGTTGGGAACGACTCCGTCACGACGCCGTGTTAACATCTCATCGAAGCATTTTTGTTTCTAAACGCTATTTTTGAGTTTAATCTCTAAAAATTCATAACTTGACTTGTGTATGTCGGATTTTTGTCGTTTTGGTCTTGTTTTGTTTAGATAAATATTTCCTATTTTTCTAAACTGGTGTTGTGTCATTTTGTAGTCTTTTCATTAAGTTACTGTGTGTGTTGGTACAAATACTTTACACCTAGCACTCTGAAGTTAAGCCTACTGCTCTGCCAAGCTACCAAGGGGGTAAGCAGGGGTTAGCTGAGGGTGATTCTCTTTTAGCCTGACTAGAGTGAGGGTCCTTGCTTGAACAGGGGGTAACCTGACTGTCAACCAAAGACCCCATTTCTAACATTGGTGATCAGCGGTTGGGATTTGGACTTGTATTTGTACTTGACATACAGTAATTAAGTGTACACTACTGTTTGGGTTCATACCACTACGTGACCACATACTACTAGTCTGGTGATTTTTGTTTTTTTCTATTTGGACATCACCCAATGGATCCCACTCTAATCTACCACATCCCATTGTAGCCAATACCACTCTATCCAACTCCACTCCAACCTCCACCAGTCCAATCTACCCCACTCCACTCAAATCTACCCCAATTCACCCCACTCCTGTCTCGCCCACTTCACTCTAATCAACACCACTTCACTTCAATCTACTCATCTTCAATCTACCAAACTCCAATCTACATCACTCCACTGCGATATACCCCAATTCACTGCGCTTCACTCTTCCCCAATTTACCCACTCCACTCTGGTATACCCCAATATGTCCAACTCCACTCTACCCAAAATTACCTCACTCCACCCAATCTACTCCACTCCACCCCAATCAACCCCAATTCAATCTATCTCACTTCACTCTACCTCACTTCAATCTACTCCAGTCACATATATCCTTCTACAATCTACCCCAATCCCCTCCAATCTACCCAAATCTACCCACTCCAATCAAATCTAGCCCACCCATTTTCCAATCTACCCCACTCCACTGTACCACACTCCATGCCACTATGTCCAAATCTACCCCACTCCACTTCACTCCAATCTACCACTCCAACCTACCCCACCCCACTCCAGTCTACCATACTCCACTCAACTCTACCCCACTCCACTTCTACCTAACCAAATCCATCCCACTCCAATCTAACCCACCCCATCCTACCCCACTTCAGTCTACTCCTATCTATTCCAATCTAATCTACTCCACTCCTCTCCAATCTACTCCATTCCACCCCACTGTAATCTATCCCACCCCACTCTACCCCACTCCAATCTACCCCACTCCAAAATACCCACTTCTATCTACCCACTCCAATCTACCCTACACCATTCCATTCTACCCTGCTCTAATACACTCAATCTACCACACTCCATCCTAATCTACTCCACAACACTCCACTCCAATCTACCCCACTACACTCCACTCTTCCCCAATCTATCTCACTCAACTGCACTCCATTCTATCCAACTCCACTCAATCCCACTCCTCTCAAATCTACCCAACTCCACTTTACCCCAATCTACCCCGCTCCAATCTACCTACTCCATTCGGCCCAATCTACCCTACTCCACCCTACCCCAATCTACCACACTGCATTCTACTCTACCCAATGTAAGCCCATTCCACTTCACTCCATACTACCATATGCCACTTAAATCTACCTCACTCCAATCAGGTGTAACCCAATCCACCCCAATCCATCCCACTCCACCCGACTCCAATCTACCCTACCCCACTCCACTCCAAACTACCCTATTCCAATGTACCCTATTCAATCCACCCCACTCTAATCAACACCAATCTCCTCTGCTCCAATCTACCCAACCCTAACCCAATGAACCCCAATCTAATCTACCCCATCCCATTGTAGCCAATGCCACTCTATCCAACTCCACTCCAACCTACTCCACTCCAATCTACCCAACTCCACTCAAATCTACCCCAATTCATCACACTCCTGTCTACCCCACTTCACTCTAATCAACACCACTTCACTTCAATCTGCTCCTCTTCAATTTTCCAAGCTCCAATCTACCTCACTCCACTGCGATATACCCCAATCCATTGCACTTCACTCTTCCCCAATCTACCCACTCCACTCTGGTATACCCCAATATGTCCCTGGTATACCCCAATATGTCCAACTCCACTATACCCCAATCTACCTCACTCCACCCAATCTACTCCACTCCACCACAATCAACCCCAATTCAATCTATCTCACTTCACTCTACCCCACTTCAATCTACTCCACCCACATATATCCCACTCCAATCTACCCCAATCTTCTCCACTCCAATCTACCCAAATCTACCCACTCCACTCAAATCTGGCCCACCCATTTTCCAATCTACCCCACTCCACTGTACCACACTCCATGCCACTATGTCCAAATCTACCCCACTCCACTTCACTCCAATTTACCCCCTCCAACCTACCCCACCCCACTCCAATCTACCATACTCCACTCAAATCTACCCCACTCCAATTCTACCTAACCCAATCCAGCCCACTCCAATCTACCCCATCCCACTCCACCCCACTTCAATTTACCCCTATCTATTACACTCCAATCTACTCCACTCCTCTCCAATCTACTCCACTCCACCCCACTGTAATCTATCCCACCCCACTCTACCCCACTCCAATCTACCCCACTCCACTCCAAAATTCCCCACTTCTCTCTACCCCACTCCAATCTACCCTACACCATTCCATTCTACCCTACTCTAATACACTCAATCTACCCCACTCCACCCTAATCTACCCCACAACACTCCACTCCAATCTACCCCACTGCACTCTTCCACAATCTATCTCACTCAACTCCACTCCAATCTACCCAACTCCACTCATCCCACTCCACTCCAATCTACCCAACTCCACTTTACCCCAATCTACCTCACAATCTACCCACTCCAGTCTGCTCAAGCTACCCTACTCCACCCTACCCCAATCCAACACACTGCATTCAACTCCACCCAATGTACCCCACTCCACTTCACTCCATACTACCACATGTCACTTAAATCTACCTCACTTCAATCAGGTCTAACCCAATCCACCCCCACTCCACCCAACTCCAATCTACCCTACCCCACTCCACCCCAAACTTCCCTTTTCCAATGTACCCCATTCAATCCAACCCACTCCAATCTACCCCACTCCAATCTACTCCGCTCCAATCTACCCTACCCTAACCCAATGTATCCCACTCCATTCTACCCTATCTCATCCCATTGTAGCCCATACTACTCTTTCCAACTCCACTCCAATCTACCTCACTCCACTCAAATTTACCTGACTCCAAACTACCCAACTACCTCACTTGTATCAATGTCATTCCATCCTATCCAATTTGACTCCAATCTACCCTACTTAACTCCTACCTACCCTACCATAATCCACCCAATCTACTCCATTCCACTCTTCCCTAATCTACCCCTCTCCACTCCCATCTAACCTCTCCACTCCAGTCTACCCCACTCCACTCCAGTCTTACCCAGTCCACTGCATTCCATTCTTCCTCAATCTACAACACTCCACTCTAATCTACCCCAATATATCCTACTCCAATCTACCTTACTCAACTCTAATCTACCCCACACAATCTAACCCACTCCACTCAAATATACTTCACTCAACCCTAATCTACTCCACTCCAGCCCAATCTACCCCAATTCAATCTACCCAATTCCCCCACTCCAATCTATCCTACTCCTATCTTCCCCACTTTAATACAATCTACCCCACTCTACCCTACTTCACCCCACTCCAATCTACTCCAGCCATCCCAAGCTACCCCACACCACTTCAGTCTAACCCACTCCCCCATTCTATTGCACTCCAACCTACTCCAATCTACCAGACTCCAAACTACCCCAATCTACCTCCACTCCATTCTAACATACTATAATACACCCAATCTACCCTACTCCAATCTACCCCACTCCAGTCTACCCAACTCCACTCTAGTATACCCCACTCCAATTACCCATTCTACCCTACTGCACTCCATTCTACCCCAATACATCACTCTCCATTCTCTCCAAATCCACCCTGATCTACCCTACTCCTACCTACCCCACTGTAATCTACTCCAATCTATCCCAAATCACCCAAGATACCCCACTCCACCCTAATCTACCCCAAGTCAATCTACTCCACTCTAGTTTACCAAGCTAATCTACCCAACTCCCCACTGCACCCCACTCCAATCTAACCCAATCCACCCCACTCCATTCTACCCCACTATAGCCTATGCTAATGTACCCCACTCCTCTGTACCCTGATCTATCCTATTCCACTTTACCACAATCTACCCCACTCTAATCTCACCCAACCCACTCCATTCCACTAACCTTTAGCCATGCTGAGCAGCAACCTTGCTAGTGTACAATATGGCTAAAAACCTTTGCCAAAGCCAATACGTTTTGCATAGGCACAACCTATTGGCTTTGTCAGTGCTTGTTAATACTCCTGTTTGGGCCTGAGTCCCAGCAGAAGCTGCTTCTCTTTGCATATTTTGGAATGTAATTTGGTAGTTCTTCTGCGGGATCACCTCTGCCTTCATGCATCCAAGTTAGGTAATAAATATGCATGATGCATGTGTGTTTTTGGATGTGAAAAGGTGTATGTTTAGTGTGTGACTTTTATTGGTAAGTGATGTTTTGAATGGGTGCTTGATGGCCTGCATTTTCTCAATCAGTCTTTCTCTCTTTCCTATCTCCTTCTTTTTGTTTCCTTGCCATTGTTTATTCCACTAGATTTGCCACTTTTCAATAATTTTCCTTTCTACCCTCACTAAATTTTTCCATTCACTCGTTCCCTCTTCCGCCTCTAGTTTGCCTTTCTGTTTCAGCTTCTCCCAGGCGGCTCCTCTGCAATGGTGAAGGGGCATCGCCCCACTGACTAAGAGCCAGTAGCTAAAAAATGATATTTTATTATTATTATTTTTTCAGCTTCTGGCTCATCCGGCCTGTGCAGGGAGGGGAGGGGCTGGGCCATGGGAATGGGAAGGGGTGGAGTGGAGTACACTGATTGCACATGTCAGTTTGGCCAGCAGTCTTAGGCCAGCCAAACTGACGTGCACTTAGGTTTTTCCAACCTGGCTGTGTTTCACAGCCAGGTTGGAGAAATTGCACACTCCCAAGTGTGCAGTCTGAGCGGCAGACCAAGCTGCTCAGACCAATCCTGGTGCTGGTCTCATGCTAGGTGTAGCATGAGAGCAGTGCCAGGATGGTGTGGGACCCTGTGCTGGTGTCCCAGAGACTGCTGGGACACCATGAGAGCAGAGGAGCGAGGCTGTCAGCGGCGTCAGGAACAGTTTTTTATTTTTTATTATCAATGTATTTCCCCCATTGTGCCCCCCCCCACACCCTCCCACCTTTAAGATATGCTGTAGCCTCCACTGATCCATTTCTTCTCTCGCTCGAACCGCAGCCTTTCTAATCGACACCCACCTGCAGACTGCCAAAACAGCCTGGCTCCTAAAAGTGCAGTAAGTCTGCATCTCATTCGTTTCTCTCACGTTAAGCCAATCAGACATCTAAGTAGGTCATGAATGAGCTGTAAATGTGATATAAAAATAAAGGATCACAGCTCTTTATCTTTCTGATGTCGATGCGGGTGTTCAAATTTTAGGGTGGGCTAGGTTAGCTCATACTTTTCCACCACTACAAATCAACAAGATTATTAAGCAGGCGCTATAAATATTTTCAATTCCCCTACGGCACAGTATAAATATGCTTCCTATTTTGCTTCAAAGTGGTTTTCCATGTGTCAGGTTAGCCTTTGTGCTGGTGCATCGCAATAGCTGATAGCTGCAGTGTTCTGCTGTTCTGTAAGCTACTACATTGCTTTGCACATCTCTTCCAAAGTGAAGTTGTAGTGCTATTGTTAGCTCTGTGCCATCCGATGTGAGAATAGGATGCTGATTCTGGACTCTCCATTAGTTCTTTCTGCTGTGCCTTATCCCAGTTGCGCCTCACACACTGTGTGTTTGATTCGATTCGGGCTCTGACTGCAGGTGCAGTGGTGCTTATAAGTCAGCAGTTACTGCTAGTTCCTTCTCGTTTCTCCTGGTTGGCGGCAGCACCATTGAAAACCCACCTGGCAAGGGACATGCCTGCAGCTTCCATCCAGCCCTCTGGAATGCAAAGTTGTCCCAAAGAAATTACTGCAACATCTAGGAGAAGGATAAATGCCTGCGACTGTCATTGGCGAGTGGATGGGACCATTTTGTGTTAGAACCTGCTGTACACAGTCCTGCCTATCTTGAAATCTGAATGCACAATTATTTATAGACACAGCCTGTACTCCACAAACCTCTGGTGTTGCTCACAAGAGGCTGCATGATGTCAATTCCCACCTGCCATGGGATCATGGTGTGGAAATACATGCTCCCTGCCACATTGCACTTCTGTGAACTCTCTCGATTGACAGGACCACAATGGGTTGCAGTGTGACTCCTTCAGTGGCTAATATGGAATTGTTGTTGCTGCTGCCATCAACACTGGCCAAGGTAAGTTCCAGGGGGATGTGGCTGGCCTAGGCCACCCCCAGAAATGGCCTTTGCCCTTTCATTTACATCTCATGCATTAATTTATGAAGCCACCCATCTGTACTTTTACTCTTCCACCCATGCACTCACCCTTTCATTGGCCGTTCTCTCGCACCAACTCTCATTACACCAGGCACACCAACATACCATTGACCCCACAATATGCCCATGTCCCCTTCCTCCAGACACCCATTCGTGTCATCATACATATCCTCAGTAAGTTTTCCCTTTGTGCTCTCGTGCTTACATTTACCCACTCACCTATCCACTCAACCACACCTGCAAACAATCATTTAAGATGCAAATTAACATATAAGCCAGCCCTATTGGCATTGATAATGCTTATTTCTATTGTCTTGAGCATGCTCCTTTATTCCTTCCGTCCGCTGTGATTTCATTTTTAAATATACTTTCTGAACTTTATTGAACAGTCGTTTTGGCATGGGTTTATTATATATGTCGCACCAGTTTAGGGATGGCCAAAACATTTCACACATCAGTCTCATGAGCTATTTTCTCACTAGAATGGACCCAATAAATCTTCATGTTTGGTATGCCTACTGCCAGAACACTCACCAAAAGAAAGATTAAAGCTCACCTTTCTTATATATTTTCATAGGTGAGGTGGGAAAACACAGTAATACTAACTTTTCAGAATTGTAAAGTAAAAAGACGGAAAGTCGTTTTCCATTAGTTGTTACAGACACATAATCAGAGATTGAGGGCCTATCAAACATTAACAGATTTCATAAAGTGGGCAGATTGAGAGCACGTTTAGGATTTGTTTTCAGTAATTTTGTATTGGGTTATACAACTACAGATATGATCGGGCTGGGACAGAAAAGAGGCCCAGGCGCCAAAATAAAACTGACTCTCCATTTATAGATTAGATGCCTAAAAAAGTCTCCCACATTTGCAAAGCAGGGCAATTTAGAACTTGTAAGGCACTCTGTGTAAGGTGTATTACCCATTAGCAGCAAATTGCTTGTGGTGAGCAATATTTGTGGCAGTATAAAGCAAATCAACAGTAAAACCGTCTCACCTGACCACAAAACTGGCCCACATACAGCCAAAAGCCCAGCGCACATGTTCACCTGTCAGACCAGCCCATCAGACACTGCCTGACACTGCCTGATTCACCTGTCAGACCAGCCCATCAGACACTGCCCTAACACTGACTATACCATAGTTTACACCAAACAACATGCAGGATCATATGCAGTATCCTGTACTAGATTCAAAAGGTATGCTTAACTGAACAAAAATGCTAAACCCAAAATACACTAGTCCCTCAGCAGCTAACCTTCCATATTGTAACGATCTACACCAGTCCCAAAAGTTTAGTACTCTAGAGAAGGAAAAAAAAGAAAAATACAAATTGCATATTGTATAGACTCGCATTCGCATTCAATAAGCCCTAAAAATCGCAATTGTGCTGCAGCACCTTCAACAGTAAAGTTCTGTGGAATGCATGACTGGTCAAATATGAGCATGGAACTATGAAGTTCAACATTCATCCATTCTCATTTGAGGGTGACTAACGCAGAGGAAAAATGGAGGCAAGAGGGATTGTGAAATTGGCCTAAAAGCGACTGATTCCAAAAAGACAGTCTGGGAGGAGGTACGAGATTGTGATAAAACCCGTTGTGTGTGGTCTCAGTGAAGGTAGGCATCAGATGATGAGACTTACTGTTTCCTCAGTATTTGATTTAATTGTAGCGTTCTGTAAATAAAGCTTTTTATATTGAATGTGTGTATATTAACATGATATTAACGCATAGACATGCTAATTCTATTTGTGGACTGAATTCTGTTTATTCACATTTAGATTTATCATAGTTAATGTAAGCCAGAATTTAAAATGGCTAGCATTGGGTGCCATCTTGTTTTGTGACACATGAGCATTTCCTTTTTAGGAGTTCTAATGCTGTTGAATGAGATGTTCTTTGTCCTTCTTTCGCATTTGAAGAAATGTTTGTTTGTAATCATCATGGAATGTTTTTATGAGTAGCGCATTCAAGAGACACCTGCAATGCACAGGTGAGAGATCTTTTCTAGTTATAGATAGTGCAAGTTTGAAGGATGTTGCAGAGAGAAGTTTGTATTGTGAAAAAAGTGAGATTCTAACGAATATGTAATTGTATCATCTTGGTTTAAAGTGATCGGACAGTCTTTTGAGAATTGCGTGTACTTGTGAAAATGTAAGAGTTTGTATGTTTTAGAACAATTCAGACAGAACAGAAGACTTTAGAGTGTTCTCTCTCAAGAGAGGACTCACTTTCCTTTGTTCTTTCCTTTTGAGGCAACTCCTTACTAGGTCACCTTCCGATTTACAAGACTGATTTAATTTGCATTGCATAATTTTTGATGCATGCACATTCAGAATATTAATTGCAATCAATCAGATTTTTGCCTTCTGTGAACTAGTAACTCAAATAAAATGTAATGGTTTGATACTAAAAATTCTCTGTCCTTTTTGTGGAGCCTAATTTGGGTCAAGTAATATTGAATACATTTGTTGACCAGGCTGAGTTGTGGAGCTCGATTAATCTAGTAGTGCTACATGGTCCCTGAAATTAGCATATAGAAAAGCACTAACAAGGGTATCATTGTGAAAGGACATGTTCAACATCTGCAGTTAGAATGTATCTTTTCCCCCATTGATATAGAGTCTTTATGAGTATCTCATACACTGTCATCCAAATCTAAGCAAAGTTCTCCAGCATGACCTGCAATTTATAGATCTTTTTTCATAAGATGCTATGTGTTACATTTTGATCAGCCATTCTGCATGGGAAGGTGATGTGCTCGATTCCCATTGTCAAAGAACATATATTTTTGCCACTGCTATTGACCTTAAAACCCATTTCCTCTAGTACATGGTGGCACCTGGCATATCTAATCCTAATTGGCATGTGGTGTATAGGAGTGGATGTTTCATCGAAGGGTGTGCAAGTTTTAAACAAATAGCTCTCCACATAAGCCATATCCCTGACCAGTAAGGAATTAACGTTGTGAAGGGCTATAGTATATGTGAAAGGTCCGCTCCAGTTTATCAACATCTCCAGCAGACCAGCTCCTTATTCCCGCCTTAGACATTTTATAGGCATCCAGAACCAGTCATGTAGTATTTTGTACTAGTTGAATTTCAACCTGGCTACCCTGAGGCATTTGCTGTGGAGATACCTCAAGTTTGGTGAGAAGAATCAAGATTCAAGATAGTTTGCCATTTCTGCCTCAGCTCAGACATATTTGCCCTCAATAATATTTCAGTGATGGTACAGTTACAAAGATGAGACGATCCCTTTGTGTGTCCTCATTTATCCTTGAACTGACAATTCGGGAAAAGTTGCAAGGTTAGGGCCCAATCAGCCTTTCAATCAATGTGCTCATTGTGAGTATCTCCAGAGCATAGAAAGCTATCCATCTGGAGATTAAGGAACAGATGAACAGTATCAATGGATAGCAGCTGGTCTAGCGTGCTCAATCAGTCCCTTAGAGGACCAGACAAGCTAACGGATGTCCTTGTTTCTTATTCACAGGCCTGTGTTACTCCAGAGTATTGCTTGTGCATTCACCAACGGGTCTCTTTATGTTTTTCTGTGTATCCAGTGACCTAATCCTGGGAGCAATCATTGGGTCTAGTATTATAGTTCAATTATCAATCAATCAATCAGGGGATTTGTATAGCGCGGCTAATCACCCAGGAGGGTCTCAAGGTGCTGGGGGAAGGTCCTGGGTGACTGTCCTTCTGGTTTTGGTGGGGATCCATTTGAAAATCTTTCGGAGCATGCGCAGGATGTGGAAGCAGCCTGATGAGACGGCGCTCACCTGTCAGTCCATTGACAGTGATGAGTCTAAGCTGACACCGAGGTTGAGGGCGTGGTCGGTGGGGGAGGGGGTGTTTCTGAGTGCGGAGGGCCACCAGGAGTCGTTCCAGGCAGAGGGTGTTTAAGGTAACTGTCTTTAATCCATGCGGCAACTGCTTTCATTTCTTTGTGGAAATTGTTTTTGGCAGTGGTCGTGTTGTTGGTGAGGGAGACTATCAGTTGGGTGTTGTCTGCATAGGAGATGATGTTGAATGCGTGGCTTCTGACAATGGCAGCTAGTGGGGTCATGAAGAGGTTGAAGAGGGTGTGACTCAGCGATGTTCCTTGGGGGACGCTGCAGTTGATCTTGGTGGCTTCCGAGAGAAAGGAGTGAGTCGGACCATCTGTGTTCTGCTGGTGAGAAACGAGGAGAGCAATTGCAACGGTGAGTCTTGGATGCCGGCGTCATGGAGGCGGGTGCGTAGTGCATCTTGAAAGACTGTGCCGAAGGCAGTAGACAGATCCAGGAGGATAAGGGTGATGGTCTCACCTCGGTCAAGGAGGGTGCGGATGTCGTCTGTGGCGATGAGGAGGGTGGTCCCTGTGCTATGGTTTGTGATAGTGCAACCCTATACATGGATTGGAGTCTACTTCTACTTTGTAGAGGTCTTCGCTCAATTGCTATAGATGGAGGTATAGGCTACACAATTTTAAGTAGGAAAACAAATTAGATTCTATATGGAAGGACTCTACATCTGATTGAGTGTGTCGGCATACAGTTTCAGTCAGGGAATTTGAGGCATTTCTTCATTCTAAATAAAGGTCTTAATAGCCTGATCTATACATGGAAATGTATGTCATGTGATTGTTCAGTACCAGTCAGGCTCTCTTCACTCACACGGGGTGTGGCAGGTATGGTGCGCAGGGGTGGGGGGGGGTTGTTTGAGGGGTTAACATGTAATTTTTTTTTTAAACGTACCTGATCCGCAGCTGCACCACTCCTCTTTCTCCCATCGCCGCAGGCACAGGCTCCCAGCCTGCCCTATGGCTAATCCAGACGCTGCTCAGAGCAGCGTCAGGATTGGCTGGGAGCGCCCAGCTAGGGCACTCCCAGGCAGACTGGAAGCCTGTGTATGCTTTCTTCAGCTCGGCAACACAGTGCCGGGATGGAGAGAGCCTACTGCGCATGTGTGTTTGGCCAGCACGAGACGGCCGAACAAACATACATGCGCACTGAGGGGAGTGCACTGAGCACTCCCCTCATCCTCGTCATCCCAATGGCCCACCCCTTTAACAAACAAAACAATAATAAACATGGTTTATTATCATTTCGTTTATTAAAGGATTTTCAGCGGCTGCTCCTGGTGGGGGGCAACGCTCCTCCGCCCTAACAAAGGAGTGGCCGCTGGAAACTACATCCATTTTAATTATCTGTACCCTATTGCAAAAAGTAAAAATATAGCACAAACCTTCTCCAAAAGTCATTAAGGGTTAGTGGAGTCAGCTTGCCAAGTACCTAGTTAGCCCAATATTATTCAGTATTAACCAGGATTTCAAAATATTTAAGGTTATATCTTAGCCACCTAAAGTTGCAGCCTGCCACTGTAATACTAGTGGTCGTGTGAGATAGGAACAGAGTCTTACATTTATTCCACTTAATGTTATAACCAGAAAAAGCTGAGAAGTCTTCTATCAGGGACATCAGTGCTGGGATTGAAGCTGATGGGCTACTGACAGTCAGTACATTATCACCAGCATCAAGCAATATAATGAAGTCATCCTCGACAGTCTGAGCCCCCTGGATCGTCTGAGCCCTCTGGATCACCTTAGATTTCCATACTGCTATAGACAAATGTACCAGTGCAAACAGGAAGAGTAATAGGGATATCTGGCATCCCTGACTAGTCCCACTGTAAATATTAAGGAGCTCAATCAGGTAGCCCCAGAAGACAACCATGCATGCAGGGAATCATAAAGCCAGTATACCTTGTTTTTAAAGCTAGTTCCAGTCCAAAGCATTCAAGGATCCGGAAGAGGTATCCCCTATTGACAAGGTTGAACTCTCTCTGCTTTAAGTGAAAGGATAGAGCCCGTCCTTTCAGTTCTCTATTTTGCCATAGAATGTGGGACATCAGAAACATATGGTGTCTGAATGTTCTCTTGGGAACAAAACCAACCTAGGAGTCATGTATGAATATATTTCCTCTGTTCACCAGGACTTTCTGATTTAAACCTCCATATGTATCAATCAGATGGAATGGTAATTTGTGCAAAGTATGGGATCTCTGCCAAGTTTGTCAATTATTCATATAAGGGCCCATAAGGCTGTGTTAACAGAAGCAAGAGCAAGAAAGGTGCTTGTGGTTTCTACATCCCGGTAGACCACATGCAAATATTTGACTAATAGTGCCTTGACAATTTTATAAAACATGCCTTTGAAACCATCTTTCATGTTAGATTTATTATATGGAAGATTGACACATACAGATTCTATCTCCTCTTAAGTGATCTTGCCCAGTAAGAGCACTTTTTCTTTTCCATAAGTGTAGGAATAGGGAGGAGGATTTTCCTATTATCTCCATGGTCAGAAGGGCATAAAGAGGAAAAAGAAGAACATCTCCAGTATCTCAAATGGCTGTGTTTGCAAGCATCAGTGGTTCTCTAGTATTGCTAGGACAGATGCCATTGCTTTCCTCTCTTTCAGCTGCCCTGGCAAGAAGTACATTGCTTTTTAACCTCCTTCGGCATGTCACAGCTTAAATTTGTCCTTTTCAAGATCTCTGAGTACGACATTGGAAGGACTGCTGTGGAGGCTCTTTTTGAGGTCTCTAATAGAAATTTCAAGTTGGGCTTGTTTTAACTTGCTCATCTTCCTGGTCATGGCAGATTATCTTTTAAGGACAGGTGGCCTCACCCACTGCCCAAAGGCCAACAGTACCAATCTCACATTGTCATCAAGATATGTTTTGATACGAGGGCCATTTTTTCCTTTGGCATCTGAATGTTGACAGGATCACAGGCCAGGATTTAAAGGGTGGGACACTCTGCTTAGTTTTAGCTCATCTATAATTAAGACAGGTGCTGAAATACTGCCCTCCCAAATGTCGCAGGCTACTACCAATAGGAGGGTGATTCCATATGACCATAAAAAGTCAATGTGAGAAGAAACATATCTCCTCTCCAATTTCTCAAAGTTAGGTCAGCAGCAAGGGTGCAATGCCCAAGAAAATTGGAGGGGCCTTCTCTTCTTCCTCCAGCGGAGTTCTGTATTATAACCCTATCACAGTATGACCCTCTATCCCTCATGAGCTCTTGCAATCAGGACATTTCTCCTGTGAGACATTGCAGACTTGCAGGGGAGTGGCAATCACCCTCTGGAATAATCGGGCTTTGACTTAAGATGTTTTAAAAATGCAGGAGCAGTAATCTGCACCCTCCCGCTCCTCACTTCTGTTGCTTTAATTTGATGAGATTTAACACCACTTAGAACGTATAGGTCCTCATTACGAGTGTCCTGGGAAATTGACCTAATTTTCCCCACAACTGGAGTTATATTTACCAGGGGTACCGGCAACTCCCGAGGTGAGGAAAATCATACCCATTGCATGTTGGACCCGGAGGGCCCAATAAGTAACAAGGAATTGCTAATTGAATCTGTAATTCTGGGTCCAGTTCCCACAATAACTCCTTGGTATATGCTAGACTTTTAACCAAAGCTGCCAAAAACTCTGCGTAAAAATAATAAACTTGTAATTCCAATGGGACTGGTATCTTCTATTACTGGCTAATCAGAATTAGGAGGCCGCTCAAAAGGAGGACCTAATCAGTTAACCACTGTGGCACTATACAGTTCCACCTTATCTTTTCATCGCAGTATATCTTCTTGTTCAATATTGTGATCCACCTCACAACTCGTACTTTTCTGGCTGACAACGTTTTCACTTTTCGGGTCTCTTGACCTCCAACATTTCGGATGTAGTCCCATGGTAGTGCGTCAGCCTGCGTGCAGCATCTTCTAAGCCCAAAACATAGCTCCACCGGAGAGGTCTTGAGAGGGATGGTAGTGAATTCTCATGCAGTGGCCTCTGGATTCCAAGTCCTGTGCTTCAGCTTCGTGGGTACTGGGCTTCACTGTGAACAGCTAATTTCCAAGCCAGCGTCAGAGACATTTTAAAGCATGGGCAATTGCCCAGGGTCCCCACCTTTGAAAGCCCCCTCCAAACTAATCCTCCAATCCCCCCACAGTCCATTCCCCACCCCCTAGGAAATTAACTTTCTGTATTTCACCCCTCTCTATAAGGTCTCTCCCTCTTTACCTACCTCTACCTAGGACACCGTCTGTACCTCGTGCTAAGGAAAGATTCTGTCACCCTGTTAAAATTTAACATTTTATTTAAAACTGTTTGGCATCATGCGGGCTTAAATTAGCATGGTATAAGTAAAACTTTTTTAATTTGTTCTATACCGGGTCCTCAAAATTTGGGCTTGACCGGGCCCCCAAAATCCTTATAAAGACACTACTTGGAGTGGAGAGCCTGCCTACTGGAACTTCTCCATGCCTTCCCAAGTTGCTGTAGGGCATTTTTTTAATTTCACTTTTTAACGGAAAAAAATCTACACTTGTTGAACTGCTGCTTCTTTTGAGGAGGTAGCTCAAGGAACTGCTTAGCTTCACTGTGAACTATAAAAAAGGTTGATACGCTGTAGGTTTCACACAACTTTTCTAACATTGAAAGGTTCTGTATCTGCAAACCATAACGAAAGGCCTCATTATTTTGCTCCCTCTTTCCTGATACTCTCTGTGAAATGGCAAGTCCTAATATGATTGGTATTGAGCAGCCTTGAAGTGGGATTTGCGAAGAGGTCAAATGTATCCCTTTCTTTATACATTCCTTGACACTAGCACTGACCCTTTTGTTTCATATATAAAAATTACATTGTGCTGGTGTGACACAAAAGATAACAGCCTTTTCCTGGAACCACTCATGAAAAACCAAAGAACTATGGTGGGTTTCTTACTTTTATACCGGCTAGAAAAGGCACTTATCAGTTGAATTTGGTAAAACATTTTAATTAACAATGAGAGATTAGAATGTATGATTTTGTTGCTAACACAGTCTCAATGCATGTCCCTGTCTTCATACATAAAATAAAAGGAAATGTCAAGGTTGAAAACTTGGAAAAGAAATGTTCAGGAACTTGCTCACGGGAGATGTGGCATAACGCCCAGAGTTTTCGACTTTAGAACTGGTGATTCTGGGCAAATATCTTAATCTCACCGTCAAGAAAAAGACACATGAATGTGTCCTTGTGTAATGTAATAACGCCCAGAGTTTCCGACTTTAGAACTGATGATTCTGGGCAAACCACTTATTCTCATCGTCACGAAAAAGACACATGAATGTGTCCTTGTGTAATGTAATTGATGCTCATTTAAAGTGCTCCATTTGTGTTCGAGTCGAGTTTGCGCTATAGAAAACTGTAAAAAAAACCCACAGGAACAGATATGTGTCGTCGTAAGATTGCGCTGCCACAATCCAATACCTTCTTCTATTTCTTTCCTAGTGCCACCATAGCATATAGGGGGTTATTACAACTTTGGAGGAGGTGTTAATCCGTCCCAAAAGTGACGGTAAAGTGACGGATATACCACCAGCCGTATTACGAGGTCCATAGGATATAATGGACTCGTAATACGGCTGGTGGTATATCCGTCACTTTACCATCACTTTTGGGACGGATTAACACCTCCTCCAAAGTTGTAATAACCCCCATAGTATACTCTGATTGGCAGAACAATTATCCCAGAATGCATTTCTTATCTCTGACTGCGGGCCCATGCCTTCCTTATGCGTCGAAGTGGTGTAACACTGAAACTCACTACACTTAGGGATTGTGTGTGTGTAACCAAAATGTTCTTTTGGCTATGCACATCCTGCCACATTTCCAAACAAATAGGTACCCAGCAGAAGTAAGGAGATATTTATATGCACAATGTATTGCGTCCCACTGTGACTCTGGGGGTCATTCCGACCCTGGCGGTAAATATCGCCAGGGCCGGGGACCGCGGGAGCACCGCCAACAGGCTGGCGGTGCTCCCTTGGGCATTCTGACCGCGGCGGTTCGGCCGCGGTCAGAACAGGAAAACCGGCGGTCTCCCGCCGGTTTTCCGCTGCCCTGGGAATCCCCCATGGCGGCGCAGCTTGCTGCGCCGCCATGGGGGATTCCGACCCCCTCACCGCCATCCTGTTCCTGGCGGTTCCGCCTGCCAGGAACAGGATGGCGGTGAGGGGTGTCGTGGGGCCCCTGGGGGCCCCTGCAGTGCCCATGCCAATGGCATGGGCACTGCAGGGGCCCCCGTAAGAGGGCCCCACTTTGTATTTCAGTGTCTGCATTGCAGACACTGAAATACGCGACGGGTGCCACTGCACCCGTCGCACATCCTCCACTCCGCCGGCTCCATTCGGAGTCGGCATCCTCATGGAGGGCTGTTACCCACTGGGCTGGCGGGCGGCCTTTTGGCGGTCGCCCGCCAGCCCAGTGGGAAACCCAGAATGACCGCCGCAGTCTTTTGACCGCGGTACGGTCTTCTGGCGGTTCCCTCCAGGCGGGCGGCTCCCGCCGCCCGCCGGGGTCAGAATGATCCCCTCTATCTTCAGTTATTCACATGATTAAAACTCCACTGCTCTGCCCCTGGTTTTCTCTGCTTGTCCGATGGCATACTCTAGGCACACTTTTAAAGTGCGAGTTGCAACGCAGGGCCTTTAATAGAGGCAGTAACCATGCAGAGCGGTTGTTTACAGATGCTGCACTGCCGATAGGGCTAGCTCGCCCTTTGGCTTTGAAGGCTAGATAAGGAGCACACTACTAGATATGTACAGGCCTTGGGTCTTTCAGGGAACCCTTGTGCAGCAACAACGTAAAGAACATTAACTGTGCAAGTATGATAGAGTGAACACGGACAACTGGCCCATCATACAACTGGCTCATCATACAGATTTTTTCTCTCCCTATAGCTCTGTGGCACCATCACTATATACATGTGTGTGTATTTATATATATATATATATATATATATATATATATATATATAAACACAGTGGTGGCCGTTACTGTTTGATTATAGTTAGGTCACATTTTCCATAGGAAGACCCTTTATTGTTTTGTGAATAACTTTCCAAAATAAAGTTTGTTCACCTAAGCTTCTATAAAGTTTGAGATGACACGTCCAACAAGAGCCTAGAAAAACAATGTTACCAAAACACATTTCCTCATGCAGTTTCCATTTTCCTGTGGGACCATACTATGTGATTGTCTACTCACAACTACAGGACAAGCGGACTTGGTCCACGTGTCCTGAATATTAAAAATAAATACAGACAAGGGGGCAGGGTAGAGAAATCCTGACCCCCTAGCAGTTATGGGCCAGGGCGACCCTGGAGGGTCCCCGTCAAGGGGGCAGTAAAAAATTTAACTGACATTTTTTTTCCAAAGTCCTCACTGAGAGCCCACTCCTCGAGATACACAAGCCCCCTTAGGTGACCAAGTTCTTACAATCCACACTTTACGCCCTTTACAGAAGTCCTCATGGTGAGCTCACTCCCTTCACAGACCCAGCCCCATTTGATAGACAATCCCCTACTACGCCCATCCTTCACTCTGTATCAGCCCATTTGTGGGTAGGCTATCTGTTGAGTGCAGTAAATGAGATGTGACTGACCAAGTCTGTGAAATGCACAGCCTATGCCTTCTTGAGAAGTCTTCACATGGAGCCTTTGTCTTTCACACACCCAGGTGCCATTAGTGGCAATCTCCTTATTACGCACACCTTACGCCTTGATTACAAATACTCATGGAGAGCCCACTCTCTTCACTCACTCACACTCCATTACTTGTTCCAGTCCCTACTGCGCACAACCTTGTATGGAGACTTTGTGCAGCTCTGCACCTATGTAGACAGCCTTGCGCTCTAGGATGTTTCCGGTGTATTCAGCATAGTTTTTTTTGCAGGAAAGGGACCCTTCCTATACATAAACAATCTTTAAAGCTATTTCCTCTATGTATCCATACTTTAAAAAACTAAGAGAAATACAATTATTTCTCCTTGTTTTGTCAGTCTCAGGGAGTCACAGGATTCTGCTCTAAACCCATGTCTACAAATCTTTGTCAAATTTGTATCAGAATTCATATGTGGATCCTCGGGAACGCCCATATAGGTTCCATGGAAGGCCCACCATGGTGAAAAGTAATGCATGGCAGTGCATTACACTACATTGAATTATTTTTGGACTGCATTGAATTATTTTTGGTTATAATGTAACAGAAAAAGTAACTTCTGTTATTTTATGAGTGCAAATATGAATTTTGTATCAGGTTTGCATTAAAAAAATAACACAAACCTGGAGCAATTAGTTTCTAAATGTAAGATACATCTGTTGTTTTAAGTGTTTGATTTATATTTTCATTTATAACAATATACCTACCTTTTATTATTAAGAATATCCTGCTGAATAGACTATTATGATATCCAAACATGAAGACTCGCACATGACAAACATGACATTGTTCTATTTTTAAACCAGAATAGTTGATTCCTAAAACAACCGTTTTTTGTATTTTTGGGGAATTGAACAAAAAAAAAAGAAGAAAAAATGCATCACAACTTGAAGGCTTTCAAAAATCAAAACAAAGAAAAATAACTGCCTGGCATACCTCTGTTCAGCAACTAATTAATTCCGGGCTGAGGTACACTGCTGTCCAACTACTATCACATATGTCACAGTGTCATTATATGTTGGCATGGTCTCAGATCCTTAGTGCAAGGTGAGTTGTAGGGCAGAGTTTTCAGGAGTAGGAAGACCAGCGGGTGCTGATAAAGTGGATGCGTTTTTAGATCGCATTGACACTCAGCCCTGGCCGTCTGGCAAAGATGGATTGAGTACATGTGCTTACACTTACTGCTGCTTCCAGGAGATTATCTTTTTCCCCCGCTCCCTCCCAAAAAACTCAATATCACTATTTTTGCAGTTACTTTTTTTCAGTCGATGAGATAGAAAAAACAACATTTTCTTTTGGTGGTGGTGGTATCTTCTCCTGTTCCTCCTGCACACTGTGTCAACGCCTTTCCAAACATCAAAGTGTTCTACACACACTCCTTTTTTGTGGCTTTTATTGTTTTTCCCATCATTCAGCAGTACATAATATCCTAAGGTCCAATTACAGATTAGGGCAAAGATTGTCATACACAGTTTACCAAAACATTAGGGCCCTGATTTATACTTTTTGATGCAAACCTGCATTAGCACAGGTTTGTGTCAAAAAGTATAGCATCCGCTAGCGCCATTCCAGAGCGCCAGCCGGGCACCATATTTAAGGAATGGGGCAAGCCACCACTAAGGCCCGGTTACCGTCAAAGTACATGACTCTAACCAGGTGGCGGAAGCGTAGGGAAAACTGGAAGTTGTGTGTGAAAGAATGGCGCTATTCAGGTTAGAGTCAAAATAATGACTCTAACCTGACTAGCGCCATTGTTAGACGCATGACCCCCATGGACATGACTCCTGTCTAAGTAAAGATAGGAGTCATGCCCTCCAGGCCAATGGCCATGCCCAGGGGACAGTGCCATGCAGGGTGCCCAAGTAAGGGCCCCGAGAGGGAAAAAAAAAATTAAAATACTTACCGGGTCTTACCTGGGATGGGTCCCCCATCCTGTGGTGTCCCTCTGGTGTGGGTGGGGGTTTCCCTGGGACCAGGGAAGGGCACCTGTGGGCTCCTTCCATGGTCCCCTAAAACCTGCCCTGACCCAGGCGTTAAATAATGGTGCAAAGCAAGCTATGCACCATTATTTGACCCCTCCTCCTGTGCATGATTTTAGCATGCGGAGATAAATATGGTGCTAAAACCATAGAGTCATTTTTTGCACGCAAGGTAGGTTTCCACATCTAAAAAATGAATTTAACTCCAAAACCTTGGCACTAGATGAGTCTTGCGCAAAAATATAAATATGGAGTTAGTTTTGCACCAAATTTGCTTGAAAAAAAAAATGCAAATTTGGCATAAAACAAGTATAAATATGCCCTTAGGTATCGTACCAACAGATCCCATGATCAGCAGAACAGTAGGTATATTGCAATAAGAGCTCATCATAACACTGGCAAAGCTGTGACAGTGTGGTAGTACTGCTTGCAGTCATAGATGTAGTGGCAGTTGCGCAGCTGAGCAACATGACATAGGTCTAGGCAGCTCCAATTACATTGTGCACTGCTGACCTCACTCCAGGTAAATTGGGGCACTTCACAAAGAGAGCCATCAGCCTCAATGGGATTGCGGGTATTGCTTCCACACAGGACTCACATGTAAAGCCATCACAGCACTATATATAGCATTATTAAAGAGGAGCAATACCTTGATGTCTCCGCTGCGACATTGGTGGACAGACTGCTTTCAGCTAGAGATCATGGATGGCACATGGGAAAAATGCCTTGGCAGAATCTTGGTAACTGTCATGCTGTTTGGTCTCTGCATGGGATAGGCCTCAACCCATTTGTGGAATAAGCCGACAAACTTGAGAATGTACTTAAGAGCATTGTACACTTCCATCTCTATGAAATCTGCTTGTAGTCTCTTAAATACTCCTCTGATTTGCCAGAGTAGTTCATAAGAACCGTAGTCCTCTTTCCCAGATTATTTCAGTGGAAAACAAGTCCTTTCTGGTACAAATCGTATGCAACACTTCTGAATTTTGAATTCAAACAATACTTATTAAAAGGTTTGGTCACGGTATCACTCCTCTTCATGTTACTGATTATGAAATATCTGGCCATGGAGTTCAACACTGAGGACCTGATTTGCAAAGGTAATCTTACACTTTGGTATTCAAAAACGACATTTTAATTTTACTAATATTATTTCATGGTTGCAGAGACTCTGCACTCTACCCAGGCACTCTAGTAATTTAAGGAACCTGCACATAAAAAGATAGGCCCACCCTATCTTTTTATGTGTAGAGTTTGCCGCCCTGAATGTGGACACCGGTCGGCCTAAAACTGTGGCAGAGACTGGTTCTTATTTTAGCACTCCCAGTGCTCAATTTATGATGGCCACCACATGATTGAGTCAAAGTCGTACCTTAGCCCTTCCAGAGCTCAATTCAAGAGAACTGGCCTATGATCTTGTTTTTTTCCTCATTGTGCTTGAACTGAGTAGATATAATGCAGAAGTTACTGTTTGAATGACAATGGCCACACTTTCTATAGTGTACCTTTAGTAATCCTGTTTAATCATTGTATTCTGTCGGTCCATGTCCAGTAACTTCAGTTTTCCACAAATAATTGTAAGAAATTGGGTTGTTGGTTGACTGGGGTGTGAGCTCTGGTCAAGCAGCAACCACAATCCTTGTCATGGTAAGGCACATTCAAACCCTAATTAACCTGTGCTAAACCCCCTTGGAGCTTGGCACAGAGCAGTCAAACTTAACTGAGAGGCAAGGTGTAAAGCATTTGTGCAACACTTCAAACAGTAAAACAGTGAAAACAGCACACAAAAACATCCCACACCAGGTTAGACAAATATTGTAGAATTTAATAAATAAAGCAAGACCAAAATTACATACATCCAATCAGTAGAACTGGATTTATGAATTTTTAAAGAATAAATTACAATATAGCACCTAAAAGCATAAAGTGTCATCCAAGGCTATATGGTCATGCTGGACTTGGTCAAAGTCATAAGTTCAAGCTGAATGCAATGTGGAGCGGGCCAGGTACAGTCCCAGATTAATCTCACTGAAGGTTCACTTTCTCACGTTTTGTGCCAACAGTCCCATTTGCGTGGAAGAAGTTCACCGGGAGCAAGGAAAGCGTTGCTGGTGGCGATTGACGTGGCATAAAAAGCAGGCCAGCGTGGGCTGGTGCATCCTATTGGTGGCCCTCCAAGGGGATTGGTGCTTGCTGAGCGAGGTAGCGGCTTGTGTTGATTTTCAGTGTAAGCAGGATGGTTCAGTTGCGAACGGCCTCATTCACAGTCACAAAGAGCCCAGAAGCTTAAACTAAAGAGCTCACGAGCCACTCCAGGGGTCCAACATCTGAGATGCACCTCTTGGGGGTCAGGCCAGGAACATGGTAAAGACGTGTTCAGGGGCTCTGGGGAGCTTGTTATCCCTGAGGCTCAGATCAGAAGGCCAGTCCTTTGAGTCACTCTGGGGTCCTGGGTTCAGCATAGGGTTTCAGCTCAAGTTTCTCTTCCCCAGGCAAGAGAGCAGCAGGCAAAAGGTCAGCACAACAGGACAGAAGTTCTTGTAGAGCAGCAATCCAGCAGAGTGCCAGTCATTTTAGCAGCACAGCAGTCATTCTTCTTGTCAGAGTATCCAGAGGTTCATAAGTGTACTGAAGAGTTGATGTGTTAAGTCGCCTACCTCCCCTTTCTGTATCCAAGTTAGCTCAAAGCTGGCTGAAGTGACAATACAGGGTCATTAAGCACTTTGGGGGTCATTCTGACCCTGGCGGTCGGTGATAAAGCGGCGGCCAACCCGCAAACAGGCAGGCGGTCAAAAAAATGGAATTCTAACCCTGGCGGGAACCGCCAACACAGGCCGCCACTTTAACACTCCGACCGCCACGGCGGGACCGACAAACAGCGCGGCGGTCACCGCCAACAGGCAGGCGGCAGACAATGTACCGCCCACCCTATCACAACTCACCAATCCGCCACCTTTTCCGGGGCGGGAGCCCCGCCGATAAAAACACAGCGGAAACAGACTACGAACGGGAAAACGCTCACCTCTACACACTCCACGAGGAAGGAGGACAGCATGGAGCCCGAATTACACATCCTACCAGCTATTGTCTACCTGCTCATCTACCAGGAGTACAAACGCCGGCGCAGACGACAACGGTGAGTACTGCACCTACGACACAGGCGAGGGGGGAGGAGGAAAGCTTACGGGCACATACATGCGCCATACACCCACCCCCCCACCACAAATACCTACACCCCAATGCCGAGCAGCAAGTCAGAGTGACACCACACAAACCCCCCGGAATAATGCAAAGACACAATTTAAATGATCTATAAAATATATGTATAAATAGCTCCATTGAAGGAATGGCAAATATGCCATATAAAAGATACAAAAATAAGGAATGAACATAGTCAACAATATATCCTTGGTCAAAAAGTCCTGCACATTCCATCAAAGTTCCATAGTCCGTGGGCCAATGTGCACAAACACATGGGCAAAGCCCACACATGAGACCAGATACCATTGGAGAGAACACTGCAGGGGCATCAGATGATAAAACTACAGGCACCTCAGGGGGAAAGGAAGGGGGGGCACCTCAGCCACATGAGTCCACGACGCCAGATCCACGAGGGGCCTCCATGCCCACTGTCCCATCCTGGGGAGTGCAAAGCCACAGTCTCACAAGTCCCTACAGTGGGAGGCTTGCCCACTGTCCCATCCTGGGGAGTGCAAAGCCACAGTCTCACAAGTCCCTACAGTGGGAGGCTTGCCCACTGTACCATCCTGGGGAGTGCAAAGCCACAGTCCATCAGATGGATTACCGACTCCACTGTTATTGGAGGAGGCATGGTGCCCAGAGTGCTTCCAGAAGCCCTGCTCGACACAGAACCGGCACTGTCAATGGGCCAGCGGTGCTTGAGATGAAGGGCCCTGCGGAGCGGTGCTTGAGACGGCGGGGCCCAGCGGTGCGGTGCTTGAGATGAAGAGCCCAGCGGAGCGGTGCTTGAGACGGCAGGGCCCAGCGGAGCGGTGCTTGACAGGAAGGGCCCAGCGGAGTGGTGCTTGACAGGAAGGGCCCAGCGGAGCGGTGCTTGAGACGGCGGGGCCCAGCGGAGCGGTGCTTGAGACGGCGGGGCCCAGCGGAGCGGTGCTTGACAGGAAGGGCCCAGCGGAGCGGTGCTTGAGACGGCGGGGCCCAGCGGAGCGGTGCTTGACAGGAAGGGCCCAGCGGAGCGGTGCTTGACAGGAAGGGCCCAGCGGAGCGGTGCTTGAGACGGCGGGGCCCAGCGGAGCGGTGCTTGACAGGAAGGGCCCAGTGGAGCGGTGCTTGAGACGGCGGGGCCCAGCGGAGCGGTGCTTGAGACGGCAGGGCCCAGCGGAGCGGTGCCTTTCTGCACGGCGGGGCCCTCTTCAGCGGTGCCTTTCTGCACGGCGGGGCCCTCTTCAGTGGTGCCTTTCTGCACGGCGGGGCCCTCTTCAGCGGTGCTTGTCCAGTCATTCAAGGGAGCCAGACCTGGCCAGGACTCCCTGCTTAGTCGCCCTCCGACCGTGCAGTTGCTGGACCCTACTGTGACGGAGTCCTGGGCCCGTGGGTGTCCTCCCTCACACCCGGGATGGGGCTTGTGGGGCCCTCCTGGTCCGCGCCCCTGCTGGCTGACTTCTCCGCCCTGCTGCCCTTGCCCTCCTTCGATGAGGCTCTCTGGCCCTTGCCTCCCCTGGATGTTGTGGCAGGTGACGGCCCAGGACTTTGCTCCTTGGAGGCAGCCGTGTCAGTCTTCTCGCGGCGGCCCCTGATTTTACGGGTCCTCTTTCCAGGGGGGGGGGGCTGGCTGTCCCCTTGCTGCTGGCCGATGTATCAGTGCTGGGAAAGGGTGGACTCCAAAACCCGTGCACAATGGTGACACTTGAAGCAGGGCTGGTGGTGGCTGAGGTGCTCTTGGGACTCTTAGCAGATGGAGGGGGTGAGTCAGGTGGGGCAAAGAGGTTAAGTTTGGAGAGGTAAAGTTTTTTAGGACTAATGTAAAGGGTAGGTGTAGTGGGTATGGGAGTGGAGGAAGAGGATGTGGTTGTAGGAGAGTCAGGTGTGCTGTCTTTGGGTGCAGGTGCTTGTGACGTAGGCTGTCGTGAGGTGGTTGGCTGTTGGGTGGGTGGCTGCCTGCGTTTGTGTGTCTTGGAAGAGGGGGTGACAGACACAGTGGGAGAGGACACAGGGGACGTGTAAATGGCAGTGGGGTGGTGACTGCACGTGTGCGGACTGTACTGGAGGGTGTGCTGGTGATGGAAGTACTGGCTGATGGTGTTGTGCATGCAGGTGTGAGTGGAGACGTCACAGGGAGGGAGGAGGGAGACGAGGAGGAGGGGGACACAGGGGTGGTAGTGACTGTTGGCATGTCTGCATCTGGGTGTTGCTTGGGTGAATGCTTGTGTGATCTGTGGTGCTTATGTCTGGATGAGCTGCCCTTGGGTGTTGAGGTGTGTGCAGGCTGGTCTGATGGTGTGGATGGGATAGGCTGAGGAACAGGAGACAGAGACAGGGTGGAGGCAGTTAGAAGAGGGATGCTGGAAACAGGGACAATTGCTGCCGTCAGTGCTGAGGCCAGAGCATTGAACGATCGTTGATGGGCAGCCTGACCCGAATGAATGCCCTCCAGGTATGCATTGCTCCGATGCACCTCCCTCTCTACCCCCTGGATGGCATTCAAAAGGGTAGACTGCCCAACAATGATGGTCTGTAGGAGGTCAATGACCTCCGCACTGAGGGCAGCAGGGGTAACAGGGGCAGGGCCTGAGGTGCCTGGGGCGAAGGAGATGCCCGCCTTCTTGGGCGAGCGGGCATGAAGCGAAGGCTGAGGGGCTGCTGGGAGGGCGGAGCTGGTGCGCTGGGTGGCGGCTGTACCTGTAGAGGCGGGGGGCCCGGATGTTGCCGCCACCGCTAGGGAGCTCCCTTCCGAGGACGTGTTGTGTCGCTGGTGTCACCACGGGTCCCCGTTGTGGTGCTCCCCTCGCCCTCCGTATCACTGTTGACCTCAGTGCCTGTACCATGGCCCACCGGGGCCTTGTGAGTTGCAGCTCCCTCGTGCTCCGATGCCAATTCTCCTCCGCCTGATGATGCTAATGCACACATGCACAAGGAGATAAAGAAAAAGGGTGGGGGGAGAAATAAAAACAGGTTGAGTGCATGCATTGTCAACACCGTTGGTGGAGAGGACAGACACAGGAGCCTCATGCACTACGCCGCGCAATCGGGGTACACTACTCAGTACTTGTGACTAGGCCAACAGGTCTATGGACAACATATGCGCACATGGGTGATGCTGGACCATGGATTGCTGTACTTGGCACCCTACAGAGGTGGGGGCGGGGGCACAGGGCCATGCCTAAAGGAGGGGACTACACTACAGAAAGCGCCCTGGCCTAATGTCACCCACAGCCCTCCTCCCCCACCCAGACGCCTCCACTGCGTGTAAAGATAGCAGAATGTGCTGGTACTCACCCCCTTGTGTCTGCTGTGATGTCCTCACGCGCCCATCCAAATCGGGGTAGGCCACCGCCAGGATCCGGGACATCAGGGGGGTCAAGGTACGACTGGCACCCCTCCTACGTTGGGAGGCCATCCCCAGCAGTGACTCAGCGGTCTTCCTGGTCCCGCGGCGGATGTCCTCCCACCTCTTTCGGCAGTGGGTGCGCCGTCTTGTGTGGACCCCCAGGGCCCCGACTTCCTTGGCGATGGCACGCCAAATGTCGACTTTCTGATGGGCGCTGACCTATTTGACATGTATAGGGTGGGAAAGGAATTTTCAACATTTTTCTGCATGTTAGATGTGATTGCCCCCCCCTCCCCAACCCTGCCATGTGGCACACGCTCTCATCTGTCGTGCCTTGCACTCCTCATTCGCTCCCCACCCCACCATCTTACATCCACCATACACAACCCAGGCATAGCCCATTCAACGTGCACCCAGTGTACTTACCTGTTGGTCTGGAGGACCGTAGAGTAGCGCATACTGGGGCAAGACCCCATCCACAAGTTTCTCCAACTCTTCTGAAGTGAAGGCAGGGGCCCTTTCCCCAGTCGCAGCAGCCATTGTCTCTTCCAGACCGAGGTCACAGCAGCACTTGCAGTATAGGTCCTCTCCTGTGGATGATCAGGTCTCGAGTGATTAAGCAGATAGAAAATGGCGGTCACGCCCGCGGCGGTGCGTACCGCGGCGGTGCGTACCGCGACCGCCGGTGCACATCGTCATTGGCTCCTGAGACCCATAGGGTTCAATGTTAACCAATGCTGCTTTGCGCCGCGGTCTTCGACCGCCTACCGCCACGGTGTGCCACGCCAGCGCAGTGACCTCACATCCCACTGTCACACTTCACAGGTCAGGCTGCCGCCATTTCAAGGGCCCACATGGCATGATTTCTACTGCGTCACACAGGCCTAGGCCTTGCATTGCCACTCATACAAGCCTTTCAATGCATAGCGATTCGTGTACTGTGCAAGCTGTGGGAACGAACCTGTGGGTTGCTTGACTCTGTGCTCCATGTTGTCCTTCCTAGGCACCGTCCGCTGGGACTTGCGAGGAGAAGGATGAATCCTCCCGTGTACCGACCGCTGGTGGACCTGTCGACAATGGAAGAACGACACATTATACTTCGATACCGAATTGACCGAGCCACTATACATGAACTGTGTGCCCAGCTGGAGCCAGACCTGATGTCCCCCATCCGCCAACCCACAGGGATTCCCACTCTGGTGCAGGTTCTGTCAGTACTCCATTTTTTGGGAAGTGGGTCTTTTCAGACAACAGTGGCCATGTCATCAGGGATGTCTCAGCCTATGTTTTCTAAGGTTTTGTCCAGAGTGTTGTCTGCCCTGATGAAATACATGCAGAGATACATTGTTTTCCCTGAGGAGGGTGATTTGGCCACTGTGAAGGGTGATTTCTATGCCCTTGGACATATCTTCAACATCATTGGTGCCATTGATGGGACCCATGTGGCTTTAGTACCCCCAAAAGACAATGAGCAGGTGTACAGAAATAGAAAAAATTACCAGTCGATGAATGTCCAGGTGGTCTGTTTGGCTGACCAGTACATCTCCCATCTAAATGCCAAGTTCCCTGGGTCAGTGCATGACGCGTATGTCATGCGAAATAGCAGCATCCCTTATGTGATGGAACAGCTACAGAGACACCGTGTGTGGCTAATAGGTGACTCTGGTTACCCCAACCTGCCTTGGCTATTGACCCCAGTGAGGAATCCCCGGACCAGGGCAGAGGAACGGTACAATGAGGCACATGGGCGAACTAGGAGGATTATAGAACGGACCTTCGGGGTCCTGAAGGCCAGGTTTAGGTGCCTGCATCTGACAGGGGGATCCCTCATGTACTCACCAAAGAAGGTGTGCCAGATTATCGTGGCCTGCTGTATGCTTCACAATCTTGCATTGCGACGCCAGGTGCCTTTTCTGCAGGAGGATGGTCCAGATGGTGGTGTTGTTGCAGCTGTGGAGCCTGTGGAGAGTGAAGAGGAGGAAGACGACGGGGACGACACGGACAACAGGGACACAGTTATACAACAGTATTTTCAGTAGCACACAGGTAAGAATCACCCACGCCATTTTACATTTACTTCTGGCCTCCTGCATCTCTACTCTCTGTGTTTCCCCCCAGTTCCTTTTAACTGATTTTTGACTTTCCCTTCCCTTTTCAGAGCTGTATGACCCACAGCGTGACTTCTGCTTTGTTTGCCCATGGACTAATGCTTATTGACACTGGTATGTTGTCATCACAATGTAAATGATCATTATTGCACCGTTATGTGTAATACATTTGTAAAGAATACAAGCAGACTCCTGACATTTGAAGTGCAATTGGTGATTTATTTTAAGTGCTGCGTATAGGTCCATGATAGTAAAACGGTGATGGGTGGGGGTGGAGTAATGTCCATGGCAGAGTCCAGTTCTCAGTCGCACAGGTGCATTGCCCATATGCCTGTGGAAGGATGGAGCAGGGGCAGTTCAAGGTTGGACAGGGTGACAATGTGGGACAGTGGGATGACATCAGGGGGTATCTTAGGCTGGCGGGGGTCTTGGCATCCTACTCTGTCTTCTTGTGTGATCTCAGGTTCCGCTTGTGGGGTGGTTGATCTTCAGCAGGAGGTGGGGTTCGGGTGGCCTGTCGTGGTGTGGGGGCCTCCTGTCCACTAGCGCCGACGGAGGTGGTAGGCTGTTCGTCGTCCGGGCTGGTGACAGGGGCCCTTTGGGGTGCCACATGGTCCCGCAATGTGGTGACTATCTGGTTGAGGGCCAGGACGATGGTCCCCATTGCGGTACCGATGTTCCTGAGTTTGTCTCTGAACCCCATGTACCGTTCCTCCTGCTGTGCCTGGATCTCCTGGAACCTGGCCAGTACCGTCGCCATCGTCTCCTGGGAGCGGTGGTATGCTCCCATGATGGTGGTGAGGGCCTCTTGGAGAGTGGGTTCCCTGGGCCAGTCAACCCCCTCTCGCACAGCAGCCCTCCCAGTTGCCCTGTTTCCCCGGGCCTCTGTCCCCTGGACGGTGTGCCCACTACCACTGCCCCCAGGTCCCTGTTGTTGTTGGGGTGGTGGGTCAGCCTGGGTGCCCTGTAGTGGCGGACACACCGCTGATTGACGCGTCCTGGAGACAGAGGCATGGGCCCGCTGGGTGGGAGCTGTGCTGGTATTCCCAGAGGGGGTTGGGTCTGCTGTGGCCTGTGTCTGTGTGTGGGGAACCGACTGTCCAGAGGTCCCCGATGGTCCGGGCTGGTCATCAGGTTCTAGGTCGACAGAGCTGCTGTCATCACTGGGGGCCTGTTCTGGGGGCGGGATGGACAAATCTGGACCCTCCTGGCCGGTGTGTTGGCGTTCGGGCCCTGCAGGGGTAAAAGAGTATGGTTATTGCTTCTGTGTGTGCCATGGCGTGTGATCTGTGGGTGCCCTTGTCCCCAGTGCTGGCATTCCCTTGTGGGAGGAGTTGTGAGGGTGGTTTGTGGGGGGGATGGGTATGTGCAGTGGTCATGCTTGGGTGATGGGTGTCCATGGTTTGTGTTGGCATTCAGGGATTGGTGTTGTGTTGGGTGGGTTGTGCTGGTGAGACATTGGCAGGGAGGAGGTGTGCTGGGGGGTTGGGGGTGAGGGTGGGGGTGCGGGTTGGCATGCTGGTGGTTGGGGGGGGTTAAGTAGTTGGGATTAGACTTACCAGAGTCCATTCCATCGCCTACTCCAGCGAGGCCCTCAGGATGCAGGATGTTCAAGACCTCTTGCTCCCATGATGTGAATTCGGGTGGAGTGGGTGGGGTTCCGCCACCAGTCTTCTGCACAGCGATGTTGTGTCTTGACACCATCGACGCACCTTCCCCCGTAGGTCGTTCCAGCGCTTTCGGATGTCTTCCCGGTTTCTGGGATGCTGTCCCACAGCGTTGACCCTGTCGACGATCCTTTGCCATAGCTCCGCCTTCCTGGCTATTGTGGTGTGCTGCACCTGTGTGCCGAATAGCTGGGGCTCTACCCTAATTATTTCTTCCACCATGACCCTGAGTTCTTGGGCCGTGAACCTGGGGTGTCTTTGGGGTGCCATGGGGTGGTGTGGGGTGGTGTTTGTGGTGATGAGTGTGGTGTGTGTGGTGGTGTGTGGTGTTTTGTGCGTGGATGTAGTGTGGGTGATGATGTTGTGTTCCTCTGTGTGTTGGGGTTTTCGATAGCTGTGCTCTCTCTCTCTCTCTCTCGCCTTCTCTCCGAATTTCTAGTAGTGGGGGTTTGTGGGTGATGTGGGTGGGTGTTTTATAGTTGATTGGATGTGTGGGTGTGGTGTGTGTATGTGTATCAGGTGTGTGTATTTCGAATTGTCCAATGTGGCTGTGTTTTGTAAAGGTGTGTGTATTTTGACCGCGGCGGTGTGTACCGCCAATGGAATACCGCGGTTGAAAGACCGCTGCGTGGATTCGTGGGTCGTAATGGCATGGGCGTGTTTGTGTTGGCGTGACGGTGGAGGTTTGGTCATCTCCAGTTTATCGCTGACCGCTGATGAGGCGGCCTTCCGTGGATGTCGGGTTTTTGGCAGTTTGGCAGTTGTGGGTCAGAATGACCGTGGCGGTTTACCGCGGCCGCGGCGGTAGAATGGCGGACTTCTGACCAGCGGTAAGGGCCTTTTACCGCCGAGGTCAGAATGACCCCCTAAGGCCCTTATTACAACCCTGACGGTCGGTGTTAAAGCGGAGGTAATACCGCCAACAGGCCGGCGGTAAAAAAAATGGAATCACGACCACGGCGGAAACCACCAACACAGACAGCCACTTTAACACTCCGACCGCCACGGCCGTAGCAACAAACACTGCAGCAGTCGCTGCCAACAGACAGGCGGAAGACAAGGTACCGTCCACTTCATCACAACCTGCCAATCTGACGGCTTTTCCAGGGTGGTACCAACGCCATCAAAAGCACGGCGGAAACAGTTTTTGGAAGGAAAACCATTCACCTCTCAACGCACAACTAAGGACCAGGACGCCATGGAGCCAAAGTTACAGGTCCTACCCATGATGGTCTACCTCCTCATCTACCAAGAATACGAAAGACGGCGGTGACGACCATGGTGAGTGCTGCACCAAGTACACAGGGGAGGGGGTGAAAAAAGAGAGTGACACACACACGCAACACGCAAGACCCCCACCCCTCCTCACCCACAACACCATACACACAAAAACATGCAGCAACAGTACATTTACACCCCATTACCCCCTGGAAGAAGGCAAGGACAAAAGGAATAGAGTTAAATCAGTGTAATTTTAGAAATCGGCAGATATACGTAACAATTATAAAAAAAGTATCTACAAAAATATACAATATGTACATAAGGCCGTACATTGTCCCTTCCAAATGTCCGTTGGCCCCTGGGCCAAGCCCACACTTGACTTCTTCCTCAATACGGAGAGAACACTGCAGGGGCATCAGGTTGAAAACACACACACACCTCAGGGGGACGGGGAGGGGGGGCACCTCAGCCGGAAGATGGAATAACGCCACTGCTCCTCGAGGGGGCTCCATACCCCCAGCGATGTCCTGGGGAGTGCAAGGCCACAGTCTCTCTAGTGGGTGGTTTGCCCACTGCTTGGTCCTGGGTAGTGCAAAGCCACAGTCTCTCTAGTGGATGGTTTGCCCACTGCTTGGTCCTGGGGAGTGCAAGGCCACAGTCTCTCAAGTGGGAGGTCTGCCCACTGCTTGGTCCTGGAGAGTGCAAAGCCACAGTCTCTCAAGTGGGTGGTCTGCCCACTGCTTGGTCCTGGGGAGTGCAAAGCCACAGTCTCTCAAGTGGGTGGTTTACCCACTGCTTGGTCCTGGGGAGTGCAAAGCCACAATCTCTCAAGTGGGTGGTCTGCCCACTTCTTGGTCCTGGGGAGTGCAAGGCCACAGTCTCTCAAGTGGATGCCTTCTTCCACTGGTTCTGGAGGGGGCCTTGTGCCCAGTCTGCTTCATCCTGCCAAGGATAGGGTGAGTGGAAGTCTTTCTCCACTGGTTCTGGAGGGGGCCTTGTGCCCAGTCTGCTTCATCCTGCCAAGGATAGGGTGAGTGGATGCCTTTCTCCACTGGTTCTGGAGGGGGCCTTGTGCCGAGTGATGCAGCACTTGGGTTGTGGCAGTTCACATTCCCTCACCTGGGTGTCTGAGGCACGAGATTTCCAGGGACCTGGTTGCATGATAGTCCATGCTGAGGCGCTAAGGCTGCAAACTGGTGGTCTTGCCGGTGCTGATGGGGGTGCTGCCAGTGGTGGTGGGAGGCTCCAGTCCGTCTCCTGCAGCCTCGAACGGCCGCCAACTGGGGCTGCTGGTAGTGATCCTACTGTCAGCAGTGCAGGTGGCGGTGCTTACGGCTGTGCTTGCGGCGGTGCTTGCGGTGGGGGTGCTGGCCGTGGTGCAGGTGCTGCCAGTGGTGGAGGTAGGCCCCAACTCTTCTCCTGCAGCCTCGGACAGCTGCCCACTGGGGATGCTGCTGCTGACAGTAGTGGTGGCAGCGGCGATGCAGGTGGCGGGGCTTGCGGTGGTGCTGCCCACGGTGCAGTTGGAGGGGCTGGCGGTTCTGCTGGTGGGCACCAGGCCTTCACCCTCAGCCTCCAATGGCTGAAGTGCCTTGCCTTGTGTTTTCTGCCCCTTCCTCACCTTGGCAGATGCTGTTGTGACCTTGGCTCTGGCAGCTGGAGTTTTGGAGGAGGCCTTGCTGGGTGAGTTGTGCTCCTTGCCCTTGCCGCATGTCATCCCCTTCTTCAGCTTGGCAAGTGGCGGAATAGTTTGGTCCTTTGCAGGGGTTGGCGGCACACTGGTTGGCCTGACGGGTGCCCCTTTGAGCCTCTGGGAGTTGGAGGTACCACAGCAGACGCCGACTTGGTGGCTGAGGTGCTGGCCTGGGTTCTGGACACCGAGGGGAAGGACAGGGGAGGGGTAGGGAAGAGGTCAATGTTTGCCAGGAAAAGCTTTTTTAGACAGACTGGGTCGGGAAGAGGGAGAGGGTTTGGGAGTGGAGGAAGAGGGAATGGTGGTAGGAGGTGTCTGTCTGCTGAGCTTGGGTGAAGGTGCATGTGCTGGATGCTGTTGTGAGCTGGATGGCTGTTAGGTGGGTGGGTGCCTTCGTTTGTGTACTTTTGGAGGAGGGGTCACAGACACATTGAGAGAGGACACGGGGGACGTGTGAATGGATGTGGGGTGGTGAGTGCCACTGAGGGGTGAGTAGTGATGAGCGTGCTGGTGATGGAGATATTGGATGAGGATGTAGTGCATGCAGGTGTGAGTGGAGACGCTACTGGGAGGGAGTTGGATGAGGAGGAGGAGGGGGACACAGTGGAGGCAGTGGATGTTGGTGTGTCTGCATGGGTATGGTGCATGTGTGAGTGCCTGTTGGATGATGTGTGGTGCTTGTGTTTGTCTGAACCACTTCTGTGTGTTGATTTGAGTGAATGCTGGTCTGAAGGTGTGCTTAGGATAGGCTGGGGTTGAGGGGATTGGGACTGGGTAGAGGAAGTTGGAGGGGAGAGGCTAGACACAGGGACAATGGCTGCCATCAGTGCGGAGGCCAGAGCCTGAAATGCTCTCTGTTGGGCCGCCATGCCAGAGTGAATGCCCTCCAGGTATGCATTTGTTTGTTGCAAATGCCTTGCTACACCCTGGATGGCATTCAGTATGGTTGACTGCCCAACAGAGAGGGATCTCAGGAGGTCAATAGCCTCCTCACTGAGGACAGCAAGGCTGACTGGGGCAGGGCCTGAGTTGCCTAGGGAGAAGGAGATGCCCACCCTCCTGGGTGAGCGGCACGGGAAACATGCTGAGGGGCTGCTGGGAGGGCGGTGCTGGTAGGGGGGTGGCGGCTGTACCTGTTGTTGGGGTGGGCACAGAGGTGTCCGCCACCACCAGGGAGATTCCATCAGAAGAGGAGTCGCTGTCTGTGGTCTCCCCTCCTGTCCCCGTCGTGGTGTTCCCCTCGCCCTCCGTCCCACTGGTGCCCTCACCCTCGGTGGATTCGGCATCCAGGCCCATGTGGGATGCAGGTCCCTCTGTCACCGGTCCTCAGCCAGATGATGTTAGTGCACACAAGCACAGGGTGACAAAATAAAAAGGGGAGAATAGACAGAGGATACACTTGGTCAATGCCAGCAACACCACTACTGTTGGCGGACACAGCACACAGGGAGCAGCCCTATGCACTAGGCCATGCCCAACCAGTTACTAAGATAGTCACCAGCCCATGGGGTACAATGCCTAACGCCATCAGCTGCACACCAGAAACCCACAGGACCCTGCCCAGTAGTAGATGCCCACTAACACTATTGGGGTAGGAGTGCTTCAGAGCCTGCCCGACAAGGGACCTACCCTGCCATCTTCGCCCTGGCATAGGGGCACCCATATCCCACATCCCCCACCCAGGTACCTCTTAACACGCGCAAAGTCAGGAGCCAGATTCTGTACTCAGCCCCTTGTGGCTGGAGTGATGCCTTCAAGCGCCCATCCAACTCCGGATAGGCCACCGCCAGGATGCGGAACATCAGGGGGGTCCTGGCGCAATGGGCACCCCTTCCTCATTTGGAGTCCAGCCCCAGCTGGGCCTCCACCGTCTTCTTTGCCCAGCGACACAGGTCCTCCCACCTCTTGCGGCAGTGGGTGCTCCACCTGGCAAAGACCCCCAAGATCTGCACCTCCTTGGCGATGGCACGCCAAATACCCTTCTTCTGGTGGGAGCTGACCTGCAGGGAAAAGACAGCAGATAAGGGAATTAGTCATCCGTCCGGACCGTCAGACTCATGGCCCACCAGATCCCTCCCATCCCCTGACGCACATACATTGTCCACCTTACATGCTGCACTCTGGCCAGGACGCCTCTGCCACCACCTCTACATGTGGCTTACATACACAGCACTCCATACATTGATGGGCCACACATCAAGCTCACAGTGCACTCAACTGTTTGTCTGGAGGACCGTAGAGTAACATGTACTGTGTTAGGACCTCATCCACCAGTTTCTCCAACTCCTCTGCAGTGAAGGCATGGGCCCTTTCCCCAGACACATTAGCCATTGTCGCTTCCAGACACAGGTCACAGCAGCACTTGCAGTGTAGGTCCTCTCCTGTTGAAGGTCAGGTAGCAAGTGAGTGGATAGATAGAAAATGGTGGTCATATCCGCGGTGGTGCGTACCGTTACTGCCAGCGTACATCGCCATTGGCTCCTGGAACCCATAGGGCCCAATGATAACCAATGCGAAGTTGCGTCTCAGCAATTACCTCATTTCCACTCGTTCCTCCTCACAGGTCAGGCATCCGCCATTTCAGGTGGGCACAGGGCATGGCACCTACCTGCATCAGAGCAGACATTGGCACGGCAACTGACAGTCGGGTTAAAATTTTGTTTCTGTAAAGTAAACAAGTCATCATTAGTGCAATAGATGTGGGAATATGACCCTCTGCTCACCGTTCTCTTCCATAGGCTTCAACCGCTGAGGCTGAATATGAGATGGTGGTGTACAGACCCCAGGTGGACCTTGCGACAATGGAGGACAGACACATTATCATTACATACAGACTTGTTCGGGCCACAAACCAAGAACTGTGTGCCCAATTGGAGCCAGACCTGATGTCAGCTATCCACCAGCCCCTCTAGTGCAGGTCCTGGCAGGTGGTTCCTGCCAAACAACAGTGGCCATGGCATCAGGAATGTATCAGCCAATGTTCTCCAACGTGTTGACCAGAGTGTTGTCTGCCCTGCTGAAACACATGTGCAGCTACATCGTGTTCCCCCAGGTGGAGGATTTGGCCTCAGTGAAAGCTGACTTTTATGCCCTGGGTCATATCCCCAAGATCACTGGTGCCATTGATGGTACACATGTGGCATTTGTTCCCCACAGGAGAAATGAACAAGTTTTCAGGAATAGAAAAAGCTATCACTCTATGAATGTGTAGATGGTGTGTTTGGCGGAACAGTACATCTCCCATGTACCATCTCCCAAGTGCCAAATATCCTGGCTCTGTGCATGACGCCTTTATCTTGAGGAATAGCAGCATCCCATATGTGATGGGCCAACTCCAGAGGCACCGGGTGTGGCTAATAGGTGAGCCAAAGGTCCCCTCCCAGTATAAGTTGGTGTCTGGGTATGGGGTTGTTCCTAAGGGTTAGTGTGTGTCTAACAGTTGTCCCTTGATATTTGCAGGTGACTTTGGTTACCCCAACCTCTCATGGCTACTGACCCCAGTGAAGAATGCCAGGACAAGGGCAGAGGACGGTTACAATGAGGCAAATGGGCATACAAGGAGGATTATTGAAAGGACCTTCGGCCTCCTGAAGGCCAGGTTCCAGTGCCTCCATCTGACAGGTGGCTCCCTGTACTACTCACCCAAGAAGGTATCCCAGATCATGGTTGAATGTTGCACAACTGGCCTTGAGATGCCAGGTGCCTTTTCTGCAGGAGGATGTGCCTGGAGATGGTCTTGTGGCAGCTGTGGAGCCTGTGGACAGTGAGGAAGATGAGGCAGACGAAGAAGATGTTGACAACAGAATCAATATAAATCAGCAGTACTTCCAGTGACACACAGGTAAGACACTGTAAGTTCACTTTACATTTCTGTTTTGTGTTGGACATTGTACATGGCAGACTGATTTCCCTATGTCTATGGCCACTTACTGTACCCTTAGGCATCTCTATTTTCATATCTCTGTGCCCCACTCTGGATCCTGCTATGTGTACTCCTGCCCACCAAAGGTCATTGCAAAGTATATTTCACTGTACATTTGAGTTTCAATGCTTTGATAATGTTGTACTAATACATTTGTGAATCATTTGACAGACTCCAGATTAGTATTTGTTCCAAGGGTGTTTATTTAGGTGCTCATAAGTAGAAGGGGATGTGCAATGGGCTGGGCTGATGGTGGAGGAAATTCCAGGGTAGAGTCCAGTCTCTTGGTATCACAGGTGCATTGTCCAATGGGGCATAGTCCGGGCTGGTCATCAGGTTCTAGGTCGACAGAGCTGCTGTCATCACTGGGGGCCTGTTCTGGGGGCGGGATGGACAAATCTGGACCCTCCTGGCCGGTGTGTTGGCGTTCGGGCCCTGCAGGGGTAAAAGAGTATGGTTATTGCTTCTGTGTGTGCCATGGCGTGTGATCTGTGGGTGCCCTTGTCCCCAGTGCTGGCATTCCCTTGTGGGAGGAGTTGTGAGGGTGGTTTGTGGGGGGGATGGGTATGTGCAGTGGTCATGCTTGGGTGATGGGTGTCCATGGTTTGTGTTGGCATTCAGGGATTGGTGTTGTGTTGGGTGGGTTGTGCTGGTGAGACATTGGCAGGGAGGAGGTGTGCTGGGGGGTTGGGGGTGAGGGTGGGGGTGCGGGTTGGCATGCTGGTGGTTGGGGGGGGTTAAGTAGTTGGGATTAGACTTACCAGAGTCCATTCCATCGCCTACTCCAGCGAGGCCCTCAGGATGCAGGATGTTCAAGACCTCTTGCTCCCATGATGTGAATTCGGGTGGAGTGGGTGGGGTTCCGCCACCAGTCTTCTGCACAGCGATGTTGTGTCTTGACACCATCGACGCACCTTCCCCCGTAGGTCGTTCCAGCGCTTTCGGATGTCTTCCCGGTTTCTGGGATGCTGTCCCACAGCGTTGACCCTGTCGACGATCCTTTGCCATAGCTCCGCCTTCCTGGCTATTGTGGTGTGCTGCTATACGTAACAATTATAAAAAAAGTATCTACAAAAATATACAATATGTACATAAGGCCGTACATTGTCCCTTCCAAATGTCCGTTGGCCCCTGGGCCAAGCCCACACTTGACTTCTTCCTCAATACGGAGAGAACACTGCAGGGGCATCAGGTTGAAAACACACACACACCTCAGGGGGACGGGGAGGGGGGGCACCTCAGCCGGAAGATGGAATAACGCCACTGCTCCTCGAGGGGGCTCCATACCCCCAGCGATGTCCTGGGGAGTGCAAGGCCACAGTCTCTCTAGTGGGTGGTTTGCCCACTGCTTGGTCCTGGGTAGTGCAAAGCCACAGTCTCTCTAGTGGATGGTTTGCCCACTGCTTGGTCCTGGGGAGTGCAAGGCCACAGTCTCTCAAGTGGGAGGTCTGCCCACTGCTTGGTCCTGGAGAGTGCAAAGCCACAGTCTCTCAAGTGGGTGGTCTGCCCACTGCTTGGTCCTGGGGAGTGCAAAGCCACAGTCTCTCAAGTGGGTGGTTTACCCACTGCTTGGTCCTGGGGAGTGCAAAGCCACAATCTCTCAAGTGGGTGGTCTGCCCACTTCTTGGTCCTGGGGAGTGCAAGGCCACAGTCTCTCAAGTGGATGCCTTCTTCCACTGGTTCTGGAGGGGGCCTTGTGCCCAGTCTGCTTCATCCTGCCAAGGATAGGGTGAGTGGAAGTCTTTCTCCACTGGTTCTGGAGGGGGCCTTGTGCCCAGTCTGCTTCATCCTGCCAAGGATAGGGTGAGTGGATGCCTTTCTCCACTGGTTCTGGAGGGGGCCTTGTGCCGAGTGATGCAGCACTTGGGTTGTGGCAGTTCACATTCCCTCACCTGGGTGTCTGAGGCACGAGATTTCCAGGGACCTGGTTGCATGATAGTCCATGCTGAGGCGCTAAGGCTGCAAACTGGTGGTCTTGCCGGTGCTGATGGGGGTGCTGCCAGTGGTGGTGGGAGGCTCCAGTCCGTCTCCTGCAGCCTCGAACGGCCGCCAACTGGGGCTGCTGGTAGTGATCCTACTGTCAGCAGTGCAGGTGGCGGTGCTTACGGCTGTGCTTGCGGCGGTGCTTGCGGTGGGGGTGCTGGCCGTGGTGCAGGTGCTGCCAGTGGTGGAGGTAGGCCCCAACTCTTCTCCTGCAGCCTCGGACAGCTGCCCACTGGGGATGCTGCTGCTGACAGTAGTGGTGGCAGCGGCGATGCAGGTGGCGGGGCTTGCGGTGGTGCTGCCCACGGTGCAGTTGGAGGGGCTGGCGGTTCTGCTGGTGGGCACCAGGCCTTCACCCTCAGCCTCCAATGGCTGAAGTGCCTTGCCTTGTGTTTTCTGCCCCTTCCTCACCTTGGCAGATGCTGTTGTGACCTTGGCTCTGGCAGCTGGAGTTTTGGAGGAGGCCTTGCTGGGTGAGTTGTGCTCCTTGCCCTTGCCGCATGTCATCCCCTTCTTCAGCTTGGCAAGTGGCGGAATAGTTTGGTCCTTTGCAGGGGTTGGCGGCACACTGGTTGGCCTGACGGGTGCCCCTTTGAGCCTCTGGGAGTTGGAGGTACCACAGCAGACGCCGACTTGGTGGCTGAGGTGCTGGCCTGGGTTCTGGACACCGAGGGGAAGGACAGGGGAGGGGTAGGGAAGAGGTCAATGTTTGCCAGGAAAAGCTTTTTTAGACAGACTGGGTCGGGAAGAGGGAGAGGGTTTGGGAGTGGAGGAAGAGGGAATGGTGGTAGGAGGTGTCTGTCTGCTGAGCTTGGGTGAAGGTGCATGTGCTGGATGCTGTTGTGAGCTGGATGGCTGTTAGGTGGGTGGGTGCCTTCGTTTGTGTACTTTTGGAGGAGGGGTCACAGACACATTGAGAGAGGACACGGGGGACGTGTGAATGGATGTGGGGTGGTGAGTGCCACTGAGGGGTGAGTAGTGATGAGCGTGCTGGTGATGGAGATATTGGATGAGGATGTAGTGCATGCAGGTGTGAGTGGAGACGCTACTGGGAGGGAGTTGGATGAGGAGGAGGAGGGGGACACAGTGGAGGCAGTGGATGTTGGTGTGTCTGCATGGGTATGGTGCATGTGTGAGTGCCTGTTGGATGATGTGTGGTGCTTGTGTTTGTCTGAACCACTTCTGTGTGTTGATTTGAGTGAATGCTGGTCTGAAGGTGTGCTTAGGATAGGCTGGGGTTGAGGGGATTGGGACTGGGTAGAGGAAGTTGGAGGGGAGAGGCTAGACACAGGGACAATGGCTGCCATCAGTGCGGAGGCCAGAGCCTGAAATGCTCTCTGTTGGGCCGCCATGCCAGAGTGAATGCCCTCCAGGTATGCATTTGTTTGTTGCAAATGCCTTGCTACACCCTGGATGGCATTCAGTATGGTTGACTGCCCAACAGAGAGGGATCTCAGGAGGTCAATAGCCTCCTCACTGAGGACAGCAAGGCTGACTGGGGCAGGGCCTGAGTTGCCTAGGGAGAAGGAGATGCCCACCCTCCTGGGTGAGCGGCACGGGAAACATGCTGAGGGGCTGCTGGGAGGGCGGTGCTGGTAGGGGGGTGGCGGCTGTACCTGTTGTTGGGGTGGGCACAGAGGTGTCCGCCACCACCAGGGAGATTCCATCAGAAGAGGAGTCGCTGTCTGTGGTCTCCCCTCCTGTCCCCGTCGTGGTGTTCCCCTCGCCCTCCGTCCCACTGGTGCCCTCACCCTCGGTGGATTCGGCATCCAGGCCCATGTGGGATGCAGGTCCCTCTGTCACCGGTCCTCAGCCAGATGATGTTAGTGCACACAAGCACAGGGTGACAAAATAAAAAGGGGAGAATAGACAGAGGATACACTTGGTCAATGCCAGCAACACCACTACTGTTGGCGGACACAGCACACAGGGAGCAGCCCTATGCACTAGGCCATGCCCAACCAGTTACTAAGATAGTCACCAGCCCATGGGGTACAATGCCTAACGCCATCAGCTGCACACCAGAAACCCACAGGACCCTGCCCAGTAGTAGATGCCCACTAACACTATTGGGGTAGGAGTGCTTCAGAGCCTGCCCGACAAGGGACCTACCCTGCCATCTTCGCCCTGGCATAGGGGCACCCATATCCCACATCCCCCACCCAGGTACCTCTTAACACGCGCAAAGTCAGGAGCCAGATTCTGTACTCAGCCCCTTGTGGCTGGAGTGATGCCTTCAAGCGCCCATCCAACTCCGGATAGGCCACCGCCAGGATGCGGAACATCAGGGGGGTCCTGGCGCAATGGGCACCCCTTCCTCATTTGGAGTCCAGCCCCAGCTGGGCCTCCACCGTCTTCTTTGCCCAGCGACACAGGTCCTCCCACCTCTTGCGGCAGTGGGTGCTCCACCTGGCAAAGACCCCCAAGATCTGCACCTCCTTGGCGATGGCACGCCAAATACCCTTCTTCTGGTGGGAGCTGACCTGCAGGGAAAAGACAGCAGATAAGGGAATTAGTCATCCGTCCGGACCGTCAGACTCATGGCCCACCAGATCCCTCCCATCCCCTGACGCACATACATTGTCCACCTTACATGCTGCACTCTGGCCAGGACGCCTCTGCCACCACCTCTACATGTGGCTTACATACACAGCACTCCATACATTGATGGGCCACACATCAAGCTCACAGTGCACTCAACTGTTTGTCTGGAGGACCGTAGAGTAACATGTACTGTGTTAGGACCTCATCCACCAGTTTCTCCAACTCCTCTGCAGTGAAGGCATGGGCCCTTTCCCCAGACACATTAGCCATTGTCGCTTCCAGACACAGGTCACAGCAGCACTTGCAGTGTAGGTCCTCTCCTGTTGAAGGTCAGGTAGCAAGTGAGTGGATAGATAGAAAATGGTGGTCATATCCGCGGTGGTGCGTACCGTTACTGCCAGCGTACATCGCCATTGGCTCCTGGAACCCATAGGGCCCAATGATAACCAATGCGAAGTTGCGTCTCAGCAATTACCTCATTTCCACTCGTTCCTCCTCACAGGTCAGGCATCCGCCATTTCAGGTGGGCACAGGGCATGGCACCTACCTGCATCAGAGCAGACATTGGCACGGCAACTGACAGTCGGGTTAAAATTTTGTTTCTGTAAAGTAAACAAGTCATCATTAGTGCAATAGATGTGGGAATATGACCCTCTGCTCACCGTTCTCTTCCATAGGCTTCAACCGCTGAGGCTGAATATGAGATGGTGGTGTACAGACCCCAGGTGGACCTTGCGACAATGGAGGACAGACACATTATCATTACATACAGACTTGTTCGGGCCACAAACCAAGAACTGTGTGCCCAATTGGAGCCAGACCTGATGTCAGCTATCCACCAGCCCCTCTAGTGCAGGTCCTGGCAGGTGGTTCCTGCCAAACAACAGTGGCCATGGCATCAGGAATGTATCAGCCAATGTTCTCCAACGTGTTGACCAGAGTGTTGTCTGCCCTGCTGAAACACATGTGCAGCTACATCGTGTTCCCCCAGGTGGAGGATTTGGCCTCAGTGAAAGCTGACTTTTATGCCCTGGGTCATATCCCCAAGATCACTGGTGCCATTGATGGTACACATGTGGCATTTGTTCCCCACAGGAGAAATGAACAAGTTTTCAGGAATAGAAAAAGCTATCACTCTATGAATGTGTAGATGGTGTGTTTGGCGGAACAGTACATCTCCCATGTACCATCTCCCAAGTGCCAAATATCCTGGCTCTGTGCATGACGCCTTTATCTTGAGGAATAGCAGCATCCCATATGTGATGGGCCAACTCCAGAGGCACCGGGTGTGGCTAATAGGTGAGCCAAAGGTCCCCTCCCAGTATAAGTTGGTGTCTGGGTATGGGGTTGTTCCTAAGGGTTAGTGTGTGTCTAACAGTTGTCCCTTGATATTTGCAGGTGACTTTGGTTACCCCAACCTCTCATGGCTACTGACCCCAGTGAAGAATGCCAGGACAAGGGCAGAGGACGGTTACAATGAGGCAAATGGGCATACAAGGAGGATTATTGAAAGGACCTTCGGCCTCCTGAAGGCCAGGTTCCAGTGCCTCCATCTGACAGGTGGCTCCCTGTACTACTCACCCAAGAAGGTATCCCAGATCATGGTTGAATGTTGCACAACTGGCCTTGAGATGCCAGGTGCCTTTTCTGCAGGAGGATGTGCCTGGAGATGGTCTTGTGGCAGCTGTGGAGCCTGTGGACAGTGAGGAAGATGAGGCAGACGAAGAAGATGTTGACAACAGAATCAATATAAATCAGCAGTACTTCCAGTGACACACAGGTAAGACACTGTAAGTTCACTTTACATTTCTGTTTTGTGTTGGACATTGTACATGGCAGACTGATTTCCCTATGTCTATGGCCACTTACTGTACCCTTAGGCATCTCTATTTTCATATCTCTGTGCCCCACTCTGGATCCTGCTATGTGTACTCCTGCCCACCAAAGGTCATTGCAAAGTATATTTCACTGTACATTTGAGTTTCAATGCTTTGATAATGTTGTACTAATACATTTGTGAATCATTTGACAGACTCCAGATTAGTATTTGTTCCAAGGGTGTTTATTTAGGTGCTCATAAGTAGAAGGGGATGTGCAATGGGCTGGGCTGATGGTGGAGGAAATTCCAGGGTAGAGTCCAGTCTCTTGGTATCACAGGTGCATTGTCCAATGGGGCATAGGAAGGGGAGTAATGGCAGTTCAGGGTGGACAGGGTGACAGAGTGGGACAGAAGGGTGACAATCAGGAGAGTCTTATTTCCTGCCGGGGGTCTAGGCCATGTTCTCTGTCTTCTGCCTGGATCGGAGGAACTGTTTGCAGTGTGGTTCTCCTTCTGCAGGGGGTGGGGTGCTGGTGGTCTGTTGGTCCTGAGGTGGGGCCTCCTGTCCACTAGCACCGGCAGAGGTGGATGGCTATTTACCTCTTTGGCTTGTGTCAGGCGCCCGTTGTTGTGCCACTGCCTCCCTCATGGGCTTGGCCATGTCAGCCAGCACCCCTGCAATGGTGACCAGGATGATGTAGATGCTAGTTAGGTCATCCCTGATCCCCAGGTACTGTCCTTCCTGCAGCCGCTGGGTCTCCTGCAACTTGGCCAGTATCTGGCCCATCGTCTCCTGGGAATGGTAGCATGCTCCCAGGATATTGGAGAGTGCCTCGTGGAGAGTGGGTTCCCTGGGCCTGTCCTCCCCCTGTCGCACAGCAGTCCTCCCAGCTTCCCTGTTGTCCTGGGCCTCTGTCCCCTGAACCATGTGCCCACTGCCACTGACCCCAGGTCCCTGATCGTCCTGTGTTTGTGGGGTTGCCTGGGGTCCCTGTAGTGGTGGACACACTGCTGATTGATGTGTCCTGGGGACAGTGGCATGTGCCCGCTGGGTGGGTGCTGTGCTTGTGTTTCCTGAGAGGGGAGGCTCTGTGGTGGGTTGGGACTGTGTACCCAACTGTCCAGAGGTCCCTGATGGCCCAGGTTGGTCATCCTGATCCAGGAATGCAGAGCTGCTGGCGTCACTGTGGGTCTCTTCAGGGGGGGACTGGATGTAGCTGGCACCTCCTCTCCGGTGACGTTGAGTATGGGTCCTGTGGGGATGCAAATGCAGTGTTGATGTATCTGCGTGTGCCATCTTGTGCATGGGTGTGTTTCCTTGTATGGTTGTGATTTCCCTGTCAGCTTGGCCTTGTGTGAGTGGTGATTTTGTGGCCTGGGTGAGTTTCTCTACTGGGCATGCTGTGGTGATGGGTGTCCATGCAGGTCTGTGTTGGCGGTGCATGCTTGGTGTTGCATGCAAGGCTTGGTATTGGGACGGTTGGGTTGTGATAGTGTTGTATATGTGAAGTGGTGGAGGGATGGGGGTGAGGCTAGGGGTAGGAGTTTGTGATGGCATGCTGGTAGGGGGGGCAAAAGTAGTAAAGATTTGACTTACCAGAGTCCAGTCCTCCTGCTACTCCTGCGAGGCCTTCAGGATGCATGATCGCCAAGACTTGCTCCTCCCATGTTGTTAGTTGTGGGGGAGAAGGTGGGGCTCCACCGCCAGTCCTCTGTACAGCAATCTGGTGTCTGGATACCACGGAACGTACATTCCCCCGTAGGTCGTTCCACCTCTTCCTGATGTCATCCCGTGTTCTTGGATGCTGTCCCACTGCATTAACCCTGTTGACAATTCTGCACCATAGCTCCATCTTCCTTGCAATGGAGGTGTGCTGCACCTGTGACCCGAATAGCTGTGGCTCTACCTGGACGATTTCCTCCACCATGACCCTGAGCTCCTCCTCAGAGAACCTTGGGTGTCGTTGAGGTGCCATGATCTAAGGTCTGTGGTTTTGGGTGCCCTTCTTATACCAAATTTCTCCTTTGAAGTAGGCCTACCTCAAAGTAATGTCGCTTTTGAATGTGAAATCCTGCCTTGCCCAGGCCAGGCCCCAGACACTCACCAGGGGGTCGGAGACTGCATTGTGTGAGGACAGACACAGCCCTTTCAGGTGTGAGTGACCACTCCTACTCAGACCCCATTACACACTCACACACCCAGTCACTAACCCATTGAGAGACTCATGCACTCACTCACTGACCCACACAGAGGCTCGCAGACCCACTCAGACACTCACACACCCACTCACAAACCCACTCAGAGACCCACACACCAGTCACAGACCCATTCAGACTCACGCACTCAGAGGCTCACAGACCCACTTAGACACTCATGCACCCACTCAGAGACCCACTCAGACTCTCACACATACACTCATAGACCCACTCACACACCCACTCATTGAGACACTCACACCCACTGTCACACTTAGAGACAGCCTCTTACACTGACTTTCAGACCCAGATAGACACTTTCACACACACTTTCACATCCACATAGATCTCCTCTCACACCCACTGTCACACCTAGACCGACTGTCACACCCACTGTCACACTCGCAGCGCAAGGTAAGTATAGCTCGTGACTCACCATGCACTACTATTTACCCCAGATATTACGGCACTCATGGCAAATTTTATAATGCCAATAAAAATATCAAAGAAACATTAGAAGTCAAATTATTGAAAAAAAAAAACTGTATATGGTGGAAGCTCGAGGTATAGTTATCTTAGGCCGTGTGTTACAGATACTTGAAATAACTGCTGCATTTATTCTTTTTGAATATATTGACAACAGAAAAACCAAAAGACTACCGCACATTCCTATATTTTAGAGTGTTGTTAGGGTGCTCAAACATTCAAAACATGTCCGTTGTCAGGCATGTGTATTGGAACAAGAAACCTTGTACCAGCAAGTTAATTCTATTCAAAGAGAGAATGGAGCACACAGATAGTAATACTATTCCATAGGTGATGTTTGGATGGTTATGGCTCATTGAATATGTGAAAGAAACATGGTGTACAGTCCCATCACGGTGGTATCAATATAATGAGTATTCATTTAAGAATTGCAGAAGAGAATCATAGTTGCATAATTAAATAGTTCATAAACATAGTATTTAATGTAAAAATAGAAAATTGTGTTACAATGATTTTTTATAACAAGTCTTGAACAATATCACTCTAGTAACATAACAGATAGCCTATTTGTAGATTAAATAAATGTACCAACACAAATAAATGTCATAACAACCATCGGGTGATTATCACCTAAAGAGGGAACATATACAGTCCCATAAATTGATGAAATACATAAGATTGTCCAATTGACAGATTGAAAAACTGAAAGATAGTGTCTTCATCCAATTGAAAAATGATAATTCAGTTCATCCGAGTTCAGCCGACACGTGTTTCGTCCTCTAAGGGACTTTTTCAAGGCTGATAAGAGACAAAAATTCAAACAGTTTGTTTCTACCCCTGCTAACATTAGAGTCAAAGGTAGTATACCTATAAACATAGGAAGTGTCTCAAAATAGATAGGCATAGTAGTGAAATTATTTGTGTCTTAAAAATGTGAAAACCACCATGATATTGTTAATAGATATTTTCAAATCCCAGGTGTGTGACACAAACAGAAACCGAGATTCCAAAGATTGGTATTTAGTGACTTAAAATTAATATACGTCGAAAAGTAATGATGGAGGAAAATGAAAAACAGTGCGAATCCCAAATTTGTGATGAAGGAGACACCAATAGGCAGCAGAAGATTAGTGTATATCCATTGTACTATATTGTAAAAGGCCAAGAATAGGTGATGTTTACCCCAATATATTCGTGATAGTGCCTAATAGTTCATTACATTTTAGACTATGTGCCCAGATATATATATTGACGACTAGAGGATACATTAGGTTCTATACCTTCAGGTTTCCAATACTTTTAAAATGTCTTAGTAGTCTTCATTGTTTGAGGTAGAGAATGTAAGTCAAAGGTTGTTGAGAAGTAACTGAGATTCTGTAAAAGGAAAGATTAAAAGTATTCTTAAATTCAAGAAAAAAGTGAAAGACCTATGGGGAATAAGTTATTGAGTGGTAGTGTGTCCAATCACTGACTGACCTGTGATAAAAATCTCTTAAGTTGAAAGTCATAAGATAGGGTTTCAGGGTAGTCCCGGCATCCTAGAAAGTGGTGCCTAGCGTAAAGCAAAGAGAAGAAAAGTTGCACTAAATAATTCGTAGAAAAGAAAAGTGAGAACAAGACTCCAAAAAAACGTAAATATACGTGGAGTGTCTGAGTAAGGACGACAGATGAAAATCCTACATATCATGGGAACTGGCAGTATCTATGGGAGAAATCCCATGTGGCGCCTAACCCCCCTCGTTGTTTATAAGTAATGCTTGCTGTCCCCTAGTGATCATTTTGTAGTGCTTAAGGCCAAGGCCCAGCTACTCGTTATATTGTTGTTACGGCAAGAGGAAAAAATGGATACGAGGACTCTTATCTTTGAGTCAGCGTCCTCATGTGTGAAAATATGCAAAGAAAAAGTCAAGTGAAAAATTCACAAGTAAGTTTTTACGATAAAGACAGCCGATATTAAAATCGTAAAGGTCCTATGGTAGTGCCCGGAGGGTGCCCGCATATCGTCCGCCCCCCCCGTTACCTGTGTGAACGGTATGCTGTACGGCAATTAATCCTTCGGTGGCAGTGATCACCAGTACGTTAACAGTGAGTATCGTATATAAAAGTAAGGGAAAGCAAAGAAGGACACATCTTTGAAAAGGGCGTTACCACGTATGGGTAGCCATTGCGAAGGAGACGGCCATCTTAGAAACAGCAATTTGTGATTTAAAACAATGAAGTGGTTTACAAAACATGCGATCCTTCCATACAGTCCAGAATGTATAGAGAACGACGTAAATTATAATTAGTCTATCTTACAAGGAGTTATCACAGGCAAGACCAATAAACGCCAACAGGGCTCGTAAGTTACCCCGCGGCAAAAGAATAAAAACGAAATCAGGCGAAGTGTTAGAACCGAACTCCCCAATGGACAATGTAGTTATTTAGTTAGAGAAGGAGTCTGTGCTTCTAAAAAGGGCGATGTAAGCCCAAAGTCAATAAAACTGGGGAAGTGTTGACGGAAAGAGTAGAACGCGCTCACTAAGTCAAGGGATAAGTGGAAGCCATCTTTGGTGTCTTAAATTGAAAGATCATTGTGAGGATTGCCAAAAAGTATAATATGGCTGGGAAAAAGTGAGATCAAAAGGGGGGTTCTTGAAAATACCTCTTAAATCATGATAAATCAATAATACCACTACTTTAGTAGTGATGAGCGAAACCTGACATATTAACCTATCAATTTGAGAGAAGCAAGTCATGAAATGTCATGACATACGTCATTATTCATTGAGGGGAAAGGAGTATAGTATCCAATACATCTACTCCTAGTCGTCAATAAGATGTAATAATATAGTGTGTGGGTGGAGGAATCAGGTATTCATATAGTATAAAGTAGTCCCCTGAATTGATGAGGGGTTGGTTTTGATTCCCTGTTAGATGAGGAAAATATCATAAGTAATCACGATCATGCAACATTGAGTAACACATTGTGTAACCTTTGGTTTTTAAGCGAGTATATATATATATATATATATATACATATATATATATATATATATATATATATATATATATATATGTAAACAATTGAACTTTTTTGTTAACAAGGAGGTGACTTCATTTACCAATTTCAATTGACATACTGGACCCCCCCTTATAAGTCCCTAGTATATGGTACCTAGGTACACAGGGCATTGGGGTTCCAGGAGATCCATATGGGCTGCAGCATTTCTTTTGCCACCCATAGGGAGCTCAGACAAACCCTTACACAGGACTGCCATTGAAGCCTGCGTGAAATAATGCACACGTTATTTCACAGCTATTTTCACTGCACTTAAGAAACTTATAAGTCATTATGGGGGTGATTCTAACTTTGGCGGGTGGCGGAGGCCGCCCGCCAAAGTTCCCCCAACAGAATACCGCTACGCGGTCAGAAGACCGCCGCGGTTATTTTGTGTTTCCCGCTGGGCTGGCGGGCGACCGCCAGAAGGCCGCCCGCCATCCCAGCGGGAAACCCCTTAAACACGAGGAAGCCGGCTCCGAATGGAGCCGGCGGAGTGCGAAGGGTGCGACGGGTGCAGTAGCACCCGTCGCGATTTTCAGTGTCTGCAATGCAGACACTGAAAATCTTTTAGGGGCCCTCTTACGGGGGGCCCCTGCAGTGCCCATGCCATTGGCATGGGCACTGCAGGGGCCCCCAGGGGCCCCAGGACACCCCTCACCGCCATCCTGTCACGACCGCCAGGAACAGGATGGCGGTGAGGGGGTCGGAATCCCCATGGCGGCGCAGCTTGCCATGGAGGATTCCTCAGGGCAGCGGAAAACCGGCGGGAGACCGCCGGTTTTCCGTTTCTGACCGCGGCTGTACCGCCGCGGTCAGAATGCCCTTGGGAGCACCGCCAGCCTGTTGGCGGTGCTCCCGCGGTCCCCGGCCCTGGCGGTCAATGACCGCCAGGGTCGGAATGACCGCCTATATGTCTAACCTTCACTTGCTGATGGTTTGGTGCAAAGTTACTAAGTGTGAGGGCACCCTTGCACTAGCAAAGGTGCTCCGACATAGTTCAGGGCCACTTCCCCAGACTTTGTGAGTGCGGGGACACCATTTCACGTGTGCACTACATATAGGTCAATACCTATAGGTAGCTTCACAATGGTAACTCCGAATATGGCCATGTAACATGCCTAAGATCATGGAATTGTCCCCCATTCAAAATGTGGTACTGGGGAGCCAATTCCATGCATCCTGGGGTCTCCATCATGGACCCCCAGTACTGCCAAACCAGCTCTCTGAGGCTTGCACTGCAGCTACAGCTGCTGCCACCTCACAGCTCAGTCCCAGGAAGGCAGAACAAAACATTTCCTCTGAGTGCAGGGTGTTACACCCTCTACCTTTGGAAATAGGTGTTACAGGCTGGGGAGGGGTAGTCTCCCCCAGCCTCTGGAAATGCTTTGAAGGGCACAGATGTGCCCTCCTTGCATAAACCAGTCTACACCGGTTCAGGGATCCCTTCTTCCCTGCTCTGGCAGGAAACTGGACAAAGAAAAGGGGAGTGACCACTCCTCTGTCCATCACCACCCTAGGGGTGGTTCCCAGAGCTCCTCCAGTGTGTCCCAGACTTCGGCCATCTTGCTTTGCAAGGTGTGGGGCACTCTGGAGGGCTCCCGAGCAGCCTGTGCCAGCAGGTAACAGCAGAGACCCCTCCTGATAGGTCCATACCTGATAAGGTAGCTGATCCCCATTTCAGGGATATTTATGGTCTCTCCTGTGGGTTCTCTTCAGATTCTACTTGCTAGTTTCCTCTGCAACAATTTCAGACTCTTCTGACCTTGGATCAACCACAGCCTGCTCCAAGAAACGCTGTAACTGCAACAAAGTGTCTACAAGAGACACTTTTCTTCAGCAACCTCAGCTCCAAGTCAGCAACTGCAACAGTTTCCATGGTGTGCACGCTCTGGGGACTCCCTGTCTTCATCCTGTACCAGAAGGACTGAAGAACTCTCCCGTTGAGTGACAGAGTCACTCCCCTGCTCCAAGCAGGCACCTTTCAAGACGATGACCAGTACCCTGGGACTCCTCTCACAACACTGAGCATGCTCCTAAGGACACAGACGGTGGACATCATCGACATAAACTGTCCTGAGGTCCTGCTGATGCAATTTGGAGGAGGTAAGACCTTGCCTTCCGTGAGAGCGATGGTACCCCTGTATATTGTGTCTTCTTCGCCTCCTGAGGCCTCTGAGCATTCTTTGCAAAATTTCTTCATGTACAGCCTGGCCCAGTTCCCCAGCACTCTATCCTGTGATGCTCAACTCGCTGAGTTGTTCTCTGGCGGCGTGGGACCTCCTTTTGTTGTGCTGCATCAAACGTGTTTTGCACCTCCTTGGAACCCAGATCCTGCGACTCCTGGGGGTGTTGCCTGGCATCCTGAGGGCTCTCTAAAGTGCTGAGATCCTCCTTTTCCTCTTCAGACAGAGATGAGGCCCCCAGGTCTCTCCTGGGTCCATCCAGCGCCATTTTGATGGTAAACGCACTTTTGTCGTAGCCAAGGCGTGTTGGTGCCTTCTGATATGAAATCTCATCTGAAACAATCTTCACGCCATGGGCCATCTTTTGCATCATGCAGGAACCCGCTGGTATCTTCCTAGGGTGCATTTCTGCAGTCTTTGACTAACAAGGGACTCTTCTTTTGCACCCTCTTCTGGGTTGGCAGGGACTCCTGTCCTCCCTGGAACCTCTTTCGACTTCTGGACTTATAGTACTTTACTCCTGCTTTTCTGGGCTCTGGGGTGGGGTAATTCACTTACCTTTACTGTATTCTTACTCTCCCAGCAATTCTGCACACACTACACTTGTCTGGGGGGAATTTGTGATTCACATTCCACTTTCCTAGTATATGGTTTGTGTTGCCCCTAGACCTATTTTCTCCCACTGCATTCTATAGGATTTCCTATTGTTTGCATTGTTCTATGACTATTTACTTGTCTCATTTTGGTGTTTAGTGTATATATTGTGCATAATACTTACCTCCAGAAGGAGTATTGTCTCTAAGATATTTTTGGTACTGTGTCACCCAAAATAAATACCTTAATTTTTGGTAACACTGAGGATTGTCTTTACTTGTGTATAAGTACTGTGCAACTATAAGTGGTATTGCATGAGCCTTGCATGTCTCCTAGTTCAGCCTAAGCTGCTCTGCTACAGCTTCCTCTATCAGCCTAAGCTGCTAGAACACTACTACTTCACTAATAAAGGGTAACTGGACCTCGTATAAGGTGTAAGTACCCAAGGTACCCACTACTAGCCAGGCCAGCCTCCTACAGAGATGCAGTGTCTTCTGAGTTAGCGATGATGGGACCCTTTTGGATCCTGATGGACTCCTTAGAATAGAACAGCTGTACCCCCAAACAACCATGCCAGAGCTACCCAATACAGGGATTCCCCCTGGCACCCATTGGGAGGTGGGCCTTGGCAAACTGGGGCCATGTACTGGTCCCTATACCAGCCCACCATCCCCCGTATCCCCAGGGCCGTGTGATGGAGTACACCGGCTGGCTATGGACAATCGCGGTAGCGGGCGTCCCCAGCCTTCCAGTAGTGACCGTAGTACCCCTACCCCGGATTGAGCAAAAATGCTTAAACAATCCAATTCTATCCCGAATTCACCTACACATCTTCTTGATGCCAATGTTGTCTACCAGTCTTTTTGTGGCCAAACATGACTCCTCCTCTGCCACAGTCCTGGATGGTTTCCCGACCAACCAGGCCTCCCCCCCAGATTCTGTTAGTGGGACTGTAGCTAATGCCATCACGGGCTTCAAAACAGACTTATTGCCCCGTAGGCTAATCCAAAAAATGAACATTATACACATCCCCCTTAGAAGAGAAATGGTCTGTTTTTCCTGCACTGTCTGTAACCCTGGTTCTGGGCAGAAGTTGGCTTCGACAGCTAATGGCAGCGTGACCCCTTCTTCAGCTTGGCAAGTGGCGGAATAGTTTGGTCCTTTGCAGGGGTTGGCGGCACACTGGTTGGCCTGACGGGTGCCCCTTTGAGCCTCTGGGAGTTGGAGGTACCACAGCAGACGCCGACTTGGTGGCTGAGGTGCTGGCCTGGGTTCTGGACACCGAGGGGAAGGACAGGGGAGGGGTAGGGAAGAGGTCAATGTTTGCCAGGAAAAGCTTTTTTAGACAGACTGGGTCGGGAAGAGGGAGAGGGTTTGGGAGTGGAGGAAGAGGGAATGGTGGTAGGAGGTGTCTGTCTGCTGAGCTTGGGTGAAGGTGCATGTGCTGGATGCTGTTGTGAGCTGGATGGCTGTTAGGTGGGTGGGTGCCTGCGTTTGTGTACTTTTGGAGGAGGGGTCACAGACACATTGAGAGAGGACACGGGGGACGTGTGAATGGATGTGGGGTGGTGAGTGCCACTGAGGGGTGAGTAGTGATGAGCGTGCTGGTGATGGAGATATTGGATGAGGATGTAGTGCATGCAGGTGTGAGTGGAGACGCTACTGGGAGGGAGTTGGATGAGGAGGAGGAGGGGGACACAGTGGAGGCAGTGGATGTTGGTGTGTCTGCATGGGTATGGTGCATGTGTGAGTGCCTGTTGGATGATGTGTGGTGCTTGTGTTTGTCTGAACCACTTCTGTGTGTTGATTTGAGTGAATGCTGGTCTGAAGGTGTGCTTAGGATAGGCTGGGGTTGAGGGGATTGGGACTGGGTAGAGGAAGTTGGAGGGGAGAGGCTAGACACAGGGACAATGGCTGCCATCAGTGCGGAGGCCAGAGCCTGAAATGCTCTCTGTTGGGCCGCCATGCCAGAGTGAATGCCCTCCAGGTATGCATTTGTTTGTTGCAAATGCCTTGCTACACCCTGGATGGCATTCAGTATGGTTGACTGCCCAACAGAGAGGGATCTCAGGAGGTCAATAGCCTCCTCACTGAGGACAGCAAGGCTGACTGGGGCAGGGCCTGAGTTGCCTAGGGAGAAGGAGATGCCCACCCTCCTGGGTGAGCGGCACGGGAAACATGCTGAGGGGCTGCTGGGAGGGCGGTGCTGGTAGGGGGGTGGCGGCTGTACCTGTTGTTGGGGTGGGCACAGAGGTGTCCGCCACCACCAGGGAGATTCCATCAGAAGAGGAGTCGCTGTCTGTGGTCTCCCCTCCTGTCCCCGTCGTGGTGTTCCCCTCGCCCTCCGTCCCACTGGTGCCCTCACCCTCGGTGGATTCGGCATCCAGGCCCATGTGGGATGCAGGTCCCTCTGTCACCGGTCCTCAGCCAGATGATGTTAGTGCACACAAGCACAGGGTGACAAAATAAAAAGGGGAGAATAGACAGAGGATACACTTGGTCAATGCCAGCAACACCACTACTGTTGGCGGACACAGCACACAGGGAGCAGCCCTATGCACTAGGCCATGCCCAACCAGTTACTAAGATAGTCACCAGCCCATGGGGTACAATGCCTAACGCCATCAGCTGCACACCAGAAACCCACAGGACCCTGCCCAGTAGTAGATGCCCACTAACACTATTGGGGTAGGAGTGCTTCAGAGCCTGCCCGACAAGGGACCTACCCTGCCATCTTCGCCCTGGCATAGGGGCACCCATATCCCACATCCCCCACCCAGGTACCTCTTAACACGCGCAAAGTCAGGAGCCAGATTCTGTACTCAGCCCCTTGTGGCTGGAGTGATGCCTTCAAGCGCCCATCCAACTCCGGATAGGCCACCGCCAGGATGCGGAACATCAGGGGGGTCCTGGCGCAATGGGCACCCCTTCCTCATTTGGAGTCCAGCCCCAGCTGGGCCTCCACCGTCTTCTTTGCCCAGCGACACAGGTCCTCCCACCTCTTGCGGCAGTGGGTGCTCCACCTGGCAAAGACCCCCAAGATCTGCACCTCCTTGGCGATGGCACGCCAAATACCCTTCTTCTGGTGGGAGCTGACCTGCAGGGAAAAGACAGCAGATAAGGGAATTAGTCATCCGTCCGGACCGTCAGACTCATGGCCCACCAGATCCCTCCCATCCCCTGACGCACATACATTGTCCACCTTACATGCTGCACTCTGGCCAGGACGCCTCTGCCACCACCTCTACATGTGGCTTACATACACAGCACTCCATACATTGATGGGCCACACATCAAGCTCACAGTGCACTCAACTGTTTGTCTGGAGGACCGTAGAGTAACATGTACTGTGTTAGGACCTCATCCACCAGTTTCTCCAACTCCTCTGCAGTGAAGGCATGGGCCCTTTCCCCAGACACATTAGCCATTGTCGCTTCCAGACACAGGTCACAGCAGCACTTGCAGTGTAGGTCCTCTCCTGTTGAAGGTCAGGTAGCAAGTGAGTGGATAGATAGAAAATGGTGGTCATATCCGCGGTGGTGCGTACCGTTACTGCCAGCGTACATCGCCATTGGCTCCTGGAACCCATAGGGCCCAATGATAACCAATGCGAAGTTGCGTCTCAGCAATTACCTCATTTCCACTCGTTCCTCCTCACAGGTCAGGCATCCGCCATTTCAGGTGGGCACAGGGCATGGCACCTAACTGCATCAGAGCAGACATTGGCACGGCAACTGACAGTCGGGTTAAAATTTTGTTTCTGTAAAGTAAACAAGTCATCATTAGTGCAATAGATGTGGGAATATGACCCTCTGCTCACCGTTCTCTTCCATAGGCTTCAACCGCTGAGGCTGAATATGAGATGGTGGTGTACAGACCCCAGGTGGACCTTGCGACAATGGAGGACAGACACATTATCATTACATACAGACTTGTTCGGGCCACAAACCAAGAACTGTGTGCCCAATTGGAGCCAGACCTGATGTCAGCTATCCACCAGCCCCTCTAGTGCAGGTCCTGGCAGGTGGTTCCTGCCAAACAACAGTGGCCATGGCATCAGGAATGTATCAGCCAATGTTCTCCAACGTGTTGACCAGAGTGTTGTCTGCCCTGCTGAAACACATGTGCAGCTACATCGTGTTCCCCCAGGTGGAGGATTTGGCCTCAGTGAAAGCTGACTTTTATGCCCTGGGTCATATCCCCAAGATCACTGGTGCCATTGATGGTACACATGTGGCATTTGTTCCCCACAGGAGAAATGAACAAGTTTTCAGGAATAGAAAAAGCTATCACTCTATGAATGTGTAGATGGTGTGTTTGGCGGAACAGTACATCTCCCATGTACCATCTCCCAAGTGCCAAATATCCTGGCTCTGTGCATGACGCCTTTATCTTGAGGAATAGCAGCATCCCATATGTGATGGGCCAACTCCAGAGGCACCGGGTGTGGCTAATAGGTGAGCCAAAGGTCCCCTCCCAGTATAAGTTGGTGTCTGGGTATGGGGTTGTTCCTAAGGGTTAGTGTGTGTCTAACAGTTGTCCCTTGATATTTGCAGGTGACTTTGGTTACCCCAACCTCTCATGGCTACTGACCCCAGTGAAGAATGCCAGGACAAGGGCAGAGGACGGTTACAATGAGGCAAATGGGCATACAAGGAGGATTATTGAAAGGACCTTCGGCCTCCTGAAGGCCAGGTTCCAGTGCCTCCATCTGACAGGTGGCTCCCTGTACTACTCACTCAAGAAGGTATCCCAGATCATGGTTGAATCTTGCACAACTGGCCTTGAGATGCCAGGTGCCTTTTCTGCAGGAGGATGTGCCTGGAGATGGTCTTGTGGCAGCTGTGGAGCCTGTGGACAGTGAGGAAGATGAGGCAGACGAAGAAGATGTTGACAACAGAATCAATATAAATCAGCAGTACTTCCAGTGACACACAGGTAAGACACTGTAAGTTCACTTTACATTTCTGTTTTGTGTTGGACATTGTACATGGCAGACTGATTTCCCTATGTCTATGGCCACTTACTGTACCCTTAGGCATCTCTATTTTCATATCTCTGTGCCCCACTCTGGATCCTGCTATGTGTACTCCTGCCCACCAAAGGTCATTGCAAAGTATATTTCACTGTACATTTGAGTTTCAATGCTTTGATAATGTTGTACTAATACATTTGTGAATCATTTGACAGACTCCAGATTAGTATTTGTTCCAAGGGTGTTTATTTAGGTGCTCATAAGTAGAAGGGGATGTGCAATGGGCTGGGCTGATGGTGGAGGAAATTCCAGGGTAGAGTCCAGTCTCTTGGTATCACAGGTGCATTGTCCAATGGGGCATAGGAAGGGGAGTAATGGCAGTTCAGGGTGGACAGGGTGACAGAGTGGGACAGAAGGGTGACAATCAGGAGAGTCTTATTTCCTGCCGGGGGTCTAGGCCATGTTCTCTGTCTTCTGCCTGGATCGGAGGAACTGTTTGCAGTGTGGTTCTCCTTCTGCAGGGGGTGGGGTGCTGGTGGTCTGTTGGTCCTGAGGTGGGGCCTCCTGTCCACTAGCACCGGCAGAGGTGGATGGCTATTTACCTCTTTGGCTTGTGTCAGGCGCCCGTTGTTGTGCCACTGCCTCCCTCATGGGCTTGGCCATGTCAGCCAGCACCCCTGCAATGGTGACCAGGATGATGTAGATGCTAGTTAGGTCATCCCTGATCCCCAGGTACTGTCCTTCCTGCAGCCGCTGGGTCTCCTGCAACTTGGCCAGTATCTGGCCCATCGTCTCCTGGGAATGGTAGCATGCTCCCAGGATATTGGAGAGTGCCTCGTGGAGAGTGGGTTCCCTGGGCCTGTCCTCCCCCTGTCGCACAGCAGTCCTCCCAGCTTCCCTGTTGTCCTGGGCCTCTGTCCCCTGAACCATGTGCCCACTGCCACTGACCCCAGGTCCCTGATCGTCCTGTGTTTGTGGGGTTGCCTGGGGTCCCTGTAGTGGTGGACACACTGCTGATTGATGTGTCCTGGGGACAGTGGCATGTGCCCGCTGGGTGGGTGCTGTGCTTGTGTTTCCTGAGAGGGGAGGCTCTGTGGTGGGTTGGGACTGTGTACCCAACTGTCCAGAGGTCCCTGATGGCCCAGGTTGGTCATCCTGATCCAGGAATGCAGAGCTGCTGGCGTCACTGTGGGTCTCTTCAGGGGGGGACTGGATGTAGCTGGCACCTCCTCTCCGGTGACGTTGAGTATGGGTCCTGTGGGGATGCAAATGCAGTGTTGATGTATCTGCGTGTGCCATCTTGTGCATGGGTGTGTTTCCTTGTATGGTTGTGATTTCCCTGTCAGCTTGGCCTTGTGTGAGTGGTGATTTTGTGGCCTGGGTGAGTTTCTCTACTGGGCATGCTGTGGTGATGGGTGTCCATGCAGGTCTGTGTTGGCGGTGCATGCTTGGTGTTGCATGCAAGGCTTGGTATTGGGACGGTTGGGTTGTGATAGTGTTGTATATGTGAAGTGGTGGAGGGATGGGGGTGAGGCTAGGGGTAGGAGTTTGTGATGGCATGCTGGTAGGGGGGGCAAAAGTAGTAAAGATTTGACTTACCAGAGTCCAGTCCTCCTGCTACTCCTGCGAGGCCTTCAGGATGCATGATCGCCAAGACTTGCTCCTCCCATGTTGTTAGTTGTGGGGGAGAAGGTGGGGCTCCACCGCCAGTCCTCTGTACAGCAATCTGGTGTCTGGATACCACGGAACGTACATTCCCCCGTAGGTCGTTCCACCTCTTCCTGATGTCATCCCGTGTTCTTGGATGCTGTCCCACTGCATTAACCCTGTTGACAATTCTGCACCATAGCTCCATCTTCCTTGCAATGGAGGTGTGCTGCACCTGTGACCCGAATAGCTGTGGCTCTACCTGGACGATTTCCTCCACCATGACCCTGAGCTCCTCCTCAGAGAACCTTGGGTGTCGTTGAGGTGCCATGATCTAAGGTCTGTGGTTTTGGGTGCCCTTCTTATACCAAATTTCTCCTTTGAAGTAGGCCTACCTCAAAGTAATGTCGCTTTTGAATGTGAAATCCTGCCTTGCCCAGGCCAGGCCCCAGACACTCACCAGGGGGTCGGAGACTGCATTGTGTGAGGACAGACACAGCCCTTTCAGGTGTGAGTGACCACTCCTACTCAGACCCCATTACACACTCACACACCCAGTCACTAACCCATTGAGAGACTCATGCACTCACTCACTGACCCACACAGAGGCTCGCAGACCCACTCAGACACTCACACACCCACTCACAAACCCACTCAGAGACCCACACACCAGTCACAGACCCATTCAGACTCACGCACTCAGAGGCTCACAGACCCACTTAGACACTCATGCACCCACTCAGAGACCCACTCAGACTCTCACACATACACTCATAGACCCACTCACACACCCACTCATTGAGACACTCACACCCACTGTCACACTTAGAGACAGCCTCTTACACTGACTTTCAGACCCAGATAGACACTTTCACACACACTTTCACATCCACATAGATCTCCTCTCACACCCACTGTCACACCTAGACCGACTGTCACACCCACTGTCACACTCGCAGCGCAAGGTAAGTATAGCTCGTGACTCACCATGCACTACTATTTACCCCAGATATTACGGCACTCATGGCAAATTTTATAATGCCAATAAAAATATCAAAGAAACATTAGAAGTCAAATTATTGAAAAAAAAAAACTGTATATGGTGGAAGCTCGAGGTATAGTTATCTTAGGCCGTGTGTTACAGATACTTGAAATAACTGCTGCATTTATTCTTTTTGAATATATTGACAACAGAAAAACCAAAAGACTACCGCACATTCCTATATTTTAGAGTGTTGTTAGGGTGCTCAAACATTCAAAACATGTCCGTTGTCAGGCATGTGTATTGGAACAAGAAACCTTGTACCAGCAAGTTAATTCTATTCAAAGAGAGAATGGAGCACACAGATAGTAATACTATTCCATAGGTGATGTTTGGATGGTTATGGCTCATTGAATATGTGAAAGAAACATGGTGTACAGTCCCATCACGGTGGTATCAATATAATGAGTATTCATTTAAGAATTGCAGAAGAGAATCATAGTTGCATAATTAAATAGTTCATAAACATAGTATTTAATGTAAAAATAGAAAATTGTGTTACAATGATTTTTTATAACAAGTCTTGAACAATATCACTCTAGTAACATAACAGATAGCCTATTTGTAGATTAAATAAATGTACCAACACAAATAAATGTCATAACAACCATCGGGTGATTATCACCTAAAGAGGGAACATATACAGTCCCATAAATTGATGAAATACATAAGATTGTCCAATTGACAGATTGAAAAACTGAAAGATAGTGTCTTCATCCAATTGAAAAATGATAATTCAGTTCATCCGAGTTCAGCCGACACGTGTTTCGTCCTCTAAGGGACTTTTTCAAGGCTGATAAGAGACAAAAATTCAAACAGTTTGTTTCTACCCCTGCTAACATTAGAGTCAAAGGTAGTATACCTATAAACATAGGAAGTGTCTCAAAATAGATAGGCATAGTAGTGAAATTATTTGTGTCTTAAAAATGTGAAAACCACCATGATATTGTTAATAGATATTTTCAAATCCCAGGTGTGTGACACAAACAGAAACCGAGATTCCAAAGATTGGTATTTAGTGACTTAAAATTAATATACGTCGAAAAGTAATGATGGAGGAAAATGAAAAACAGTGCGAATCCCAAATTTGTGATGAAGGAGACACCAATAGGCAGCAGAAGATTAGTGTATATCCATTGTACTATATTGTAAAAGGCCAAGAATAGGTGATGGTTACCCCAATATATTCGTGATAGTGCCTAATAGTTCATTACATTTTAGACTATGTGCCCAGATATATATATTGACGACTAGAGGATACATTAGGTTCTATACCTTCAGGTTTCCAATACTTTTAAAATGTCTTAGTAGTCTTCATTGTTTGAGGTAGAGAATGTAAGTCAAAGGTTGTTGAGAAGTAACTGAGATTCTGTGAAAGGAAAGATTAAAAGTATTCTTAAATTCAAGAAAAAAGTGAAAGACCTATGGGGAATAAGTTATTGAGTGGTAGTGTGTCCAATCACTGACTGACCTGTGATAAAAATCTCTTAAGTTGAAAGTCATAAGATAGGGTTTCAGGGTAGTCCCGGCATCCTAGAAAGTGGTGCCTAGCGTAAAGCAAAGAGAAGAAAAGTTGCACTAAATAATTCGTAGAAAAGAAAAGTGAGAACAAGACTCCAAAAAAACGTAAATATACGTGGAGTGTCTGAGTAAGGACGACAGATGAAAATCCTACATATCATGGGAACTGGCAGTATCTATGGGAGAAATCCCATGTGGCGCCTAACCCCCCTCGTTGTTTATAAGTAATGCTTGCTGTCCCCTAGTGATCATTTTGTAGTGCTTAAGGCCAAGGCCCAGCTACTCGTTATATTGTTGTTACGGCAAGAGGAAAAAATGGATACGAGGACTCTTATCTTTGAGTCAGCGTCCTCATGTGTGAAAATATGCAAAGAAAAAGTCAAGTGAAAAATTCACAAGTAAGTTTTTACGATAAAGACAGCCGATATTAAAATCGTAAAGGTCCTATGGTAGTGCCCGGAGGGTGCCCGCATATCGTCCGCCCCCCCCGTTACCTGTGTGAACGGTATGCTGTACGGCAATTAATCCTTCGGTGGCAGTGATCACCAGTACGTTAACAGTGAGTATCGTATATAAAAGTAAGGGAAAGCAAAGAAGGACACATCTTTGAAAAGGGCGTTACCACGTATGGGTAGCCATTGCGAAGGAGACGGCCATCTTAGAAACAGCAATTTGTGATTTAAAACAATGAAGTGGTTTACAAAACATGCGATCCTTCCATACAGTCCAGAATGTATAGAGAACGACGTAAATTATAATTAGTCTATCTTACAAGGAGTTATCACAGGCAAGACCAATAAACGCCAACAGGGCTCGTAAGTTACCCCGCGGCAAAAGAATAAAAACGAAATCAGGCGAAGTGTTAGAACCGAACTCCCCAATGGACAATGTAGTTATTTAGTTAGAGAAGGAGTCTGTGCTTCTAAAAAGGGCGATGTAAGCCCAAAGTCAATAAAACTGGGGAAGTGTTGACGGAAAGAGTAGAACGCGCTCACTAAGTCAAGGGATAAGTGGAAGCCATCTTTGGTGTCTTAAATTGAAAGATCATTGTGAGGATTGCCAAAAAGTATAATATGGCTGGGAAAAAGTGAGATCAAAAGGGGGGTTCTTGAAAATACCTCTTAAATCATGATAAATCAATAATACCACTACTTTAGTAGTGATGAGCGAAACCTGACATATTAACCTATCAATTTGAGAGAAGCAAGTCATGAAATGTCATGACATACGTCATTATTCATTGAGGGGAAAGGAGTATAGTATCCAATACATCTACTCCTAGTCGTCAATAAGATGTAATAATATAGTGTGTGGGTGGAGGAATCAGGTATTCATATAGTATAAAGTAGTCCCCTGAATTGATGAGGGGTTGGTTTTGATTCCCTGTTAGATGAGGAAAATATCATAAGTAATCACGATCATGCAACATTGAGTAACACATTGTGTAACCTTTGGTTTTTAAGCGAGTATATATATATATATATATATATATACATATATATATATATATATATATATATATATATATATATATATATGTAAACAATTGAACTTTTTTGTTAACAAGGAGGTGACTTCATTTACCAATTTCAATTGACATACTGGACCCCCCCTTATAAGTCCCTAGTATATGGTACCTAGGTACACAGGGCATTGGGGTTCCAGGAGATCCATATGGGCTGCAGCATTTCTTTTGCCACCCATAGGGAGCTCAGACAAACCCTTACACAGGACTGCCATTGAAGCCTGCGTGAAATAATGCACACGTTATTTCACAGCTATTTTCACTGCACTTAAGAAACTTATAAGTCATTATGGGGGTGATTCTAACTTTGGCGGGTGGCGGAGGCCGCCCGCCAAAGTTCCCCCAACAGAATACCGCTACGCGGTCAGAAGACCGCCGCGGTTATTTTGTGTTTCCCGCTGGGCTGGCGGGCGACCGCCAGAAGGCCGCCCGCCATCCCAGCGGGAAACCCCTTAAACACGAGGAAGCCGGCTCCGAATGGAGCCGGCGGAGTGCGAAGGGTGCGACGGGTGCAGTAGCACCCGTCGCGATTTTCAGTGTCTGCAATGCAGACACTGAAAATCTTTTAGGGGCCCTCTTACGGGGGGCCCCTGCAGTGCCCATGCCATTGGCATGGGCACTGCAGGGGCCCCCAGGGGCCCCAGGACACCCCTCACCGCCATCCTGTCACGACCGCCAGGAACAGGATGGCGGTGAGGGGGTCGGAATCCCCATGGCGGCGCAGCTTGCCATGGAGGATTCCTCAGGGCAGCGGAAAACCGGCGGGAGACCGCCGGTTTTCCGTTTCTGACCGCGGCTGTACCGCCGCGGTCAGAATGCCCTTGGGAGCACCGCCAGCCTGTTGGCGGTGCTCCCGCGGTCCCCGGCCCTGGCGGTCAATGACCGCCAGGGTCGGAATGACCGCCTATATGTCTAACCTTCACTTGCTGATGGTTTGGTGCAAAGTTACTAAGTGTGAGGGCACCCTTGCACTAGCAAAGGTGCTCCGACATAGTTCAGGGCCACTTCCCCAGACTTTGTGAGTGCGGGGACACCATTTCACGTGTGCACTACATATAGGTCAATACCTATAGGTAGCTTCACAATGGTAACTCCGAATATGGCCATGTAACATGCCTAAGATCATGGAATTGTCCCCCATTCAAAATGTGGTACTGGGGAGCCAATTCCATGCATCCTGGGGTCTCCATCATGGACCCCCAGTACTGCCAAACCAGCTCTCTGAGGCTTGCACTGCAGCTACAGCTGCTGCCACCTCACAGCTCAGTCCCAGGAAGGCAGAACAAAACATTTCCTCTGAGTGCAGGGTGTTACACCCTCTACCTTTGGAAATAGGTGTTACAGGCTGGGGAGGGGTAGTCTCCCCCAGCCTCTGGAAATGCTTTGAAGGGCACAGATGTGCCCTCCTTGCATAAACCAGTCTACACCGGTTCAGGGATCCCTTCTTCCCTGCTCTGGCAGGAAACTGGACAAAGAAAAGGGGAGTGACCACTCCTCTGTCCATCACCACCCTAGGGGTGGTTCCCAGAGCTCCTCCAGTGTGTCCCAGACTTCGGCCATCTTGCTTTGCAAGGTGTGGGGCACTCTGGAGGGCTCCCGAGCAGCCTGTGCCAGCAGGTAACAGCAGAGACCCCTCCTGATAGGTCCATACCTGATAAGGTAGCTGATCCCCATTTCAGGGATATTTATGGTCTCTCCTGTGGGTTCTCTTCAGATTCTACTTGCTAGTTTCCTCTGCAACAATTTCAGACTCTTCTGACCTTGGATCAACCACAGCCTGCTCCAAGAAACGCTGTAACTGCAACAAAGTGTCTACAAGAGACACTTTTCTTCAGCAACCTCAGCTCCAAGTCAGCAACTGCAACAGTTTCCATGGTGTGCACGCTCTGGGGACTCCCTGTCTTCATCCTGTACCAGAAGGACTGAAGAACTCTCCCGTTGAGTGACAGAGTCACTCCCCTGCTCCAAGCAGGCACCTTTCAAGACGATGACCAGTACCCTGGGACTCCTCTCACAACACTGAGCATGCTCCTAAGGACACAGACGGTGGACATCATCGACATAAACTGTCCTGAGGTCCTGCTGATGCAATTTGGAGGAGGTAAGACCTTGCCTTCCGTGAGAGCGATGGTACCCCTGTATATTGTGTCTTCTTCGCCTCCTGAGGCCTCTGAGCATTCTTTGCAAAATTTCTTCATGTACAGCCTGGCCCAGTTCCCCAGCACTCTATCCTGTGATGCTCAACTCGCTGAGTTGTTCTCTGGCGGCGTGGGACCTCCTTTTGTTGTGCTGCATCAAACGTGTTTTGCACCTCCTTGGAACCCAGATCCTGCGACTCCTGGGGGTGTTGCCTGGCATCCTGAGGGCTCTCTAAAGTGCTGAGATCCTCCTTTTCCTCTTCAGACAGAGATGAGGCCCCCAGGTCTCTCCTGGGTCCATCCAGCGCCATTTTGATGGTAAACGCACTTTTGTCGTAGCCAAGGCGTGTTGGTGCCTTCTGATATGAAATCTCATCTGAAACAATCTTCACGCCATGGGCCATCTTTTGCATCATGCAGGAACCCGCTGGTATCTTCCTAGGGTGCATTTCTGCAGTCTTTGACTAACAAGGGACTCTTCTTTTGCACCCTCTTCTGGGTTGGCAGGGACTCCTGTCCTCCCTGGAACCTCTTTCGACTTCTGGACTTATAGTACTTTACTCCTGCTTTTCTGGGCTCTGGGGTGGGGTAATTCACTTACCTTTACTGTATTCTTACTCTCCCAGCAATTCTGCACACACTACACTTGTCTGGGGGGAATTTGTGATTCACATTCCACTTTCCTAGTATATGGTTTGTGTTGCCCCTAGACCTATTTTCTCCCACTGCATTCTATAGGATTTCCTATTGTTTGCATTGTTCTATGACTATTTACTTGTCTCATTTTGGTGTTTAGTGTATATATTGTGCATAATACTTACCTCCAGAAGGAGTATTGTCTCTAAGATATTTTTGGTACTGTGTCACCCAAAATAAATACCTTAATTTTTGGTAACACTGAGGATTGTCTTTACTTGTGTATAAGTACTGTGCAACTATAAGTGGTATTGCATGAGCCTTGCATGTCTCCTAGTTCAGCCTAAGCTGCTCTGCTACAGCTTCCTCTATCAGCCTAAGCTGCTAGAACACTACTACTTCACTAATAAAGGGTAACTGGACCTCGTATAAGGTGTAAGTACCCAAGGTACCCACTACTAGCCAGGCCAGCCTCCTACAGAGATGCAGTGTCTTCTGAGTTAGCGATGATGGGACCCTTTTGGATCCTGATGGACTCCTTAGAATAGATTTCAGGTTTAGAATGTTGAGATGTGCAAAATCAAACTCTGTGTGTGGCATAGTTATTTATGAGTATCCCGGCTGGGGAGGACTCTACAGCAAAGTCTTCCCTACTTGAATGAAAATGGCATAATGCCAACGGGGACACATTTGGTAAAGGGACAGTACTCATACAAGAACGTGCTCATTGAATCTCGGACAATGTCAATATTTTTTCAGCGGATAAAAACTCACATCCTCATGATAGAGGATGGCATTCCAGCTTGCTACATCTAAGTAATTAGGCACATGGTAAGAACATGGGAAAGAGCTGTAAATAAATTTATGATGCTACACCTCTGCTGTTTGAGACCAATGAAGACTATCAGCCAGGATGTGGTGGTTATAAAGCCAAAGGTATAAGAGTTTCTGGCCAGAGGATGTCTTTATGACGTTGCTTAATTCTTCATCTTTGCAGAAGCAGAGGACAGCTTTGGTGTGAGACTTGGTAAGTTATACAGTAGTCTAAGTTATGACGTTGAAACCTGGGGTGAGTTCTCAGATGCCACACGTGACAGAGAAAAACAAAAGCAATGGTACGTTTCAAGTTATTGCAATTTATTACATGCCAAGACCCACCTGACTCTAGTGAAATGAGCACGCATATACCAAGGGAGGTCTTTCGCATGACCTGAGGTGTGGGGCAGTAGAGGCAGCTTTTCTCCCTATTGAGTGGCCTGTCAAGTAAACTAAAGTTTGTGGGAAGGAGTGATGGACAAATTGCACCCAATAACAGGTGGTCTACCCAGTGGTGTAACACAGAATGATGGGCCCCACTGGCTTTGGGGGCCCTGAATGGTTGGCCAACCCACTATGACACAGCGACTACAGGGACCTGTGCTACACACGTTGGGTTCTACCTATGCTTCCGAACAAATAACGCCTAGTGGGAGTGGTTCTACAACCAAAAATAGACAACTGAGACTTAATTTGTGATGCTAGAGAAGACGCTTGTAAAAGAGGTACATCACAATAGACCAGGTAAGGATTAAGCTCCAGAATAAGAAGTCTTAGCAAGGGATATGATCCAATTGGCAATACTTGAAGATGGACAAAAGAATCAGACATGAATGAAAAATTATCAGATACCTGGCGAAATGGGTGGCAATAATATAAATTCGGCAGGCTGCTTCCATTACTAGATCACCTTGAAAGGAAATATTAGAATGGGGATTTATAGGGGTAACAGAGGAACCAAAATAGAAGTGCTGCTTGTTCGCAGATTGTTTGTGTGTATGAAGGGGTTAAGAAATTAACCTAGTATGATTTTGATGTGTTCCCGTTGCGACTTTTTCAGACTGTTATAACCTTTGTAAACTCTCCCTTCGTTAATAAGGAACTATATCACCGTGGTTTGTGACAAACTTGCGTTGTTTTTCTTCTCCAAGATCCAGGTGCACCATGGAATTCAAAGCTCGCAGACAATGCTGAATCCGGTGAGGCCGCCTGCAACCGACTCCATGATCTTCGCTGGAACGCGACCACCTTCGCAGGCCCGACACCGCTGTAGCCTTGCCGAAGTCCACGACTCCGTGGAAGTCGCTGCACCACATTCTGACCGACGCTGCTCGAAGTGCACGGATTCAATGTTTCAAAGAGACGCAGCGATCCACGACTTCGCGCATCGGCTTGTTTTCATTCTTCACCAAGGTACTGTACCTGGGGGTCTGCATGACTCCGTGGCCGGCGCCACTGGTGTCGGATTGTTGGGAACGACTCCATCGTGATGGAGTGTTAAGACCTCATCAAAGCATTTTGTGTTTCTAAGTGCTATTTTTGAATTTAATCTTTAAAAATTCATAACTTGACTTGTGTATTGTGGATTTTTGTCAAATTTGGTCTTGTTTTGTTTAGATAAATATTTCCTATTTTTCTAAACCTGTGTTGTGTCATTTTGTAGTGTTTTCATTAAGTTACTGTGTGTGTTGGTACAAATACTTCACACCTAGCACTCTGAAGTTAAGCCTACTGCTCTGCCAAGCTACCAAGGGGGTAAGCAGGGGTTAGCTGAGGGTGATTCTCTTTTACACTGACTAGAGTGAGGGTCCTTGCTTGAACAGGGGGTAACCTGACTGTCAACCAAAGACCCCATTTCTAACACCGCTGCACTTTGATGAAGGCTGAATATGTTGAAAGCCGTGGCTTTGTAACGAGAACCCTATAGGAACATGAGTGGTTAGACATGCTAGCTTCGGATGTGGAACTCACGTTTTTTATTAAGATGCGACAGTTACCCGAGCCTTTGGAAACCCACAATGCCTTATTTGGTGGTCATACAAACGCTATACAATTGTACAGGGCTGCAGGTGAGGGCAAAAAAAAAAACACTATTATGACTTCACAAGCTTGTACCTGTTTGTGAACAAACAGAAGTTATACCCTATAGGCCACCCCACCATCATCTATAGGGACTTTAAGCCCCTAGATGAATATTTGGGCTCATTAATTGCCATATTTACCCGCCACGCAGCTTTACTTCCCTGTGCTATTGACAGCAAACTCATGTTCCCATTGTGTCATAGCTGTGCCAAAAGTAAAGAGACTAACGAGTGTAGTCACACTGACAAGCAGAGGATGCTCATCGGTACTTAGTGTAGCATCGGGGTACAAAAGGCCCTTGAGAAATGCTACAGACTGTGTAAAATAGTGGAGGTATGGCACTTTGAAAAAATATTAACACGTCTCTTTTCTAAGTATATCAACTTGTTTCTGAGAGACAAACAGGAGGCTTCGGGCTTTCCTGAATGGTGTGTTGATGCATCCTCTAAGCAAAAGTACACAGACGATTACCACACTCACAAAGGCATAAGACTGAGACCCGAGTTCATCGAAGTCAACCCCGCCAGGTGCCAGTTAGCCAAGCTCTGCCAAAACTTTTTATGGGTAAAATTTGCCCAACGTACAAACCTACCAAACACTACCATAATAACAGATCCTGACAAGTTGTTTAAGTACCTTTGTTCACCTAGTTACGATGTGTCCAGCTGCAAGTTTATCGATGATGAGAACGTCACTCTCTGCTGGAAATATGCTAAAGAACACCCGAAAACATGTAACAATATAAATATTTTCATAGTCTGTTTCACAATGGCTTATGCTCGTTTAGAGCTTTACAGGGTGTTGGATAAACTTCAGGAACGCTGCCTGTATCAGGCTATTGACTCTGTTATTTTTGTGAGTAAGGATGGTGATGACGACCCACTCCTAGGTGATCATCTAGGAGACTTAACCAGCGAATTAGATAAGAACGACTACATAGTAGAATTCACTTCATCGGGACCCAAGACCTATTCCTATACAACAAAAAACAGCACCATGTGTATGAAAGTGAAAGGTATCACCTTAAATGTTAGTAACACAGTTAAAATCAATGTTGACAATTTAAAGGATTTGATGAACGAATATGCTATATTGAAAGATGGTGATAATAAACCAACCATTGTTGAACAACAGCCTGGCATAGTGAGGTCCAGAAACTGTGGGAAAATACAACCCAGCCTTTACATAAAACCTTACGGGTAGTGTTTGATAAAAGGGTCCGTACTGAAGACTACAAAAGCCTGCCGTACGGTTATAAAAGTTGCATTAGAATACCAGATCCTCACGACTATGGACACAAGACTGCAACACCCGTTTTCCTGCGTTTCAGCAGGCCCCTCAAATTGCAGTAAAAGTTATTTTTTAAAGAAATTGTTAGAAAATGCCCCAGGGGTTTTATCCCCCACCCCGAAGAACATCGTATGGCTTTATTCATGCTGGCAAGATCTTTATCAGAACTATCTCTAGGGTTGCCCCACATAAAATTTATAGACGGCATACCCAACTCTCTCAACGATGATGCCTTGTTACCTAAACACCTTATAAACATGGTGATTGTAGATGATCTTATGTGCCAGGGAGGGGACCATCCCAAAATACAAAAAGCTTTTACCCAATATTCATACCATCCTAATCTAATCATATGTTACATCGTGCAGAACTTGTTTTACAAGGGTAAGAGCAGTCGTTCTATAGCTCTAAACGCCTCATACCTCATCCTATTTAAAAACCCAGTGACAAACAGCAGATATCTACCATCTCTAAACAGATGTACCCCGGAAACACCCAGTTTTTCTTGGAAGCCTTTAACAACGCTACCACTAAACCTCACAGCTACCTGCTGGTAGACTTGAAACCCAACACTCTAGAAGACTACAGACTACATGCTGATATTTTCCCAGACCACTTCCCAGTTGCTCACATACCTAAAACCAAACCTGAATCGTATAAAAAGAATCATTAAAAAGACTTTTGCAACATTTACGTTCTAAGCCTTATAATATAAGGTGCTGAACATGTCAGCGCATCTACACTGCAATTTAGCCTGCCTAAAAATGCTGGTCACAGCTAGCCTGCAGCAAAGAAAGGACATCCTTTGCTCGGCTTCAGGCGGCTTGGTAGCTGATATTTCAGAAATCGCTCTAAACACCCTAAAAGGCAATGTCCCTTTATCAGATAGTCAGTTCTGTATGCTGAAGAAGAGGTGTAACCTTATCAAAAAGCTTAGGAATAAAAGGGCTTCCCTTGTTTCTAAGAAAAAACTTGTAAAACAGTTGGCAGCTTTGTAGGAGCGCTTCTGAGCATAGCGATTCCTTTTAGTTACAAACCTCCTAGATGGGCACTAATGGATTACTTCCAAAAGATGTTCTTGGTACCTCGCCAACAGCTGGAACAGTTGCGCCCTTCTACGGATGACGGTTGAGATATACAAAAAAATGAAACACTACACCTAGATGCTGAAATTAAAAACATTTTAAACCATACTGATTTAAAACCTTATGACAAAGCTGATCTTTACTCCAGAGTTCTACAAAACTTTCTACATCATTATAAGCAGTGGCAGTCAGATAAAAACACACTGACTCTATATACCCCTGACTCTGATCCGTCACCACCAGCCCTTGCCATGCCTCAGGTTCAGAAGCCCCCACATCCATCGGTCCCATCAACACTGCCCCCAGACGTCTTTGTTGAAGACCTTTAAAAAAATATAAGTCTGAGATACAGAGGTGCAGTGCAAATGTTACTAAGTAAAATGACTGCTTCTAAAGATCTAACCTCGTGGAATAATTGGGGTGAAGTCCTCTACAAAGGACAGCCAATTGTTGGTTCTAATATGTACGACCTTGTCAAAGGTTTCACACACCCCAGAAGCCTATCACTCCAGAAAGTGCCTAGAGGCTGGGACAGGCTGCTGCAGAACGGAGCATTCCTTCTACGATCACTGGTAAGGCTGAACACATACGACTGTTTGAAAGTTTGAAAGATCCTACTTACAGCCCTCCAAGTACTCCAACACCCCTTGTTTTAAAATCTGGCCCTACAGTGCCAGCAGCCCCACTTATCCTCTGGTTGTCCCCCTCATGGAGCACATCGCTTCTGCCTTTGGAGCCTAAAAAGACATCGTCGAAGAGGAACACTTGGTTACATGTTTGATACTTCTACTTTTTTAACCTATGTACATGTTTTACACTGCCTGTGTATATAGTTTTACACCGATTAATGTATTTATAGGTTTCTTTCATCATTTATTTTCTTTAGTATGTTTGGTTGCTTAATGCTTGTACTAAAATTATATATAATAAACACTTTTTAACTGTTTCACCACTATTCATCTTTTTTAATGTGTGGTCCCCGTTGGAATAATAAAATGTATAGTCTGATTTCGAGTTTAAAATCTTATATTTTTAGACAATTATAGTTGCATGTATGTAAGCATGACATGTTGGAGGCCAGAGAGGGGTCTATTGACAGGTGCACACTGGACGGATAGGATTGTGGGTGGGTAAAGGTGATCAGTGAGCATGCATGCCATTACATTTTGCAGATACTTTTGTAGTTGTGACTTACCCAAATCCATTCCCCCAGGTATCCCTGTCAAGTCCTCAGGATGCAGGAAGGCCAAGACCTTTTCCTCCCATGATGTGAACTGTGGGGGATGAGTTGGAGGACCAGTGCCAGTCTTGTGTACCGCCAGCTGGTGCCTGGCAGCTATGGAACTGACCTTCCCCCTGAGATTGTTCTACCTCTTCCTGATGTTGTCCCTTGTGCTCAGATAGCTACCTGCAGAATTCACTCTGTTGACTGATCTTTGCTACATTTACATTTTCCTAGCGATGATAGTATGCTGGACTGGGGCTTCAAACTGATGTGGCTCTACTCTAATGAGTTCATCCACCATGACCCATAACTCCTCATCTGTGAACCGTGGATGTTTTTATGGTGACATGGTGATAATAAAAAGGTGGGGAAATAAGAAAAAACAAATTGTAGGTAGTGGGTGATGAGTGGGTGACGTGCAGTGAATGTTTTTATAGCATGCAAATATGTGTTTGGGGAGTACAGTGAGGATGTGAGATGTGTGGCTTCTGTGAGGTGGAGTGTTGCCTATTCTAATCTTTGCACTGCTTTTGTTGTGTGTGGCGTTGTAGATGCAAAAGATAGTGGTGTGTGAAGGGGTGTGTTTTATAGTGTGGTTAGTAGGTGTATCATGTGTGTAAATGAGTATCAGCTGTTTGTTTTCAAATCTATCCAATGTGGTGTTGTGTATTACTGGGGGGGACCGTTGACCGCTGCAGTTCTCACTGCCATTGTAATAGTTTTGGTGGTTGGTTGGCAGGCTGGTGGTACCGGTGATCGGACCACCTTTTTCCTGCACTCCTGGCAGTGTCAGGATTTTGGCGGGTTGGCTGTGTAACTCGTAATACAGCAGTCTGTATGACCTCCAACATGGCGGTCTTTTAGCAGCTGCCACTGCAGCAGTCTGACAGTCAGACCACCAAACTTGTAATGAGACCCAAAGCCCTCAAATCCAAAGGTATATCCAGGAGACAAAGAAAGTGATCCTTCCACCTTGAACTCCAAGTGAAAAGTGACCAAGAGATGGACAAAGCACTGGGAGTAGCCTGCTGAACAGGAACAGGAAGTTGGAGTCTCTGGGGGACTTCCTTCCAGTTTGAAAAAAAGGCTTCTCAGTCTAAATAACAACTTGAAGGCTCCATTGGAGAAGAGAATCTACTCAAAAATCTCTTTTTGACTATATTTAGATGTATCTCGAGTAGAAAATGTACTCTTGGTGCATTTGCAAGCTGGACTGATTTGGTCACCATCATGGCCGGAAGCAGTGCAAGTGAATATGAAGTCTTGAGCATGAGGTTAGAACTAGCATGATGGATCGCAAAGTCGCATGCGTGCAGCTGGAGCACGATCGGGCACAAAGTCTCACGTCCGCTTGCTAGTAGCCAGAGAGTATTGTGGCGCTCGCTTGCTCACGGCAAAAAACAAATTTCATACGCATGAACTAACTCCGCGCTGGATGGCGGAATTCAGGAACTCTACACTACTCCCTGTCACACAAAGTGCTGAATTCCAAAAACTCTGCTAGCAGAGTTTCTCACCTGGGCCTAGTTGTGTCCCCTCCCATCCCAGTAGAGTGTCTGTTGGGAAATGATCTAGAGATCTCTGCATGGGCAGAAGTAAAAAAGAAAGCTCATGCAGAAATGATGGGTCTCCCTGAGTTGGTGTGTGTTATAACCAGAGCACAGGCACATGACAGGGAAAAAAGGGGAACGTGGATCCTGAAACAGTGGCCCAAGTAATCCCCAACAAGAGAAAGGTCAAGAAGTCTGCTAAGGCAGCTTCTAAGAGGTCACAGGACCAGGGGGAGAGTTCTCGTCAGGGAGATGCCCTCGTGCCTGAGGAGGGAACTGAAGCTTCTCAGTGCAGAGGGACCCTGTCAAGAGGACCTATGCCTACTCTGGAGGGCTTTAGGCAGCAGGCTGCAAGGCAAGAGGAGGGAGATGAGTGGCACTCACAGGGTCTCCTTGGAGGATGGGCTTCTGTACACTGAGGCCAGGAACTCAAAACCAGGGACAGCCAGGAGAGTGGATGCCCCCCAAAAGTACAGAGAGTTCATCCTCTCTTTGGCCTATGACATCCCTCTGTCTGGACATCTGGGACAAACTAAAACCTGGGACAGGGTAATTTTGCATTTTTATTGGCCCCACATGTCTGAGAAAGTGAAGGAATGTTGTCACTCCTGTGTGACCTGCTAGGCCAGTAGCAAAGATGACACCCCCTAAAGGCTTCCTTAATGCCACTACCTCTAGTAGAGACTCCCTTTTAAAGGATGGGGATTGATATTGTTGGCCCAATGGACCCTCAGATTGCATCTGGGAAAATATATATCCTTGCAGTAGTGGTCTATGGCACTAGATACTGGACAATCCCTCTTAGGACTGCAACTGCTCCTGCAGTAGCAAAGGTTCTCCTTGGCATCTTAACTAGGGCTTAGTTTCCTAAAGAGGTGTGTAGGAAGTTGGCTCTGTATGTGCTATTTCAAAGTAAGGAATAGCATGCACAGAGTCCAAGGGTTCCCCTTAGAGGTAAGGTAGTGGCAAAAAGAGATAATACTAATGCTCTATTTTGTGGTAGTGTGGTCGAGCAGTAGGCTTATCAAAGGAGTAGTGTTAAGCATTTGTTGTACATACACACAGGCAATAAATGAGGAACACACACTCAGAGACAAATCCAGCCAATAGGTTTTGTTATAGAAAAATATCTTTTCTTAGTTTATTTTAAGAACCACAGGTTCACATTCTACATGTAATATCTCATTTGAAAGGTATTGCAGGTAAGTACTTTAGGAACTTTGAATCATTACATTAGCATGTATACTTTTCACATAAAACACAATAAGCTGTTTTAAAAGTGGACACTGCAATTTTCACAGTTCCTGGGGAGGTAAGTTTTTGTTAGTTTTTGTCAGGTAAGTAAATCACTTACAAGTCTCAGGTTTGGGTCCAAGGTAGCCCACCGTTAGGGGTTCAGAGCAACCCCAAAGTTACCACACCAGCAGCTCAGGGCCGGTCAGGTGCAGAGGTCAAAGAGGTGCCCAAAACGCATAGGCTGCAATGGAGAGAGGGGGGTGCCCCGGTTCCGGTCTGCCAGCAGGTAAGTACCCGCGTCTTCGGAGGGCAGACCAGGGGGGTTTTGTAGGGCACCGGGGGCGACACAAGTTCACACCAAAAGTACACCCTCAGCGGCACTGGGGCGGCCGGGTGCAGTGTAGAGACAAGTGTCGGGTTTTCAATGTGAATCAATGAGAGATCAAGGGATCTCTTCAGCGTTGCAGGCAGGCAAGGGGGGGGCTCCTCGGGGTAGCCACCACCTGGGCAAGGGAGAGGGCCTCCTGGGGGTCACTCCTGCACAGGAGTTCCGTTCCTTTCGGTGCTGGGGGCTGCAGGTGCAGAGTCTTTTCCAGCCGTCGGGAAATGGAGTTCAGGCAGTCGCGGTCAGGGGGAGCCTCGGGATTCCCTCTGCAGGCGTCGCTGTGGGGGATCAGGGGGGACAACTTTGGTTACTCACGGACTCGGAGTCGCCGGAGTGTCCTCCCTGAGGTGTTGGTTCTCCACCAGTCGAGTCGGGGTCGCCGGGTGCAGTGTTGCAAGTCTCACGCTTCTTGCGGGGAGTTGCAGGGGTCTTTAAGTCTGCTCCTTGAAACAAAGTTGCAGTTCTTTTGGAGCAGTGCCGCTGTCGTCGGGAGTTTCTTGTCTTTTTCGAAGCAGGGCAGTCCTCAGAGGATTCAGAGGTCGCTGGTCCCTTGGAAAGCGTCGCTGGAGCAGGGTTCTTTGGAAGGCAGGAGACAGGCCGGTAGGACTGGGGCCAAAGCAGTTGGTGTCTTCTGTTCTTCCTCTGCAGGGGTTTTTCAGCTCGGCAGTCTTCTTCTTCTTGTAGTTTCAGGAATCTAAATTATTAGGTTCAGGGGAGCCCTTAAATACTAAATTTAAGGGCGTGTTTAGGTCTGGGGAGTTAGTAGCCAATGGCTACTAGCCCTGAGGGTGGGTACACCCTCTTTGTGCCTCCTCCCAAGGGGAGGGGGTCACATCCCTAATCCTATTGGGGAATCCTCATTCTGCAAGATGGAGGATTTCTAAAAGTTAGAGTCACTTCAGCTCAGGACACCTTAGGGGCTGTCCTGACTGGCCAGTGACTCCTCCTTGTTTTTCTCATTATTTTCTCCGGCCTTGCCGCCAAAAGTGGGGGCCGTGGCCGGAGGGGGCGGGCAACTCCACTAGCTGGAGTGTCCTGCGGTGCTGGCACAAAGGGGTGAGCCTTTGAGGCTCGCCGCCAGGTGTGACAGCTCCTGCCTGGGGGAGGTGTTAGCATCTCCACCCAGTGCAGGCTTTGTTACTGGCCTCAGAGTGACAAAGGCACTCTCCCCATGGGGCCAGCAACATGTCTCGGTTGTGGCAGGCTGCTGGAACTAGTCAGCCTACACAGATAGTCGGTTAAGGTTTCAGGGGGCACCTCTAAGGTGCCCTCTGGGGTGTATTTTACAATAAAATGTACACTGGAATCAGTGTGCATTTATTGTGCTGAGAAGTTTGATACCAAACTTCCCAGTTGTCAGTGTAGCCATTATGGTGCTGTGGAGTTCGTGTAAAACAGACTCCCAGACCATATACTCTTATGGCTACCCTGCACTTACAATGTCTAAGGTATTGCTTAGACACTGTAGGGGCACAGTGCTCATGCACTGGTGCCCTCACCTAGGGTATAGTGCACCCTGCCTTAGGGCTGTAAGGCCTACTAGAGGGGTGACTTATCTATACCTGCATAGGCAGTGAGAGGCTGGCATGGCACCCTGAGGGGAGTGCCATGTCGACTTACTCGTTTTGTTCTCACCAGCACACACAAGCTGTCAAGCAGTGTGTCTGTGCTGAGTGAGGGGTCTCCAGGGTGGCATAAGACATGCTGCAGTCCTTAGAGACCTTCCTTGGCATCAGTGCCCTTGGTACCAGGGGTACCACTTACAAGGGACTTATCTGGATGCCAGGGTGTGCCAATTGTGGAATCAAAAGTACAGGTTAGGGAAAGAACACTGGTGCTGGGGCCTGGTTAGCAGGCCTCAGCACACTTTCAATTCAAAACATAGCATCAGCAAAGGCAAAAAGTCAGGGGGTAACCATGCCAAGGAGGCATTTCCTTACACAACCCCCCCCCCCCAAACGAAAGAGGATGAGACTAACCTTTCCCAAGAGAGTCTTCATTTTCTAAGTGGAAGAACCTGGAAAGGCCATCTGCATTGGCATGGGCAGTCCCAGGTCTGTGTTCCACTATAAAGTCCATTCCCTGTAGGGAGATGGACCACCTCAACAGTTTTGGATTTTCACCTTTCATTTGCATCAGCCATCTGAGAGGTCTGTGGTCAGTTTGAACTAGGAAGTGAGTACCAAAAAGGTATGGTCTCAGCTTCTTCAGGGACCAAACCACAGCAAAGGCCTCCCTCTCAATGGCACTCCAACGCTGCTCCCTGGGGAGTAACCTCCTGCTAATGAAAGCAACAGGCTGGTCAAGGCCATCATCATTTGTTTGGGACAAAACTGCCCCTATCCCATGTTCAGAGGCATCTGTTTGCACAATGAACTGCTTGGAGTAATCTGGAGCTTTTAGAACTGGTGCTGTGCACATAGCTTGTTTCAGGGTGTCAAAGGCCTGTTGGCATTCTACAGTCCAGTTTACTTTCTTGGGCATTTTCTTGGAGTTGAGTTCTGTGAGGGCTGTCACAATGGATCCATATCCCTTCACAAACCTCCTGTAGTACCCAGTCAAGCCAAGGAATGCCCTGACTTGAGTCTGGGTTTTTGGAGCTGCCCAGTCCAGAATAGTCTGGATCTTAGGCTGGAGTGGCTGAACTTGGCCTCCACCTACAAGGTGTCCCAAGTAAACCACAGTTCCCTGCCCTATCTGGCATTTGGATGCCTTGATAGAGAGGCCTGCAGATTGCAGGGCCTTCAAAACCTTCTTCAGGTGGACCAGGTGATCCTGCCAGGTGGAGCTGAAGACAGCAATATCGTCAAGATAAGCTGCACTAAAGGATTCCAACCCAGCAAGGACTTGATTCACCAACCTTTGGAAGGTGGCAGAGGCATTCTTTAAACCAAAGGGCATAACAGTGAACTGATAATGCCCATCAGGTGTGGAGAATGCTGTATTTTCTTTTGCTCCAGGGGCCATTCTGATTTGCCAGTACCCTGCAGTTAAGTCAAAGGTACTTAAGAATTTGGCAGCCCCTAATTTGTCTATTAGCTCATCAGCTCTAGGAATGGGATGAGCATCTGTCTTGGTGACAGAGTTGAGCCCTCTGTAGTCCACACAAAACCTCATCTCTCTCTTTCCTTCTTTGGTGTGAGGTTTGGGGACTAAGACCACTGGGCTAGCCCAGGGGCTGTCAGAGTACTCAATTACTCCCATTCCAGCATCTTGTGGACTTCCACCTTGATGCTTTCTTTAACTTGGTCAGACTGTCTAAATATTTTGTTTTTGACAGGCATGCTGTCTCCTGTGTCCACATCATGGGTACACAGGTGTGTCTGACCAGGGGTTAGGGAAAAGAGTTCAGCAAACTGCTGCAGGACCTTCCTACAGTCAGACTGCTGTTGGCTAGAGAGGGTGTCTGAGTAGATCACTCCATCCACTGAGCCATCTTTAGGGTCTGATGAGAGGAGATCAGGGAGAGGTTCACTCTCAGCTTCCTGGTCCTCATCTGTTACCATCAACAGATTTACATCAGCCCTGTCATGGAAGAGCTTAAGGCGGTTCACATGGATCACCCTCTTGGGGCTCCTGCTTGTGCCCAGGTCCACCAGGTAGGTGACCTGACTCTTCCTTTCTAGTACTGGGTAAGGGCCACTCCATTTGTCCTGGAGTGCCCTGGGAGCCACAGGCTCCAGAACCCAGACTTTCTGCCCTGGTTGAAATTCAACCAGTGCAGCCTTTTGGTCATACCACAACTTCTGGAGTTGTTGGCTGGCCTCAAGGTTTTTACTTGCCTTTTCCATGTACTCTGCCATCCTTGAGCGAAGGCCAAGTACATAGTCCACTATGTCTTGTTTAGGCTCATGAAGAGGTCTCTCCCAGCCTTCTTTAACAAGAGCAGGTGGTCCCCTTACAGGGTGACCAAACAGAAGTTCAAAGGGTGAGAATCCTACTCCCTTCTGAGGCACCTCTCTGTAAGCGAAAAGCAGACATGGCAGGAGGACATCCCATCTCCTTTTGAGTTTTTCTGGGAGCCCCATGACCATGCCCTTTAATGTCTTGTTGAATCTCTCAACAAGGCCATTAGTTTGTGGATGATATGGTGTAGTGAATTTATAAGTCACTCCACACTCATTCCACATGTGTTTTAGGTATGCTGACATGAAGTTGGTACCTCTGTCAGACACCACCTCCTTAGGGAAACCCACTCTGGTAAAGATACCAATGAGGGCCTTGGCTACTGCAGGGGCAGTAGTCGACCTAAGGGGAATAGCTTCAGGATACCTAGTAGCATGATCCACTACTACTAGGATGTACATATTTCCTGAGGCTGTGGGAGGTTCTAGTGGACCAACTATGTCCACACCCACTCTTTCAAAGGGGACCCCCACCACTGGAAGTGGAATGAGGGGGGCCTTTGGGTGCCCACCTGTCTTACCACTGGCTTGACAGGTGGGGCAGGAGAGGCAAAACTCCTTAACCTTCTGGGACATGTTGGGCCAGTAGAAGTGGTTGACTAATCTCTCCCACGTCTTGGTTTGTCCCAAATGCCCAGCAAGGGGAATATCATGGGCTAAGGTCAGAATAAACTCTCTGAAACCCTGAGGCACTACCACTCTCCTAGTGGCACCAGGTTTGGGATCTCTTGCCTCAGTGTACAGGAGTCCATCTTCCCAATAGACCCTATGTGTTCCATTTTTCTTGCCATTGGACTCTTCAGCAGCTTGCTGCCTAAGGCCTTCAAGAGAGGGACAGGTTTCTTGTCCCTTACACAGCTCTTCCCTTGAGGGTCCCCCTGGGCCTAAGAGCTCAACCTGATAAGGTTCCAGCTCCATAGGCTCAGTTCCCTCAGAGGGCAGAACTTCTTCCTGAGAAGAGAGGTTCTCTTTTTCTTGCTGTGTTGCAGCTGGTTTCCCAGCTGACTTTCCTTTCCTCTTGGTAGGCTGGGCCTTTCTTCCAGACTCCAGCTCTACTTTTTCACCCTGAGCCTTGCACTGTGCCCTTGTCTTGACACACACCAGTTCAGGGATACCCAGCATGGCTGCATGGGTTTTCAGTTCTACCTCAGCCCATGCTGAGGACTCCAGGTCATTTCCAAGCAAACAGTCTACTGGGATATTTGAGGAGACCACCACCTGTTTCAGGCCATTGACCCCTCCCCACTCTAAAGTTACCATAGCCATGGGATGTACTTTAGTCTGATTGTCAGCGTTGGTGACTGGATAAGTTTGTCCAGCCAGGTATTGGCCAGGGGAAACCAGTTTCTCTGTCACCATAGTGACACTGGCACCTGTATCCCTCAGGCCCTCTACACTTGTCCCATTAATTAAGAGCTGCTGCCTGTATTTTTGCATGTTAGGGGGCCAGGCAGCCAGTGTGGCTAAATCCACCACACCCTCAGAGACTAATGTAGCTTCAGTGTGACACCTGATTTGCTCTGGGCACACTGTTGATCCCACTTGGAGACTGGCCATTCCAGTTTTAGCTGGAGTGGAGTTTGAAGTGGTATCTTTCTTGGGACAGGCCTTGTCTCCAGTTTGGTGTCCAGACTGACTACAGCTACGACACCAGGCCTTTTTGGGATCAAAGTTTTTACCCTTGTACCCAGAATTGTTTTGTGAAGAGGCTGTGGGCCCACCCTCCTGTGCAGGTTTTTGGGGGCCTGTAGAAGACTCTTGACTATTTTTTGTTTTTGGCTGTCTCACCACCTTTCCCCTGGGGAGGTTTTGTGACCCCTTTCTTTTGGTCACCCCCTGTGGAAGTTTTGGACACCCTAGTCTTGACCCAATGGTCCGCCTTCTTTCCCAATTCTTGGGGAGAAATTGGTCCTAGGTCTACCAGATGCTGATGCAGTTTATCATTGAAACAATTACTTAATAGGTGTTCTTTCACAAATAAATTGTACAGCAAATCATAATTACTTACACCACTGCCTTGAATCCAACCATCTAGTGTTTTTACTGAGTAGTCTACAAAGTCAACCCAGGTCTGGCTCGAGGATTTTTGAGCCCCCCTGAATCTAATCCTATACTTCTCAGTGGAGAATCCAAAGCCCTCAATCAGGGTACCCTTCATGAGGTCATAAGATTCTGCATCTTTTCCAGAGAGTGTGAGGAGTCTATCCCTACACTTTCCTGTGAACATTTCCCAAAGGAGAGCACCCCAGTGAGATTTGTTCACTTTTCTGGTTACACAAGCCCTCTCAAAAGCTGTGAACCATTTGGTGATGTCATCACCATCTTCATATTTAGTTACAATCCCTTTAGGGATTTTCAACATGTCAGGAGAATCTCTGACCCTATTTATGTTGCTGCCACCATTGATGGGTCCTAGGCCCATCTCTTGTCTTTCCCTTTCTATGGCTAGGATCTGTCTTTCCAAAGCCAATCTTTTGGCCATCCTGGCTAACTGGATGTCCTCTTCACTGGAGTTATCCTCAGTGATTTCAGAGAGGTTGGTCCCTCCTGTGAGGGAGCCAGCATCTCTGACTAGTATTTGTGGAGTCAGGGCTTGAGAGGCCCTGTCCTCCCTAGATAGGACTGGTAGGGGGGAATCTTCCTCCAAGTCACTATCCTCTTCCTCTGTGTTGCCATTTACAGAGGGGTTGGCTCTTTCATACTCTGCCAACAGCTCCTGGAGCTGTTGTTTGGTAGGTCTAGAGCCCATTGTTATTTTCTTGATTTTACAGAGTGACCTTAGCTCTCTCATCTGTAGATGGAGGTAAGGTGTGGTGTCGAGTTCCACCACATTCACATCTGTATTAGACATTATGCTTCTAAAAGTTGGAATACTTTTTAAGAAACTAAAACTAGTTCTAGAATCTAATTCAAACTTTTAACAAACTTTTAAACTCTAAAAGAAATGCTAAACAGGATCTAACACAAGGCCCTAGCAGGTCTTTTAAGAATTTAGAAAAATAGTTCAAATTGCAAAAATCAATTTCTAATGACAATTTTGGGAATTTGTCGTGTGATCAGGTATTGGCTGAGTAGTCCAGCAAATGCAAAGTCTTGTACCCCACCGCTGATCCACCAATGTAGGAAGTTGGCTCTGTATGTGCTATTTCAAAGTAAGGAATAGCATGCACAGAGTCCAAGGGTTCCCCTTAGAGGTAAGGTAGTGGCAAAAAGAGATAATACTAATGCTCTATTTTGTGGTAGTGTGGTCGAGCAGTAGGCTTATCAAAGGAGTAGTGTTAAGCATTTGTTGTACATACACACAGGCAATAAATGAGGAACACACACTCAGAGACAAATCCAGCCAATAAGTTTTGTTATAGAAAAATATATTTTCTTAGTTTATTTTAAGAACCACAGGTTCAAATTCTACATGTAATATCTCATTTGAAAGGTATTGCAGGTAAGTACTTTAGGAACTTTGAATCATTACATTAGCATGTATACTTTTCACATAAAACACAATAAGCTGTTTTAAAAGTGGACACAGTGCAATTTTCACAGTTCCTGGGGAGGTAAGTTTTTGTTAGTTTTTGTCAGGTAAGTAAATCACTTACAAGTCCCAGGTTTGGGTCCAAGGTAGCCCACCGTTAGGGGTTCAGAGCAACCCCAAAGTTATCACACCAGCAGCTCAGGGCCGGTCAGGTGCAGAGGTCAAAGAGGTGCCCAAAACGCATAGGCTGCAATGGAGAGAGGGGGGTGCCCCGGTTCCGGTCTGCCAGCAGGTAAGTACCCGCGTCTGCGGAGGGCAGACCAGGGGGGTTTTGTAGGGCACTGGGGGGGACACAAGTTCACACCAAAAGTACACCCTCAGCGGCACTGGGGCGGCCGGGTGCAGTGTAGAGACAAGCGTCGGGTTTTCAATGTGAATCAATGAGAGATCAAGGGATCTCTTCAGCGTTGCAGGCAGGCAAGGGGGGGGTCCTCGGGGTAGCCACCACCTGGGCAAGGGACAGGGCCTCCTTGGGGTCACTCCTGCACAGGAGTTCCGTTCCTTTCGGTGCTGGGGGCTGCGGGTGCAGAGTCTTTTCCAGCCGTCGGGAAATGGAGTTCAGGCAGTCGCGGTCATGGGGAGCCTCGGGATTCCCTCTGCAGGCGTCGCTGTGGGGGCTCAGGGGGGACAACTTTGGTTACTCACGGACTCGGAGTCGCCGGAGGGTCCTCCCTGAGGTGTTGGTTCTCCACCAGTCGAGTCGGGGTCGCCGGGTGCAGTGTTGCAAGTCTCACGCTTCTTGCTGGCAGTTGCAGGGGTCTTTAAGTCTGCTCCTTGAAACAAAGTTGCAGTTCTTTTGGAGCAGTGCCGCTGTCCTCGGGAGTTTCTTGTCTTTCTCGAAGCAGGGCAGTCCTCAGAGGATTCAGAGGTCGCTGGTCCCTTGGAAAGCATCGCTGGAGCAGGGTTCTTTGGAAGGCAGGAGACAGGCCGGTAGGACTGGGGCCAAAGCAGTTGGTGTCTTCTGTTCTTCCTCTGCAGGGGTTTTTCAGCTCGGCAGTCTTCTTCTTCTTGTAGTTTCAGGAATCTAAATTCTTAGGTTCAGGGGAGCCCTTAAATACTAAATTTAAGGGCGTGTTTAGGTCTGGGGAGTTAGTAGCCAATGGCTACTAGCCCTGAGGGTGGGTACACCCTCTTTGTGCCTCCTCCCAAGGGGAGGGGGTCACATCCCTAATCCTATTGGGGAATCCTCCATCTGCAAGATGGAGGATTTCTAAAAGTTAGAGTCACTTCAGCTCAGGACACCTTAGGGGCTGTCCTGACTGGCCAGTGACTCCTCCTTGTTTTTCTCATTATTTTCTCCGGCCTTGCCGCAAAAGTGGGGGCCGTGGCCGGAGGGGGCGGGCAACTCCACTAGCTGGAGTGTCCTGCGGTGCTGGCACAAAGGGGTGAGCCTTTGAGGCTCACCGCCAGGTGTGACAGCTCCTTCCTGGGGGAGGTGTTAGCATCTCCACCCAGTGCAGGCTTTGTTACTGGCCTCAGAGTGACAAAGGCACTCTCCCCATGGGGCCAGCAACATGTCTCGGTTGTGGCAGGCTGCTGGAACTAGTCAGCCTACACAGATAGTCGGTTAAGGTTTCAGGGGGCACCTCTAAGGTGCCCTCTGGGGTGTATTTTACAATAAAATGTACACTGGCATCAGTGTGCATTTATTGTGCTGAGAAGTTTGATACCAAACTTCCCAGTTGTCAGTGTAGCCATTATGGTGCTGTGGAGTTCGTGTAAAACAGACTCCCAGACCCTATACTCTTATGGCTACCCTGCACTTACAATGTCTAAGGTATTGCTTAGACACTGTAGGGGCACAGTGCTCATGCACCGGTGCCCTCACCTAGGGTATAGTGCACCCTGCCTTAGGGCTGTAAGGCCTACTAGAGGGGTGACTTATCTATACCTGCATAGGCAGTGAGAGGCTGGCATGGCACCCTGAGGGGAGTGCCATGTCGACTTACTCGTTTTGTTCTCACCAGCACACACAAGCTGTCAAGCAGTGTGTCTGTGCTGAGTGAGGGGTCTCCAGGATGGCATAAGACATGCTGCAGCCCTTAGAGACCTTCCTTGGCATCAGGGCCCTTGGTACCAGGGGTACCACTTACAAGGGACTTATCTGGATGCCAGGGTGTGCCAATTGTGGAATCAAAAGTACAGGTTAGGGAAAGAACACTGGTGCTGGGGCCTGGTTAGCAGGCCTCAGCACACTTTCAATTCAAAACATAGCATCAGCAAAGGCAAAAAGTCAGGGGGTAACCATGCCAAGGAGGCATTTCCTTACAAGGTGGGACTGATTTCATGTCCGCCTATTTGAAGGCTATGAAGGACGAATGTGGGGTGAGCTACAAGCTCACAACCCCCTGTCACACCAATAGTAATAGTTTAGTGGAGAGATGAAACAAAACCTTGAAGAGCATGATAATGGGCCTCCCTGACAAACTCGGAAGAATGTGGAATGTCATATTAACTTGCCTAGTATTTGCATACAGAGAGGTACCACAAAAGAGGGTTGGGTTCAGCCCCTTTGAATTGTTGTTTGCTCATCCTGTAAGGGGTCCATTGATTCTTACGAGGAAAGGATGGGAGAGGCCTCTCAAAGAGTTCACACAGGACATAGGGACTATGCACTAGGCCTGTGTTCATGCATGGAAGAGTACACGAAGAAAGCAAACAGGAACCTAGAGGCCAGCCATGAGCTTACTAAGCACTGGTATGACCAGAAGTCAGCATTGGTGGAGTACCAACCAGGACAGCTGGTGCTGGTGTTGAAGCCTGTGGCTCCCAGGGCCCTCCTGGAAAAGTGGACTGCACCCTATCCAATTGTGGAGAAGAAGGAGGAAGTCACCTAATAGGGTGACTTGGGCACCCCAAAGAATCCTCAGTCGGTTCTGTATGTAAGCCTCCTAGAACCCATCCGAGACAGAGCTAACATGACAATGCTCGTGGTCACTGATGAGGGCCAGGGGGAGGAAAGTGAAGCCCTCCCTGACCATCTGTCAAGCAACTCCTAGGATGAATCAGTAGAGTGTCCAGTCTTGTCTGATTTCCTCACTGCCAAACAGCACACTGACTGCAGGCAAGTCCTAGGACAGTTTGCTGAGCTCTTTTCCTCAACCCCTGGTAGGGCAACATGTTGTACACATGATGTGGACACTGGTGACAGTCCCCCTGTCAAAAGTAAAATCTACAGGTTGTCACACCAAGTTAAGGCTTGCTTTAAGACTGAAATCAGTGAAATGTTAGAGCTTGAGGTCATTCAGGCTTGCCTAGTGGTGCTGGTCTTGAATCCTTACTCAAAAGGTAGAAACCCAGAGATGGCATTCTGTGTGGATTGCAGAGGCCTTAATGCAGTTACTAAACCTCATTCAAAATTCTCCTGCCACCTTCCAAAAGGTTGATGAATCAAGTTCTCATAGGCCAGGAGGACTTTAGTGCAGCATATCTAGATGACATTACTGTCTTTAGCTCCACCTGGGAGGATCACCTAGTCCACCTGAAGGTTGTGTTATAGGCCCTGCAGCAGGCAGTCCTAACTAGTCAGGCCAGTAAGTGCCAGATAGGTCAGAGTTCTCTTGGTTTGTTGTGTACCTGGGCCACCTTGTAGGTGGAAGCCAAGTACAGCCTCTCTAGCACAAGATCCAGACCATTCTGGATTGGGAGCCTCCCAAACCCCAGACTCGGGTCAGGTTATTCCTTGGCTTGACTGGGTACTATAGAAGGTTTGTACAGAATTATTAGACCATTGTGGCTCCTCCAACTGAACTTGCCTCTAAGAAGCAGCCTAAAAAGGCCATCAGGACCACAGGGTGGCAAAAGGCCTTTGACACTCTAAAAGAGGCTGTGTGCTCAGCATCCGTACGCAAGACACCTGATTATACCAATGAGCTCATTGTCCAAACAGACGCTTCTGAACATGCGATTGGGGCAGTGGTAGCACACAACAAATGATGAGGGCCAGAATCAACCAGTTGCCTATATCAGCAAGCTACTCCTCCCTAGAGGGCAGCGTTGGAGTGCCATTGAGAGGGGAGACTTTGCTGTGGTTTGGTGTCTGAAGATGCCGTGACCCTACCTGTTTGGGACTCACTTCAAGGTTCAAACTGACCATAGACCTCTCAGATGGGTGTTGCAGATGAGAGGGGACAACCCCCTAAACTCTTAAGGTGGTCCATCTCCCTATAGGGCATTGTCTTTACAGTGGAACAGAGATCAGGGACTGACCATGCCAATGCAGATTGCCTTTCCAGGATCTTCCACTTAGATGATGAGAACTACCAGGGTGTAGGTTAGTTGCTCATTCCCTTTTGTCTTGAGGGGGCATGTAGAAAAGTGCCCCTTTTGTAAGGTCACCCATCTAATTTTTGTACTTTTTGCCCCAGTGTATGACTCTGAAAGTGCACCGCAAGCCTGCTAACCAGGCCCCAGTGCTTGTACTCTCTCCCACAAAGATTAGCCTGATTGGCAAGTACTTTACCCCCTTATAAGCTGCTAGTAAATGGTATTCAGGGTACACAGGGCACAGGTGGTAAAAGGATCTCTAGGGCTGGAGCACAAGTTTGTGCCACTCAAATCGTTGATGGCAGGCTTGACATTGCAGACTGCCAGAGCAGTACAAACTGCTCAAGTTCAACTGTGCCTCACCATGAGAGTCACAGCCCTGTGCACTGCCTTACATATAATTCAGACACCCCTAAGGAAGGCATCTGCAGCCCAGGAGGCTGAGTGCAGTATCTCTAATGTGGAGACATGCAAGCACAAGCATATATGTCTCTATAATGTGTTTACAATTAAAGTACACTATAATTGGTAGCCGGTGTAGGAAGCTGGCTCTGTATTTTGTGTTTCAAAATAAGATATAGGGGGTCATTCTGACCTTGGCGGTCCATGACCGCCATGGCGGAGTGCGGCGGAAGCACCGCCAACAGGCAGGCGGTGCTTCCTGGGCGATTCTGACAGGGGAGCCAGCGGTTTCCCGCCGGTTTCCCGCTGGCCCAGGGAACCCGCCATGGCGGCGCTGCTTGTAGCACCGCCATGGGGATTCCGACCCCCTTACCGCCAGCTTGTTTCTGGCGGTGTCCACCGCCGGAACCAGGATGGCGGGAACGGGTGCCGTGGGGCCCCTGGGGGCCCCTGCACTGCCCATGCCACTGGCATGGGCAGTGCAGGGGCCCCCTAACAGGGCCCCACAAAGGTTTTCACTGTCTGCTTAGCAGACAGTGAAAATCGCGACGGGTGCCACTGCACACGTCGCACCCCTTCAACTCCGCCGGCTCCATTCCGAGCTGGCTTCATTGTTGATGGGGTTGTCCCGCTGAGCCGGCCGGCGGTCTTCTGGCGGTCGCCCTCCGGCCCAGCGGGAAAGCCGAAATGACCGCCGCGGTCTTTTGACCGCGGTGCGGTCTTTCGGCGGGAACCGCTTGGCGGGCGCCGACCACCGACCGCCGCTTTCAGAATGACCGCCATAGTGTGCACAGAGTCCAGGTTTTCCCCAGAGGCTTAACAGAGGCTAAAGTAGATAATACTAATGCTCTCTTTTGTGGTAGTGTGGTCGAGCAGTTAGGATTATCATAGGGTAGTGCAAAGCATTTGTTGGACACACACAGAAAAATAAGGAAGCACACACTCAATGACTAACTCCAGACCAATGGTTTTCATATATCAAAAATATATTTTGTTAATTTATTTCTAGAACTACAAGATTCAAGTTGCAGGTAAGTACATGAATAAATATGTTTTTCACATATGTATCAATAACACTTGGAATAGAATTGGCAATTTGTACAGTTTTTGAATAAATGGCAACAATCAGTTTTAAAAGTTGACAGTGCGATATTCAGAAACTGTTACTGAGGGAAGAAAAGTTAGTACGATTTACAGGTAAGTACAGGACTTACAGTTCCAGTCTCCGGGAGTGAGAAATTCTATGGGTTAGGGTTCAAGTTAACCCCAAACACCCATCACCAGCAACACGGTTCCGGCCGGGTGCAGAGGTCAAAGATGAGGCAAATTTAACATGGGATCCTACAGAGGTTGGGGCACTTGGAATCACGCCTGCTTGCAGGTAAGTACTTGCGTCTTTGGAGGGCAGACCTGGGTGGTTTAGAGGAGTACAGGGGGGCCACAGGTCAGCACCAGACACACACCCCCAGCAGTGCAGGGGTGGCCGGGTGCAGGGTGCAAACACATCGTCGGGCTCCCAATGCTTTCCTAGGAGGGGGCCCCGTGGGTCACTTAGATGTTGTAGGCTGGGTCCTGGGGGTTGGTTCAAGAAAACCACAGGCTGGAGAAGTAGGACGGCTGTCTGCTGAAGGTTGCTGCACCGGAAGTCAGGTTCCCCAAGGACAGGGGGCTGCGGGTGCAGTGTACCTTTTGGCGATGGGTATCTTCGTCCGGTGCTGTCGTGGTCAGGGGGTTCCTCTGGATTCACACTGCAGGCGTTGTCGTGGAGAAAAGGAGAGGACAACCTAGGGTGGGCACTTGTTCAGAATCACCTGGGGATCCTCCCTAATTGGACAGGACTCGCGGATCTGGGGAGGCTCTGGGGTCCTTAGGTGTAGTTTTATCTTGGACAGGGCTGCTTTCCACGGAAGTTCTTGGACCTCTGTGATTCAGGCAGTCCTCTGGAGGCTTGGCAGAGGTTGCTGGACTCGCAGGATGTGTTGATTTCTTTTGCAGGGCTTTTGAAGCTGGAGACAAGCTGGTAGGCTGGGGCCAAGTCAGTTTTCTTCTTCAATATTCTCTGCTGGGGTATCAGCTAAGCAGTCTTCTTCTTCAAACTGAACTCGGAGCAGACCAAGATCATCATCTTTGGCTCCAACACATCAGCATGGAATGAGTCCTGGTGGCCTGCCACTCTTGGGTGTGCCCCAACGCTCACCACCCATGCACGCAACCTCGGCTTCATACTGGACTCATCGCTCTCTATGACCCAGCAAGTCAACACCATCTCATCCTCATGTTTTAACACCCTTCGCATGTTTCGCAAGACCTTCAGATGGATACCCGAGGAAACCAGAAGAACAGTCACCCACACCCTCGTCAGCAACAGACTGGACTACGGCAACACCCTCTACACAGAAACAACGGCCAAGCTCCAGAGGAAACTCCAGCGCATCCAGAATGCCTCAGCATGACTCAGCCTCCCTTGCCACGAACACTTCTCAGCTCACCTCAGAGACCTCCACTGGCTACCCGTCAACAAAAGGATCATCTTCAAACTCCTGATCCACGCTCACAAAGCTCTCCACAATGCCGGACCTGCCTACCTCACCAAGCGTCTCAACTTCCATATCCCAACATTCCAGCTCCGCTCCGCCAACCTCGCTCTCGCAACCGTCCCCCGCATCCACCGGACCACAACTGGTGGCAGATCCTTCTCACACCTTGCTGCCAAAACCTGGAACTCCCTCCCCGTCAAACTACGCCTGACCCAGGACCTCCCGACCTTCAGGAAGCGCCTCAAGACCTGGCTCTTCGATCAGTAGCACCCCACTCCCCCCAGCACCTTGAGACCCTTCCAGGTGAGTAGCACGCTTAACAAATTACTGATTGATTGATTGATTAATTGATTCTTTCTTCTTTCTTCTTGTGAGGTTGTCAGGAAAATGATGAACTGGGTACAGGGGAGCAGTTAAATCCTGGATTTAGGGGTGTTACAGGGGTCAGAGGAGAGTAGCCAATGGTTACTGTCCCTGAGAGTGGCTACACCCTTCTAGTGTCCACTCCCTTTGGGAGGGGGACACAAACCTAACCCTATTGGTCCTTGTCCTCCAAACTAAGATGGAGGATTCTGCAGGGATGGGGTCACCTCAGCTCTGTACACTTTAGGGGTGGTCCCAGCTGGGGTTGTCACTCCTCCCTGCTTTCCCTAATTTTTACTGCCGGACTTGCCACCAGAAGTGGGGCTTTGGCCTGGCGGCGGGCAACTCCACTAGCTGGAGTGCCCTGGGGCACTGTCACAAGTAGCTTAAACCTTTGAGGCTCACCGCCAGGTGTTACAGTTCTGGTACGGGAGAGGTGTGAAGCAACTACGCCCAGGATAGGCTTTGTTTCTGGCCACCAAGAGCACAAAGGCTCTCACCCATGTGGTCAGAAACTTGTCTGAAAGGGGCAGGCTAGCACAGTCTGGCTTCAATGTGGCGTTGTTGTGCTGAGACGTTTGATACCAAACTTCCCAGTATTCAATGAAGCCATTATGGAGCTGTGGAGTTCGTAATGACAAACTCCCAAATCACATACTCAATATGGCTACGCTGCACCTACAATGTCTAAGAATGGACTTAGACACTGTAGGGGCATATTGCTCATGCAGCTATGCCCTCACCTGTCATATAGTGCACCCTGCCTTAGGGCTGTAAGGCCTGATAGAAGGATGACTTACCTATGCCATAGACAGTGGTTTGTGGGCATCAGGGTGCCATTTCGACTTTGCCTTTTTCTCCCCACCAGCACACACAACCTGCAAAGGCAGTGTGCACGTGCTTGGAGAGGGGTCCCCCAGGGTAGCATAGTACATGCTGCAGCCCTTGGGGACCTTCCCTGGCCACAGGGCCCTTGGGACCATGGGTACCTTTTACAAGGGACTTAACTGTGTGCCAGGGGTGTGCCAATTATGTAAACAAAGTTACAGATTTTGGGAAAGAACACTGGTGCTGGGGCCTGGTTAGCAGGATTACAGCACACTCTCAAAGTTGGCATCAATATCAGCAAAAAGTGGGGGGGTAACCATGCCAACAAGGGCATTTTCCTACAGCAAGTAAATAGGATAACATGGGACTGAAGCCTGGGCAGACCGGGGTTGCTAGCTCCGTTGTGGTACTACCTAGATATGTTGAGTTTGGTATCAAACAATGTGCATTCTCTCCTCAGCACAAATCCGGTGTCGAGGGATGGCTGGCACGCACCCATGTGGCACCCTAGAGGTTGTCCACCTGTTTGCCCAAATTCTTTGTCCTCTTCCCAGTCAGCACATCCTTTTTGCCATGCCTGCCACCACCAAGACAGGGTTCTGACCTCCTGCCAGGTAATGTGGGCACTCCTAGGAGTCAGAGACATAGGCTGAGGCAGGAAGGAGGACACACCTCCCGCCCTCCAATTGGGCTAGTGAATATGCACATCCAGATGGTGAGCTTCAAAGGCTTCACCACCCCTTATAGCCATCTGAGCTGTCCCCCAGCAGAGGAAACTGCCCTTTCCTGGGCCCCAGGCCCATTTGCTCATGGTCAGGCAGAAAGTTATTTATGCAGGACAGTGCACTCCCCAGAAGGCTGACCACATCTCTGGGGAGAGCAATTTGTACTGTGCACTAAATTTTGATTTCTGCCATCTTAGAAGTGGCAGAATAGAGGTTTCTGGGTATCAAAAGGTGACCCACCTCATCGAATGTGGTCACCTCAGGGGGTAGATTAGCTGTAGGAGCTAGCTTCCCATTGGCCACTAGTCTCCACACCACTAGCTCCACTGAATCCAGGATTTAAGGCCCACCCCTGACACCGGAACCTCAGTTCTGATAAACCTAATTCAAAGAAGGACCAGGAGAGCTCTGCATCACCGACAACCAGACTTTGCCCGCAGTACCAAGGCAAAAGAGGAATACTCTGCATGGACCTGCGGTGAACTGCATGAACGACCTGTTGTCCTTGGCTCAAACTCAGCATTCCCAACTAGAGGGATCCCTGTGGATGCCAGAAATACTGTCAGACTCCCTTGGATTAGTGCCCTGCAAACAGCTTGTAAAAACACTTGCAGGATCTGAATATTCACCAACCATCATGCCTACTGAACGATCGACTAAAGCCAGGTTGTCCAGTGTCTTCTGGGAGTTGTAGTCGTGCCTGCTCCAAAGTTTCAGGCTGCTCCGTGGCTCCCTCAGCCCATAAAGTTCCCAGCCCGATAACTGACTCCCACACTCCATGCTGCAACAGCAGGGCACACCGTGCACCCTGCATCCTACATTGACAACCCACTCTTTGCTGAGTTTTTGCATCCCTTTGCCAGTACCATTGTGTAAGCCATAAAATCAGCACCAGTGTGAGTTACAGTCAGCACCACATATAGCCAGGACAACTCTGCAGCCAGTCACCTGGGGCCAGGTACAACTGAACTGACTGTTGTGATTTGTTTCTGGGGACTGCACAACCTTAACCCTGCAAAGTTACCACGTAACACTTTATGTAAGTACTGTTTTGCTACAAGGGGTATTTCTCCATTTTTGCTGTGATTTAATTTTGCTTCTAAAATTCATAACTCTAGTTGTACTACAGCAATTCTATTTGTGTTTAAATTAAGATATAAATAAGCTCTATTTTTATAAATTGGTGTCGGATTTCTTTCGAGTTGTGTCAATTAGGGCCTTATTACAAGTGGGGCAGTCTATAGACCGCCACACTCGTGGTGGTGGTTTGGACGGCTGCCAATACAGAGGTCCAGCCACCACAATGCAACCCGGGCAGTTGTACCATAAGGGAATCAACAGCTCTGTCAGGATCTTGGATCCCGGTGGACTGGTGGTGGCAGAGATCCTAATCCACCAGGGCAGCACTTCCCTGGGGATTACGCCCTCGTTCTTTGCCAGCAGTTTCATGGCGGTAGCACTGCCATGAAACGGTTGGTGGAGAACAGGTGCAGGGGGGCACAGGTGGGCACTTGCACTGCCCATACACTTGGCATGGGCAGTGCAGGGCCCCACCTGGCCAGCAGACAGTGAACATTGTGAGGGTGCTGGTGAACCGTGCAGGCTACAGCATTGCCACTGGCTCGATTACGAGTCAGAGACAATGCTGTAGTATGTTTCCTGCTAGGCCAGCAGGTGAAAACTTAGGTTTCTGCCCACCGACCTAGCAGGAAACCCATAATAGCGCCGGTGGGGAGGTCACTGTGTAGACAGTGGCCACCCTGTCCGGAGATTGGCAGATGGAGTTTTCCATCCGTGAAACTCTTAATAGGGCCCTCATTGTCAATTTTGGTACTCTGAAATGCTTAACACATTTACCTCTAACTGAAGCCTGACCGCTATTTGCCACACTACCAGGACTGAGCTAAGAACTTACTAATATGAATCCAAGGACTATCTTTGGAGGGTTGTGATAGTGTTACATGGTAAGGACTAACCCCCACAGCCCATGATACTCCACTCCCTACAGCCATGAGCAGCCAATTTTCACTTGAAGTTAAAAAAATAAAATGATTGCAATAGCCTATGTCACCATCACAGAGGAAGCTAACCACTACAACTTCATCAAAGAAAGTCCTTTCAACCTACAAAATGAACATAAACTATGGGCCTAATTTGGAATTTGGCAGACAGGAAAGCCCGTTCACCAAACTCCTGACAGGGTGGGTGCTGCTGTAGTGCTGACCACACTGCCTGACCTATTAGGTGTTTCCTGCTAGGCTGATGAGAAGAAACTGAGGTTTCCACCCATCAGCCAAGTGGGAAACAGACAGCAGCATTGTCTCCAGCTCGTGAGCAAGCCGGCGGCAATGCTGTCACCTGCAGGGTGCACCAGTACTCTCACAATGTTCACTGTCTGCACAGCTGTCAACACAAATATGCCAATGTATTGAAAATATTACAAAACATCCAAATAAATATCAAAAATGTATTTCAAAATAGAATAAACAATTTTAATAATTTATAACAACTTAAACAATTTATTAGTTATATATAATAATGTGTAACAAACAATTTAACATAAAACACAGAATAACAAATTTTAAAAATATCTCCACCTTTTCCACTAAAAATCAAATATCCTGCTCCTAAAACATAATTACATATACATTAAAGATAATTATTAATAAAATGTATTTTAAAAACAAAATTTATAAAAATTTGGAAAAAATAACAAAACACATCAACACTAAAATTAACACAACACTTAAAACAATATTTTTGCATCCAATATTTCTTTCGACAAATCTTTCTAATCATAATACTCTTGACACAATATTTTTTAATCAATATTTTGTCAAAATACCTGCCTGGGACCCCAGGCATGCTCAATGTCTGTGACGCTAGCACCCCTGGACATTACCACTCACAGAAATTGGAAGAGACACCAGTTTCTCCAGCAGAGTGCTGGTTGGTACTTGATCTGGAAATTGAATAGAGAAATAAAGCATCAAACTAGAGTTCCAATAATGCTTACATTACATGGATTTTAAACAGCCTACATTTTTGACCAGTCCACACAGCAGCTTCAAAGCTTGCTTCCCTAAAGTAATTTTGCCAGTGACTAATTTCACAATCATAGTTCACAAAATGTTGTTCTGTCCAAAGGAGAATACTGTAGTAATAGGCCATGGATGTAATTCCTCAGTACCTAAATCTCTCTGAGACAGAATAGCTCAAATAGATGTTGCTGAAGCATCTGTCTCTGCTTTGTTAAAGATGCTTATTCATTAAGATGTCACATTATTGGAGTTGTACTAAAGTCATCCTGTACAAACTTCAACAGGAACTCCATAGTCTTGTCTTGCAAACATCCATGTACATTGTCGTGTAAATTAAACTGTTGTGTTCAGTTACTCACATGTAATCTTCAGTACCCCAATTAGGGGTTCTCCTCGTCCCAGTCCTAATTAACGAGGTTTGATCCCTGACCGACAGCAGTAGCACAGAAGTCCCTTTTATATTTTTACCTTGTTTTTCTTTAATATAACAAGTTCTTCTCCTGTTTCCTCCTGTATGATTCCAAGCAGTGCCCAACAAGGTACAAGCAGGAGGGAGGCAGGGAAATGGACTGGGACGAGGAGCACCCCTAATCAGGATAACAAAGATGACCGGTAAGTAACTCATCATTACCCCATTGTGTGACCTTCATCGTCCCAGTCCTAACTAACGAGGAAGTAACCAAGCCCAATAAAACTAGTGAGCACTCAAAAGTGGTCTGCATTCAAAGTTTATTCAGTGAAAATCAACAGATTCATTTAGAAGCAGTAGTGTCAAAGCCCAGCTCACCTGAGTTCTTGTTCAGTTCTGATGGAGGTTGAAGACAATCCGACCCCACCCTGAAACTGCTTGTTCCAGCACACTAGTTTTTAACACAGTGCACTAAGAACAGAAGCTCAAGGGTAGGGGGGAAGTGGATAAAATAAAAAAAAGAGAGACAACACCGTTCTTGCGTTTCCACTGTTGAAGTGCTGCACAAATCTGCGGCCCTTTCTGACTTCTGTAGAAACTGGTGCCTAATGAAACATAAACAAAGAACAGATAAGTGCAACCTATTCCTAAATGGGTTCCTGACTATCCCTTTATTTATTAGAAATTCTCTTCTAAAAGTACCTCTTGGATCCTGGTCTCGAGTTTCCAGGTTTGGAATGTGTTACTGCTCTGGGATGTGCTTTCTATTACTGTAAAGCTTCTAAAACATTAAACAAATACCGTTATCAGAATTACCAATATCAAACATTCATCTTAATATAACTAAAGCCTAAATTCCCAATAGCAGACTCACTTTTCCCATATCTCCAGAATCTTTTGGAAAACAAATACTGTACTTTTACATCAAAATACAGCATGTAATTTGTGCAAGTCCTTGATTTACTGTTTGCCTTGCTGTTAATGGTTTCCACTGTTCGATTCTTAAAAGTTCCATAAAAAAAAAAACAATGTTTGTTTCACAAAGCTCCGCAAGGTATTCTTGCAACAAAGAGCCTGAATCACAATGTTCGTGGAAGGTATCTCGCCTCAAACCGTCCACACACGAATCCAGAAATTGCTGTCAAAGTTCCTTCAGGTAATAAAAAGTTTTGCACTTACTTGTTGCTGGCAAGAGATACTGATCAGTCTAACCTTGTCTTCTTTCTCCTTTGCAGGTTGTTTGTAGGAGAGAGGCTGAGGCAAGGAGGAACCGGAAACCAGAAGAAGGAAGAGCCAGCAGCTGCGCCCATTGAAGCCAATGAAAGTCTGTAGAGAGCAGGAGTGCCAGCGCCGAGGGATCTGTTCTCAGGTAAGCGGGAGGTAGACGAGCACAAGCACTGGGTGAGGCTCGGGGGCTGCCTTTTATAGACAGGGCTGGGTGTGGTTCGAAGAGCTGGGTGTGGTTTGAAGGGCTGGGTGTGGTCCTCACATGCTGCACATGTTCTTGAAAGGTGTGCAGAGTTTCAGTTATTATGCAAATGAGTTGAATTAACACATGGCCTAGGAAGGAGTGTTTTAAAGAAGCCTTGGTAAAAGCAAGGCCCAATGTGTAAACAAAACAGCACATTAAACAACATACACAGAAGCCTAAGGGGGGGGGAAGGGTGAGATAACAAGAAAGGGTTTGAATAGTAAGTTTAAAAGGGAGCTATTACAGAACCCACTAGTGCAGTGAGAGGGGACATGCTCTTTGCTGTGCACAAACCCTAACAAGTAGACAAGACAGCAGAACCAAAATGTCCATCAAGATCATCATAAACTGGGAGATGGTAGTGAGTAAGGAAAGTATGAGGGGACGACCAAAAGGGAAACACCTCCAGCCTCCACCAAAGAAGTGGATACTGCCATGGTAGACCGCCTCTGTACATCCTCTGTGAGAGACTCCTACACCTCAGCACACGCATGGGAAATAGAGTGCCACAATCACCTTGTAATATTTTGGGTAGAAACCTTCTGTCCCCTGGAAAAGAGAACCATACGCCACAAATAAGGACTGAGAAACCCTAAATGGCTTAGTACAATCTAGATAAATCAAAGAGCCCTTCTGACATCTAGGGTAGAAGGAAGGGAAGAGAAGGAATCAAGACAGAAAAAATGGTAAAATCACCTCTTGAGAAAAATGAAAAGATGAAGAAATATTAGGGACAAACTCTGGGTCCAGCCTGAGAACCACCCGATCTAGAAAAAACGTCAAGTAGGAGAAAACAGCAAGTAGAGCCTCCAATTAACCCAAATGCCTGGCTAAGGTTATAACCACCTAGTAAACCTCCTTGGCAGACAACCAGACCAACTCTGCCTCCTCCAAAAGCTCAAATGGGGCCTCCTGCAATCCCCTCAAAAACATGTACCATTCCCAAGAAGGAACCAACCAGCAGACTAGGGGCCATTGCAACCTGAAACTCCTAAGCAACCTCAAAACCAGGGGAGACAAGGTCATCAAAAAAAGAACAACAATCTCGAATCGCAGCCCACTGATCGGAAAGATTGCTAAGAGTCAACCTCTTCAAAAAACCCATCCCATTGAAAATCCAGGATTTTAAATTGATCATTACGAGCAGGGTCCTCATACCGGGTCTTACACCAAGTATAGAAAGACCCCAGTGCTTTCTATAAGACGTCAGGGTAGATTGCTTTCGAGAAGACAATCTCAAGAGCAACTTGAGACGAACAACCCAACTGAACCAAGTCGTTCAATAGTCAGGCTGTCAGACACAACCGAGACGTCATCTGTTGAGACAGCAGAGGAAACTGAAGGGGAGAGGAGCTGCAAGGAAGAATAAAAAACAACCCCTGGCAAGAGACAGAAGGAGAGGAAACCAATGAAGGCAGGGCCAGAAAGGGGCAATGAGGAGCACATGCACCTGTTCTACCCTGACTTTCTGCAGTACCTTTTGCAGGAGAGGAATTTGAGGAAAGGCACATAGCAAACCCCGCTGCTATGGGATGGAGTGAGCATCCATTGCTCAGGCCTGCGGGGATGGAAGTTCCTTGCAAAAGTGAAGGCAGTGGGCATTGCCCGGAGAGGCAAACAGATCCAGCCAAGGAAACCCGAACCATCAGCACACCTTAAGGTACAGGGGACAAGCCAAGTGATACATTACAGAGGTTGGCTGGTTCCAGCTGAGGTCGTCTGCCCAAAAATTCATCTCCCCCTCCACAGCCTTCAGATCCAGAACATTCACCTCTGCCCATGCACACATCTGAAATGCAACCGGATTCAGACACCTGCAATGTGTGATCCCTTTCCTGTTGATGTAAGCTCAGGCAACCTGGTTGTCTCTCCAGACCACCACATTCATATCTTCCATACTCTCCTGAAAAACAAGCAAAGTTCTCAACACTGCCATTAGGTCTTTCCAATTCCAGGACTACTGACCCAACACTGCCCCCATCTCACCACTCGCTGGCATTTGTCGGCATTTGTTGTCAAAAGAACTGGGTGAAGGAGCTGAAACAGATGCCCTTTTAACAGATTGTCCCTGATCAGCCACCAGGACAGATCTTGCAAAAACTGAGCTGAGAGAGGGATCAGGACCCTGCAGTCCCTGGAGCTGGGATCCCAGTGCCTGAGAATGTGATTCACAATTGGCTTTGAATGAAACCTTGTGAAAGGAACTACTGCAGTGGAAGCTGCCCACAGTCCTTGCACTCTCAAAAAACATCTTGCATAATTGTGCGAGCAAGATAGCAAGTCTGTCATTGCCCTCTGGAGAGACAGGACCCTTTCTTCCTGAAGAAATGCAAACCCCAGCCGGGGGTCCAGACGAGCTCCGATAAACATCTTAATCTGGTAGGGAAGAAGGTGAGACAGAAATTTCATCAGCTGTTCAAAATCACCCAGGACCTCGAGCACCAGCTCCACATCCTGTTGAGACTTCAAAATAGATGGAGCAATCAATAACCAGTCATCCAAATACTGATAAAGTACAACACCTTTCAAATGCAAGAAAGCAACAAAAGGGGCCAGTATCTTTGTGAAGGCTCTGGGAGAGGTGGCCAGGCCAATTGGAATGACTTGAAACTGAAAATGCCATCCGAGGACCATGAATCTCAGGAATGACTGACTCTCCATATGGAATGGCATATGAAAGTGGATATCTTGAAGATCCAGCATTACCAGATAGTCTTCCTTCAGGATGAGAGGAATGATCGACTGTAAGGACACCATCTGAAAATGTTTAACCTATAGAAACTTGTTGAGAGACAGGAGATTGAGTATGGGCTGAAAAGACCCATCTGGCTTTATAACTAACAACAGAGTCAAGTAGAACCCCAAAACCCTGCTGATCTTACGGCACTGGAACAATCAACTTTTTCTGCAGGTGTAAGTCTATTCCCACATTGTGACTCCATAATTGCCCTGGATCCTTTGGAGAAGGTATAGGTATAAAGCATTGAAGAGGAGCGTGATCTTTGAATTTTATCTGATAGCCACGTTCCGCTACGGAAAGGACCCAGGCATCCATCACTGCCCGGTACCACCATGGAAGAAAGTCTCTGAGGTGACCTCCCCCTGCCATACAGTCATTTTGGTTGCTGGATAGCAGGGGAACTAGAGGAAAAGGGTCTGGATTTATTGTATAATGTGGCCCCTGACCACGGGCCCTACCTCGAAAGGGCCAACGTTCATTGGCTTGAAAAACTCTCTTCCTGAAACCAAACTGGTTCTTATCTGCCACATGTTTAAAAGGTTTCAGGATGTCTTTCTCCTATGCCGCCTTTTCAACCATGTAAGTGAGCTCCGGACCAAAACATTTTGGCCCAAACATGACAACTTACAAATCAAGACGTGTTGGCTAGCTTCCAATTTCCAAGACCAACTATAAGACCTCCTACCCACAATAGAGGCACCAGCCAAAGAAGTTGAGACCCAAAGACTGTCAAAGGCAGCATTTGACAAAAACTATGACAACACTTCCATATGAGCCAACAGTTCTGAAGGATCCTCCTGAGACTGCAGGCAGTCAAACAAAGAACACAAGACCTTCAGGAGAGACTGCATAACATAAGCCGCATAGGTGTTTGTACGAATGCCACAGTTCAAAGCAGCATATGCATGTCTCCAGGCAGGTTCCACTTTTTTGTCCATCCGGTCTGCAAGGACAGAATCCTCTGAGGCCAAAGAGGAAGAGGTTGACACGGACACCAAGACTGTATTAACCTTAGGTGCCTGAGTGAACTTGGCTTCATAACCCTCCAACAAATTGTTTGGTAAAAAATGAGGAAACGGGGACTTGTCAACATCCTTCCTCTCCTTGTACATATTTTTAATGACCTCATGAAAAAGAAAGTAGTCCACATTTGTAATGTTACCCTGCACTAGAAATTCATGTTCCTCAAAACTTGCCGCATCAGACTCCAGTTGGTCTCTGATATGAGATAAGACACCCCTCAGTTGCTCAGACTGAATGTATCTGCCTTACAGTCATCAGTCTCATCCAACTTCTCATGCTTTGCAAGGACATCCTTTTCCAGTAAAGCAGAATCTACAGCCTCCTTAATTAAAGACTGCAAGTCTGCACAAGAAATATGCAATAGTTCTTCAGGCTCCTGCTGCTCAGGAGACTGAATATGCTTCTGCTTCTCTAAACATTTAGCCATCAAAACAACCTGTCTCCAGGAAGCACAGCAACGTGCAATAGCAGCATGTGTGCTTCCTGTTCTAATAGCCATCAAAGGGCAAACAGATCTCATCTCAAGAGAACCCGGTTGTCTTGAAAGGAAGCAGGCTAGGCCTGCAGCCTGTGTCATAATTTGACACATGCAGAGAAAAGGGAACCCATCATGCTGGCCCCCAGAGAACTGTACCCAGAAAGTGATAGTAGCTCTCTGCCCCAGCTCGGCACATGAGTAGGGAACAAGTCCAAAAGCGGGGGAAAAACAACCTGTCACCTGCTCCAGCAAAGGTGGCCCATGGCGCACACACAGACCCCAGCACATGAAGACAGTAAGTAAACAATACCATAACGGTAGAACTGAAAGTAAAATGTAAAAAAAATACAAGAAATGGACTAGCATGCTCACCTGCACCGTGACAGGAAACAAAACAGGAGGAGGCAGGGGGGAGGAGTCATAATATATAAAAAAATTAAAGGTAACAATAGAGAAGGGACTTCTGTCCTACTGCTGTCTGTGAGGGATCAAACCTTGTTAGCTAGGACTGGGATGAGGGGGATCCCATGAGGGAGTAATCATAGTATACTAACACAAATTGAACAAGAAAGGCTCATAGACTATCATTAATAAAGCTCTGGAATTGTGCAGGTGTGTTGCACGGACAGAAGAGCATGACTAAATACTCATAGTGACCACTGCTGGTATTGAAGGCTGTTTTCTGCTTGTCTTCCCTCCATATGTGAACAAGAATGTATCTGTAAGGTAAAACATTGAGGGGGTCATTACAACCCTGGCGGTACATGACCGCCAGGGCTGAAATGACGGAAGCACTGCCAACAGGCTGGCGGTGCTTCCCTGGTCATTACAACGGCAGAAGCGCAGCGGTCGCACCGCCGGGCCCCCGGCAGTAGTAATCCGGCAGGGCAGCGCTACTAGTAGCGCTGCCCAGGGGATTACGAGTCCCCCTACTGCCAGCCTTTTCCTGTCGGTTTGAACCGCCAGGAAAGGGCTGGCGGTACGGGGAGTCGCGGGGCCCCTGGGGGCCACTGGCATGGGCAGTGCAGGGGCTCCCTGACAGGGCCCCATGCGGCAAGCGCGACGGGTGCAACTGCACCCGTCGCACGGCCGCAACACCGCCGGCTCCATTTGGAGCCGGCTCCTATGTTGCGGCAGAGATCAACGCTGGGCCGGCGGGCGGAAACCAGGTTTCCGCCCGCTGGCCCAGCGGGAATCTCCTAATGACCGCGGCAGGGGTGCGGCTGCATTGGCGCCCGCCCGGTGGTCAGATCTTGGCGGGCGGCTGTAGCCGCCCGCCCAACGGTCAGATCTTGGCGGGCGGCTGTAGCCGCCCGCCAAGGTCATAATGAGGGCCCGAGTCTTTAATAGATCCATTAAGATTCATTTTAATGTCAATGGGTATGGACCCAGCTCTTCATGAGGTTTTGGAATTAAAAATATTGGTGATCCTGCTGATAATGTGGATACTGAATAGAAACATTTGCTCAGTTTTTAGTAATGTCATGTGCACATGGCGAGGTTGTCTTTCTGTCAAAAGGTACTGTCTTGTTTGCTCCTTCCTTCTTATGGAAAAATTTGCTTTGCTCCAACCCAGGGTTTGTACACTGAGGTTGAACCAGGGACAGAGGTGAGTCCTCCATCACCTTGACCCGATATCTGGGCTTCTGTACCCTCCTCTGGGGAGGGGTACTGCCAGATAACTGAACTGTCAGGGCACCCTTAGGGGTCACCCCTCTCAGTTCTCCTACCATCTGGGGTAACTCATTCCCCATAATGCAGTCAATGGGCATCTGCGGACTAACTATGACCTGCCTCTAGGTCACCTCCACACCCCACTCAAGGGATGCCAGAGCCATGGGTGAAAGAAATCCTCCCCATGGGCTGGAGTCACTCTACACACCTGGTCAGTATACTGCTCTGGAAAACTAGTCTCTCCACCATTATGGTATGACTAGCCCTGGTGTCCCTCAGAGCAGTGACTGGGACCCCATTCACTCCCACCTGGTGGAAGTGACGACTTCCACCCTCAGGGATCACCAGCTCACCCTCTGAGTCTACCTCCCAAATGAGGAAGATGAAGGCATGGTCTATGGCCTGCCCCTGGGGACTACTTTCTCCTAAGGCCACATTGGCCACCCCTATAGAGGTCTCACCATTGGTGGTTTCTTTGGACAGACAGAGTCCCCCTGCTTGTGTTCTAACTGGAAACACTCAAAGCAGCGCGGTTGGAAATGGGGTGCCCTGGGCCACCGCCTACCAGAACAACCACCCTGTTTCTCAGATGGGGCCTGGGAACCTATTCCTCCCCCCTTACTCAGGGACTTTGTCTGGGTCATCTTTAACATCTCCCTCACTTTGTTGGGGGGAACCAGACCCACCCTTTTTGGGTTTCCCCCCCTGGTACCTTTTTGGGCACTCTGGTGCCAGTCCAGAGGTAAGCCTCCTCAGCAAGCTTCCTAGGATCAGTCAGCTCATTGTCAACTAGGTGCTGGCACAACTCTGTAAAGCAAATACTGAGCATATGCTCTCTCAAGATCAAATTATACAACCCCACTTAGTCATCTACTTTACTGTCCCGCACCCAACCATTCAGTGCCCTACTGGCAGAATCAAAAAAGTCTACCCAAATTTGTGTGAAGAGCTTGGTGCTGTCCCTGAACCTCTGACGGTACTTCTCAGGGGTCAGCCCAAAATTAGCAAGCAAATCGGTTTTCATGGGTGAGTATGAGTTTTGATCTCTTGGATCTAATGTGAGAAGTGTGTCCCTCCTAACAACTGGCACATATCCCCACAAACCTGACCCCCATTGCTCCTCAGGAACCCCATGAGCCCTTAGTGCAACTTCATAAGTAGCCAACCACTTATCAATGTAATTACCCACCACATAACTTGGCACAACATTCGTGGGTTGTAGGAAAGTACCATCTTGCCTGGCATGTTACCCCCATATTTCACTGTATATATGTTGTTTTAGTTGTATGTGTCACTGGGACCCTGCTAGCCAGGGCCCCAGTGTTCATAAGTGTGCCCTGTATGTGTTACCTGTGTTATGACTAACTGTCTCACTGAGGCTCTGCTAATCAGAACCTCAGTGGTTATGCTCTCTCATTTCTTTCAAATTGTCACTAACAGGCTAGTGACCAATTTTACCAATTTACATTGGCATACTGGAACACCCTTATAATTCCCTAGTATATGGTACTGAGGTACCCAGGGTATTGGGGTTCCAGGAGATCCCTATGGGCTGCAGCATTTCTTTTGACACCCATAGGGAGCTCTGACAATTCTTACACAGGCCTGCCACTGCAGCCTGAGTGAAATAACGTCCACGTTATTTCACAGCCATTTTACACTGCACTTAAGTAACTTATAAGTCACCTATATGTCTAACCTTTACCTGGTAAAGTTTGGGTGCTAAGTTACTTAGTGTGTGGGTACCCTGGCACTAGCCAAGGTGCCCCCACATTGTTCAGGGCAAATTCCCCGGACTTTGTGAGTGCGGGGACACCATTACACGCGTGCACTACATATAGGTCACTACCTATGTGTAGCTTCACAATGCTAACTCCGAATATGGCCATGTAACATGTCTAAGATCATGGAATTGCCCCCTCTATGCCATCCTGGCATTGTTGGTACAATCCCATGATCCCACGGGTCTGTAGCACAGACCCGGGTACTGCCAAACTGCCTTTTCAGGGGTTTCACTGCAGCTGCTGCTGCTGCTGCCAACCCCTCAGACAGGTTTCTGCCCTCCTGGGGTCCAGCCAGGCTTGGCCCAGGAAGGCAGAACAAAGGACTTCCTCAGAGAGAGGGTGTTACACCCTCTCCCTTTGGAAAATGGTGTGAAGGCAGGGGAGGAGTAGCCTCCCCCAGCCTCTGGAAATGCTTTCATGGGCACACATGGTGCCCATTTCTGCATAAGCCAGTCTACACCGGTTCAGGGACCCCTCAGCCCTGCTCTGGCGCGAAACTGGACAAAGGAAAGGGGAACGACCACTCCCCTGACCTGCACCTCCCCTGGGAGGTGCCCAGAGCTCCTCCAGTATGCTCCAGACCTCTGCCATCTTGGAAACAGAGGTGCTGCTGGCACACTGGACTTCTCTGAGTGGCCAGTGCCAGCAGGTGACATCAGAGACTCCTTCTGATAGGCTCCTTCAGGTGTTGCTAGCCTATCTTCTCTCCTAAGTAGCCAAACCCTCTTTTCTGGCTATTTAGGGTCTCTGCTTTGGGGAATTCCTTAGATAATGAATGCAAGAGCTCATCAGAGTTCCTCTGCATCTCTCTCTACACCTTCTGCCAAGGAATCGACTGCTGACCGCGCTGGAAGCCTGCAAAAGTGCAACAAAGTAGCGAAGACAACTACTGCAACTCTGTAATGCTGATCCTGCCGCCTTCTCTACTGTTTTCCTGGTGGTGCATGCTGTGGGGGTAGTCTGCCTCCTCTCTGCACTAGAAGCTCCGAAGAAATCTCCCGTGGGTCAAAGGAATCTTCCCCCTGCAACCGCAGGCACCAAAGAACTGCATCACCGGTACCCTGGGTCTCCTCTCAGCACGACGAGCGAGGTCCCTTGAATCCAGCAACTCTGTCCAAGTGACTCCCACAGTCCAGTGACTCTTCAGTCCAAGTTTGGTGGAGGTAAGTCCTTGCCTCCCCACGCCAGACTGCATTGCTGGGAACCGCAACTTTTGCAGCTACTCCGGCCTCTGTGCACTTCCAGCGGAAATCCTTTGTGCACAGCCAAGCCTGGGTCCATGGCACTCTAACCTGCATTGCACGACCTCCTGAGTTGTCCTCCGGCGACGTGGGACTCCTTTGTGTAACTTCGGGTGAGCACCATTTCACTCCTCTTTGTAGTGCCTGTTCCGGCACTTCTGCGGGTGCTGCCTGCTTCTGAGAGGGCTCCTTGTCTTGCTGGGCACCCCCTCTGTCCCCTGACGCAATTGGCGACATCCTGGTCCCTTCTGGGCCACAGCAGCATCCAAAAACCCTAACCACACAACTTGCAGCTAGCAAGGCTTGTTTGCAGTCTTTCTTCAGGACTCTCCACGGCGTGGGGCATCCATCCTCCAAAGGGGAAGTCTCTAGCCCTTGTCGTTCTCACAGAATTTTCAGCTTCTACTGTCCAGTAGCAGCTTCTTTGCACCCACAGCTGGCATTTCCTGGGCATCTGCCCATCTCCGACTTGCTTGTGACTTTTGGACTTGGTCCCCTTGTTCCACAGGTACCCTCGTTTGGAAATCCATCGTTGTTGCATTGCTGATTTGTGTCTTTCCTGCAGAATTCCCCTATCACGACTTCTGTGCTCTTTGGGGAACTTTAGTGCACTTTGCACTCACTTTTCAGGGTCTTGGGGTGGGCTATTTTTCTAACCCTAACTGTTTTCTTACAGTCCCAGCGACCCTCTACAAGGTCACATAGGTTTGGGGTCCATTCGTGGTTCGCATTCCACTTTTGGAGTATATGGTTTGTGTTGCCCCTATCCCTATGTGCCCCCATTGCATCCTATTGTAACTATACATTGTTTGCACTGTTTTCTAATACTATACTGCATATTTTTGGTATTGTGTACATATATCTTTTGTATATTTGCTATCCTCATACTGAGGGTACTCACTGAGATACTTTTGGCATATTGTCATAAAAATAAAGTACCTTTATTTTTAGTATATCTGTGTATTGTGTTTTCTTATGATATTGTGCATATGACACTAGTGGTACTGTAGGAGCTTCACTCGTCTCCTAGTTCAGCCTAAGCTGCTCTGCTAAGCTACCATTATCTATCAGCCTAAGCTGCTAGACACCCTATACACTAAGAAGGGATACCTGGGCCTGGTGCAAGATGTAAGTACCCATTGGTACTCACTACAAGCCAGTCCAGCCTCCTACATGGGTATATGAACCATCTTGTCCCCAGCTGGTCCTGAAGGTATGCTGCCACCGTCACTGCTTAACCCAGACTGTCTAGACTTGATATCCAGCTCTTTGAGACTCATTTCATGAACCAACAGAAGTTTTGTCTCCTCCAAAGCTCTCACAGCTGCATCTTTCCTTTCCTTTGCCTCCATGTTTAACCTTGCCATTTGCAATTGAAATGCTCTTTCTTCCCTCCTTTCCTCTGCAGTCAGGCCATGGCTAGAGACCCTGCTCCCTGGTTTACCAAGGGGGACAATTTCAGGGGTAACCTCCCCTACTGCTGGTGGCAAATCCTCTGAGGGCCATCCTCTGGCTTCTCCATCTCAACATTCTCTTGTGAACGTTCTTCTGCCCAGGCCCTCAGCGCCTTTTGGTACTCTTCCTCTCTGGAGGCACCCCAGGTAGATACCCTCATCCCCTTGCAAAACCCCTTCAGCTGGCTAACAGTGAATGTCTCTAGATTGGCTAGGTCAAACTCTCCAGTTCCTGCTTGAGACCCAGCCAGAGACATGTTGTATGAGCATTTGATTAAACTGGCAAGCAGAAAAACAAAATTGCAGAAACAGAGAAAATAAAAATCAAGTTGACCTTCAACTTTGGATAGGTAGTGTACACGTAGCTATTGTATGTTACTGCCCAAATCCAAGTCCTATCCCACCACTTCCACCAATGTAAGAAATGGGGTCTCTGGTTGGCAGAGGTATACACCTTTGTCCAAATAGGGAATCACAATCTTAGTCAGGGTAAGTCAAACACAATCCAACCCTCTGGCAGCTTGGCACTGAGCAGTCAGACTTAACTTAGAAGGCAATGTGTAAAGTATTTGTGCAAGAAATCATGCAATAACACAGTGGGGACACCACAGAAAGACACCACACAGGTTTAGAAAAATATAACATATTTATCTGATTAAATAGGTCAAAATGATCAAGATTTGATAAGTACACGTTGAAATGTCATTTTTTAATGATAAAAAAGAGTCTTTCGTTCTATTAAGCAAAAGTACCTGGTTTGAGTCAAAATTACACACATGAAGACCGCAGAGGAGGAGATGAGTGGAAAATGAAGGGTGTGCGTTGGATTTCCGGGTGCACACAGACAATGCGTCGATTCCTTTCCACACGGCAAGAGCTTTGTATCGAATTCCGGCATGCAGGCTAGACTACTCTTTGCGATGCAGGCTCTTTTGACACCCAGGAACGATGCGTGGAAATCCATAGGCATGCTGGATTAAGTCGTAGGTGCTGTGTCGATCCGAGGGGGCGATGCGGGGAAGTTTCTGTCACCTGGTTGGTGCTGCATCGATTCCTTATGCAGGAAGTCAGGCTGTGTCGTTCCGGCTCAGCGATGCGTCGATTCTGTGGGCTGTGCATCGAAGATCCGGTTGCAATGCCGGCGCTGCGTTGATCTCCACTCGGGAATCCGGGCTGCGCCGTTTCAGTTCAGTGATGAGGTGATTTTCTCACCGCTGGGCAGGCTGTGTGTCGATTCCGGCAGGCTGTGCATCGATTTTCACTGCAGAAGAAGTTTCTTTGCAGAGATGAAGTCTTTTTGGCCCTGAGACTTAAGGAAATAGGAGGCAAGCTCAATCCAAACCCTTGGAGAGCACTTCTCAGCAGAGCCAGAGACCAGCAAGGCAACAGGGCAACAGCAAAGCAGCAGTCCTCTACAGCAAAGCAGTCCAGGTGAGTCCTTTTGGCAGCCGGGCAGCTCCTCTTGGCAGGTTGCAGGTTCTGGTGCAGAATGTCTTCCTAAAAAGTGTCTGAGCTGGTAGGGTCAGGGACCCAGTTTATATACTCACATGTGCCATTAAAGTGGGGGAGACTTCAAAGAGTGGCTTAGAAGTGCACAAGGTCCCCTTTCAGTACAATCCGGCCTGTCAGGGTCCCAGTAGGGGGTTTGGCAGTCCAGTGTGTGAGGGCATGACACTGTCCTTTGAAATGTACGTGCCAGGCCCTCCAGCCTTCCAACCCAGGAAGACCCATTCAGTATGCAGATGTGTGCAGGTGTGACTGAGCATCCAGTGTCTGGGATTGTCTGGGTGAAAGACACAAGTGAGCTGTCAAACAGCTTAGCCAGACCTGGATTGGAGACAGGCTGTAAAGCACAGAAGGACTTTGAGTGCAAAGAAATGCTCACTTTCTAAAAGTGGCATTTCTAAAATAGTAATATAAAATCCAACCTCACCAATAAGTAGGATTTTGTATTACCATTCTGGCTATACTAAATATGACCTGGTTACCCCTTTAAGATCAGAATCTAAGACTCAAACAGTATATGAGGGTAGCCCTAATGCTATCCTATGAAAGGAGCAGACCTCACTACCAGGACATATATAACACACATGTTCATGTCCTGCCTTTTACCTACATAGCACCCTGCCCTATGGGTTACCTAGGGCATACTTTAGGGGTGACATATGTAGAAAAAGGGGGGGTTAAAGTCTTGGCAAGTACTTTTAAATGCCAAGTCAAAGTGGCAATGAAACTGTACACACAGGCCTTGCAATAGTAGGCCTAAGACATGTTTGAGGGGATACTTACGTGGGTGGCTCAACCAGTGCTGCAGGCCTACTAGTAGCATTTAATTTACGGGTCCTGGGGACATGTAGTGCACTTTACTAGAGACTTTCAAGTAAATTCACTATGCCAATTGGATATGAGCCAATCTTACCATGTTTTTAGGGAGAGAGCACATGCACTTTATCACTGTTTAGCAGTGGTAAAGTGCCCAGAGTCCTAAAGCCAGAACAAATGATGTCAGAAAAAGAGGAGGAGGAAGGGAAAAGGTATGGGGTTGACCCTGCAGACACCCATTTCCAACACTTGGGAGCTGTAGGATTTAAGGTGATTGGGAAGCACGATGGTTTCTAGGCTATGTAAGGCAGGCTGCTGCTCAGTTGAGCTACGACACTCAGCATTGCTCTCATCTTCTGTACAAGTCAGTTAAACAGTCCTCTGATCCTGTTGTAATCTAGAAACTCTGACAGGTCTAATAATTCCGGCGGCTTTGTTCAACTGACAATGTGGTTTATGGTTGTCAAAATACTAGATGCACTAGACGTTTGCCTTCAGGTTCCATGCAGAACTAATGCAGATCCCATTACACCCCTTGTCTGAAATGATAGTTCTTTCATTTGAAACACAGACATATATCGTATTCCAGATTCAATCAAATTCAGGATTAACCTGAAATTTTAAGTTTAAGGAGGGTGCATGTATATTCTGGTGGATCAATACTACCAAAAGGAACTGTTCAAGCTTTTACACAATTTCCATTCACTTTCAGCATTAAAACTGACCATGATATACCCAGCATAGCTTTGTGATCTCTTAAAAGCATATTTCTCTATGAAGATTCAAAACACACAGACAAAACCCTGAGGGGTGGCAATGTCGTCTACATGGTCTCTTCCTACCTTTCCTTCCAAAAACAGTTTGTTCACAGGTTGCACCCCCATTCAGCGAAAGATTCCTATCACTTTCAAAGTCCCCCAGACTGCCACAAAGCCCCTAGTTATCTTCAACTTCTATATTAAGCCATTTGGTGTCCGTAGCCGCCATGGAGCCATTCACAAACATCATGCCGATGTTTGTCAAAAGACCACAAAATCGATGTGGATGCTATCAACCATAAGTTCACACACCTACCTGTTTTGTCAACCTTTTAAAACAGCTTATATGCCAGCAAACACATCATGGGGAGCAGGCACACGTCTCATACAGAACACACTTACATACATCAACACGGACATGTACACACTCACACTAGGCACACTTTGGCCAGCACACTCGCAGTGCAATAATATACAAATACACATGGACCCACAGCCCAGGAACAGAGACACTCAAGGCTACACATCATTGTGACACACAGCAACAACAAACCTACAGCACCTATACAATTACAGCTCACACAACCAGATTTCACACTGACCAGGGACTGTCCACACATACAACACACATACTTGTCGATGTGTCATGCAACAAAAATAACTCCACCATTAAACAACCCTGCAGTGGACACACATCACAGCACAATGGCATGCATAAAACACAGATAGACAAATACACCAAGAACAACATAACAACTATACCTACACAATTGGGATGGGGCCATCTGGAACACACAAGGCAGGAGACTGCACTGAGACATATAACACTTTGAACAGGACCCGCAAACAACATCTCCACAGGAAATGGCCATACATGGGTCTCAGGGACTACCAATACCAACATAAATTGTCATGCACATCTAAACAATGGGAAAGGGAAAGTCAACAAAGCACATACAACTCCTGCTGCATGAGACATACCTCTACAGGAACCATTTGCAAGGGACATACACCTAAATGGACACATACACAGGCAAATGCAAACAAAGCTAGCACAACTCAACACACTCCATGTCGGCACATATAAAATTCGAGATGACACACATCTCATGAATACATAAGCCAGATCAGGGGGAAATGTCTAACACCATACATGCTCACATTGGACATCACAATAAGAAATACTTACCATACCAAACAGTGCACAATGCCATGACAACACCATTGCATTCACACATATACCTATACACACAACATTTACCCTTTTGGGGGACAACAGCACTGCACACAGACTCACATAACAGCAGCTACTGGAGCAGCAACCAGGTTCAAACACATACAACTGCAGGCACACAAACAGTCACTCAGGGACAACAGAAATCTAGAAAAGGGATTGCAAGACAAAGGTGTACCAAAAACAAAACAACTGTTGGGTTTTTTAATACGAAAAAGCAAGATTGTCCAACGGCCATTTTCCAACAATGGCACACTGTTGTGCCTAACTTGACTCCTGACTGCCATGTAACCACCACAGGAAGGGGCATCAAGGGGGTAGGCAGGCACCTCAGGGATTATTGGGGAATTGGATTTGGGAGTGGGGATTTGGGCTGGGGAGGGGTTGTCTTCTTGGGAGGAGTGGCCTTCATTTTGGGAAGGGGTGCTTCTTCGGGCAGATGGCTACTTGCAGGGGGCAGGGGAGACCTTTTGAGGTGGAAGGGACAGACTGGAAGCTGGGTGGGGTCCTTCTGGGTGTGGTTTGCGGGGGAGAACAGGGGTAGGGCCAAGGTCACAGAGGAATAGTTTTTTGGAAACACAGGGTTGGTCATGAGAAGGGGGATGGGATTTGGAGGTTGAGGGAGTGGTTGTAGGCTGTGTAGGTGGGGATATCTTGGATGTATGCTTATGGAAGGTATGCTTGTGTGTGGTGGGTGTCTGTTGGGTGGGTGATTGGGCATGTTTATGTGTATTGCCTTTGGGGGAGGAAGTGCTGGGGATGCTAGTATTGCGACTGTGGTAGATGTAGGTGTGTCAGCTGTGGTATCTGTGGTGTGGAGCGTGTGGTGGATGTCTGATGGTCTGCTGGGGTGTTGTCTGCAGGTAGGATGGGTGTGGTGGCTGTGTCAGTGACTGTTGCGGTGGTGTCTATAGATAGGCTTGATATGAGTGTGTGATGCTGGGTTGGTGGGGGTGGCAAGGGCAGTTGTGAGTGTTGCTGTGTCTGTGGGTGGAATGTTGGTTGTGAGTGTGCCAGTGTGTCTTGTGGTGCTTGTGTTTGTGTTTGCTACGTTTGTCTGTTAAGATGGATGCATGAGGATCTGTTTGTGTGTTTAGGGTAGGTGGGGAAGGGGGGTTTGAATTGGGAAGAGGGAGGTGGAGGGGGGAATGGAAGCTGAGAGGTGACTGGCTGCCGTCAGTGTGGAGGGTAGAGCCTGAAAACATCACTGTAAGCCTGACATTGCACTATGAATGCCTTCTAGGAAGGCATTAGTCTGCTGTAGCTGACTTGTCAATCCCTGGATGACATTCACAATGGCAGTCTGACCCACAGAGATCATTCTTAGGAGGTCAATAGCCTCCTCACTGAGGGCAGCAGGGGGAACAGGCTGGGGCATAAGTGCCTGTGGCAAAGGAGACACCCACTCTCTTGGGTGAGCGGGCACAGCCAACTGGTTGGGGAGCAGCAGGGGGGGGCGGTGATAGAACTGGGGGTGGCAGATAAGGATGGTACTGGGGGGTCCCCAATGGGTCCTCCGCCACTAGGGAGTGGCCACTGGAGAAGTATTCTGATGATGAGGATGTAGATCCTGTCTCCCCCGTGGCACTCCTCTCGCCTTCCAGGCCACTGTGTCCCTCTGTGTCAGTGGAATCTTGATGATGCCAATGAAATCTAGCTATCTCAGATACAAACATGAAATATCCTGGAGTAGTTGACATACAAATATCACAATGGACACATTTCAACAATGTACGGCTCAAAAAGTGACACCTGCCCAAATAGAGTCAATGAAGTAGTATCAATGTCAGTCAAATATGCCTCACATGTATCATTGAAAGAAACAACATTGATGTCAGGTCCAATAGGTCAGAGAAAGATGATCTCCAGAACATACACAACAATGAATCAGTAAGCCCCAGGAAAGTCATTGCTAAACTCTGACATCCATTACACTGACATAATGTGAGCGTGTCTGTGGTACACATCTGTACCTTCCATGTTGGAGGGACACAGAACTTGCAAGGAAAAATAGAAGAACCCCAACCTGTTGTCCAATGAGAAGCAACATCACTATCCACATCTTAGGCAAGCCAACCCTGGTATCTGTCTGTGAGTGAATGCCTGAACCCAAACACATGTGATGTCAATATCACTGCAAGTCACTCCATGAACAATCCTCAATCATTCAACATGTGCACTGCACTTTTCCACAAGCTGCCACATCATGGGCATAGATAAACACAGAGTGGTTCCACAATCTGGACCTAAATGTCATGTCCTTCATTGCTCTTGCAGTCCTACATGAAAAGTGACATAATATGACGCATGAAGGTATCTGTCAGACAATAAACAATGCTGACATACTGCTGTCTGTGGCATGACATGAAATGGATCAGCATTGTAAATCTGCTATGCCACTAACAGTTTTCCATGCACATATATGTAAGGAAATACAGACATCATCCCATCAACATTTGTAGAACATATGTTTCCTAAAGAGAAAAGGACCCATGCGGACATGTAGACACAAGGAATGTTGGTTACAGTCTTGGGACATAATTCTACTCAATGGACATCCCCCACTTACCAAGGGAAAGTAGTTTGCTACATCGTCAAAAAATTAACCATGTCACATCTATGCTGGGCACAACCATATCACATACTGCAGTGATGCACCAGCACACATCATACACTGAAGAAAACTTGCGTCTGGGTGGCAGATGTCTACATACACATATGCCCAGACAAGAGGCAGAGAACAACGATCTGTACATTTTGTGACTTTCAAGGGAAGGGATCTGTGGGTCACAAATTACACCAACTACAACAACAAAAAGTACATGACTGATGTGTGCACAGCCATTTGTGGTCTCTGCAGATAAAGTCATTTGAGGATTCCCCCCAGGTTTGTACTAGATCACGGGTTCAGAAGGCAAGGTAGACCAGTTTGATACACATGACATATCAAAACAAACAATCTCCCATCTTCTGTGTGACACATGGCTCATCCCCAATTGTCAGGGATGGCAGTCAGTACCCCTTTCAATCACCTGACAAACAGACGGGTAGGAATTTGCTGTCTACTCACCCCTTGTGGCTGCTGTGCTGCCCTCAAATCCCCATCCAGCTCCGGGTAGGCCACCGCCAGAATGTGGGCCATTAGAGTGGTCATTGCCCAATGAGAACTCCATCCATGTTAGGAGGACAGCTCCAGCTGGGCCTCCATAATCTTCCGGGCCCAGCGTCTCAGGTCCTCCCACCTCTTTCTGCGTGGGTGCTCTGCCAGCTGTGGATCCCCATGGTCCACACTTTCTAGGCGATGGCTCTACAAATCCCTTTCTTCTGATGGGCGTTGATCTGCAAGATGCAAAAGAACAGACAAGAAATTATGTCCACAAGTCCCATCCAAAACGGCTGAGTCACATACATGTCAGTACACAAAGCTATGAAATTTCTCTTTTTCCTAAACTGCCAAAGTGTGCCACATACCAGCCACTGAGTACAGGCACATGACTACAAACATTTCTCAATCTGCAGACTAATCCACCACCATGCTCAGGCCTTCCACTGACTAGGTAAGCCAACTAACAACTTGTGGTGCATGCTCTAGCAATTTGACTGAGTGCTGAGGACCCATGTGACACATCACACCTCTGTGGCTTCTAAGAGGTATACTCCTTAGGCATTAATACACTCATACTTTGTGAGAATGATTCCCTGCATACAGTTCCTACAGGCTACTGCTAGAGTACAAACTCAAACATTACATATGGCTAACGATGAAGGGATTGGCATTGTGGGTATAGAAGGTGTCCAACCTGTCTATGTGTGAACATGTGGAGTAACAAATGCATACTCATGCCACCTCAGGGGCGGGGTTCTGTATCTTGTACATGTGCCACCAAACATGCTTCTGTACATGTGTCCATCCTCCAGAGATGGCATCCAACAAACAAAGTCTTGCCTTGTCCATTTTCTGTTACGTGACCAAACCAATGAGTCACATATCATGGGGTCCGAAGTTTTATCACACTGTCTGCACTATGGGACTATCATTAGTGCAATAAGCCTGAACAGGACAAATATGACCTGTGTGATGCTGTTGACAGGGCTGTGGGAGTAAGAGACCTGACAGGGGTCAGAGACACACATTGATAATGATGGCAAGTGCACAATATAAACAGATCATTGGCTCCCTACTAAAACCATTTACATGCTCATCAGGGAAAGAACCTCAATAATCTGCATTTTCCCACAGACCCTAGGTTGTTTCACATGACAGGACATACTTGGATGGGAGTGGGCACAGTGTCACAATTGCATAGTCAAACAAGCTCAACACCAGCCTAGACTTGGACCCATTGTGGACGATACATTTGACAGGCCCTGGTCTCAGCAGGCTGAGCAGACAGAACCTATGTGGAGCTCCATTCCCTTCCCTCCCATGCGTCACAGTACATTATGTAGCCAACAACATATTTTCATGTGGTATTCTGAAGGGCAGAGTTAGTCAGGATATGCCTTCAAAATGCCAGTTTACTAAGGCCAGATGTGGTTTAAAATCTCACAGGCAACATACACATAGCTGATTTGGTACCCACCTGACACATACAACATGCATCAACAGCTCATGCTGCCATACAAATGCATATGGTCTCACATTGAAAACATCCATGTGCCAAGTGATATATAGGGATGACTGTGATGTCACCTCACCACACCTAGTTGTGTCTAAGGACCCAACATCTGGCACTGAACACAGTTATATGAGCATTGACTCTCCTATTGATGCCACACCAACTCCACCTCCATGGCCTTGACTTTACATTCTGGCACACATGAGCACAATCTAGCCTGTGAGGAGGAAAAATAAGGTGCAGTGAAAAAAGTGGACATGAGGTATTTACCTGCTCCTCTGGTGTACCATAGAGCTGTTCATACAGGGGTAGGACCTCCTCCACTAGCTTCTCCAGCTACTCTGGGGAGAAGGCAGGAGCCCTATCATCTGTTGGGCGTGGCATGATTGCTCCCAGAGGCGGTACACAGCAGTTCAGGTCATGGAGGTCTTGTTAGCAGCAGTGTCAGGAGTCAAGTGAGGAATTTTTCAGAACATGGAGGTCACGTCTGCCATGTAGGTGGCCGTCACTGCCGGCGAACACAGCCAGCAGGCCTGCAACTGCCACTGGTAAGAGTGTTAGCCTGTGGCTGTGACTGCCATGGTAGCAACTGCCTACCACCATGACGACTTCTGCCAGCGGTCATGGCCAGTTCTTAATGTCCAGTGGAGTAGGTCAGGCACCTGCCATTTTAGAGGTATGAAATCCATTACATGGCTAAGAAAAATGTGTCACAAATCCAACAATGTTGTTAATACCAATGATAAGTGCTTGTCCTGTCCTGTAATGTTGGTCCTTGAGTTGGACACCACTTTTGTACATTGCCTGACACATCTGGCAACTTCCTTTGTGGCTTTTCCCTGCCCCCCCTCCAAGTAATTTAAGTCTTGGGACATCAAATCACAAATCCGAGTGGCAAGTATTATGTATCAATTTGTGTTGTCCAGATAGATGATGTGTACACATCTGTGGCAAAGCAAGGGGGAAACGTGTTGATTCTGTGTCATTGACAGTGGTAATGTGTACCGGGTATCAAATCCTCAACTTATGACATGCCTTGTCACAGTTTGTCATTCACATGCTTAATGTATGTTGCAAGGGACAAATTGAATGATGGCTAAACTCATTACTTTCCCTACACAGCTACTCAGGGAGGGGAAGGATCAGGTATCCTCCTGTCTACGTCCACTGCCAGACCTTCAGGTCATGGAAGAAAGACACATTATCCAGATCTACAGTCTGAATCAGCAAACAATCATGGATCTCTGTTGTCAGTTGGAACCAGATCTGATGTTTCCCATTTGTCATCCAAATAGCATATCACCCATAACACAAGTCATGGCAGTGTTGCACTTCCTGGCCTCAGGATCCTTCCAAAATACAGTGGCCCTATCTGCTGGGATGTCCAGGCCTATGTTCAGTCTTTTCTTGAAGGATGTACTCTCAGCAATGTAAAAACACCTGGACAGCTACATCTGGTTTCCTCAACATGAGGCTTTTGCCAATGTGAAGGCTGACTTCTACGGTTTGGCAGAGATCCCATTGATGCCTTGGTTCCACCGCATTGCACTGGACAAGTCTATTGTAACAGGAAAAACTTCATTCCATTAATGTTCAAGTTGTTTGTCTTGCGGACCTCTACATATCACAGGTCTGTGCCCATTATCCAGGTTCGGTCCATGATGCCTTCATCATGGCCTGACTGATTGGTAAATCACATATGTCCTGTTTGTTTGAATGCAGTGTCTGCTTCAAAAATTCAGACGAGAGGGACTCATGGTTGCACATATGTCCCGTTCCATTACAGGGAACTCTGCATACCCAAACCGTCCATGGTTGTTGACACCTGTGAGGAACCCAACAATGCCAGTGAAAGTCTTCTTCAACAATGACCAAAGAAGAACACGCTGTGTCGTGAAGTGGGCTTTTGGGCTCTTGAAAGCCAGATTTAGGTGTCTGAAGAAGACAGGTGGAGCCCCCTCTGTGATTAATTTGACCTTATGGGTAACTGTAGGGGATCAGGATGTGTTGAGTAGGGATAGAAAGCTCTGCGGTATACAGCCAAGGTTTGCTTGCTAAGTCAGACTTGGAAATGTTTCTACCTTGATGATCTGCGTTGTTTGTGTCAGTCTCAGGTAGTGATAAACCTACACTTTGTGGCCTTCCCAGTGTTAGTTTTGGGTACCCATTCCCATGCTTAATTCTGACAACATTCAAACAGGCAATATCCACCACAGGGGTTACCCATAAACCTAAACATGACCTGAGTATAAATTATATCAAAAGACAATGTCCTAAAGGTATCATTTAAAGAACCAATAATACATTTAATACCATATTTAAGAAAGTATATTATATAATCAAAGAAAACAAGAGAAAGAGATATGGCCAAAGTATGCCAAAAAGATAATTATATATTAAAGTTCAAGCAGCATCAGTAATACGTGATAAGTGAGAAGTGCCCCAAGTGCATAAACTTGCTCAGAACTGTGCAGGTAATGCAAGATATTAAACAAAAAACAAACAGAAAGGAAATAACACTATCACCAATGTGCAGAGAATGATAGATAATTCATATTAATTCCATTGCTCCTATGTGTATTTAGTAGTCCACTTCTTTTCAGCTGGTATAATGTCGAAGACGTTTTGACCTTTCATGATTCAACAGTTCATCATCAGGGCAAAATGATTAAGTGAAAACCCAAAGGAAGAAGGATTGCTAAATAAGGAAAATTATAGCAATAAAACCATGTATATAGTATTCCACAGGAAATACTGGTCAAGCTAATCCAAATAAAGGAAAATATATTGCTACCCGTGACAAGCCCCCAAGACAAATAGTTTCAATCAACTTACATTTACCATAGGTAACCAGGCATTCTACTTGAAGCAAACAAGGGAATGAGGCCCAGAGCTAGACCAATGCAGAAATAAAGCCTGAAAAAACAATGTAAGTTAAAGAAAATAAAGGGGTTGAGATTCGCCCATGTGAATTTAATTTAATGGCAAAGGATCAGGGGCAAGGTGTCAAAAGGAGCAATCCTGTATGTAGGAGCAATGTTGCACAGAGGGGCATGAGAAAATCATGTCTACGTTTTGGTTCCAGCATCCAGAAATTAAAAAGGGAAGGGGCATTTATAATACATGGATGCTCCAATCAATAAATGAGTGCTCATTGGCGCTAAGCCGCGATGCGTAATGTCTGTAAAGGGAGGCACTAAATGCGTGTGTTGTCCATGGCATGATCAAACGGAAAATCTAGAATGCACAAAGGAGCTGGCTTGCCAAGCATGAAAGTTTGAAGGAAAGATGGAGTAGGTACAGAGTCAGATGCATAATACAGCTGAAGAAAACTAGAACACCCAAAAGCACTGGACCGCTATGCGTCATACCTATGCAGACTAGCAAGCTTATCAAAAATGAAATTATTAGATGAAAACACAATTGAAGCCTGCAAGGAGGTGGCTCTGAAGCCACCTCTGACAGTGCTGACAAATTAAACACATGTGAAAAAATGGTGAACCTCATAATACGGTGGGGACCCATACACAAAAAAGAAGAAAAAGGTATGACATTGTTCCTGGTTCAGGATTCACTCCTTACAGGTACCCTTTGTTTCTTTTGATACCAGTACCTTGTCTCTGGTCCTTAGCCATTAACTTAAAGTCACATGTGCTAATCCCAGCTCCTTTGCTTTCTAGATGCTATATTTCCCTTTCATTGGATTTATACTTTGTTTTTTTGGGGACGTGCTAAAGACTCGAGAGGGACTACATATCCCAAGCTGCTTTGAGGCCCCAGTAGTCGGACATTTTCACCTGCACCTGCACCCACTTGACAGCAACGAGCGCTATAAAGCGTGTGGGGGCACTTCGCTGCGCGGGACGCGCTAAAGACTCGAGAGGGACTACATAACCCAAGCTGCTTTGAGGCCCCGGAGGCGGCCATTTTCACCTGCACCTGCACCCACTTGACACCAACGAGCGCCATAAAGCGTGTGGGGTCACTTCGCTGCGCGGGACGCGCTAAAGACTCAAGAGGGACTACATATCCCAAGCTGCTTTGAGGCCCCAGGAGGCGGCCATTTTCACCTGCACCTGCACCCGCTTGACACCAACGAGCGATATAAAGCGCGTGGGGGCACTTCGCTGCACGGGACGCGTGCGGGCCGCGCCCAGGCGAAGCCCAGGCCAAGGGCGGGCCCGTCCACGCCCATCAGAGCCCGGAAGAAGCTGGGCTGGGCCACCCCCCTAACATTTGAACACCCAAGTAGGCATCATTGATCTTAGCTCTATGCGCTATTGCCAATACTATGCCATCCCGTAGGTTGCATCATTATACTGATACTCTGTAGAACATCTGATCACCAATAACCATCCCAGATGGGTAAAAGGAAAGCAATAGAGGCCGGGGCAGGGGCTGTGCTAAAAGCTAAGCGAAAAAGACACAAGCATGCAGCTAATAACTGCGTTATGGACAGAATTGACTCTCTTTTAGGTGAATGCAAGGGAATTTTAACCACTCCTCAGGGAAATAATTCTAACAGCACTGTGGGGGAGCACTCCCCAACCAATAGGAGGGCTGGCCCAAAGGAAATTGCTGAGATTTTTGTGAAACGTGGGCAACTAGACACAGCCACTAGAGGGCAGGGAGAGGGCAGGAATGTTATCACCCACACTGCTCCATCTCTAGTGCAGGAGCTACCACTGGGCTCTAACGATTTCATCCAGTGCAACAACCGCTTTAATCCGTTAATTAACGTCCCAGAATCACATGATGACATTGACCCAGGTATCAGGGTGGATGGGCTAGCAGCCGCAAGCACACACTCAACTCACATAAAGCCACAGCACATTCAAGATTTAAAAAAGGAAGTACTAGAACTTAATCTCATGGTTAACTCCTTAATTGCAAAAGTAAAACAGTTAACTCTTGCAGATGGCACGGCCACCATGAACCTTACCCAAAGCCCAACCCTACCAGGCACCATAACGAATCTGCCCATTCTTTCAGCACCCAGCTGTGATGGCCTCCTCCCAGTCGGTGCTAAGACCAAGAACTTACTCCAGCCTCCTTCGCACCACAGTTTAGGCACAGGAAAAACACTAGACGACCATCACAAAATCCCCAAACTCATGAGCAATACTGCCCCAAGATACTCTGCACAGCCTGCCATTGATTGGTCTCAATCAAGTAATGTAGTTCTAATGGTCAACGTTCCCAAGTTAAACACATCAACACATAAGGAAGGGGCAGACTCTATTAAAAACAAGACAATCCATTGGATTCGCCATGTAAGAGGCTGTTGCTCTGTAATACGCAAGGACATAATCAATGTAGCAAGATGGCCAGACCTGGGAACACACTTTGACATTTTAAAACTGACACTCAAGGACGGAAACGTGGTGGACAATTTGGTGGCCCTAGATTCAACTACAAGCCCACCAGCACATTCGCGCATCCAGTTCAAATACCTTAGGCCACCTACGCACTTTGGGGATTGCCCGAGCTACTGCCCAGCAAAAAATGAATCTACCTTTGGCGAGAACGATTGACTTAAAGCTTCATCCAAAATCTATGCTGATAAACCACGCAACCAACTAATATCAATCTCCCCCAGGCCTGCTGCAATCCCTAACACTGCCAGTGCAGGTATTCTCTCTCCCATTCATGACATATTCCCTAAGACCTTTGACAGTTTACTGTGCAAATATGACAATCCTGCTCCTTTCATCTTGCAGGAATATTGCCCACCAAATCAAGAACCGATAGCTAAGCCTACAAGCACTTCCCTCACCAGGGCCAGGTCAGCTCCACTAGAGGAACATCACCACTCACCCCAGGTCTCACTGACCAACATTGGTATTGATCTACTTCTTCCCACTCAACCATACCTGCCAAATCAATCTCTGGCAGCTAATCATGTAAATACCAGGCAACTAGACAGGATAGTTCAACCACTCACTGGGGTACGACTTGTCTCATGGAACGTGGCAGGTTTGAAATCTATTCTCCCTCTTCCATCCTTCACCTCTTTTATTGATGAACATGACATATGTCTTCTTCAAGAGACATGGTCAACCAATCCACTTTTTCGAACAGGTTATTCAAACTTCCATATCCCTGCAGTGCCCAGTACTAGAGGCAGGCCTTCAGGGGTCTTGACTATTTGGATCAGAACATCACTTAACTGCTATATATTACAGCTACCCACCGATTCTCCCGACCTGTTAGGTCTTCTTCTATCATTCAGGCCTGACACCGTTGTGAACATTTTCAATATCTACACCCGAGGGGTCAGGGGGGGTCAACCCTTTTGCAAAACTGTCCCGCCATCATAAAACCATTGTGGCAGGTGACCTCAATGTCACGTTCGAACCTCTAGACTGGGATGATCTCAGGTCCACAGATGAGGAGGATCGAGCTTGGTCTATCCCCGCCCTGTCCATTCCACCCATCAAGAGATGGACGCAGGTCGCAGTCCAAGTTAAGTCACTGACCATGGGATTCGGGCTCATGGCGTTAAATGGTAGAATCAAATCAGACGCCAAAGGCCATCACACATTCAACAAAACCAACCACACCAGCAGAATCGACTACTGTCTATTCGACATAAGATTATGGCCCCTAGTCATCGATATGACGATCATTGAAAGAACTGAAAATGATCATAATCCTCTCTCTGTCCACACGTTAGCTTTGGGCAACCTCTCGCCCACGATTAACTCCTCAGTCGCAGCACCAGAGGGTATTAGCCTGGTTAACGACAAACAACACTTAAAGTGGGACAAGGTTGGGGCTCGGCCCGTACTCATCAACGCAGCCAATAACACCCTAAAGACTACATTAGTGAACCTAGAGGTGGGTCCCGCAATCCCCTATAAGGAAATAAGCTTAATCCACACCTCATGGTTCAGGGATATCGCAGCCCACTTCTCAGTATCCACAGCCCATGACGGCAAGAGACCCATAGGTAGGCACCGCTGGTTCAATAAAATGTGTCGGTCCCTAAATAAGCACTTAATCCAAGCTATTAAATCTAAGGATGCCACCGCCATCCGCCTAGCTAGAAAGACCTACAAGTCAGCCATACGCAAAGCCAAGCGTGACCAAGACGATAAGTGGTGGACAGCACTTAGTGACGCTGTGCGCGAGAGGAACTGTAGTCTGTTCTGGTCCCTGGCAGCGCGAGGCCCAGAAAGCAGTGGATTGGACATTACAACCAACATCGCCCCGAAAGACTGGGTAGATCATTTTAGCAGGCTGTACTCCCATGACCATGATAGCCCCACTCCTGTATGCATGGACCCCTGCCTAAACACTTCTTTAGCACCCACCACTGAAGTACCCCAGCTGTTCTCTCAAAGTGACATAACTTATTCCCTAGGCACCATAAAATGTGGCAGGGCCCCTGGCTCGGTGTCCCAGCAGACCTGTTCGCAACCGACATAGCATCCTGGTCAAGATTCCTCACCATCATAGCGAACGCAATAGCATCTGGGGCGCCTTTCCCTGAGTCCTGGAAAGGGGCTATTGTTATCCCAATCTTTAAAAAGGGCGACAGATCACTCCCCTGCAACTATAGACCAATCAGTCTAATTGACTGTGTGCAAAAAGTCTTCTGGCACTGCCTCTTGGGAAAGATCGAAGACTGGATGACTGAACATGATATCCTTAGTCCCCTCCAAGCCGGTTTCCGGAAGAAAATATCTACCACTGATCAAGCCCTCAGGTTCCTATTTTTATACTGGAAAACAGTGCTCATTGGTAAAGGGAGCTTTTATGTTGCTTTTGTGGATCTAAAGTCTCCTTTTGACCTAGTACCTCGCAACAAACTATGGGACACTCTCTCCCGAGTGGGAATCCTGGAGCATATCCTAGCAATATTGATACGGCTCCACGAAGACAACTACGCACGAGTTAGGTGGGACTACAAGGGGCAACTAACTGATAGAATCAATGTATCAAGGGGTGTGCGGCAAGGGTGTGTCCTTGCCCCGACCCTCTTCTCTCTGTATATCAATGAAATCGTCCCTTCCCTGCTTAGAGTGGAGGCTGACGCACCATCACTTGGCACACAAAAAATCCCTGTCTTGCTCTTTGCAGATGATACTCTCCTGATATCCAAGACCCCTAGTGGACTAATGAAACTCCTCACGTGCTTTGAGAAATTCTGCTCAACGCGGGGACTTGAAATCAATGCCTCTAAAACAAAACTAATGACCCTAAATCCCCATAGATCCTTTAGAGAGAAGTTTACACTAGAGGGCACCACACTTGAGAAGGTGGGCATTTTCAGCTACCTGGGTATAATATTGACTGACAACATGTCTTGGAAATCACACATAGGAAAGCAAGCCTTAAAACTAAAGCAAACAACAGGGGTACTATCAAAATCTTCCACCTCTCATACACAAAACCAATTCGCCCAGCAATACAGATATACAAAGCCCAGGCTGTGACCTCAGCACTTTACAGGGCTGAAATATGGGGTTATGCTAAAATCCAAGACATAACCATCGCTAAGAACAACTTCCTGAGAAACCTTGTGTCCCTTCCGCTAAGCACTCCACTGTTCCCCCTTTTTAAGGATCTTGGCATAAAACGCATAATCATAAAGCCCCCCTACGCCCTCTGCTGTATTGGCGGCGTCTCTGGACTACTCCAGAGCTTGAAACCTTTACTGAAGCCCTGCAGGTTATTTTAAAAGCTGATTATCTTCACAGAATCCCTTGGCTACGATACATCAAGGGGTCACTTTACTCACTCGGGCTCAGTGAACTCTGGAATTCACCAACCACCTCCGTCTTTCCCTCGAAAAGCGAACTAAAGAAACTATATTGGCAAATGGCATATCACGAAGATATAGGGGCCGCACTTCACACTACACTATCTTGTGATTTTGTTAACTTAAAAGAGACATGCAAGTATGAGGCTTTTCGGGACATAATCACGGTCCCAATGGAAAGGAAACTGTACTTTCAGCTCCGCATTGGAACGATACCATTAAGACTTTTCACCAGCCGCTGGTCACACAAAGAATCAACCGCCTGTCCAGCCTGCAAAGCCCCCGTTGAGAATCTCCCTCATGTCTTTTTTGCCTGCCCCGCGTACACCGCCTCACGTAGGAAATGGCTGGCCCTGGCATGCAGACTGCTGGGAGTCCGCAGCTCTGAAATAGCCCTGCGAATCCTCAGATCAGACACTAGGCCAACGCTAGTGATCGCCGTTGCCAAGTTCCTCGGAGCTAGCTGGTTTGTCAGAGGGAAATTCTTATCTGTTTAATGATTCCAACAAGACTGTCCCATCGCACTGTGTGAGTGTATTTTATCTTTATTCCATTTTTATCATTATATGTATTGTTATATTTATTACCCTGTGCACTTATTTGCATTTATTGCTGCTATGCACTTTTATGGCTCTTGTAGCCGAAATAAAGTTTCTTTGACTTGACTTGACTTTGTATTTCTTTATGGAAGCCGAGTACTGATTTTGCAGGTACCTTTGATTTGGCCTTTCGATTGTGTTCTCAATAATTTTCTTAGTTATTGGATTACATAATATATATTTTTTTAATAAGGCATTAAGGCCCTCATTACAGCCCTGGCGGTTGATGTTCAAGTGGAGGTAATACCGCCAACAGGCCGACGGTAAAAAAAATGGGATCATGACCACAGCAGAAACCACCAACACATACAGCCACTTTAACACTCCGACTACCACGGCAGTAGCAACAAACACCGCAGCGATAACCGCCAACAGCCAGGTGGAAGACAATGTACCGCCCACCCAATTACAACACGCCAATCCGCCAGCTTTTCCAGGGCAGTACCAACGCCATCAAAAGCACGGCGGAAACAGTATTTGGAAGGGAAGCCACTCACCTCTCGACACTCAAGGAAGAACCAGGACGCAATGGAGCCCGAGCTGCACATCCTGCCCATGCTGGTGTATCTTCTCATATATCAGGAGCACCAACGGTGGTGACGACGACCATGGTGAGTACAGCACCTAGTAGACAGGGGAGGGGGGAGGAAAAAGAGAGTGACACACACGCAACACGCAACATCCCCACCCCACCCTCACCCCCAACACTATACACGCAAACACATGCAACAACATTACATATACACCCCGTAACCCTCTGGAAGAACGCAAGGACAAAAGGAATTGAGTCAAATTAGTGTAATATTAGAATTCTAGAGAACTACGTTCATAAATAAATAAACAGTATGTACAATATATACAATATATACAAAATGAGGGACAATGTCCACACAAAAATAGTCCGTGGCCCACTGGGCCATGACACATAGGCCAAGCCCACACTTGACTCCTGCCTCAAAACGGAGAGAACACTGCAGGGGCATCAGGTCGAAAACACACAGGCACCTCAGGGGGATTGGGAAGGGGGGGGCACCTCAGCTGGAAGATGGTACAACGCCACTGCACCTGGGGGGGCTCCATGCCCACAGCGATGTCCTGAAGAGTGCAAGGCCAGTCTTTCATGTCTCTCAAGTGGGTGGTTTACCACTACTTGGTCCTGGGGAGTGCAAAGCCACAGTGTCTCAAGTGGGTGGTTTGCCCACTGCCTGGTCCTGGGGAGTGCAAGGCCACAGTCTCTCAAGTGGGTGGTTTGCCACTGCTTGGTCCTGAGGAGTGCAAGGCAACAGTCTCTCAAGTGAGTGGTTTTCCCACTGCTTGGTCCTGGAGAGTGCAAGGCCACAGTCTCTCAAGTAGATGGCTTCTTCCACTGGTTCTGGAGGGGGCATTGTGCCCAGTGTGCTTCATCCCGGGAAGGATGCGGTGAGTGGATGCCTTTTTCCACTGGTTATGGAAGGGGCATTGTGCCCAGTGTGCTTCATCCTGCCAAGGAGAGAGTGAGTGGATGCCTTCTTCCACTGGTTCTGGAGGGGGCTTTGTGCCAAGTGTTCTTCATCCTGCCAAGGATAGGGTGAGTGGATGCCTTTCTCCTTTGGTTCTGGAGGGAGCAGTGTGCCCAGTGTGCTTCATCCTGCCAAGGAGAGAGTGAGTGGATGCCTTCTTCCACTGGTTCCGGAAGGGGCATTGTGCCCAGTGTGGTTCATCCTGCTAAGGATAGGGTGAGTGGATGCCTTTCTCCACTGGTTCTGGAGGTGGCTTTGTACCCAGTGTTGCCACACTTGGGGGGTGCCAGGTCACAGTCCCTCACCTGGGTGTCAGACCCACGAGATTTGCAGTGGTCAGGATGCATGATAGTCCATGGAGGCAGGGCTACAGTCCATCCGCCGGCAGCTACGGCTGCACAGTGGTGGTAGTGCCGGTGCTGGTGGGGGTGCTGCCAGTGGAGGGGGGAGGCTCCAGCCCTTCTTCTGCAGCCTGGGGCGGCGGCCCATTGGGACTGCTGCTGCTGGCAGTGGTGCTACTGTCAGTGGTGCAGGTGCCGGTGCTTGCGGCGGGCTTGTGGTGGTGCAGGTGGCGGTGCTGGCTGCGCTGCAGGTGGCGGTGCTGCCAGTGGTGGGGGAAGGCTCCAGCCCTTCTCCTGCAGCCTCGGATGGCTCCCCACTGGGACTGCTGCTGCTGGCAGTGGTGCTACTCTCAGCGGTGCAGGTGGCAGTGCTTGCAGCGGGGCTTGCGGCGGTGCAGGTGGCGGTGCTGGCCGCTGAGGAGGTGCAGGTGCTGCCAGTGGTGGGGGGAGGGTCCAGCCCTTCTCCTGCAGCCTCAGACGGCTTCCCACTGGGGCTGCTGCTGCTGACAGTAGTGGTACTTGCGGCGGTGCAGGTGGCGGGGCAGGTGGCGGTGCTTGTGGCTATGCTTGCGGTGGTGCAGGTGGCGTGCTGGATGGGGTGCAGGTGGCGTGCTGGTAGCCACCAGGCCTTCACCTGCAGGCTCGGACGGCTGAAGTACCTTGGCTGGTGTTTTGTGCCCCTTCCTGCCCTTGGCAGATGGTGGTGTCACCTTGGGTCTGGCAGCTGGAGTCTTTGAGGTGGCCTTGCTGGGTGGTTGTGGCTCCTTCCCCTTACTGGATGCTGTCCCCTTCTTCAACTTGCCAGGTGGTGGAATGTTCTTTGCCTGGGCAGGAGTTGGTGGCACACTATCTGGCCTGACGGGTGCCCCCTCTGAGCCTCTGACAGCTGCAGGAACAACAGCAGACATGGACTTGGTGGGTGAGGTGCTGGGCTGGGTTTTGGCCACCCTGGCCCCGAGGGGAAGGATGGGGGTAAGGGGTAAGGAACAGTTCAATGTTGGCTAGGAAAAGCTTCTTAGGGACATTGGGGCGGGAAGAGGGTGAAGGTTTGGGAGTGGAGGAAGAAAGAGTGGTTGTAGGAGGTGTCAGTCTGCTGGGTTTGGGTGCAGGTGCATGAGCTGGATGCTGTTGTGAGGTGGATGGCTGTTGTGTGGGTGTGTGCTTGCGTTTGTGTACTTTGGGAGGAGGAGTCACAGACACAGTGGGAGAGGACACAGGGGACGTGTGCATGGATGTGGGGGTGCTGACTGCCAGTGAGGGGTGTGTAGTGATGGGCGTGCTGGTGATGGAGGTAGTGGATGAGGATGTACTGCATGCATGTGTGAGTGGAGATGCTACTGGGAGGGAGGTGGACGAGGAGGAGGAGGGGGACACAATGGAGGCAGTGGATGTTGGTGTGTCTGCAAGGGGATGGTGCTTGTGTAAGTGCCTGTGAGATGAAGTGTGGTGCTTGTGTTTGACTGAGCCACTTTTGTGTGTTGATTTGGGTGAATGCTGGTCTGAAGGTGTGCTTGGGAAAGGCTGGGGTTGAGGGGATTGAGACTGGGTAGAGGAAGTTGGAGGGGGGAGGCTAGAGGCAGGGACAATGGCTGCCATCAGTGCGAAGGCCAGAACCTGAAATGCTCTCTGTTGGGTCGCCACGCCAGAGTGAATGCCCTCCAGGTATGCATTTGTTTGATGCAAAAGCCTCTCGACACCCTGGATGGCATTCAGAATTGTTGACTGCCCAACAGTGAGGGATCTCAGGAGGTGAATAGGCTCCTCACTGAGGGCAGCAGGGCTGACTGGGGCAGGACCTGAGGTGCCTGGGGCAAAGGAGACGCCCACCCTCCTGGATGAGCGGGCACGGGAAACACACTGAGGGGCTGCTGGGAGGGTGGTGCTGGTAGGGGGGGTGGCAGCTGTACTTGTTGTTGGGGTGGGCACATAGGAGTCGCTGTCTGTAGTGTCCCCTCCTGTCTCTGTCGTGGTGTTCCCCTCACCCTCCGTCCCACTGGTGCCCTCACCCTCGGTGGAGTCGGCATTCAGGCACATGTGGGATGCAGCTCTCTCTGTCGCCGGTGCCTCTGCTCCTCTGACAGATGATGTTAATGCACACAAGGACAGGATGACAAAACAAAAAGGGGGGAGAGACAGAGGAGACACTTGGTCAATGGCAGCAACAACACTACCGGTGGCGTACACAACACACAGGGAGCTTCCCTATGCACAAGGCCATGCACTACCAGTTACAATGCTAGTCACCAGCCCATGGGGGACATGGCATAACACCATCAGCTGCACACCTAAAACTCACAGGACCCTGCCCAGTAGTAGATGCCCACTAACACCATTGGGTTTGGAGTGCTTCAGAGCCTGCCCAACAAGGGACCTACCCAGCCATGTTTCCCCTGGCCTAGGGCACCCACAGTCCACATACCCCACCCAGGTAAAACCTTAATGAGCGCCAACTCATGAATCTGAATTTGTACTCACCCCCTTGTGGCTGCTGTGATACCCTCAAGCGCCCATCCATCTCTGGATAGGCCACCGCGAGGATTCGGAACATCAGGGGTGTCAGGGTACGATGGGCACCCCTTCCTCATTGGGAGGCCAGCCGCAGCTGGGCCCCCACTGTCTTCCTTGCCCAGCGGTGCAGGTCCTCCCACTGTTTGCGGCAGTGGGTGCTCCGCCTCTCAAAGACCCCCAGGGTCCGCACCTCCTTGGCGATGGTACGCCAAATACCCTTTTTCTGATGGACACTGACCTGCAGGAAAAACACAGCAGAAAAGGGATTAGTAATACAGTCTGGACCGTCACACTCAAGGCCCACCATATCCCTCCCATCCACTAAGGCACATACATTGACCACCATAAATGCAGCACTCTGGCCAGGACACTTCAGCACCCCCCTACATGTGGCTTACACACACAGCACTCCATACAATCATGGCCCACGCATCATGCTCACATTGTACTCACCTGTTTGTCTGGGGGACCATGGAGTAAAGTGTACATGGGTAGGACCCCATCCACCAGTCTCTCCACCTCCTCCACAGTGAAGGCAGGGGCCCTTTTCCCAGGCACATGAGCCATTGTCGCATCCAGACACAGGTCACAGCAGCACTTGCAGTGTAGGTCCTCTCCTGTTGAACGTCAGGTAGCAAGTGAGTGAAGAGATAGAAAATGGTGGTCACCTCCGCGGCAGTGCGTACCGTCACCCCCAGCGTACATCACGATTGGCTCCTGGAACCCATAGGGCCCAATGATAACCAATGCCAAGTTGTGCGGCGGTCATCGTCCGCCTACCGTAATGGCGCACAACGCCAGCGGAATTTCCTCATTTCCACTTGTCCCTCCTCACAGGTCAGGCAGCCGCCATTTCACGGGGGCACAGGCGATGGCACCTAACTGAGTCACAGCAGACATTGGCACATCAACTGACTCTCAGATTCACATACTGGTTCTGTAAGTGAAGAGATGCATCATTATAGCAATTGATGTGTGAATATGACCCTTTGCTCACCGTTTTCCTCCATAGGCTTCAACCGCTGAGGATGAATATGAGATGGAGACATCCTCCAGTGTACAGACCCCTGGTGGACCTTGCGACAATGGAGGACAGACACATTATCCTAACATACAGACTTGATCGGGCCACAATCCAAGAACTGTGTGCCCAATTAGAGCCAGACCTGATGTCAGCTATCCGCCAGCCCACAGGTACCCCCCCCTCTAGTGCAGGGCCTGTCATTGCTCCATTTCCTGGCAAGTGGTTCCTTCCAAACAACAGTGGCCATGGCAGCAGGGATGTCTCAGCCAATGTTCTCCAATGTGTTGACCAGAGTGTTGTCTGCCCTGTTGAAACACATGCGCAGCTACATCGTATTCCCCCAGGTGGAGGTTTTTGGCCACAGTGAAAGCTGACTTTTATGCCCTGGGACATATTCCCAACATCATCGTGCCATTGATGAGCCTGGAGATGGTCTTGCGGCAGCGGTGGAGCCTGTGGACAGTGAGGAAGAGGAGGAAGAAGATGTGGACAACAGAGGTAATGTCAAACAGCAGTACTTCCAGTGACACACAGGTAAGACACTGTGAATTAACTTTTCTTTTCAGTTTTCTGTTGGACATTGTACATGGCAGCATGATTTCCCTATGTCTATGGCCACTTATTGTACCCTTTGGCATCTCTATTTTCAGTTCTTTGTGCCCCACGCTGGCTCCTGGTATGTTTACAGCTGCCCACTATAGGTCATACCAATGTATAAATTACTGTACATAAGATTTGCAATGTTTTCAGAATGTTGTACTAATACATATTTCAATTGATTGACAGACTCCAGAGTTGTATTTGTTCCAAGGGTGTTTATTTATGTGCTAATAAGTAGAGGGGGAAGTGTAATGGGCGTGGGTGATGGTGGAGGAATGACCTGTCCATTTAGAGTCCAGTCTCTTGCTATCACAGGTGCATTGTCCAACAGGGCATAGGAAGGGAGCAATGGCAGTTCGAAGTGGACAGGGTGACAGAGTGGGACAGAAAGGTGACAATCAGGAGAGTCTTATTTCCTGGTGGGGGGTCTAGGCAATGTTCTCTGGCTTCTGCCTGGATCGCAGGGACCGTTTGCGGCGTGGTTCTCCTTCTGCAGGGGGTGGGGTGCTGGTGGCCTGTTGTTCCAGTGGCAGGGCCTCCTGTCCACTAGCGCCGGCAGAGGTGGAGGGCTGTTCATCGGTGTGGCTAGTGTCAGTGGCCCGTTGTTGTGCCACTGCCTCCCTCATGGTGTTGGCCATGTCAGCCAGTACCCCTGCAATGGTGACAGGGATGGTATGGATGTCTTTGAGGTTCTCCCTGATCCCCAGGTACTGTTCCCCCTGCAGCCGCTGGGTCTCCTGCAACTTGGACAGTATCTGGACCAAGGCCTCCTGGGAATGTTGGTATGCTCCCATGATGCCTGCAAGTGCTTTGTGGAGAGTGGGTTCCCTGGGCCTGTCCTCCCCCTGTCACACAGCAGTCCTCCCAGCTTCCATGTTGTCCTGTGCCTCTGTTCCCTGAACTGTGTGCCCACTGCCACTGACCCCAGGTCCCTGATTTTCTGGGGTTTGTGGGGTTGCCTGGGGTCCCTGCGGTGGTGGACACACTGCTGTTTGAAGTGCCCTGGGGACAGTGGTATGGGCCCGCTGGGTGGGTGATGTGGTGGTGTTTCCCTAGGGGGAGGCTCTGTGGTGGTATGGGACTGTGGCAGGGTAAACGACTGTCCAGAGGTCCCTTATGGTCCAGGTTGGGGATGAAAATGCAGTGTTATTGTATCTGCGTGTCCCATCTTGTGCATGGGTGTGCTTCCCTGTATGGTTGTGATTGCCCTGTCAGTTTTGCCTTGCGTGTGTGGTGATTTTGTGGCCTAGGTGATTCTCTCTAATGGGCATGCTTCTGTGCCTTGTGAATACTAGGGCTCCTGATGCTAACAAAACATTCAGGGCAGCTACAAAAGTACTGGTAAATTTATATATTGACAATGACACTTCTATAGGATACCATTGTAGCTAAGTAATTTGATCACTCATCATTTCCCTCTTTAAAGCATCTTTACATTTATACCACCGTTTAAGTGGATCCCAAACTAGTAGAAGTAAACTATGCCAAACTCCAAACTCTTGGATAAATGTCTTTTGCAAGAAAATCAAAACATGAAATAGTACTTCTGGTGGTTTGCTTTGAGTATATGGATCTCTCTCATAGTCAATATTCACTTCACTGCTTCTATCCTCTTGCTTCAGCTAACAATATAACTTTTCAATTCCCATCTGGCACATGATCACTGTTTCTTGGGCAACATTTCTAAAGACGATTTTAAATATAAGATAATATACAGCATAAATCTGACCTCCAAAGATCTTTTCATTCTGGATTACCAACACTCTGCACGTTGTACTATTCACTGATCACAAAATACTAAATTACTGATTAAAATTTAAATATATCCTTCACATTTAATATTATATTATTTTATGTTAGGATTATGTACATAGCATGGATATAATGATACATTTATCGTACAGCTGGGTTACGTACATTAAGTGTTGCATGACACTGCAGTGCTGAAAGAATTGTGGCATTAGTTTGTCAGAAATAGTAATGCCTTCAATACTTCTGTCAAGTTTAGTTTGTTTATGTTAGACCTTGGTGATAAAGGGGGCACTCCAGAGCCTTAAGACTAATGCAAAAAATAATTGGCCCCCAAAGCATCTCTTCTTTATCCCAGGGGCCCTCTTGTGACACGTCTGACAATTGGACAATTCAAAATACACACACCTGATACACATACACATACCACACACACCATTCCAATATAAAACACACACCCACATCACCCACAAACCCTTACAACAAAAATTCTGAAAGAAGGCCAGAGAGGGAGACTACCTAACACAACACCAGCACCCACAGACACTCAACATCTTCACTCATACAACATCCACGCACCTCAAACTACACACACCAACACATCCCCTCACACATCACACCAGGTAGCACCTCACACATCACCCACACCACATCATGGCACCTCAAAGACACGCCAGTATCTCTGAGGAGGAGCTCAGGGTCATGGTGGAGGAAATCATCCGGGTAGAGCCACAGCTATTCGGATCACAGGTGCAGCAGACATCCATTGCAAGGAAGATGGAGCTATGGAGCAGAATTGTCGACAGTGTTAACACAGTGGGACAGCATCCAAGAACACGGGATGACATCAGGAAGAGGTGGAACGACCTACGGGAGAAGGTACGTTCCGTGATATCCAGACACCAGATTGCTGTACAGAGGACTGGCGGTGGACCCCCACCTCCTCCCCCACAACAAACAACATGGGAGGAGCAAGTCTTGGCGATCACGCATCCTGAAGGCCTCGCAGGAGTAGCAGGAGGACTGGTCTCTGGTAAGGCAAATCTTCACTACTTTATCCCCGCCACCCCACCTGCATGCCATCACATACTCCCACCCTCACACCCATCACCCCAACACAACCTACACAGCCTGAAATCAAGCCCTGCATGTAACACCAATGCATTGACACCCATCACCAAAGCATGTCCAGTAGAGAGACTCACTCATGCCCCAAAATCACCAATCACACAAGGGCCACTGCAATAATGCAAGCACAGGATTAGAGGGTAACTCACCCATTGCACAGGATGGCACTCACAGATACAATAACTATGCATTTACACCCCAACAGGACCCTTACCCAACGTCACCGGACAGGAGGTGCCAGACATATCCAGTCCCCCCACAGAAGAGGCCCACAGTGACAACAGCATCTCTGCACGCCTGGATCAAAATGACCAACCCGGCCCATCAGGGACCTCGGGACAGTCGGTTCCCCTGACATAGTCACAAACCACCACTGAACCTCCCCCCTCAGGAAACACCGCCACAGCACCCACCCAGCTGGCCCATCCCTCTGTCCCCAGGACACATCAATCAGCAGTGTGTCCACCACTACAGGGAACCCAGGCAACCCCACTAACACAGGACGATCAGGGACCTGGGGGCAGTGGGCACACGGTTCAGGGGACAGAGGCACAGGATAGCAGGGAAGCTGGGAGGACTGCTGTGCGACAGGGGGAGGACAGGCCCAGGGAACCCACTCTCCATGAGGCACTCTCCAACATCATGGGAGCTTACCACCATTCCCAGGAGACCATGGGCACGGTACTAGCCAAGTTTCAGGAGACCCAGCAGCTGCAGGAGGAACACTACCTGGGGATCAGGGAGGACTTGAAGTCCAGCAACACCACCCTGGTCACCATTGCAGGGGTGCTGGCAGACCTTCTCAACACCAGGAGGGACACAGTGGCACACCAACGGGCTCCTGACACTAGCCTGGACGATTAACAGCCCTCCACCTCCACCGGCGCTAGTGGACAGGAGGCACCGCCACAGGAACAACAGGCCACCAGCACCCCACCCCTGCAGATGGAGAACCACCCCGCAAACCGTCCCTGAGATCCAGGAACAAGACAGAGAACATTGCCAAGACCCCCGCCAGGAAATAAGACCCCCCTGAATGTCACCCTTCTGTCCCACTTTGACACCCTGTCCACTTTAAACTGCCATTGCTCCACTTCCTATGCCCCATTGGACAATGCACCTGTGAAACAAATAGACTGGACTCTTCCATGGACATTCCTCCACCATCACCCCAGCCCATTTTACAACCCCCTCCACTTATTTGCACAGAAATAAACACACTTGAATCACAAAACAATCTGGAGTCAGTCTGTGCTTTCACAAATGTGTAATTGCAAAATCTCTGGAATATAGCAATGTCACTGTACTTGTTCACATACCAATGTAACACAGCTGTAGGCCAGCAGTAAACATAGCAGAGGGCACAAAGTGGGACTCAGATCTGTGAAATGGAAAGGCAAAGTAACAAGTCAGGGTCCATACACTGAGTGAAAATGACAGGCTTATGCTAGCTCCAACAATAGTATCAGATGTGAGAAGCAGTTACATCTTCTTACCTGTGTCTCACTGGAAGTATTGCATGATGATGTTGTTTCGGTTGTCAACATCTTCTTCTTCTGCCTCCTCTTCTTCACTGTACACAGGCTCCACAGCTGCCACAAGACCACCATCTGGCCCATCCTCCTGCAGAAAAGGCATCTGGCGTCGCAAAGCCAGGTTGTGCAGCATACAGCAGGCCACAATTTTCTGGCACACCTTCTTCGGTGAGTAGTATAGGGAGACACCTGTCAGATGTAGGCACCAGAATCTGACCTTCAGGAGGCCAAAGGTGCATTCTACAATCCTCCTAGTTCGCCCATGTACCTCATTGTAGCGTTCCTCTGCCCTTATCCTGGGATTCCTCACTGGGGTCAATAGCCATGACAGGTTGGGGTAACCAGAGTCACCTGCAAATGTCGAGGGACAACTGTTAAACAAACACTAACTCTTAGGGACAACCCCATACCCAGACACCTATGTCAACTGTGTTGGGACCTTGGCCTCACCTATTAGCCACACACGGTACCTCAGGAGTTGCCCCATCACATAAGGGTTGCTGCTATTCCTCAAAATGTAAGCGTCATGCACTGAGCCAGGATACTTGGCATTCACATGGGAGATGTCCTGGTCTGCCAAACACACCATCTGCACATTCATTGAATGGTAGCTTTTCCGGTTTCTGTACACCTGTTCATTCCTGCGGGGGGGTACAAATGCCACATGTGTACCATCAATGGCACCAATGATGTTGGGGATATGTCCCAGGGCATAGAAGTCACCTTTTACTGTGGGCAAATCCTCCACCAATGATGTAGCTGCGCATGTGTTTCAGCAGGGCAGATAACACTCTGGACAACACATTAGAGAACATTGGTTGGGACATCCCTGATACCATGGCCACTGTTATTTGAAAAGACCCACTGGCGAGGAAATGGAGTACAGACAGGACCTGCACTAGAGGGGGGATTCCTGTGGAATGGCGGATAGCTGAAATCAGGTCTGGCTCCAACTGAGCACACAGTTCCATGATTGTTGCACGATCAATTCTGTATGTGATTATGATGTGTCTCTCTTCCATTGTCGACAAGTCCACCAGGGGACTGTACACCGGAGGATGCCGCCATCTCATCACCTGCCCAGCAGACGTGCTTTATAGAGGAGAACAGCGAACAGAGGGTCATCCAACACTGAGGTATCACAATGTGTTATTTGCTAAAACGTTGGTAATTCGCAATGTGCCGGTATCTGTCTGTATTCCCAGCCTAGATAGGTGTGATGCAATTTTTATCTATTCCATGTGGCCCCCTGAAATGGCGGCTGTCTGACCTTTAAGGTGGGACAAGGGGAAATGAGGTAACTGTGCTGGTGTTGTACACCGTCACGGTGGGTGGTCAAAGACCGTGATGCAATTCAGCATTGGTTAACATTGGGCCCTATGGGTCCCAGGAGCCAATGACGATGTACGCTGGTGGTGACGGTACGCACCGCCATTGATGTGACCGCCATTTTCTATCTGTTCCCTCACTTAATACCTGACCTTCAACAGGAGAGGACCTACACTGCAAGTGCTGCTGTGACCTGTGTCTGGAAGCAACAATGGCTACAGTGTCTGGGGAAAGGGCCCCTGCCTTCACTTCGGAGAAGTTGGAGAAACTGGTGGATGGGGTCCTCCCCCAGTACACGCAACTGTACGGTCCTCCAGACAAACAGGTGAGTAAACTGTGAGCATGCTGCGTGGGCAATGCCTGTTTTGAGTGGTGTGGATGGAAGATACATGGGGGGGCTGAGGCCTGCATGTGAGGATGGTGAGTGTATGTGCATCAGGACATGGGTGGGAACTGGTGGGCAATGAGTATGACGGTCCGGACGGGTGAGTAATTTCCTTTCCTCTTGTACCTTTCCTGTAGGTCAGCGCCCCAGAAGAAGGGTATTTGACGTGCCATCGCCAAGGACGTCCGGACCCTGGGGGTCTACCATAGACGAAGCACCCACTGCCATAAAAGATGGGAGGACCTGTGCCGCTGGAGCAAGAAGATTGCAGAGGCCCAGCTGGGGATGGCCTCCCAACGTGGAAGGGGTGCCCGTCACACCATTACCCCCCTGATGTACCGGATCCTGGCGGTGACCTATCTGGAGTTGGATGGGCAGTTGAGTGCATCAAAGCAGCCACAAGGGGGTGAGTACACTCTCATTCAGCTGACTCTGCACGCATTACAAGGTATCTGGGTGGGGGAGGTGGGCTGTGGGTTCCCCCAGGCCAGGACGAACTTGGTAGGCAAGGTCCCTTGTTAGGCAGGCTCTGTGGCACCCCAACCCCACTAGTGGTAATAGCCATCTACACCTAGTCAGGCTCCTGCGACTTCCAGGTGTGCAGCAATTGGGCTTAGGCCTCGTACCCCATGGGCATGTGAATTTGGTAGGAATTGTTAGTGCATGGCTTAGTGCAGAGGGCTGCTCCCTGTGTGTTGTGTCCGCCAACGGTAGTGGTGTTGCATGCACTGACCATGTTTTTCTTCTGTCTTTCCCCCCTTTTGTTTTGTCTCCCTGTTCTTGTGTGCAATAGCATAATCTGGCGGAGGAGCAGTGGCACCGGAGCAGGAGGGAGCTGCAACCCACTTGGCCCTGGAGGGTGAAGCAACGGAGTCTGAAGCCACCAGTGGGACGGAGGGCGAGGGGAGCTACACGACGGGGATAGGAGCATACACCAGTGGCAGTGACTCCTCCTCTGATGGAATCTCCCTTGCGGTGGCGGGCACCTCTGTGCCCACCGCATCAACAGGTACAGCCGCCACCCCCCCTACCAGTACTGCCCTCCCAGCAGCCCTTCAGCGTGTGTCCCGTGCCTGCTCACCCAGGAGGGTGGGCATCTCCTTCGCCCCAGGCACCTCAGCCCCTGCCCCAGTCAGCCCTACTGCCCTCAGTGAGGAGGCTATTGACCTCCTGAGATCCCTCACTGTTGGACAATCTACCATTTTGAATGCCATCCAAGGTGTTGAGAGGCATTTGCAACAAACAAATGCATACCTGGAGGGCATTCATTCTGGGCAGGCGGCCCAACAGAGAGCATTTCAGGCTCTGTCATCAGCACTGATGGCAGCCATTGTCCCAGTGTCCTGCCTCCCCCTCCAACTTCCTCCACCCAGACCCAATCCCCTGTACCTCAACCTATCCCAAGCACACCATCAGACCAGCATGCACACTCATCAACACACAAGAGTGGACATGGCAAACATAAGCACCACACATCCCACAAGCACTCACACAAGCACCATACCCATGCAAACACAGCAACATCCACTGCCTCCACTGTCCCCCCCTCCTCCACATCCTCCTCCTCCCTCCCTGTCTCGTCTCCACTCACACCTGCATGCACTACATCCTCAGCCACTACCTCCATCACCAGCACGTCCATCACCACACACCGCTCACGTGCAATCACCACCCCACTACCATTTACACATCCCCTGTGTCCTCTCCCAGTGTGTCTGTGAGCACTCCTCCCAAACTACACAAACGCAGGCACACACCCACCCAACAGCCATTCACCTCACAACAGCCTCCAGCCCATGTACCTTCACCCAAATTCAGCAAACGTACACCTCCTACAACCACTACCTCTTCCTCCACTCCCAAACCCCCTCCATCTTCCCGTCCCAGTGTGTCTAAAAAACTTTTCCTGGCAAACTTCAACCTCTTCCCTTCACCTCCCCCCCCGTCCTTCCCCTAGGGCCAGGCTTTCCATGTCCCAGCCCAGCACCTCAGCCACCAAATCCCCAGGCACAGTGGTGTCAGCAACTGCGGGGTCATCGAGTGCACCACCCATCATGGCTGCCAGTGTGCCACGTAGCGAGGGCAAGGACATTCCTCCACCTGCCAAGGTAAAGAAGGTGCCCACATCCCGGAGGGAGAAGCCGCACCTACCAGCCACCAAGGGCTCCGCCAAAACAAAAGGGGACAGTGGCAAGACACCTGCGGCACCATCAAAGATGGGGAAGGGACAAAAGCAGAAGAGCAGGTCAGGACATGGTACGGTGGCACCGACTGAGGGACTAATGTCACCCCTTCTGTCCACGACTACACCAACCTGTACGGCGGCGAACACCGCAACCTGCCCCGCCAACAGCACCGCCACTAGCACCGCCACCTGCACCGCCACCAGCACCACCACCTGCACAGCCACCTGCACTGCCTCCGGCACGTCTGCAGCCTCAGCAATAGTCCCCAGCATCGTCCCCAGTGGGCAGCCATCCGAGGCTGCAGGAGACGTCCTGCTGTGTCCCTTAACAGTTGCTGACACATGCACCACTGCCAGCACCGCCGCCAAAGACACCGCCGCAAGCACCGCCACGAGCCCCGCGACGTTCTCGGACAGTGGTACCACCGCTGTCATGACTACCATCCCCAGTGGTCAGTCGTCCGAGGCTGGAGGAGACTTCCTGGACCCTGCCCTGCTTCCATGAGGCATGACTTCCATCACTGTTTGCACCTGCAGGTGGAAGGCGAAGCCGCAGCAGTGTGGGGTATGTCTCTGCCTCCATGGCGTATCATGCTTCCTGTTCCTAGGCAATCTCGTGGCACACACACCCAGGTGAGGGAATGGGACCAGCCACATTGCATGTGGAGCACTCTGGGCACCAGGCCCCCTCCAGAACCAGTGGAGAGATACATCCACTACCTCAGTCCGTGGCAGGATGAAGCACTCTGGGCACAAGGCCCCCTCCAGAACCAGTGGAGAAAGGCATCCACTACCTCAGTCCTTGGCAGGATGAAGCACTCTGGGCACAAGACCCCCTCCAGAACCAGTGGAGAATCACATCCACTACCTCAGTCCTTGGCAGGATGAAGCACTCTGGCCTCAATGCCCCCTCCAGAATGAGTGGAGAATCACATCCACTACCTCAGTCCTTGGCATGGATGAAGCACTCTGGGCACCATGCCCCCTCCAGAACCAGTGGAGAATAACATCCACTACCTCAGTCCCTGGCAGGATGAAGCACTCTGGGCACCATGCCCCCTCCAGAAACAGTGGAGAATCACATCCACTACCTCAGTCCTTGGCATGGATGAAGCACTCTGGGCACCATGCCCCCTCCAGAACCAGTGGAGAATCACATCCACTACCTCAGTCCTTGGCAGGATGAAGCACTCTGGGCACCATGCCCCCTCTAGAACCAGTGGAGAACCAAATCCACTACCTCAGTCCTTATCAGGATGAAGCACTCTGGGCACAAGGCCCCCTCCAGAACCAGTGGAGAAAGGCATCCACTACCTCAGTCCTTGGCAGGATGAAGCACTCTGCGCACAAGACCCCCTCCAGAACCAGTGGAGACTGTGATCCACTTGAGAGACTGTGGCTTTGCACTCCCCAGGATAAAGCAGTGGGCAAACCACCCACTGGAAAGACTTGAGAGACTGTGGCTTTGCACTCCCCAGGATAAAGCAGTGGGCAAACCACCCACTGGAAAGACTTGAGAGACTGTGGCTTTGCACTCCCCAGGATACAGCAATGGGCATGGAGCCCCCTTGTGCAGCAGTGGCGTTGTGCGTTCATCTGGCTGAGGTGGCCTTCCCCCTGAGGTGCCTGTTTATTTTCGATCTGATGCCCCCGCAGTGTTCTCTCTGTTTCAAGTCAGGTATCTTGTGTGGGCTTCATCCATGCGTTTTGGGACCACTGGTCGACGGACAATGATTTGTACACTATCCGGACTTGTGTAGTTGGTGTACATATTTGTTTATAATGAATTTTGAACTTTCACTTTCAGATTTTTCATGATTACAATCGTTACAATCATTTAATTTTGTCCTTGCGTTCTACCAGGGGGTGGGGGCTGTATATGTAATGTTGCTGCATGTATTTGTGTGTATGGTGTTGTGGGTGAGGGTGGGGGTGGGGGTATTGCGTGTGTGTGTCACTCTCTTTTCCCTCCCCTGTGTTGTAGGTGCAGTACTCACTGTGGTCGTCGACGGCACCAGTGTGCCCCTACATGACTCCTGACTGCTATATGACCTCCAAAAGATAGGGACATCAAGAGGGCAGGCAAGTACCTCAGGTGTTAAATGGGATGGCGGAAGGGAGTTTGGCTTTTGGTTTGGGAGGGGGAGTCTTTGGGCTTGGGAGGTGGGCTTATGGCAAGGTATAGAGGAGGACTGGGAAAACTTTGGAGGGGTCGACTTCTTGACAGAGGGAGGGGCATGGGTACTAGCAGGGGAGGGCTTGGAGGTGGTAGGGCTGGACTTGGGGAAGGACACAGAGCATTTGGGGGTATCACGGGGTAGGAGAGGAGTAGGGAAGAAGGAAAACTCAGAGAGGAAATTCTCTTTTTGGTCACACATGGACGGTCATGGCAAAAGGGTTTGGGAGTGGAGGGAGAGGGAGTGGTTGTAGGAGGTGTCTTGGTGGATGTCTTGAGTGCATGTTTGTGCGAGGAATGCTTGTGGCTGCTGGGTGTCTGTTGGGTGGGTGAGTGAGGGCGTTTATGTGTCTTGGGAGGACGGGGGAGGGGCTGGGAGATGCCATGGGAGATGGGTGACTGTCTGTTGGAGTGGTGTCTGCAGGTATGGATGATGGGATGGGGAAGAGAGGTGTGGGATTGGGAAGAGGTAGGTGGAAGGGAGATGGAAGACAAAGGGTGACTGGCTGCCATCAGTGTGGAGGCCAGAGCATGAAAGGATCCTGTAGGCCGTCCAGTGCACCATGAATGCCCTCCAGGAATGCATTGTTCTGTTGCACTTGAGTTACTAGTCCCTGGATGGCACAGGGATCACCCTCAGGAAGTCAATAGCCCTCCTCACTGAGGGCAGCAGAGGTGACTGGGGCAGGGGCAGAGGTGCCTGTGGCTAAGGGGACGCCCACTCTCTACAATGAGCGGGTACGGACAACTGGGTGGGAAGCTACAAGGGGGGCGGTGGTAGAAAGGGAGGTGGTGGACAAAGATGGTGCTGGGGTGGTCCCAGAATGGTCCACCACCGCCAAGGAGTGTCCACTGGAGGAGGATTCCAAAAATAAAGTGGAAGATCAGGTCTCCCTGTGGCACTCCCCTCGCCCTCCATGCCACTGAGTCCCATGCTGTCGCTGGTCGCAACATTCTGGTCCCGTGGCCTGCAGTATCACCACTCACCTGTGGCCTGTTTCCTTTGCCTGCCAATGCTGATGCACACAAATAGAGAGAGAGAGAGGGAGGGAGAGAGAGTGCGAGGGAGAGAGAAGGTTAACATATTCCTCACACAAACACACACACACATTACAACATGGACAACTGTAGGTAAACATCTCCTGGCTAGGCTAGCTCTGTTGGCATTACACATATCCTACATCATGTCTCAACATGCCACTACTAGCCATCCCTGTATGTCATGCTTCACACCCACATCAAATTCCAAGTAAGTTAGCACGACTAATGCTTGATCACCAGCAAAGTCATGTTTGCATGCACATCATGCTCTGGCTGAAGTACAAATGATTACTTGATTCCTGAACATACCTCTCCATACTCCTACCACCTATTGGAAGAGCAGGTGACTGAATAAAACACATCAGGCTTGTACTGGAACTACACCTGATCAGTCCATGTCCATCTGTAATGTCCCTTGATAATTAAGATCACTCCACTCACAGACCACGCAGCACATGCCAGTCACATAACATGGCTGACCTAACACTCTGTATAGAAATGCCGATATGGATCAATTAACTGTTACAGCGACTACAAGTTGGGCTCCCATACAGGGCACATCTGATGTGTACAATACAAGTCTGGGGTACAGCCAGGTGATTAGTTTGACCCATTCATGGATAAAGATTTGGAGACACTAAACACATATACACCACAACTATTTGTACATCTATGTGCATCTACAATGGCCTACATAGCGCACATGATACATCCACATACAATCACTGAGTGCAGTGTCACATTAATGAACTTCAGGAAGCCACATATTATATCAAAGGACACCAACCGTTCCACCTGGCATGCAGTTACAGTACTTCGACATCACAACATAAGCAAACCTACATCACTCACACCATTCCTGACTTGTGATTATCTGTACCTAAGTCCAGAACACACATGTCAGATGGAAATGACATGTACACATTTGCACATATGAACCTAACCGACTTCCAGTGCACTGACAACATATTCTACTACTACATAGGGCAGCTACAAGAATGATTATACAACATAAAGATCATATCACCATTTCATAAGTCAAAGGAAACCTCATCCTGTCAAAATTACCCACATCAGCTAAGCTAAGGTTAGCAGTCATTGTCCCACTACTTCAGATATGCCCCCAAGTAACCACTGAGACATGATGTACACCACAACTGAGCTGTGTTGCACTGTAATTTGTAGGGAATTGTCACACATAGCATTTACATAGCATAATGTCAAAGGCAAGATCTGCCTCGGCACTTACCTCCTCTAGCACAAACCCATTGGGTTGAAGGAAATACCCCCACAAGTCAAGCACAGGGAAATGCATGATGAGTCCAATTATACCAAGTCAGACACCCAAACCATATTAGCCTACTGTTGCTACATTCACATACCCCATACATTGAAGATGAAGAGATAATGGGGATTCAACTACTAAGCCATAAGTAAAGTCCTATGCAGGCCATATCTGTGGTGTAAATGAGATGGCTGCCTCACATGGGGTCTATACCTGTACCAGTACTAGATGTCTACAGTCCCTGTACCAAAAATGAGAGTCAGCCAGTTGCAATTGCATGTGATCAATAAATATGGGAGTGGACAGACACCTTAGACCTACTAATGGTCATATACTGATGGATGGACCAGGTCATACTTAATGGGTTGGGTGATACACAGGCTCACATTCATAGAAATGCGGGAAGGAGTAGCACATGTTGCATTGTCATTTTACCATCTCCACATGCAGACATGGAGATGTCTTGATACAGGAGATGTAAATTTACTGATAGCAAACTACAAAGCCCCATCTATTACTCAGACAAGGTGGGAACTACACATGACCACTAGTCTACATACATGTTGTACTTAGTACATTGTCACAGAAGCCCCAGTGGGGCAGCAAACATCATACAACCAGAGCCAAGTACCTGGATACAGTCAATACTCACCCCCTTGTGGCTGCTGTGCTGCCCTCAAACTCCCATCCACCTCAGGGTAGGCCACTGCCAAAATGTGGGCCACTGGTGGGGACAGTGTCTGATGGGCACCCCTCACTCATTGGGAGGACATCCCCAGCTGGGCCTTCGCGGTCTTCCATGCCCAGTGTCTCAAGTCCTTCCACCACTTGCGACAATGGGTGCTCGGTCCGCTGTAGACCCCCAGGGTCCGCCCTTGTTTTGCGATGGCACACCAGATCCCTTTCTTCTGATGGGCGTTCACTTGCATGGATGACACAGACAAAAGAAAAAATCATGTACCCATGAACCATACCAACAGGAGTGGACACCACACATCTGCCACAGCAAGTGCCCACTCATACCCATCCTCTCTGCTCATACAACTTCACTATATGGCATATACTCCCTAACCGGTACACATGCCCGAATCAACGTCACACACAACCCCTATCACACATGGCTGGTCCATTGAACTCACCTGCTCCTTTGGTGCCCCATATGGCATCCATAAAGGGGTAGGACCTCCTCCACCAGCTTCTCCAGTTCTTCTGGGGTGCAGTCAGGGGCCCTGTGATGGAGCGCAGTGTGCGCAAGTGTGGGGGATGGCCACAGAGTATCCCGGAGGCACCCACAGGAGTTCCCTTCCGCCTGACATGCCTGTGCGGAATGACGTAGGACCAAGTTCTACATTAAGAATAACGCCAACACGGAAGCAGTGTATGAGGTTACGAGCGAGAGAGAGGCAGAAACTCCGACGGAGGAGGTTAGAGGAAACACACAGCTGAAAGCAGATGAGCTGAAGGAACAGAAAAAAAGGAGATTCCCACAAGAAAGCGACGGATCTGGATTGCCAAGAAGACGAAGACTGGCTGAGAGAGAGAGAAGGAAGGGGATGAACGGGAAGGCCAGCCACGCTGCGATAGGAGAGGCTTTCACAGGTACGGAAACTTGTAACCAATTCATAAATAAAATTAAGCGGGAGGACGGGAAAGAACGGGAAGTGTACACAAATTAAAGGGGAATTGGGACATGAATGAGAACAGTGTGGACAAGGGAAACATGGCAGAATAGTACACCGAAGGCTCTACGGCCGCCCGCTTTGGTATGTTTTTTTTGTTTGTTTTGTTTGTTGTGTTTGTTTGGTTGGTGTTTATTTCGGAGATGCATGCAGCACTTAGTCACCCTCCACAATGGCAACTGTGCATGACAGGACAAGACTTTCTGGGGAGTGCTAAACCGAAAGGAACTTCTCGCTAACAGGAAAACATACCTACTACCAGCAGTATTGACTAACCCTAGTGAGGAAAGAAGTACACTAAACTCCCGGGTTCTAAATATACTAACAACCACTGCACTTCAAGCACAAACAAAAGGTGATAAAGGTTTACAGCACAAGAAGGTGAGACACCACAATAAAAAAGTTAGAAAACAAATAAAGAAAGAAAACAATACAAACTCAATACATACCTATATTTCTTTCTTCCTTCTCTCTCACTCGGACTTCGAAGGAGCACACCGGGGAACCACGGCAACTTACCTGCAAAGAGGAAGAATAGAGGAAAGCATAAAACAAGGAATAAAGGACAAAATGGAAAAAAAAGAGAAGAAAAAAGTACTCAAGAGGAAAACATAAAACATTAGAGACTTTCCGGGGAAAACAGACTAACTAAAGCTGATTTCTTTTCCAATATAGACATCAGCTTTAGTTAGTCTGTTTTAGACCAGAATAGTATCTGGTGTTACACATACATTGGCTTGGAGTCGTATATGGAAAAGGACACCTCAGAGCCCGACTCCCCTACATACTGCTTACCTCTCACAGGTCCTATCACCAGCAGGACGTGACATGATGGCTCCCTGAGGCAGTACACAGCAGCTCACTTTGTGGAGGTCTTGCTAGCAACAGTGTCAGGAGTCAAGTGAGCAAGGCTGCGGAAAATGGCGGTCACACCACGTGCAGACCATCCCCGCCGACGGACATCGCCATTTGCCCCAGTCCGCCACAAGCAGCAATGTCAACCAATGACATGTTGCCCTGCGATTGCGACCACCTCCCACCATGATGCCTTCTGCAGGAGGACTTAGGTCACTTCCAATTGTCCACTACAGCAGGATAGGCGATTCCCATTTTGTGCACATGTAATCGAAGGATGAGCCTAAGTAAGTGCGCCATACACATACTCGCCCAAATTGCAGTGTAACCCTATGTTGTGCCATCATGGTAGTGCTTCAAATTGTGACATTCTTGACACAATGACGTTTTGAGGCTGTATAATTGTTGATAGCTATGTTTAGCTACTCGGAGGCACATAGATGAGGGCTATATATTGGTAGATTTCAATAATATATTTGTGATCAGTGCAGCACAGCTCAGTCAGCCACACGTGAAATTACACATGTGACATATGCCCTATATGACGTACATGTCAACCAATGTGCAGCAATGAGGGTGTATTGTGTATGTCAGCAGTCCAACGCATCCCCTTTAGTGTTAGGTGTGAGCTAATATACCATGTGGTGGTTATATGTGCCTTCTGCTTTACTCATTGGACATTCTCTCCTCTCATGATAGATATCCTGCCGTGAGGAGATTGAGACAACCACAAGTGTACTGTCCAATTGTTGACTTTGCAACCATGGAGGACAGACATTTAACCCAGGCATGTTGTCTGAATTGTCAGACCATCATAGATCTATGTGCACAGTTGGAGCCAGATCTCTTGCCTGCCATACGCAATCCCTATTGCATCCCTCCCATTGTACAAGTCTTGTCAGTGCTACACTTTCTGGCCACAGGATCCTTTCAGAATACAGTGGCCTTGACAGCAGGGATGTCTCAGCACATGATCAGTCTTGTCTTGAAGAATGTACTTTGTGCTTTGTTAAAGCACCTGAACAGCTACATTAGGTTCCCCCAACGTGCAAACTTGGTCCATGTGAAGGCAGACTTTTATGATATAGGACACATTCCTCATGTGATAGGGGCCATTGATGACACCCATGTAGCCCTGGTCCCTCTCAGTGTCAATGAACAGGTGAATAGGAACAGGAAGAACTACCACTCCATAAATGTTCAGGTGTTGTATGTGGCAGACCGGTCCATCACACAAGTGGCAGCCAAGTTTTCAGGATGAGTGCATGACTCCTACATTTTGCGGAACACATGATGGCACGACTACACACAGAGAGGGCCTGGTCCTTGGTATGTATGCATATGAAGGTGTTTCACTGTCATGGCACCTGTCATCACATTTTCCCAGTCGCTGTACCTATTATTTGACAAGTCGTACATTTGTGCACACAGGTGACTCGGTTATCCAGAGGTACCCTGCCACTGAAGGGGAACTCTGTTTCAATTATGCCCATGGGAGGACAAGGCGTTTAGTCTTTCAGCCTCCTGAAGGCAAGATTCAGATGCCTGGACCTATCTGGAGGTACCCTCCTGTACTCGCCCCAAAAAGTATGCCAAATCATCATTGCCTGCTTCATGCTCCACAATCTAGCCCTGAGATGTCAGATACCATTGCTAGCTGATGAGGGTGAGGCAGCTGGACCAGCAGCTGGAAATGCTGAAATGGCAAGTGATGAGGAGCCAGAGGAAGAAGGTGGAGCAGACTCTAGGACAGAGCCCATCAATCAGTAATCACAGTGACATACTTGTGCCTAGAGTGGTGTTTTTCAAGTCTTGAATGTCCACATTCAGAGGTGGATTGGGGACAATAGTCCTCCTGGAGTGATTCATCACTGGGGGAGTAATGTGGTCCTATCCCTATGTGTGAGTTGTGGAAGCCGACAGATAGAATGTGAGGTGCTCTGTAACAGTGGTTCAGCTCTAACATGTGTGTTCATTACAGTTACCTACATTCACGTCTCAAGTGGACAGACCAGTATTGAGCTATGTTTGCTGCATTCTCATGTTCTCACGTCATTCCACCCAGTGACTGTAGTTTTTAATCTGTGCCTCTGCTACCTATGGCTTGAGGCATTCATAGGCATTAGCCATTGCTAAATGATTACAGACATTAGGGTTGTTCATGACAAATGGCAGGTAAATGAATTGTGTGATTAGTCTATGACTGGTGATGTGTGTAATATATAGGGACCCCTGCTTAGGATGTGTTCTTTAGTGGGCACCACATCTATGACCTGCATATTTGCTTTGTGCGGCACCATGACTTCCATCCTGATGGTACTCTCTGTCATGGTCATTTTACAGATACTGACTATACTTGTGTGGACCTGGATTCCTACCTCTCTGACATCTGTCCTGGGGCATATATGTTGCCCCAGGTGCCTCCCTCTGCTGTCCATTACACTGCCTGTACATGTGGCATGCAGGAAAGGGACTTTAGGTGAATAAGTGGTAGGTGTAGTGAGACATACAGTGAATTGGGGAGTATTTGGATGGTGATGAAGCATGCAGTACACAAGAGTTGTGTGACATGGAAGTTGTGGGTACTTATCAGAGTCCAGTCCCCCAGGTATTCCAGTGAGGCCCTGGGGTGCAGTATGTCCAAGACCTTCTCCTCCCAAGATGTGAACTGTGGGGGAGGAGGTGAGGGCCTACCACCAGTCTGATGCACTTCGATCTGGAGTCATGATGCCATGGAACGTATCTCTCCCTGTAGGTCATTCAACCTCTTCCTGATGCCGTCCCTTATGCATGAATGGTTGCCTACTGAGTTGACCCTGTTGACGATTCTTTGCCACAGCTCCATTTTCCTGGCATTCGACGTTTGTTGGACCTCTGCTCCAAACAGTTGTGGCTCTACCCTGACAATGTCATCCACCATGACCCTCAACTCATCGTCTGTGAACCGTGGGTGCTTTTGTTGGGACATGGTTGTGTTGAGGGGGGTTGTTCTGTGTGAAGGTGCAGTGTTGGGTGAATGATGGGGTGTGGGTGGTGCGTTGTGTGTGATGGTCGCTTGTCGTGATTTGTTTGTGCTCGTTATGTGTGTTGTGGGTTAGTTGTGCTGGTGTGTAGTGTGATGCATGTGGTGTATGTATGCCTATAGTTTAAGGGTGCTCTCTCTCTCTGTGGTTGCCTTCTCTTGGTGTATGTGAATGTTGTTTTTGTTGCAAAGGATTGTGGGTTGTGTTGGGGTGTGTTATATAATGCTGTGAGTAGGTGTGTCTGGTGTGTGGGTGTGTGTCAGGGTGGAGTATTCAAACTGTGCAATGTGGTGTGTTCTGACAGTAGGGGGTTCTGACTGCGGCGGTTGCACCGCCAATGGTTTTCCAGCATGGAAGAATCGCTGTGATGATTTGTGGCTCTTAATCTGGTTGATGAATTTGTGTCAGCCTGGCGGTGCTGGTGGTTGAACCGCTACTTTCCCACCCTCCAGTGTCATGGCGGTCCCAGATTTTTGGCTGTTTTTTGGTGGTCTTCAGTGTGTGACTCTTAATACGGTGGTCGGATGAATGCCAACATGACGGTCTTTTGGCGGCCACCATTGCGGCGGTCTTCTTATAAGACCGCCAGAGTCGTAATGAGGCCCAAAGTGTCGGAAAGGTTAGCGCACGTCAACTCCCAAAATAAGGAAGCTGTTATGCCATAGAGAATATTAGTACAGTATAATATAGTAAGAGGAACAATTTAAGTGAGAAAACACACTGGGAAAGCACCCAGTAATATTACTGAACGCTATGATGGGTTACCCCTAAAATGACACCATAGAAAATGTTAGGTAAGATAAACATCCTCCAAATGTTACAGAAAACAAAGTGGGTAATGTCCTACAGGACTCAAAAAAGGCCAGTACAAGCTCAAATTAACCAATAGGAACAGTATTTAAAAATATTATTCCAAGTGTTCGTGCAAGAGGTTAATTGCCTGGCATATCAAACCTAAAAAGATTCATTGAAAGAACACATAGAACATCAAGAGAAACCCCAGTAACACTAAAAGATATAGATATAGAAAAACAGACATACCCGAACACTGACTACCCATATACTAAAAAGATACCTTTTTACTGTGTGACATTCACAACAAAGATAGAAAAATTATACGTTATGCTACTAACACCAATTTACAAACTCAGGGTAGCGCATGGATGATGGATGGCACATTTGAGTCGCGGCCACCACCATTAAGGCAAAATTCTAAGTCAGTGCTAAAATATCAACCCTCAATGGTGTAGGCATTGTTACTTTACAAAGTGCAATTTACAATGAAATTCTAATATATACAAAACAACAAATTTCAACTATAATCATTGCAAAATCATCATAGATTTTGAACATGCAATAATTGAATTGACACATGAAATTTAAAAAAAACTATAGCTGTAGCATACATCCCTGTAACTGAAGTTACTAGAAATTGTGACATGCTAATTAAAGCCCTCTATTATGAAAAGTATGAAGCAAAACTAGATCCATTAGCAAATTATTATGAAGAGACTTGGGTTAATCACCTGGAATGATCAGGACACAGGCCCCAACAATCATATTCCATAGTGAAATGTTGACAATAGCATCACGTCCTATTAAGTAAAGAAACATAATGCAGGGAAACTGTGGCACAATTCCTTCCACAGAACACATGGACAAAATCACCCTAAAATATACCAAATTTTAAAAATACAAAAAAAAAGACAAAGCTATCAGGAACTAAGAATGAAGTAATCTCTGGCCCAAATCAAGCCAAAAAGCTAAATAAATAACAAATCTTAGAATGTACAATATTAATATTTGCTCATAAACAATGCTAGCCATATCTAAATAAACTAACAAGAACCCTACTTTAAACCCACCATACTTAACACCACAATTTAAACCTTCCAAATCACAAAAAAACACATACTTTAATATTTATTGATTAGTAATATTATGTATCTTGGATACCGAAAAAGTAAAATAAATATACAATTCATAATTCTTCAGACTGCCTAATACATACTGCAAAAATAAATATTTATATATGGGTAAACAGACCTACTAAACCTTAATTAATTTAATTAACCAAACAAAAGTGTGTAACATACAAAGATATGCTAACATAAATAAAAGCATATTAATGCATAATAACACAAGATATACAACATAAATATCATCAACAAATTAATATTTCCCACTCAGTAATATAAATATTTAAAAAAATGACACTTATGATTTAGTTGCTGAAGTTCTCGTAAATAAATGCACAAATAAAGTAAACAACAATAAACCGCTAAGAGGACTGGACGTTACTTGGGTAAGGACTTATGTGTGGCCACCCCTCATGGTTATACAACAAGTGTGCCTCCGTGTACACATTTCTGGACTTTGATAGTGCTAGGCCACAAATTACAATGCCACTTTGTATCCAGGATACGACCCTTCCTGTAATGCATATGCTAGTCATATGATTCATATGGTTGCGTTTGTCTGACTGGATTTCAACTCCCGTTTCTCTTCCCTCTCTCTCTCTTCCCCTCTATTAAAAGGATTCCCTTAATGCTCTTTCCGTCTAATTTTCCCACCGAGCTATTTCTCCTATAAGCATGTGCATGATTATGGTTGCTTTCACCAGCCCTCTTAATTTGGTTGCTTGCACCCTTTTGGCATCCTTCAATTATATTGTCCTTCCAATATAGCCAGCTCATTTGTTTCATACTTGTTGGACTTCTGATTTAAGATGGTCACCCTGGCATTGGCCCCAGTCTTCTTTCTATTTTCAATACCTTGAGACCCCTCTATGCATCAGACGTCCTTCCTCTAGTTATATGAGCCTCCTCTCACCAGTCGTGCTAGATTCTGTTCAAGAACATATGCATCTTGTCAAGCAGACCCTGTTTCTGCAATTGAGTCCCGCAATTCCAGGCTTCCCATCATTCCTGTCTGCACACTCAGCAGTCATTTTCAGGTATGGAACCTTTAGTCCCATGGTCACCTTCTTTTTACCACCTGGCATTCCATCTAATATAATTTAATTGTTTTTTGGGACCCATTTCATACAGGCCGCTCCATCGGTTACACTTCCGGGCACAATTCCCTCAGGTTCTTTGGTCTCCCCTTCACAGTGAACCAATTTCCCATGCAATCTCCTCTCTTGACCCCAGCATGTAAACATCCTCATTTATTGTGGATTTATGCTTTTTCTTCATTAGTGGGAGTAAGAGATTTTCAACCATTTCATCCTGGCACCCCCTGCTCCAATGTGAGCCTAACTATCCAAATAAGCTCTTTCATCACTTCACCCCACCATATGTAGAACTCTGTTCATTTTAATTTTCTGTCTTTTTGTTTTTCCCAATGGAATAAGAGACCTTAAATGTTTATGCAAATATGTAAATATGCCTTATTTTCTGCCTTTCTCTTTATTCTCTTTAAATAGCTCTGCTTTATTTTCATGTCTGCATTATTTATTGTTTCAGTTCTTCATCAGGCTTCTCTATCCACTTGAGTCTGATAATGAGCCCAAGATTCTCACAGGGTTCGAAACATCAGTGACTTTAAACAAGGACCCTATGGACGCTGTATTACATTAACGGACGCAATTCTAGTTCTATTGATACATGTACTGTTCACAATTTATCACTTGTGTCTATCACTTACAAACAAGCACTGAGCATGTTTCTGCACTGAGCACCTAGTGCATTGCTGTTTCTAATGCTTCTTTCACTTTTTGTACTTTGATTAAAATACCATTTGGAAAAAAAATTATGGACTGATTGTTTATTAATGACCACTGTCATTATTATAAAATGTATGCCCCAGCCCAGGTCCCTAGTGAGTTATGGGTTTCCCTTGTATACCTAATACTACATCAATATACCACACAAACCTATTGGGTGTGTCAAGGAGTCACAACTACAATATATTAAGACAAGCCTAATGGCTTTGTCAACAACAGTAAACACTGCCACAGTCTTTCTTTTGCTTTCCTCATGCCACATAATGCAGCCATAAGTTTTAACACAAAGGGTCCCTGCAAAACGTAGCTGAAGAACAAAATCTCCACTCTGTGAATGTTTAGAAAAGCCATAGACCTTTCCTGGGGTCATGTTGTATATGCCCCAAGAAATATAAGGTTACTTTTATTACATGATTTTTGGGAGGTAACTGCACTCCCTGCAACCCCCCACAACACTTTGTAACATGATGGTTGTGCCCCTCCCAGATTGGGGCATCACAAAGCAGCCACTATATGTACCTTGGCCCATAGAGGGCATTATGAGGTGTTTCTTGCTGGAAGCAATGAATAATATATGGGAGGCTACAGTCGTTCATCTATTATAATTTTTCAGGCTTTGTATAATTTTTTTTACGTGTCTCAGTCCCATCCAGGACAGCCACAGCTTTATCTTTCATTGTGTGCCTGCGGGGGAAGCCCAAGGCCCCAGTGGCTGTGCCAGCTCCCCGCATGCAGCCCCTATTCCCTGGGGCCACACAGGAACCGGCAATCATTTCCTCTGCCCTCCTGCTTTGAGATACCTTTATCTAGTCTCCTAACCAAGGAGAGATCAAAACACCAAGAATACCGTTTCAGTGACCCTCACCTGGGGGATGCAGTCCATGGGGCAGTCCTGCATCAGGCATTGGGGTATTGGGGCCCTTTAATTGAAGAGAAAATAAATATATGCAGACCCCAGTGCCCTTACCCACCCCAGGGGAAAATAAAAGAAATATAGGGGCTTCCTTTTTTTGGCCTGGTCCACAGTACTCCTGCAGGATTTCAAACCACATTTTTTAAAAATTATTTGGCCCCAACAAGAGCAAGGGGGTCCCATTATTTCCTCTTTTGAAAATAAATTCAGGACAGAGTTCCAAGTACCCAAATCCTGTAATGGCCGCCATAACATTTCTCTTCATGTTGGGGCCAGCCAATCAGAACGCTCGCTCCAAAGAAGAAAAGTCCCCTCAGCAAATCAGAAAACTTTTTTTTCTTTTCAACCCAACTGCCAATATAACAATACATCTTGAACCTTCATTTCTTAAAAACATCCACCAAAAAGAACATATTTTAGGCAAAGATCTAGCATTCTGTCAAATTTGATGCAATTCTGCCCAGACATTTTGGCTGTGGCGCTGTCCGATAATCTCTCTGGAAATTGCATGGGGAAAAAGCGTTTTAGGATCACCCCTTTTTTTGCCACCCCTGCTTGACAGATCACCAAAAAATCTACCAGGAAGGAGATGAGGTGGATAATTAAAAAAATAAAAAAATAAAAAAAGTTTGGTGAAGTTTTGTCAGATTGAGCCAAAATTATTAGTGAGAAAAAAACGCTTTTCCAATGAAAAGTCTGATCTAATTATAACTACACAGTGGTGACTGCCACTTTTATAGTTTTGTAAAATTGTTTTTATAGTTTGCTAATAATTTTTGAGAAAACTTCACAAAGCTTTGCACAAAAAGGGAAAGCAACTCAGCTTGTAAGGTTTTGGAGGGTCATGCCAAATGGGGAATGAGAAAAAGGGGGGAGGTCCCAAAATGCATTTTCCTTAGCACATTTCCAAAGGGGAATTGAACAGTGCCACAGCCAAAACAGTTCAAAGGAATCACACCAAATTTCCCCTGAAAGCTAGGTCTTTACTCAGAAAATGTGCTTTATCTGTTTTAAGGTTTAAAATGTACACTTATATAGCAACAAAGTACCACCAGGAAACTACCATGGAGTACCGCTATACCACAATGTCAAAACATGACATCTGTTGACTGGCTGCAACATGAAGAGAAAGTTTTGACCACCACTTTATCACTCAGGGACTCACACCTGTGGTGTAGAAAACGAATAAAAATAGGAAATAAGGCTACAGGGTACCTTGACGACCTGGACCGTGTGGGGAGGGGGGGCACTGTGTCACAGTATTGCGGTAGTACTAAGCGGCTCAGCATGGCACTCACGTAATTTCAGTGTTATACTGTGTTAAAAAAAGGCAGAGCCACGAGGCACTGTAAGACCATGGGGGTTGGCCACTAAAGGGATCTTGGGTGCTCGTGGCTGTGCGCAGAGTGGGGTTGGCTGCCTACCATATTTTGTAAATATGAGCTACAATCAGTGCTCAAGATTATCATCAGACATTATGCCATACTGCCAATCAACCCCTTTCAGTCGTAGAAACCTAGCAAACGGAGCTCTCTCACCCAGAGCACATTTTCCAAGCAGAGTTCTGATAACAGACAGCTGCATTAGCTGTCAACAGGTATGATGTGCAGTCATCCTTAAGAAACTTGAGAGGCAAATTTGCTATTAAAAATTACAACTATATATGTAGTATAGTGCTTAAAAACAGCTCAGATACCAGGAATTTTCTAAACATGCTAGATATGTTCATGTTATTCTTGTTGGTTATGAAATGCATCTGTTTTAAGTCTGCGTGGTTACTGTGCACATTTAAAGTATTAAATCAAGATTTTTTAAATAAATGTTTTAGATAAATCCCTATTGCTCCTACTACCCGCCGTATTCGGATGTTTCCATGGGGCTGACCAGCGGGAACATCATATTACGATGTTCCTGCTCGTCAGCACGAGGGGAACATTGCTACGGTATGAAGGGAGCCAAGCGCATAGTGCACATTCCCAGGGTGCTGGGCAAGGTGGCCCCTGCACAGCCTTTCCACCAGCCTTTACATAGTGGGGTTCCTGCCATGGAAAGGCTGGCTGAAACAGGAGTTGTGATCAGAAGACCAGCGCAGAGTTCAGCACCGCCGTGGCTAACCACGAGTCTGACTGTCGTCAGCCCATCCGGAAACATGTTCCCAAGAGTGACGGCAGCCCGACCAACAGGATCATAATGTGGCACTCGGACCGCCAGGAATGTGGTGATCCGACCACAACCCAGAGTTTGACAGTGATTGGACTGTCAGACTCGTAATAAGGCCCTAAGGGCCAGATGTAGCAAAATACTAATTTGTGACTTGCAAATTGCGAGTCCCTGCGACTCGCAATTTGCAACTCGCAAATTGGTATGCAGTACGGTGTCTCAGACACCGACTGCGACTCGCTATGGGGTCGCAATGACCCACCTCATTAATATTCATGAGGTGGGTCGCTAATTGCGGCCCCATAGCGCGTCTAGGCACTCGCAAACATGGTGGCCTGCTGTCGTCAGCAGACCTCCATGTTCGTGACTGCTTTAAATAAAGCAGTTTTTTTTTTTTTTTAAGTGTAGCCCGTTTTCCTTAAAGGAAAACGAGCTGCACTTAAAAAAAAAACGAAACCTTTAGTTTCGGTATTTTTTCAGGGCAGGCAGTGGTCCCTTGGACCACTACCTGCCCTGAAAAAATTTTTTTGGGTCCATTCACAAACTGGAAGGGGTCCCATGGGGACCCCTTCCAATTTGCGAGTGGGTTACCATCCACTTGAAGTGGATGGTAACTGCGATACCCTTTGCGACCGCATATGCGGTCGCAAATGGTATTGCATTCCACTCCGAATCGCAAATAGGAAGGGAACACCCCTTCCTATTTGCGATTCTGAAATGCATATTGCGAGTCGGTCCCGACTCGCAATATGCATTTCTGCATAGCAAAGAGGCATTTGCGCCTCGCAAACGGCGATTTTTGCCGTTTGCGACGCGCAAATCCTTTGCTACATCTGGCCCCTAGTTATTGCATTGCAGATCTGGGAAAACCCAGCAATCATGTCAATATTTTTCATGAATTGCATCACATATGCATCAGAGTGCTAGTGTACAAGAAAACAGTGCCCAATGACCCCACATGCCAGACCTGCAATCCCGGGATTAGAAAACAGTGCCCAATTACTCCGTGTCTGCACTGAAATCCGAGGTGGGGGACTAGAACAACAATATTACATAAACTGTTCTAAAAAAACCCTCTAGTAATAATAGAGCTCTATGGACATCTCCTGCCCTCTTCCCTGCATTGAAAGCTTCACTCAGAAGTGGGGCATGGAAGGTCTGCTTTAGGTGAATGAGTATCCAGTCTTGGTGTGTGGCACACCTGAAGTCTCCCGTTTGATAGCGTTCCCCCTTCAAAGAAAAACTGCATTAATCAGGGAAATCGACTGACACACTCTCTAATTTAGTCTGAACTAATACCACTTTTCTGCAACTGAGGAAGAACATATGTTTAGTTAAATGGTTTTCAAATACTTCCATAACCGAAAATGCCCAATTATGTAATAGAATTCCTAATTATGTTTACAGACATTGAATGGTTTAAACCTGTAGTCTTAAAGCAGGTGCCTCACATAAGACTTCCTCTGTAAACTAAAATAAATTATTTAGAAACTGACATCTGGCGCAGGCAGTAGCAGTAGGCGTCTCTTTCACGGAAAAAAACATGCTATTGCTAACGCTTCCATTTATTCACGTGATCTTAGTCTTGCAGTGGACAATTAAAAATGCCTTATACTGTGATGTTATTTATAGCATGAATTAAAGAGAACAAAGGGAGATGTCTTTTGATTATGCTTTGTCCCATAGCTTTCCGAAATCTGTACACATTCTCCAATTTGCTTTTGGAGTAAGCCGCGATAATTCAGAGAAGAACATCGATTCGCGTTGCTAAGCAACTAGCCCAGGAGCCCTCCATGCATATAGTTAGAACCGGAGCTTTTACTGGGTTCCTTATCAGATTTTACCATTACCTGAAGTCTCCTGAGCTCCTTTTATTGATCAGAGCACGTTCTACACTCCAGAAGCCTATGTGCTTCCGGACAAATGCCTTGGTGTGGGTTCTGAGCTATTTCCCTGGGTGGATTCACTGAAAAAGGTTGTTTTTTTCACAATGGCCATCATTTTTTTTCACTCTTTTAATTTTTTCGGTATAATTTATCCCAACTAATAGACAAGTATAAGATTCTTTAGATTTGTTTTGGTGGTAGTTGGTGCACAGACATGTAAATAGCAGTGCATGTATGTGTGTGTGAGAGAGGAAAGACTACATTAGTGTATTTTTACCAAAACACAGATGATAAAGATAAAATTTTACTAATATATTAGTGGCATAGAAGTTAGCATATGGCGACTTATAAATCTTCATTGGAAGCCTAAGAGAGAAAATAACATGAAATGTAAAAATGTGCACGTTTGAATTATGACGGACATTGTGACCTCCATTTGTTTTTCACATTGCATTTTGGCATGGAAGGATGTGGTGCATTTATACTTCAGTGAACTACTGACCTGAATTAATGGTAAAGATATTTTTTTAATGATGCAGGAGAGATGAAGTATATTGTGAGTATTAAACGCATATGAATTAATCATACTTCTATTGATTTAAATGAATTTAACATGAGTTACATGTGTGTAGAGAAATAAATGCATGTTTAAATTGTTTCTAATGTTGTGCATAATGATTGCAATTAAATAATTTGTTTTGCATATTTGATTTAAATTGTAAGGTACCCAACATAATTCAAATGTAGTAATTTCATTAAAATGTGTATTTAGGTATTCTTAGCTAGACTAAGCCTGAAGATTAATTTTTGAAGCAGTAGTGGAAGAAATGCAAATTTATCATGGTTCCTTTACCTGAATTATTTCCTAGGTTGCTGATGTGTTAGAGAATGTCCTTTTGTACTGAAGACAGAGGACTTGCTTTAATTAATAACAAGTGTAACAGTATTTGTTCTAGCTGTTGAGCAGAACAGGAAATATTGTTGAATTCACATGAGAACTGTTAGAATCATCTTGTAGAACTGTGTGAATTCATTGAGATGGGTTAGCATCTTACCTGAGAACATTTTAAATAGTTGCAAACCTGATGCGCATCTAAATTTCTCATTGGATATTGATCAACTTGCGTGGGAGTAGGTGGCCAAATGATGAAGCATGACACTATTATGTGTGTGAGACCACTTATTCCGTAAGAAGGAACCCCAAAGGTAGGGCTCAAATACACAGTTTTCACAACCACTTCTGATTAGACTGGATCACAGCAATAGTGGTACCACCACGGGCTGGTCTGGTCTTCCATTCCCCCGTACTCTTTGTGCTCAGTGTTTTGATTATGCGGGTTATAAACCTCCTTGTCTCTCTTTATGTGTAAAAACGATTTACTGATATCACCATCATCTGCTTTGAAATCTGTTTTTGATGTGCATATTATAATTTTGTTATTTTGGGGGTAATTTTGACCCCGGGGGGAGGGGATAATGTGGCAGTAGTACCGCCAACAGGCTAGCGGTACTTACCGCATATTATGACCGTGGCGGTCACACAACAGTAACACCGCCAATATCGCCAGGCTGCTGCCAGCCTGCAGCCTGGCAGTCCTGGTGGTTGTAATCCGCCAGGGCAGCGGTGCTCCGCCAGCCTGTCCATGGCAGTAAACACTGCCATGGAAAGGCTGGCAGTATGGGTGACTCGGAGGAACCCTGTGGGCACTGCAGGGGCCCCCATGCAGAGCCCCATGGCGCATTCCACTGCCTGAATTACAGGCAGTGGAGTGTGCAATGGGTGCTGCTGCACCCGACCCACCTCAACATTGCCGTCTGCTCCATTACAAGCCAGCTTCAATGTTGTGGTGACTTTTCCGCTGGGCCAGCGGGCGGGAATGCCTAGCGGAATTGTCATAACGTGGTTTCGGCGGTCTTTTCAAAAGACCGCCAAAGTCGTAATGAGGGCCTTTCTGTTATCCTCTTGGAGTGTTTATTAGCATCGATGTTTAGTAGGCTTAATCTCTTTAGACATTTTGGTGTATTGCGTACCATTTATGTTATATTGGCTTTCTGGTTGTAATAATGCTCTGAAGCTTGATTCAGTGTGGAGTTTTGATTCTGTGGCCAAATTGGTCATGGTGTTTAAAATGAAATGTGTTCATGTTACTCATGTTATTGATTTATGTAGAATGAATCTTAGTACCACACTCCTCACGGAGTCCAAAGATCCTATCAATCACTAGTGTAGGTGGAACAAGTTGTGGTGTCTCACCAGAGCATGTGCAGTTTCTGAATCCGAGTTGAGAGGAAGACCTCTGTGCATGCTCCAGCACAGGTATACCTTATCTGACCACTTTTATTACTGATAATCGTATGGAAATGACATTATACAGCCAGTGACCATGAAGGAGTGTTGTTTATTTGTTTTTTCTTTAAAAAAAAGCCTCCATTGGATTCTTTTTATAATATTTGTGAGAAAGTAGATTATTAGCAGTACACCACAAGTAATAATGGCACTATTCTTGTTAGGTCATGTAAACGTTTCAGTAATTTAAACCTGGTAGCTATAACAGAGCATCTAGGCTTAACATAAGAAAATGTGTAAAGCATTTAGAAGTTCTAAAACAGTTAAAAGAGTAAAACCAAAGCACAATAAAAATCCTATTCAAGTTAATAAACAGGGAAAATACTTTAATGAACAAAATAACACCAAAACAAAAGGAAAATCCAATAACAGGAACCAGATATATAATTTTTTTTAATATTTGAATAAAACTAGCACCATAAAGTGAAAATAGTCAACTGCAAGCAACTGGTTACGCTAGACATGAGCAATACCAACAGTTAATGCTGACCACTATTGATCCCTGGTCAGATATAGATTAAGGAGATATCTTCTTTTCTTAAAAACAATTCTGGACATCCATAGGTCATCAGCGTTCAAGGTCATAGGCAGGTGCCAAAGCTTTGCATTATAGCAACAAGTTGAAGAAGAATGGGTTGCAGGAGGACAGAGCCCCAGTATAGTCGTCAAGAAAAGTTTGGGTTTCCACACCCTGGAGCTGATTGGTGCCAATCAGGTTTTCTCCAAAGGCATCATCCAGGAAGTGATGAGGTGGAGTGGAAGTGGCCTTGGTCTTGACAGATTCTGACATTGAGCGGAGAACATAGCATGGGCTACAGAGAAATGTGGCTCACCAGTGATGCACCCTGGCAGGGTGGCCCTGTTCCCTTGAGATTCTCCAGGCAAAACATCTGTGGAAAGTTTTTAAAAGCCAGGTTCTGGTTTTAGGCAGGAGCATTCTGACACCAGCCAAGGGCTCTAGAACCTCAGGAAGTGCACTTGAAGATTTGGACTCACTCTAGCAGAAGCTACCAGCATGGTCCAGTTGAAACTGGTTAGCTGGAGTGACTTCTTGTCGCTTTTATGTCCCTGTAGCTTACTGGAAGGCCAGTCATTTAACCCCTGTAGTCTATGTCTTTGTCCTCGGTACAGGTGGGAGCATGTCCAGCACTTAAGGGTCTACTCACATCTTAAAAGCAAGTGCAGTCCTTCGTTTGTCTTCTACAGGTCAAGCCAGGTTCTGAAGAAGAGACCCAGGGGTGTCTCCACTAACCAGTAGAAAAAAGTTCCCAAGGGTAACTAGTCACTTTTCCCCTACTGCAAGCAATCCCACAGTGCCTGTATTTACCTAACTCCAACATAGCAGAATCTTTCATGCCTTGTACACAGCTTTCATGCCATCCTTAGAAGTGTAAACCCTCTCCTGTGGTCACTCATAATTGGCTCTAGCGGCAGCTCCTCAAGCTCCTCTACCACTGGGATTGGTGCCTGGTTGGTGAGTTGAACAAAAAGAAGGCTGGCCCAGGTATGAGCTACATCTGCCAGTGACTGAGTAGGCATATTCTATCAGGAGGGAGTCAGCTTCTCCCCCACCCAAGGACTTTGGCTCAGAGCCAAGTCACTCTCAATCAAATAACTATTCAGCTCATAGGTGAAGGTAGGAAACTCAGGCAAATGTCCTTCTAGAAGGCAGGTAAAAGGGGACTTTTCATCTTGTACCTTTTGTAAAATATTTTCAACAAATCAGACTTTACCAATTTGGATTTGCAATAAATATTTTACAAGTTAAAGAATTAACATTTTATTTGGTTTCTAGGCAGAGACAACTTTATTACTTTAACAATGCTTTTCTATGCAACAGCTTACCCTGCTACAGTAAAAATAGCTTTTAAAGCATTGCCACTGTAAGAGCATGTTTAGCGATAAACTTTTACAATTCCTACTTTTAATTATCATGCACCCTGCATTATGGGCATTTCAGACCTACATAAGGGTGACCTAATATTTCAAAGGAAGGCATAGGCCTGCCAAAAGTGGTTTATATTGACAGGTCAAATTTCCAGTTTAAATCTGCACATCTCAATTGTTAGTGGCAGTTCTGCAGTCATGTCTTGCATTGTCACTTAAGCAGCAGCATGATATGTGTTGCAGCCTACTAGTGACATTTAACTTACAGGCCCTAGGCACACATTGTGCCATATACTAGGGATGTATAGGTAAGTTAAATATGCTAATTAGGTGTTCATCAATTCAACATGTTTTTATGAACTAGAACATATACACTGGTGCAGTGGATAGCAGAGACCCAGTGTGCATAGTGCAAACCCCAGCAGCAAAACTCACCAGAAAGTGTGAGTGACCACACAAAAGGGGCAAAGTTGAGCATTTTCCTACAGTGCTAATTAATACTGACTTGTAATAGACACAGGAAACTAACCACTAAAATTCAGAAATGCCTAAATTAACAGCCACTTTAAAACACCACTACTTTTGGACTGCATCTTTGTTGCATGCATTATCCTCTTTCCCCTATTTCATTTCAAATGTTCTCTGGATTCTGACATTTTTGTTTGTTTGTGCTTTATTGGGGAACTTTTTTGAACAGTGTGATATGCCTTGTCTGCAAGGCATCATCTATTTCTTTGTTCTTCTGCCTTTTTCATCTCAGCTGAAGATTAGTACCTTTCTTTGGTTCATCCCATGGTTCTCCAGTTTTTCTGCATAGGATGGCACAGGGGAGGGTTACCATTATAAAACATTCAACAGGAAGAAGAATAAGATATGGGTCCAGATGAGTCTAGCCATTGCCATAGTCAGCATTTTATCTACCTGTGTGTGTGGGCCCAGGTGAGTGAAGCTGCACTTTGCTGATGACAGCAGCTTGACAGGCTTGTGATGTAATATTTGGAATGTTGGCTGTTAAGTTGCTGTGTGAATGTGATTCATTGCCATTAGGGTGACAAATGCAGGCAATTTGGGTCTCTGTAGTGGTATCAAAAATATTGAAGAGACCCCAAAACCAAAGAAGATTCTACCTGCCTCATGCCTTTCTCATGCAACTCATGAAGAGGCCTTATGCTTCCATCTTCAGATCCTGAAGTGTCTGAGCCTGCCTTTCCTATTTTGTAAGGAATGACCTACTGAGATTACAGAAACTAGGGTGGCCCATCAGGAGTTCTTACAGTTATAAAAAGTGGTTATACCTGTTGTGACAAAATCCACTGGAGCTAGCCATTATACCTAATGTGGATAACAGTGTTATGAGGATCTCTTGAAACCAAGCTGGTTTCCCCATTTTTTAGCTTCACTGTGTATTTCATGCTTTACATGTTTTAGCAGCATTGCTTTACATGTGAGATTTTACACCCTTTACTTGCATGATATTATTCTAGGAATGTATTGTATGAGCTGCTTGGTTTAGATAGCCTTTCTTAACATGTAATCAGTACATTCTATTCAATGCTAGGAAGGTACTACACAATATCCTAGTGCTTGCATTGCCCATGCAGGAGACAGCTTCTAACATCTAGACCTAGCATTGCATCAGAGCTTTGCTTCTAACACAGTGTGGCGTTATTATATATAAGATGCATTGATCCAGAAGGGGCAGGGGGCATTCCAGCCCTTACCATCCTGGGACAAGTACTTTGTTCAAAATAGAGCTCTGCTGACATTAATCTACCAGCTTTCTGAGAGGATTTCCATCCACACTACAGGCTGACTCCTAATGACATTTCCTGGTATGGGGCTAAGTCTAATACCTTAGATGGGGCCAGGCTGAAGGGTAATCCCGATATACTCTCAGTATAGTCTTAGGGTTAGCTTGGAACATCGAGAATCTCTAGAAATGATTCACCATTGTTGGACTGTTCATTATCTTCACCATGTTTCTAATGCTAGTAACTTTGCTCTGTTTCATTTGCCTAATTATTGCAGCTCATTCTCCGCATGCAAAACTATGATTGTTTCAATAAATGTATTAAAAACGTATTGTTTGTCATTCTTGTGTTTCATCTGTGCATGCATGAGTAATCCAATGAAAGGGTGAGATCTGTTTCCATGACTTCCCTGGGGAGTCGGAGTGTCATGTTGAGGTTGCCATAATCACTTTCCACCCCTGTGAGGTTAGGGGTTCAGATGAGGCACTGTGAGCTAGCCAAGAGTTGGGCTGGTTGTATCTGATGGTGTGGATGGACTTGGGGCCAGACTTAGACTTTGGCAGAGGGGGTTACTCTGTTACAACCATGTCGGATATCCCATCCGCCATTTTACAGTCTCATCACAGCCTATGGATATCGTAATATGGTGGATGGGATATCTGGCACGTTTGTGATGGTGTTACCTTTCTGCCAAACTCTAAATCAGGCCCTTAGTCTTCCACATTCTGAAGTTCTGTCATTCGGGTATGCAGTCCTATTATTTTAGTAGGAACCTGCTGTAAATGAGGGCCCAGAAAGTCTACTTTTATAGAATCAGGAAAATTTAATTATTCCACAAATCAAATTCTAGTTATTAGGAGTCACTCTATAGTTCCCTGTCAGCACTCTGTCAACCCTGAATCTCCTATTATAGGATGTAATACTTGTCAATGATCCCCTCAGCTTAAATTTCCACCAACTCATAGGAAGGATTCAGAGTATGTTGGCGAATTTCTTTTAGTCAACTGTCGCTCTCTATCTGCCCATAAACTACACATTCACTCGCTGTTGAGTGACTATGTCCCAGAAGCCCTATTTCTAATGGAAACCTGTCTATCCAAGGAATCTTCCCCAGATGCAGTCTTGGCTCTACCCAAAGATTATTTAATACATCGCCTAGATAGGCCCCATTCTAAGGGTGAGGGAGTTGTAATCATCTATAAAAATTCGATCAACTGCCTCACCCAACCCATTGCTTTACATGATAGTGAAAGTTTGTCTTTTTCATTAGCAATCAGCGCTATGTTCACTTTCTCCGGAATTCTGAGATATAGTCCCCCCTGACCCATATTGGAAGTTCCTACAGGCTCTACCCGAATTGGCTGCGGACTTCGCCTGCAGACACCCCAACCTCACCATCTTGGGTAATTTCAACCTTCATATAGATGAGGTTCATAATACAGATAGTAAAACTCTTCTGATGGATTTGGCAGCCTTAGACCTTGCACAGTTGACTTCTGGCCCCACCCATATCAAAGGTCACATAATAGACTTGGGGCTACATGTATTAATGTATTTTTTTGTGACTCGCAATTTGCGAGTCCCAAAACCGTATGTAGTATAGTGTCATTGACACATATGGTTACCTCAATTATTATTCATGAGGTAGGTCGCAATTTGCGGCCCCCTTGGGAATGGCGGCCCTCACAGGGATGGTGGCCTGCTGGAGACAGAAGACCACCATGTCTGTGACTGCTTTTAAATAAAGCAGCTTTTTTTTTGTAATGCATCCCGTTTTCCTTACAGGGAACACCCCTTCCTAATTGCGAGTGGCAATCCCGTTTTGCAATTCGGTAAAAAGTTTACCGAATCGCAAAACTGAGTTTGTACTTGGGGAAGTGCTTTTTGCATGTCGTAAACATCCAGATGCGCTGTTTGTGACATGCAAAAAGCTTCGTACATGTAGCCTTTAGTGTTCAGTAACCTTAGAATTTTAGCTGTACAGCCTTCCCTTCCCCTGGTCTGGTCCAATCATTTTGGAATTCCATTTATGCTCCCACTTACATCATTATCAACCACCTAGAAAGCTGACTTTGCATCAGAGGTCAAAATTGAATCGTAGTGATTGATTAGACACATTAAAACATACTTGTACTTTCTCTACAGAATCTTGTTCAGCAGAAAAAGTTAATAAATGAATTTCTAACTCTTTAGACATCATATTACCGACTAAGACGGCTGTAAAAAATATTGGTCAGAAGAAACCACCCTGGTTTTCCCCACAGTTGTGGCACCAAAAATGGAGTGTAAGAAATTGGAGAGGAAATGGAGTAAAACCTACAACGACGCCTCTAAATTTGAATATAGAAAAGTGATTAGATCTTGCCATATGGAAATTAAATCTGTGCAGGCAGTCTATTACGCCTCTAGAATAGAACAATCCTCCAATGCACCTAAGGAGATTTTCTCTATATTTAAAGAAATTACTCATGAACCTGTTGCTACTAACCTAATGGAAGCACCTAAAGAACACAGCAATAATCTGCAGTGTTTTTTCCAAAAGAAAATCCTTAACATTCCGGCAACCTTTCCTAATAACCCATCTCAAGAGCTTAAAATTACATCTCAGGCTGAATATCATCCTCCTAGATCCATTCTCTCAGTCTTCAAGCCTGTGACATGAGAATTACTTGGAGATTATTTGTTAAAAAAAAAAAAGGATCCCTTTTGCACCCTGACCCTCCATCCATATTAGCTCAAAGTGTGGATGTTATAGTGCCTGTTTTAACTAATATTCTTAATGACTCTCTCCTAGCTGGTAAACTACCACAAGCTTGGAAACATGCTGTTATCAAACCTTTATTGAAAAAACCTATTCTGGATGCATCTCTACTTAGCAATTATAGACCTATTGCTCTTCTTCCCATAGCATCCAAAATAGTTGAAAAGCATGTCAATAAACAAGTTACAGGTTTCTTGGAAGAACATAAGCTTCTGCATCCCACCCAAATGGTCTTCAGACCTCAACATAGCACGGAAACTGCCCTTTCGGCAGTGACAGAAGACACGCAACAACGTGTAGATGCAGGTGGTTATGGGGCAATCATTCTATTAGATTTGAATGTGGCGTTTGACACAATGGATCACAAAATCCTTCTTCAAAGAATCACCCAAGCAGGATTTGAAGATACTACTTTCAATTGGCTCTCCTCTTTTTTGGAAGATAGGTCTTTCCAAGTTTTGGATAGGTCTTATTTTCTCCAACAATTATCCTAAAATTGTGGGGTTCCTCAGGGCTCTTCCCTGAGCTCCACCCTTTTTAACATCTACATGTCTCCTCTGGCTAAGATTGTGGAACCCCATGGTTTATCCTTAATATATTTATGCTGATGACACTCAGTCGGTGTACTCCTTTACCACCAATATAAACTCTGATCAGGCCGCTCTAGCTCCCTGTCTCTCAGATGTCTCCAGTTGGATGTCAGACAGCAAGCTTACATTAAATGACGAAAAAACTGAAGTAATGTTGGTCGGGAATTTTCTCCTATTTAAATCCCCTATCTCGATCCCAGAAGGACTGAATGAACTTCCCTCTCCAAATGAAACTATAAAAAGTTAAGGTGTCTGGCTGGACTCTTGCCTTACAATGGAACATCATGGAAAAAGACTTGCTGCCACCTGCTTCAATCTTCTAAGAATCCTTAGGAAAATTTTCAAATTGCTTCCTTCTCTTGCTAAAAGACTCATCACTCAGGCTCTCATACTATCTCATTTGGACTATGGGAATGTCCTGTTTTTGAACTATCCTACTTGCGTATCAAAAAGATTGGAGGAAGTGCAAAAAGCAGCCCACCCACTCATGGACATCTCTAGACATGTATCTTCCAAACCAGCCTTAGCCTTCCATCACTGACTTCCTATCCAGCAAAGGATCAATTTTATAGCTATGTGTATGTGCACCGAGCTCTTCATGTCAAGGGCCTGGCTTTTCTTAGACGTATTATCACACCCTATATTCCTAGGAGATCCCTTAGATCATCATCTACTGCTCTAAGTAACACCTGTTATGTTAATAAATCAAGATGGGGAGGTAGATCCTTTGCGTTTAGAGCAGCTAATATATGGAACTCCCTTCCCCTGGCACCCCGAGTGCTGGGAGGCCTCCAGGTAGCCATGTGCTCTATAAATCTAGCAAACTAAACTAAACCAAACCAAACCTCTCTTGGAAGCAGGAAGTCTGGTAGACAGTCACATAGATTAAAGATGTAGATTTATTTCGCAGAAGTCTCTTAGGTTACAATTAAATAGGTAAATGGGTAAATGCCCAACCTGAAGCAGCATCCTACTGCTCAGCCCACTTTCACCAAACTGACACTCTCTCCACTCAAGCACTCACCAACATTCTATTACATCACACTCACTGACTGAGCAGCAGGGACTCTGTAACCATGGAGAGGATGCATCACAACAACATGAGGGTACAACAGAACAATATAACAACAGTAATTATGTACACCAAGAGTGGCTTGCTGCAGTGACCGTCATTACAAGATTCACTAAGGCAAACATGTTTTAGTGGCTCTGTGGAGCCCAGCAACTCATGTTTCACTTAGTGAATTTTGTTATAATGAAGACAGCAGTGAACCATCGCTGTTTGTAACACCTGCTATGATTAAACATCGAACAAGTAGGATGTAACAATGTACAGTGTGAATGAGGGGTTTGCATGAACCCAAAGGATAGAGGACTCCCAGTGCAGGCCCCAAGGCTTTCTCTAGCTGATGTCTAAGGTTTACACTTCTTTGATTGAAAGGATTATGCAAAGGCCTCGTGGTGTGCATACTGCTTTCCCTTGGTTCCCTAGCAAGTATGTCAAGAAAATCAGTAAACAATTATGGGGGTCATTCTGACCCCGGCGGTCATGGTTGGCGGGAGCACCGCCAACAGGCTGGCGGTGCCCCGCAGGGCATTCTGACCGCGGCGGTTTTGCCGCGGTCAGATGCGGAAAACCGGCGGTCTCCCGCCGGTTTTCCGCTGCCCATTAGAATCCTCCATGGCGGCGCAGCTCGCTGCGCCGCCATGGGGATTCTGACAGCCCATACCGCCATCCTGTTCCTGGCGGTTCTCCCGCCAGGAACAGGATGGCGGTATGGGTTGTCGTGGGGCCCCTGGGGGCCCCTGCAGTGCCCATGCCAATGGCATGGGCACTGCAGGGGCCCCCGTAAGAGGGCCCCACTTTGTATTTCAGTGTCTGCTTTGCAGACACTGAAATACGCGACGGGTGCCACTGCACTCGTCGCACCTTCCCACTCCGCCGGCTCAATTCTGAGCCGGCGTCCTCGTGGGAAGGGTCTTTTGCACTGGGCTGGCCTCCGCCGCCCGCCAGGGTGAGAATCACCCCCTATGTGTTGCAAGTTAATAATGAGGCATGGTGGTAACTTTGAACTACGCACAAATTCTGTGTACTAGGAGGATTACTTATTTTGAGCTTTTTTGCACTGATGGTCATACAACAGCCTTGCCAAGGGGTCTGTGGAGCATTTCACATGTATGGGGATGTGTGCATCAAAGCTGGAGACAAATGCACTTGTGATGGACACAGAAGTGGTGACAGTTAGAAATGCATTGGAAATGCCAGTATATCTGGTTTATGAATGAAAGTGCTTTTTCCATCAGTGATGGCACTCATTAGGTCATCATACATACACTTTGTCACTCATCTTCACACTCATGCATCCATTCATCCACCCAGTGATTCATTCTTACAATCACCTTCTGACACAACCACAATAAAACACATACAAATGTAATATATGCAAAATAAATAAAAAGAATGCAGGAAGAAAAAAAGAAAACATGCTTCTGTGTAATCACGATGGGCAAATTCCTGTAAACTAAACAAACAAACAAAACTAAACACAGCAGCAGGTGTTCATCTTGCAAATGTATTGTAAATAGTCTATTGTTGTTGTAAAGTTCAAGCATAGCTGTCACATTTAGAACTAACTTGTTGGCAAATGATACACTATGGACAACAGCATTCCAGAAAGCTCTCCTAGGTTAGTGAAAATAACCACATGAAATGCGGAATATCATAGATGAAGTGAGTTGCAAGCAAACAACACATTGGCCCTGCCTGGAGAGCCATAATTACCTATTATGAAACATTAAATAAAAAAGAAGAAGCAACAAAATAAAAGGCGAACTATAAAAGTAGAAAATTCCAAAGTGAAGAATTGATCCACCACACCTGACACTTAAGCGCACCCTTTTTCAGGTGGATGTACAAGTGATATGAAAATGGTGTCATTCACAGTAAAAGAGAGCCAATTACTGCTGTGCACTGCATCATTATGTCATGCAGTTTGCTGCCATGGATAAAAGTAGAGGGTAAATGACACCTAGACCAAACAGTTGCAGAACAGAGCTGACCCAAAGGCCCCTCTATGTATCTATATATAGGAGTCAGAAAACATATAAAATCACTAAATAATACCTATATATATATATATATATATATATATATATATATATATATATATATATATACACATATCTATATATGTATACACATACATATTTATTCACTGAAATGTTACGTTTTAAACCTTAAGAACCACTGAAACCACTGAAATTCACCAGCTATAGTTAGGGTTATCTCACCCAGGGCACCCACTGCACTTTTGTTGGGGGCTGCAGAGGGAGCCCCAAGACCCCCCAAGGCCCATGCCACTCTTTGCATTCAGCAGGATCCGGCGTTGCTCCCACCCGCAGGGAACAGCTGCAAATGCTGTTACCTGCAGACAGGAGCAATCTTTTCATCTGTTTCCCTGCCCGCTTCGCTATGGACCAGGAACCAGTTGAAAAGTCCACTTTGCGGGAGAGTTGAAAGTGCTCCTATAAAACAAGAGCAAACCCAGGTTTGCCTGCTCGTGCCATTGTAGGCACCCAGGTACATAGCACATGAACTGGCCTTGTGTGGTGAGGTCCTCTTGGCATTTATAGGATCAGGTATGACTGGGCCCTGCAGCCAACCCCCTGCACGTACCCTTTGGCCGTGCACAGTCGGGTAAAGTGTGTGAGTTTTTTTTTCCATTGGGTTTCAGATCTACTGATCCATCAAAGATTTACACTGGGGGTCACGCTGTGTGCCACTGTGGATCCGTGGATCTACCAAGAAAAAAAATTGCCAATTTTTTTCCCCATGATGGGTCTCTCAGAGACCACTCCATGTGTCCTATCCAAAGCAGACACTGAAATACTTTGCGGGGCCCTCTTAAGGTCAGAATGCCCTCGGGAGCACCGCCAGCCTGTTGGCGGTGCTCCCGTGGTCGGTGACCCTGGCAGTCACCGGCCGCCAGGGTCAGAATGACCCCCATAATGGCAGCCGCAACTTTCCTTACAAGTTGTGGCTAGCCAATCAGGGCCTTGCTTGTTGATACATGTCCCTAGATATCTATATTTGTTTTCCTTTAATAACTTTGAAACTACTGAACAGATTCACACCAAATTACATAAAGGGCTTTTTTAGACCAAGACCTACCTTTCTGCAAAATTGGGGTTTATTCCGTTAAGTGATTTGGGCAGTAGTTGTGCCTAAAAACTGCAAAATTCCCATATACATTGCATGGCACCCCCCTGTTGTTCTGCCCCTGCTGGACGATTCACCCCTCAACATCCCACACAGCAGCTGAAGTAACAGGTACACTTGTTTTGAAAATTTCATGAAGATTCATCAAATGACGACAAAGTTATTAGCAAAACAAAAACACTTTGTGTATTGGAAAAGTTGGTCCTAACTATAACTATATATATATATAATTCACGTTAAAAAAAACAAAGGTTACAGCAATGTTATAGTTAGGCTCACATTTTAAACGTACAAAACCGTAGAAATTCACCTGTTATAGTTAGTTATTTCAAGTATTTATGACTGGTGCCCTAAGGTAACTATAACTTGTGCACTCTCTATGCACAGTTTTTTATGAATAATTTTACAGCAAATATTACTGTATTATCAATGATGTTATTAAAGATGTTGTGAGTGCTGTAACATCTGTGGTAATTAACAGTGCATAGTGAGTTTTAACTACAATGTCCCTGTAGCTTTTTATTTTTTAGGTGAATTTCTATGTTTTTTTAACATAAAGTAATTTTAATTACTGTGGCCCTCATTACAAACCTGGTGGTAAATCCTGCTTACCTCCGTGCCAACGGCCGCCAAGATACCGTGCCCACGGCGCTAATCCCCCATGGGTATTATGACCCACACAGAGAATACCGCCACAATACAGACACCCACACAAGTCCGCCACACCAAAGGTCAGTGATAAACTGGCGGTACCAAAACCCACACTGTTACACCAACAGGAATACGCCCACAGTATCACCTCCCACTAATCAATGCAGCAGTCTTTCAACCGCAGTAAACCATTGGCGGTACATACCGCCGTGCTCAAAATACACACACACTTACAAAACTACACCACATTGGACAATTCAAAATACACACACCTGACACACATACACACACCACACCCACAGACTCACAACACTGTAAAACACAAACCCACATTACCCACAACCCTTTTAAAGAAAAAAAAGAGACCAAGCACAGAGAGACAAGCAAACAGGACACACCCAACAGAGGCACAGAACACCATCACTTATACACCATCACACCACACATATCACTCACAGCACATCCATGGCACCTCAAAGACACCCCAGGTTTTCTGAGGAGGAGCTAAGGGTCATGGTGGAAGAAATCATCTGGGTAGAGCCACAGCTATTCAGATCTCAGGTGCAGCAGAAGTCCATTGCAAGGAAGATGGAGCCATGGCGGAGAATCGTGGACAGGGTCAATGCCGTGGGACAGCATCCAAGAACAAGGGATGACATCAGGAAGAGGTGGAACGACCTACGGGGGAAGGTGCGTTCCGTGGTTTCAAGACACCAGATTGATGTACCGAGGACTGGTGGTGGACCCCCACCTTCTCCCCCGCAACTAAGAACATGGAAGGAGCAAGTCTTGGCGATCATGCATCCTGAGGGCTTCGCAGGAGTAGCAGGAGGACTGGTCAAAACTTTACTACTTTCACCACCCCACCTGCTTGCCATCACATATCCCTACCCTCACCCTCACTCCCATCACTCCATCACCTCACATCTACCCCACCATCACAACCCACACATCCCAATACCAAGCCCTGCATGCAACACCAATGCATGGACAATCATCACCACAGCATGCCCAGTAGAGAGACTCACCCAGCCCACAGAATCAGCAATCACACAAGGCCAATGCGACAGGGAAACCACTATTATATAAGGGAAACACACCCATCACACAAGACGGCACACACAGGTACAATAACAATGCATTTTCATCCCAACAGGACCCCTACCCAACGTCACCGGAGAGGAGGTTCCAGCTACATCCAGTCCCCCCACAGAAAATGCCCACAGTGTCCAGCTCTGCACGCCTGGATCACGATGACCAACCTGGCCCATCTGGGACCTCTGGACAGTCGGTTCCCCTGCCACAGTCCCAACCCACCACAGAGCCTCCCCCCTCAGCACCCACCCAGCGGGCCCATGCCACTGTCCCCAGGACACGTCAATCAGCAGTGTGTCCACCACTACAGGGACCCCAGGCAACCCCACAAACCCAGGATGAGCAGGGACCAGGGGTCAGTGGCTGTGGGCACACGGTTCAGGGGACAGAGGCACAGGACAACAGGGAGCTGGGAGGACTGCTGTGAAACAGGGGGAGGACAGGCCAAGTGAACTGATCCTCCACGAGGCACTCGCAAACATCATGGGAGCATACCACCATTCCCAGGAGACCATGGGCATGGTACTGGCCAAGTTGCAGGAGACCCAGCGGCTGCAGGAGGGACAGTACCTGGGGATCAGGGAGGACCTAAAAAACATCTACACCATCCTGGTCACCATTACAGGGGTGCTGGCTGACATGGGCAACACCATGAGGGAGGCAGTGGCACAACAAAGGGCACATGACACTAGCCAAACCGAGGAACAGCCTTCCACCTCCGCCGGCGCTAGTGGACAGGAGGCCCTGCCACTGGACCAACAGGCCACCAGCACCCCACCCCCTGCAGAAGGAGAACCACCCCGCAAATGGTCCCTGCGATCCAGGGAGAAGACAGAGAACATTGCCAAGAGCCCTGCCAGGAAATAGGTCTCTCCTGATTGTCACCCTTCTTTCCCACTCTGTCATGCTGTCCACCTTGAACTGCCATTACTCCCCTTTCTAGGCCCCATTGGACAATGCACCTGTGATACCAAGAGACTGGACTCTACCATGGACGATCCTCCAACATCACCCCAGCCCCTTGCCCCTAGCCCCATACTATTTAGCACAAAAAATAAACACCATTGAAATATAAACCATACTGGAGTCAGTGTAATGATTGGAAAGATGTATTCTTACAACATTCTCAAAGCATTGCAACATCCATGTTCATTGAATTATAGCAATGTATGACAGTTGGTGGGCAGCAGTACATATAGCAGAAGGCAGAATGGGGTACACAGTTCTGAAAAAAGGAAATCCAAAGGGAACAGTCAGTGTCCATAGACAGAGGTTAAGAGGCTGTCATGTACAATGTCCTACAGTATACTGAAATGTGAAGAGGAGTTACAGTCTCTTACCTGTGTGTCACTGGAAGTACTGCTGGATAATGTTTGTTTTGTTGTCCACATCTTCTTTATCTGCCTCTTCTTCCTCACTGTCCACAGGCTCCACCGCTGCCACAAGACCATCACCAGGCTCATCCTCCAGCAGGAAATGCACTTAGCATCTCAATGCCAGGTTGTGCAACATACAGCATGCCACGATGATCTGGCACACCTTCTTCGGTGAGTAGTACAGGGATCCACCTGTCAGATGGAGGCACTGGAACCTGGTCTTCAGGAGGCCGAAGGTCCGCTCAATTATCCTCCCTTTTCACCCATGTGCCTCATTGTAACGTTCCTCTGCCCTTGTCCTGGCATTCCTCACTGGGGTCAGTAGCCATGACAGGTTGGGGTAACGAGAGCCACCTGTAATTATCGAGGGACAATAGTGAGACACACACTAACCCTTAGGGACAACCCCATACCCAGATACCTACATATACTGTGTGGGGACCTTGGCCTCACCTCTAAGCCACACCCAGTGTCTCTGGAGTTGGGCCATCACAGAAGGGATGCTGCTATTTCTCAAGATATAGGCGTCATGCACAGAGCCAGGATACTTGGCAGTCACATGGGAGATGTAATGGTCCGCCAAACACACCATTTGCACATTCATCGAATTATAGCTTTTTCTATTCCTGTAGACCTGTTCATGTCTGCGGCGGGGGGGGGGCAAATTCCACGTGTACCATCAATATCACCAATGATGTTGGGGATATGACCCAGGGCATAGAAGTCAGATTTCACTGTGGCCAAATCCTCCGCCTGGGGGAACACGATGTAGCTGCACATGTGTTTCAGCAGGGCTGACAACACTCTGGTCAACACGTTAGAGAACATTGTCTAAGACATTACTGATGCCATGGCCACTGTAGTTTGAAAGAAGCCACTTGCCAGGAAATAGAGCACTGACAGGACCTGCACCAGAGGGGGGATTCGGGTGGGGTGGCGGATAGCTGACATCAGATCTCGCTCTAATTGGGCACACAGTTCTTGGATTGTGGCACAATCACGTCTGTATGTGATTATAATGTGTCTGTCCTCCAGTGTTGTCAGGTCCATCAGGGGTCTATACACCAGAGGATGCCGCCATCTCATCATCTGCCTCAGCGGTTGTAGCCTATGGAAGAGAATTGTGAGCAGAAGGTCATTTCCCACATAGATAGCACAACTGTGTTTGCATTAATGTCACAGAAGCAGTGTGTGTAATCTAGAGTCAGTATATGTGCCAATATGTGCTGTGATGCAGTTAGGTGCCATGCCATGTGGCCCCCTGAAATGGCATCTGCCTGACCTGTGAGGAGGGACAAGGGGAAATGAGGTAACTGCACTGACGTTGCGCAGTGTCGCAGTAGGCGGTCGAAGACTGCCACGCAACGTCGCATTGGTTATCATTGGGCCCTATGTGTTCCAGGAGCGAATGGCGATGTACGCCGGCAGTGATGGTACGCACCGCCGCGGACGTCACTGCCATTTTCTAGGTATTCACTCACTTGCTACCTGACCATCAACAGGAGAGGACCTACTCTGCAAGTGCTGCTGTGACCTGAGTCTGGAAGCTACAATGGTTAGAGTGTCTGGGGAAAGGGCCCCTGTCTTCACTGCGGAGGAGTTGGAGAAACTGGTGGATGGGGTCCTCCCCAGTACACGTTACTCTACGGTCCTCCAGACAAACAGGTGAATACACTGTGAGCATGATGCGTGGGCCATGAATGTAGGGAGTGCTGTGTATGTAAGCCACATGTGAGTGGGGGGCTGAGGCGTCCTGGCCTGAATGTTGCATGAGAGGTGGTCAGTGTATGTGCATCAGGGCATGGTTGGGAACTGGTGGGCAATGAGTATGACAGTCCAGATGGATGAGTAATTACATTTTTCGCTCTCTTATCCCTCTAGGTCAACGCCCACCAGAAGAAGGGTATTTGGCGTGCAATCGCCAAGGAGGTGCGGACCCTGGGGGTCTATCACAGGTGGAACACCCACTGCCGCAAGAGATGGGCGGACCTGCGCCACTGGACCAAGAAGACAGCGGAGGCCCAGCTGGGGCGGGCCTCCCAACGTGGAAGGGGTGACTGTCGCACCATGACCCCCCTAATGTTCCGCATCCTGGCAGTGGCCTATCAGGAGATGGATGGGCGCTTGAGGGCATCACAGCAGCCACAAGAGGGTGAGTACCATTTCAGAAAGCTGACTTTGCGCTCTTTAGGAACTAGCTGGGTGGGGGGATGTGGGCTGTGGGTGCACCTAGGTCAAGGCGATCATGCCAAGGTAGGTCCCTTGTTGCAGGCTCCGAAGCACCCCTACCCCAATGGTACAAGTGGCCAACTACTACTGGGCAGGGTCCTGTGGGTGTCAGGTGTGCAGGTGCTGGTGTTAAGCATTGTACCCCATGGGCTGGTGACTACTTTAGTGAGTGGTTGGGCATGGCCTAGTGCATACGGCAGCTCAGTGTGTGTTGGGTACGCCAAAGGTAGCGGTGTTGCTGGCATTGACCATGTGTATCCTCTGTATATCCCCCTTCTTGTTTTGTCACCCATTCCTTGTGTGCATTAGCATCATCTGCCGGAGGAGCAGAGGCACCGGCGACGGAGGGAGCTGCATCCCACATGGCCCATGAGGGTGAATCTACTTAGTGTGAAAGCACTAGTAGGACGGAGGGCGAGGGGAGCTCCACGACAGGGACAGCGACTCCTCCTCTGATGGAAGCTCCCTGGCGGTGGCGAACACCTCTGTGCCCAGCCCAACAACAGGTACTGCTGCCACCCCCCCTACCAGCACCGCCCTCCCAGCAGCCCCTCAGCGTGTTTCCAGTGCCCGCTCACCAAGGAGGGTGGGCATCTCCTTCGCCCCAGGCACCTCAGGCCCTGCCCCAGTCAGCTCTGCTGCCCTCAGTGAGGATGCTATTGACCTCCTGAGATCCCTTACTGTTGGCAGTCAACCATCTTGAATGCCATCCAGAGTGTCGAGAGGCATTTGCAACAAACAAATGCATACATGGAGGGCATTCATTCTGGCAAGGTGAATCAACAGAGGGCATTTCGGTCTCTGGCCTCAGCACTGATGGCAGCCATTGTCCCTGTGTCCAGCCTCCCCCTCCAACCTCCACTACCCAGACCCAATCCCCTCTACCTCAGCCTATCCCAAGCACACCTTCAGACCAGCATGAACACACATTAACACACAAAAGTGGCTCAGGAAAACATAAGCACCACACATCATCACACAGGTACTCACACAAACACCATACCCATGCACACATACCAACATCCACATCCTCCACCATGTCCTCCTCCTCCTCTTCATCCACCTGCCTGCCAGTGTCATCTCCACTCACACCTGCATGCACTACATCATCAGCCACTGCCTCCATCACCAGCACGCCCATCACAACACACCCCTCACAAGCAATCACCACCCCACAACCATGCACACATCCCCAGTGTCCTCTCCCAGTGTGTCTGTGAGCCCTCCTCCCAAAGTAGACAAACACAGGCACACACCCACTCATCAGCCATCCATCTCACAACAGCCTCCAGCCCATGCACCTTCACCCAAACTCAGCAGGCGTACACCTCCTACAACCACTACCTCTTGCTCCATTCCCACACCCCCTCCATCTTTGTGTGTCAAATAAACTTTTCCTGACTTCACCTCCCCCGTCCTTCCCCTAGGGCCAGGATGTCTAGATCCCAGCCCAGCACCTCAGCCACCAAACCGGCGTCCGCTGTGGTCCCTGCAAGTCCGTCAGAGCAGTGTGTCATCTACTGACGCTAAGGACCACCCAATTCCGCCACCTACCAAGGTAAAGAAGGGGCCGGAATGCAGCAGGGAAAAGACCCCCCCCCCACCCAGCAAGGACTCATCCAAAACCAAAGAGAACAGTGCTAGGTCCCAGAAGCGACTACCAAGGTGGGCTGGGGACACAAAAGAAAGAGCAAATCACCTCAGGGGACGAAGCCTCCTGGTGAGGGACTGGTGACCACCATTTCTCCGGACAGGCCAGCAACCTGTACCACGGCAAGCACCGCCGCAACGACCGTCACCTGCACCACCACCTGCACCGCCATCTGTACCGCCCCCTGCACCGCCCCTTGCACCGCCGCTGCCACAACTAGAGTCACCAGCATCATCACCAGTGGGCAGCCGTCTGAGGCTGCTGTAGATGGCCTGGTGTCTCCCTCCACTACTACAGACACCTGCACCACGGGCAGCACCAGCAGCATTTCCGCTGCAGACACCGTCACAGCCACCGCCACCTGCACCACCATTTGCACCGCCACGTGCCCAGCCAGTGCCACTACATCGGACATCAGTAGTATCCCCAGTGGGCAGCCGTCCGAGGCTGGAGGACAGGTCCTGGACCCTGCACACACCACATGAGGAACCACCACCAGCACTGGCACTACCAGCAGTTTGCAGCCTAAGTCACCGCAGGGTGGAGTGTGGGTCAGCCTCCATGGAGTATCATGCTACCTGTTCCCTGAAAATCTTGTGCCTTAGACACCCAGGTGAGGGAATGGGAACTGCCACCAGGTGTAGCATCACTGGGCACCATGCCCCCTCCAGAACCAGTGGAGAGATGCATCCACTCACCCAATCCTTGGCAGGATGAAGCACACTGGGCACAAAGCCCCCTCCAGAACCAGTGAAGAGGTGCATCCACCCACCCAATTCTTGGCAGGATGAAGCACACTGGGCACCATGCCCCCTCCAGAACCTGTGGAGAGATGCATCCACTCACCCAATCCTTGGCAGGATGAAGCACACTGGGCACTAAGCCCCCTCCAGAACCAGTGGAGAAGCCATCCACTTGAGAGACTGTGGCCTTGCACTCCCCAGGAGCAAGCAGTGGGTAAACCACCCACTTGAGAGAATGTGGCTTTGCACTCCCCAGGAGCAAGCAGTGGGCAACCTACCCACTTGAAAGACTGTGGCCTTGCACTCCCTAGGAGCAAGCAGTGGGCAAACCACCCACTTGAGAGACTGGCTTTGCACTCCCCAGGAGCAAGCAGTGGGCAAACCACCCACTTGAGAGAATGTGGCTTTGCACTCCCCAGGACCAAGCAGTGGGCAAACCACCCACTTGAGAGACTGTGGCTTTGCACTCCCCAGGACATCTCTGTGGGCATGTTGCCCCCTCGAGGAGCAATGGCGTAGTACCATCTTCCGGCTGAGGTGCCCCCCCTCCCCTCCCCCCTTAGGTGCCTGTGTGTTTTCGACCTGATGCCCCTGCAGTGTTCTCTCCGTTTTGAGCCAGGAGTCAAGTGTGGGCTTTGCCCATGGTTTTCGGGCCCACTGGTCCACGGACATTTACAAGGGACAGTGTACGGCCTTTTGTACATAATGTAAATATTTGTATATACTGATTTTTTATACTTGTTTGCTATATCTGCATGTTCCAAAATATCACTGATTGAACTCAATTCCTTTTGTCTTTGTGTTCTTCCAGGAAGTTACAGGGTGTATCTGTAATGTTGTTGGATGTGTTGTTGTGTATGGTGTTGTGGGTGAGGGTGGGGGGTGGGGGTGTTGCGTGTCGCGTGAGTGTGTCACTCTCTTTTACCTCCCCCCGTGTGCTAGGTGCAGTACTCACCGTCGTCGCTGCCTCCTTCTTTCAAATTCCTGGTGTATTAGTAGATACAACAACATAGGGAGGACCAGAAGTTCGGGATCCATGGCATCCTGGTTCTTCGTTGAGTGTCGAAAGGTGAGTGGTTCCCCTTCAGTGTACAGTTTCCGCCGTGCTTTTGATGTTGTTGCTACCGCCCCAGAAAAGCTGGAGGATTGGCCTGTCATAATACAGTGGGCGGTACATTGTCTTCCGCCTGTCTGTTGGCGGTGACCGCTGCGGTGTTTGTTGCTACCGCCCTGGAGGTTGGAGAGTTAAAGTGGCTGTCTATGTTTTGGCAGTTTCCACCGTGGTCGTGATCCCATTTTTGTTTACCGCCGGCCTGTTGGTGGTGTTACCGCAGCTTTAACAACGACCGCCAGGGTTGTAACGAGGGCCAATATGTTAATCCAAGGTAACTATAACTCGTGCCCCCGCAATGCATATTTTTCTCACCAATAATTTCACTACAAATGTTACAATGATAATATCAATCATGGATGATGTTATGAGTGATGTAATATATGGGGTAGTTAGCAGTGCATGGCAAAAGTACGTGTTATAGTTACCTTAGGGCCCGATTTATAGTTACTTGAAATAACTCTAAATACACCTGCTGAATTTCTATGGTTTTGTGTGAGTAAATTCAGAACCTAACTATAACGTACCTGTAATCTTTGTTTTTTTTAGGTGAATTTCTATGTTTTTATTGTTATATTTCCTACCAATAACGCCCTGGTAACCTTTGTTTTTTTCACTGAATTTAAACTTTTTTTTAGCATTACATAATTTTATTTACTCTAATTACTTAATCCAACCACCTCCACACATGTCCTTTGGCCATGCGGGTGCGGGTTAGCTGCAGGGATTGGGAGGATTCCAGGAGGATCTGAGGATCCGCGAAATAAGAGAAAAAAAAAAGAAAAATTATTTGCCATGAGAGGTCCCTATAGTAGCTCTGTCCTGACCCCTTATATGTTGTTACACTGCGTTTTCCCACCATTTAGGGAGAAACAAAATGGCAGCTGCAACTTTTCTGTCAGGTTTTGGCCAGCCAATCAGGGCCTTGCTTTTCCCACAGATTTGTAAAGGATCCAGGGAGGAGCTGAGGAGGATCCACGCCTCTACCTATACAAATTTGTTTTTCTTTTAATATTTAAAAAGCAATTTGGTGTAATTCTGTACAGCAGTTCGGGCTGTGGTCATTTTCAAAATCCTTACGGGAATTCAGATGGGAAACACTCTTTTTTGACCACCCCCACGTTTTCTCGGCCCCGCTTGACGAATCACTCCGAAACTTTCCATGAACAACAAGACCCTTGGGCACACTTTTTAAGGAAAACATTATGAAGTTTCGTCAAACAGCGCCAAAGATCTAGCCAAGTCAAAAAACGATTTTTCAATTTCAATGGAAACTAGGTCCTAACTATAACTATGTACTGGTGACCGTCAGTAGGTAAAATATATGTATTATTCAATTATTTTTATTACAGGGTCCTGGCATACAGCTAAGAAGAGATTTTAGCAAGAATTATTACAGAGCAAATCAGGGTTTGGTAGAGGCAGTAACCAACACCAAAATCATTTTGACAAACGTAATCTTTGACATTTCATCCAATAAAATACCTATCTGTAGGCTTTAATACAGAGAAATAACAATCATCCTTCAAATTTAAATTGATTTTAAGATGTATGTTTCATAATCAATCTGTCAAGTCTAATGTGTTTTTCATTACTTTTCATCATAAACAGAGCAGACCTATGGGCACAGAAACATATTTTCCTAATGAACCAAGCAGGCCTGTATCTGTAATCACTGTGTTTGTCACCATCGCCAACTGAGGCCTCCTGTACTGAGTGTGGGCATCCCCACAAAGGCAACCATCAGGTATACAGTCTTGGGATTACACAGTACACAAAATTTTACTTATAATATCAAAATACTATTTCTCCTAAGAGTGACAAAGATTTTTACAGTACAAATCTATGCCCATGGTTTGGCAGAGGGGGTAACCAGCACCACTACCCTTATCTACTATGGAACTCCCTAAGATATCATGTTACAAAATACCTATTGATAGGCTATGATGCAGAGTATAGCAATTCAGACTTATAGGCCTAATGACTTTAACATGTGCTTTTCACAATCAATATGTCAGGCCTACTTCCTTTAGTGTAATATTTCATTATAATCAATCAGGCCTATAGCCTTTATCACTGGCTTGCCAGGATAACCAACTCAGATCTACTTTCCCACAAGGCAAATATGAGGTATATCATAATAAAATAACAAATATGCACATAATACAATTGTCAAAACAATATAAAATCCCTACTAATAACTACTAATAGAGCCTAATAAGTATTACAAACCATCTATCCCCATGGTTTGGTCAGGTTGGCCACCAGCACCAAAACCATTGCCCACTACGGTAATCTGAGAGATGCCACGTAATAAAATACCTACCTGAAGGCTTTAGCACTGTACAATAAACAAATGTCTTAAAAGCCTATTAACTTTACCAAATGCTTCTCACTATAAGTGAGTAAAACCAACATGCTAAAAGAGTGATTGTAATGGATCTCTTCTACCCCACAGTTTGTTCGGGTGGATCACGAACACCAGAACACTTGCCTACTATCGTAACATGTGATATTCCATCGAAGAAAATATCTGCCTACAGGCATTAGCAAGGAGTAATAAGAATACACCCATAAAAGTCTTTTGTCTTTAACACTTGATTTTCACAATAAGTAGGCTTGACCTCCTGACTTTGTCATAACATTTATTAATAAGTAAGATCAAATCTATTAAATCTGGCATGATTTCCCCAGCGTACCCTTTACCCTGTAACATTGGCTTAATACTTCACACAAAATCTGCCTAGTCAAGTGCACATACAGTGTCAAACATCATGCATGCAGTTATAAAATTACAAATATGTATTAAAATACAGCTTGCAACAAGAATCATCAGAGTAAAAAAAAACAGGTTTGTCACAGTGGGTGGCCAGCGCTAAAACATCTTGCCTGATATTCTGACATTCTGCACCTAAGCACACACGTGTGCACACATGTTCATGAGTAACTAGCCCAGTGCCCCTTATTCTAACTGCATCAAAGCAGCCTTAATTTAAAAGGCAGACAGTGGCAGTAAACACATACAATCTAATTTACCATGAAATTACTGAGAGAGAGGCTCAGGGAGTGAGACCTATGCACAATAGATGTTCGAAACCAGGTGATCACGAAAATCTAAAACTCTGGGCATACTAAATAGGTGGAATCCATTTTCAACAGTCTGGAAAAAACTGAAATGTCAGACCAGACTTAACAATATAGACCATGAAAAGGTTAAGAAGTCAAGGACAAGGTGTGAAATTAGCTTCTTCATTTGTCACACATAACAATAATCCCTGGTTTTGAAGGGTCTCTTTTTAAGGTGCATTGAGGCACAACTTATTTTTTTTAAATATTTTTTTATAAACTTTAAAAATACAAGCATTACAATTTTAGTAAAAAACTTTGTTCTCTGCACAAATACAATATCTAATAGCATATGCTACAGTCTTATATTTCATTACCTCACAAGATTCATACCAATAATATTGTTTGAACAACTATACTTTTATATGGCGTCTAAATGTACACCAAACATTTGAAAATAGACCACAGACCAATAAATTATGATTCCATCTAAAATAATCTTTTTAAAACACAGACACTTTTTTACTAGCCTCACTAATCAACAATATATCCTGTAGTGTTATGTGAGTTATTAATGACGGAACACTTCTAGCTTTGATGGACTCCTTAGAACTGTGACATAAGTGTTAGAACATGGTAAAGTGAATGCAGGTTTAAAATGTAGGGATCAGGGTTACACACAGATGAATAAAGACATATAATACCCAGCTCTGTGTGTGGCATAGTCACTGACAGGTGCCCGGAATTGGAAAGATGCTACAACTCGTGATGAGATAGGAGAAAAGTAACCCGAAGTTTGACAGTGCTCTCCCAGAGAGTTTGCCATGGTCCTGCTCATGCTTGCCACATGTGCCTTCATCGAAGTGCGGAATCAACATTTGGCATATGTGGAGTCATAGCACAACTCCAGCTGGTGTGAAACATTTGAAAATAAAGGAAGCTTCACTGGAAATCATACACATTGTTGGTCAAGAACCCACTGGCAAAGCCATAAAGAGAGGCACTGCGCTACATTGAAACATAAAGCTATACATTACATGGAGCGATAATGCTGAATGGCAGATACAACCAGGTTTTGAAAGTGCAACAAATAGCAATAGCAAATTGCAACATAACGCTGCGATCAGAAACGCTGTGAGGCAGAGATCAACCAGGTGTCAAAAACCACATAAGGACACCTGAAAAAAAAAGAATCAGATAAAAAAAATCGTCATCTGCTTACCAGAGCTGATTACAGAGAGTCATCGTAATGTAGAACTTGGTGAAGTGTTCAAGGAGAAGTGCCCAGGGTTGTGCTTTCAGGGCCATCCACACCCAAAGTGGCAAGCCACAAAGCTGCTGAGTGGGGATCAGAACAACCTCACTGGTATTTGGAGACTTAAAGGACAAGAGCAGCAATTAGAATAGTGAAAGACTGTTTTTCCAATGGAGACCAAGAAAGAGGCAGTGTTTCCCACAGTTATCAAAGATGACCCAGAGGCCAGCATGTTGCAAGGCCTCAGAAATGATATGCATAAAGAAGTTCAACAAGACCATCTAGCACATCCAGAGAGAACTCCATTCTCAGTGTCAGTCAATCCTGTAATCAGTTACAATACCGCTGCCTTCCGGAAGCCACCAACCCCATTTGATCCCACCAAAAAGCACAGTATTGATAAGATGGACTGCTTGGATAGAGAAGTTTGATAATTTCACTGATGCACTAGAAGAAACAGATCACAAGAAGATTATCAAATACTTTAAGAATCTTGTTGGTGAGGGTGTAAAAGAAGTCATAAAGAAAATGCTGCAAACTGTCAAAGGGCCTGATTTAGAGTTTGGCGGAGGTGTTAATCAATCACAAACTTGATGGATACCCCATCCGCTGTATTTCGATCTCCGTAGGTTATAATGGATTGTAATACAGCGGACAGGAAATCGGTCACGTTTGTGATGAAGTAACCCCCTCTGCCAAACTCTAAATCAGGCCCAAAGTTACACACCGTCAAATCAAAAAAGCCTTGAATCTAAAATTCTATCCAATGCCGAATGTAGATTATGAAAGGTATATTTTCAGTCAAGACCGACAAAGAGTTGGTAAAACCATAGACAAGTTTGTTGAGAGACTGGATATGCTCATCAAACACTGTAAGTTTAATGAATTTAAAGATGAGAAAGACATATGTCTCAGAGTTATTCATGGATGCCTTTCAGGTTCATTCAGATGATGAATGCTCAGAGAAACTCTTAGTCTGGAGTGAGTTCTCATGGCTGCCAAGCATAAAGAGCATGCCAATCGACAAGCTGCTGACATGGAGGATAGAGGTGCCCAAAGTGAATTAGTCATGAACATGAAAAGCAAGCAGAAGCACAAGGCTGAAGGACACAAAAATGATGTCTCCATGAACAAATGAGTTTTGTTTTAGGTATGGATTGTAGTTTCCACACAAAGGTAAATGTCCTGCCATTGGACAGACTTGCAAAGGCTGTGTGAAGCAGAACCATTTTGTAAAGATTTGCAAGACGAAGGAAAAAGTAAGTGTGTCACGGCGAGAAGACAAAATGCCTGCCCAAACGTTACAGAAGAGAGGTTAGACGCACGCCCACAGGAATAATGTGGTGCAAGGGTTTACAGAGTGAAGTACAGCCCAGGAGAAAACCCTCCTTATCATCACCCTAGCATAAAAAAAAAAATGATGCTAGGGCTGCACAAGGGGGCGCTAGGGGCTTGTAAATATGCCTCCTTGTTTTGTTGTGTCATCAGCTGCAAAGATTTTTCAAGGTGTCATTCTACATATCATACATATCATAAAGCCCATCATGAGGGAGAGTGGTAAACCACCTATGAAGTTTGCAGAGGTTTGCCACTTAATGCAGCACTTGGAGCATGGTGTTTGGCAAAACTCCACCAACTGCTGCGTGGTGGAGTTTACCAGCACCCACCCTATTTCTACATTTGAGCGCCTCGGAGCGCTCAAGGACCACTACTCCTCTGGGACTGTGGATAGGCTGACATGAATTAAACCTGCTCTAACTCTGTTCATTTCACTGACTGGCCCTCTATTTACATCAGTTTAAGGACAATCATCTTTATGTACACCTGCCTCACGACTAGATAAGATGTATGGTACCTCACTCCAAGGGTAAAACCTTAAATCACTTTAAATTACTGCAAGTCAACTGTAACACTGGTTATAAAAAAAATCACAATCGTAATTATATGTTGAAATTAATTGGTTGTTGCATACAAATTGTTGTTGCATACTAGTAGCTGATTTGATCATCATGTGGAAGGAATATAATTATTAATTGTTTACAAGAACACCTACCTTAGGGGATGCCCCAATCTGAGCATGACATTTAGGCCCTCATTACAACCCTGGCGGTAAATGCACCTCATAGCACACACCACAAAACATCATCCCACACATCACCCCACACATCCTTACACATATCACTCACACCACATCCATGGCACCCTAAAGACACCCCAAGTTTTCAGAGGAGGAGCTAAGGGTCATGGTGGAGGAAATCATCCGGGTAGAGCCACAGCTATTCAGGTCACAGGTGCAGCAGATGTCCATTGCTAGGAAGATGGAGCTATGGCGGAGAATTGTGGAAAGGGTCAACGCCGTGGGACAGCACCCCAGAACAAGGGATGACATCAGGAAGAGGTGGAACGACCTACAGGGAAAGGTGCATTCTGTGGTTGCAAAACACCAGGTAGCTGTACAGAGGACTGGCTGTGGACCTCCACCTCCTCCCCCACAACTAACAACAAGGGAGGAGCAAGTCTTGGCAATAATGCATCCTGAGGGCCTCGCAGGAGTAGCAGGAGGACTGGACTCTGGTAAGTCAAATCTTTACTACCATATCCCTCACCCTACCTGCATGCCATCACAAACTCCTACCCCTACCCTCTCCCCCATCACTCCACCACCTCACACATACCCCACTATCACAACCCACCCATCCCAAAACCAAGCCCTGCATGTAACACCAATTCATGGACACCCATCACAGACGTGCATAGACACCCATGCCCATTAGAGAGAATCACCTAGCGAACAAAATCACCACGCACACAAGGAAAAGCTGACAGGGCAATCCCAATCATACAGGGAAACACACCCATGCACAAGATGGCACACACAGATACAATAACACTGCATTTTCATCCCCACAGGACCCCTACTCAATGTCACCGGAGAGGAGTTGCCAGCAACATCCAGTCCCCCCACAGAGGAGGCCCACAGTGATGACAGAAGCTCTGCACGCCTGGATCACGATGACCAACCTGGCCCATCAGAGACCTCTGGACAGTCGACTACTCTGCCACAGTCCCAACCCACCACAGAGCCTCCCCCCTCAGCACCCACCCAGCGGGCCCATGCCACTGTCCCCAGGACACGTCAAACAGCAGTGTGTCCACCACTGCAGGGACCCCAGGCAACCCCACAAACACAGGACGATCAGAGACCTGGTGTCAGTGGCAGTGGACACACAGTTCAGGGGACAGAGGCACAGGAAAACAGGGAAACTGGGAGAACTGCTGTGCGACAGGGGGAGGACAGGCCCAGGGAACCGACTCTCCAAGAGGCACTCACCAACTTCCTGGGAGCATACCACCATTCCCAGGAGACCATGGGCATGGTACAGGCCAAGTTGCAGGAGACCCAGCGGCTGCAGGAGGGACAGTACCTGGGGATCAGGGAGGACCTAAAAAACATCTACACCATCCTGGTCTCCATTGCAGGGGTGCTGGCTGACATGGGCAACACCATGAGGGAGGCAGTGGCACACCAATGGGCCCCTGACACTGCCCACACCGAATAACAGCCCTCCACCTCTGCCGGCGTTAATGGACAGGCGGCCCCGCCACAGGACCAATAGGCCACCAGCACCCCACCCCCTACAGAAGGAGAACCACCCCGCAAACGGTCCCTGCGATCCAGGCAGAAGCCAGAGAAAATTGTCAAGACCCCTGCCAGGAAATAGGACTCTCCTGATTGTCACCCTTCTGTCCCACTCTGTCACCCTGTCCACCTTGAACTGCCATTACTCCCCTTCCTATGCCTCATTGGACAATGCACCTGTGATACCAAGAGACTGGACTCTAACTAGACATTCCTCCACCATCACCCCAGCCCATTGCACATCCCCCTCTACCTATGAGCACTTAAATAAACAGCCTTGGAACAAATACAAATCTTGAGTCTGTCAAATGATTTAAATATGTATTAGTACAACATTCTGAAAACATTGCAAGTCATATGTACAGTTATATATACATTGGTATGACCTTTAGTGGGCAGCAGTAAACATACCAGGAGCCAGAGTGGGCCACAGAGATCTGAAAATAGATATGCCAAAGGGTACAGAAAGTGACCATAGACATAGGGAAATCAGGCTGCCATGTACAATGTCCAACAGAAAACTGAAATGTAAAGTGACGTTACAGTGTCTTACCTGTGTGTCACTGGAAGTACTGCTGTATTATATTACTTCTGTTGGACACATCTTCTTCCTATGCCTCCTCTTCCTCACTGTCAACAGGCTCCACCGCTGCCACAAGACCATCTCCAGGTCCTGCAGAAAAGACACCTGGCATCTCAAGGCCAGGTCGTGCAACATGCAGCATGCAACAATAATCTGGCACACCTTCTTGGGTGAGTAGTCCAGGGATCCACCTTTCAGATGGAGGCACCGATACCTTCAGGAGGCCAAAGGTTCTTTCAATTATCCTCCTTGTTCGCCCATGTGCCTCATTGTAACGTTCCTCTGCCCTTGTCCTGGCATTTCTCACTGGGGTCCGTAGCCATGAGAGGTTGGGGTAACTAGAGCCACCTGCAAATATCGAGGAATACTGTTAGACACACACTAACCCTTAGGGACAACCCCATACCCAGACACCAACTTATACTGGGTGGGAACCTTGGGCTCACCTATTAGCCACACCCAGTGCCTCAGGAGTTGGTCCATCACACATAAAATGCTGCTATTCCTCAAGATAAATGCATCATGCACTGAGCCAGGATACTTGGCATTCACATGGGAGATGTACTGGTCCGCCAAACACACCATCTGCACATTCATAGAGTAATAGCTTTTTCTATTCCTGAACACTTGTTCATTTCTCGGGGGGGACAAATGCCACATGTGTACCATCAATGGCACCAATGATGTTGGGGATATGTCCCAAGGCATGAAAGGCAGCTTTCACTGTGGCCAAGCCTCCACCTGGGGGAATACGATGTAGCTGCGCATGTGTTTCAGCAGGGCTGACAACACTCTGGTCAACACATTGGAAAACATTGGCTGAGACATCCCTGATGCCATGACCACTGTTGTTTGGAAGGAACCATTTGCCAGGAAATGGAGCACTGACAGGACCTGCACTAGAGGGGGCATACCTGTGGGCTGGCGGATAGCTGACATCAGGTCTGGCTCCAATTGGGCACACAGTTCTTGGATTGTGGCCCGATCAAGTCTGTATGTTAGTATAATGTGTCTGTCCTCCATTGTCACAAGGTCCACCACGGGTCTGTACTCCGGAGGAAGTCGCCATCTCATATTCATCCTCAGCGGTTAAAGCCTATGGAGGAAAACGGTGAGCAGAGGGTCATATTCACACATCAAGTGAAATAATGATGCATCTTTTCCTTTACAGAACCTGTATGTGAATCCGAGAGTCAGTTGCTGTGCCAATGTCTGCTGTGACGAAGTTAGGTGCCATGACCTGCCCCCTGAAATGGCGGCTGCCTGAACTGTGAGGAGGGACAAGTGGAAATGAGGTAATTCCGCTGGCGTTGTGCGCTGTTGCGGTAGGCGGTCGACGACTGCCGGGCAACTTCTCATTGGTTATCATTGAGCCCTATGGGTTCCAGGAGCCAATGGCAATGTACGCCGGCGGTGACGGTACGCACTGCCACGGACGTGACCGCCATTTTCTATCTATTCACTCACTTGCTACCTGACCTTCAACAGGAGAGGACCTACACTGCAAGTGCTGCTGTGACCTGTGTCTGGAAGCGACAATGGCTTATGTGTCAGGGTAAAGGGCCCCTGCCTTCACTGCGTAGGAGTTGGAGAAACTGGTGGATGGGGTCCTACCCCAGTAAACGTTACTCTACAGTCCTCCAGAAAAACAGGTGAGTACACTGTGAGGATGATGCGTGGGCCATGAATGTATGGATTGCTGTGTGTGTAAGCCACATGTAGGGGGGGGCTAAGGTGTCCTGGCCAGAGTGCTGAATGCATGGTGGTCAATGTATGTGCGTCAGAGGATGGGAGGGATATGGTGGGCCATGAGTGTGACGTCTGGATGGTTAACTAATTCCCTTTTCTGCTGTCTTTTCCATGCAGGTCAGCGCCCATCAGAAAAAGTGTATTTGGTGTGCCATTGCCAAGGAGGTGTGGACCCTGGGGGTCTTTGACAGGCAGAGCAACCACTGCCGCAAACGGTGGGAGGACCTGCACCGCTGGGCAAGGAAGACAGGGGGGGGCTCAGCTGGGGCTGGCCTCCCAACGAGGAAGGGGTGCCCGTCGTACCCTGACCCCCCTGATGTTCCGCATCCTGGCGGTGGCATATCCAGAGTTGGATGGGCACTTGAAGGAATCACAGCAGCCACAAGGGGGTGTGTACAGATTCAGAATCATGACTGTGCGCGTGTTAAGGTTTACCTGGGTGGGGAATGTGGGCTGTGGGCGCCACTAGGCCAGGGCCAACATGGCAGGGTAGGTCCCTTGTTGGGTAGACTCTAAAGCACTCCAACCCCAATAGTGTTAGTGGGCATCTACTACTGGGCAGGGTCCTGTAGGTTTCAGGTGTGTAGCTAATGGCGTTAGGCATTGTACCCCATGGGCTGGTGACTATCTTAGTAACTGGTAGTGCATGGCTTAGTGCATAGGGCTGCTTCCTGTGTGTTGTGTACAGCAAAGGTAGTGGTGTTGCTGGCATTGACCAAGTGTATCCTCTGTCTCTCCCCCCCTTTTTGTTTTGTCACCCTGTCCTTGTGTGCATTAGCATCATCTGGTGGAGGAGTAGAGGCACCGGCGATTGAGGGAGCTGCATCCCACATGTGCCTGGAGGCCGAATCTACTGTCGGTGAGGGCACCAGTGGGATGGAGGGTGAGGGGAGCACCACGACAGGGACAGGAGGGGACACCACAGACAGCGACGCCTCCTCCAATGGAAGCTCCCTGGCGGTGGCGGATACCTCTGTGCCCAGCCCAACAACAGGTAGAGCCACCAACCCCTGCCAGCATCGCCCACCCAGCAACCCCTCAGCCTGTTTCCCGTGCCCCCTCACCCAGGAGGGTGGGCATCTCTTTCGCCTCAGGCACCTCAGGCCCTGCCCTAGTCAGCCCTGCTGCCCTCAGTGAGGAGGCTATTGACCTCCTGAGATCCCTCACTGTTGGGCAGTCAACCATCCAGGGTTTTGAGAGGCATTTGCAACAAACAAATGCATACCTGGAGGGCATTCACTCTGGCGTGGCAGCCCAACAGAGAGCATTTCAGGCTCTGGCCTCCGCACTGATGGCAGCAATTGTCCCTGTCTTAAGCCTCCCCCCTCCAACTTCCTCTACCCAGTACCAATCCCCTTTACCCCAGCCTATCCAAGCACACCTTCAGACCAGCATTCACCCAAATCAACACACAAAAGTGGCTCAGACAAACAAAAGCACCATCCCCATCTAGAAACACCCACTGCCTCCTCTGTGTCCCCCTCCTCTTCATCATCCACCTCCCTCCCAGTAGCGTCTCCACTCACACCTGCATGCACTACATCCTCATCCACTACCTCCATCACCAGCACGCCCATTACAACACACCCCTCACTGGCTGTCACCACCCCCACATCCATGCACACATCCCCTGTGTCCTCTCCCAGTGTGTCTGTGACCCCTCCTCCCAAAGCACACAAACGTAAACACCCACCCACCCAACAGCCATCCACCTCACAACAGCATCCAGCCCATGCACCTTCACCCAAACTCAGCAGACAGATACCTCCTACAACCACTCCCTCTTCCTCCACTCCTGTGTCCCTAAGAAGCTTTTCCTGGCAAACATTGACCTGTTCCCCACCCTCCCTCCCCTCCTTCCCCCTCCTTCCTCCCAGGCGAGGGTGGTCAAAACCCAGCCCAGCATCTCAGCCACCAAGTCGACGTCCGCTGTGGTTCCTGAAGCTATCAGAGGCTCAAAGGGGGCACCCTTTAGCCCAGCCACGGTGCCACCAACCCCTGCCAAGGCTAAAGCCATTCCGCCACCTGGCAAGGATGAAGAGGGGGACAACATCCAGCAGGGGGAAGGTGCCACAAGCACCCAGCAAGGCCACCTCAAATTCTCCAGCTGTCAGACCCAAGGTCACACCACCATCTGCCAAGTTGAGGAAGGGGCACAAAACACCAGCCAAGGCACTTCAGCCATCCGAGGTTGCAGGTGAAGTCCTGGTGGCTACCAGCACAACCGCCAGCACCGCCACCTGCACAGTGGGCAGCATCGCCAGCAGGCCCGCCGCTAGCACCGCGCCAAGCACCGCCGCAAACACAGTCCCTGCACCGCCATAAGCACCACTACTGTCAGCAGCCCCAGTGGGCAGCTGTCCAAGGCTGCAGGAGAAGAGCTAGAGCCTCCCTCCACCACTGGCAGCACCTGCACCACAGCCAGCACCACCACCTGCACCGCCACTAGGATGAAGGACAGTGGGCACAAATCCCCCTCCAGAACCAGTGGATATATACTTCCACTCACCCCATCCTTGGCAGGATGAAGCATACTGAGCACAAAGCCCCCTCCGGAACCAGTGGAAGAAGGCATCCACTCACCCTATCCTTGGCAGGATGAAGCACACTAGGCACAAAGCCCCCTCCAGAACCAGTGGAGGAAGGCATCCACTCACCCTATCCTTGGCAGGATGAAGCACACTGGGCACAAAGCACATTCCAGAACCAGTGGAAGAAGGCATCCACTCACCCTATCCTTGGCTGGATGAAGCACACTGGGCACTAAGCCCCCTCCAGAACCAATGGAGAAAGGCATCCAATCAACCTATCCTTGGCTGGATGAAGCACACTGGAAACAAAGCCCCCTACAGAACCAGTGGAAGAAGGCATTCACTTGAGAGACTGTGGTCTTGGACTCCCCAGGACCAAGCAGTCAGTAACCCACCCACTTGAGAGACTGTGGCCTTGCACTCCCCAGGACCAAGCAGTGGGCAAACCACCCACTTCCCAGGACGAAGCAGTGGGCAAACCACCCACATGAGAGACTATGGATTTGCACTCCCCATTACCCAGCAGTGAGCAAACCACCCACTTGAGAGACTGTGCCCTTGCACTCTCCCGGACCAAGCAGTGGGCAAAGCACCCACTAGAGAGACTGTGGCTTTGCACTCCCCAGGACATCGCTGTGCGCATGGAGCCCCCTCCAGGAGCAGTGGCGCTATTCCATCTTCCGGCTGAGGTGCCCCCCGTCCCCCTGAGGTCCCTGTGTGTTTACGATCTGATGCCCCTGCAGTGTTCTATTCGTATTGAGGCAGGAGTCAAGTGTGGGCTTGGCCTATGAGTGTTGGCCCAGTGGCCCATGGACATTTTGAGTGGAAAATGTACTGCCTTATGTACATATTGTATATTTTTGTAAATACTGTTTTTAAAATTATTACGTATATCTGACTATTTCTACAATATCACTGATTTGACTCTACTCCTTTTGTCCTTGCGTTCTTCCTGGGGGTCACGTTGTGTAAATGTAATGTTGATGCATGTGTTTGTGTGTATCGTGTTGTGGGTGAGGGTGGGGGTGTGGGTGTTGCATGTGGCGTGGGTGTGTTACTCTCTTTTACCTCCCCCCTTCCCTATGTACTAGGTGCAGTACTCACCGTGTCGTCGCCACCACCGTTCATACTCCTGTTAGATGAGGAGGTAGACCAGCATGGAGAGGCCCTGCAGCTCGGGCTCCATGGCGTCCTGGTTCTTCGTTGAGAGAAGCTGGCGGATGGGCGGGTTGTGATGGGGTGGGCGATACATTGACTTCCGCCTGTCTGTAGGTGGTTACCGCTGTGATGTGACAGTATGTGTTGGCGGTTTCTGCCGTGGTCCCATTTTTTTTACTGCCAGCCTGTTGGTGGCATTACCGCTGCTTTAACACCGACCACCAGGGTTGTAATGAGGGCCTTAATATATTCACATTATCGACATAGTTTGCTGAAGTTGATTTTGCAATGTTTGATCTGAATATAGTAACTACATTTACCACAATGCAGCAGGAAGGCACAGGCTGCAGGGAGATAAAAGTAAACACAAATGTAGGACCACCAGCCCTGATCAGGACTGAATAGCTGAAACATGTTGGCTTGGGTGCTGCAGTGTACACAGTGAATAAATAGTTGTTTTAAACCACTTTGGAGTTCCACTTTTCCTGTTCATTGAAAATTACCTACTGGTGGTCACCAATAGGTAGTTATAGTAAGGACCATATTTCCATTGAAAAAAGCATTTTTGACTTGCCTATATCTTTAGCGTTGTTTGATCAATCTTCATGAAATGTTTCCCAAAAAGTGTCCCCGAGAGTCTTGTTGTACATGGGAAGTTTTAGGGTGATCCGTCAAGTGGCGCCAAGAAAAAAGGGGTGTCAAAAAAGTTTGTTTCCCATTATAATTCCCACATGGATTTTAGACACGACTACAGACTGAACCCCAGGACAGAATTACAGCAAATTTGGCAGGAAGGTAGCTCTTGGTTCAGAAAAAATGCTTTTTGTATTTCGATGTAAATCCGTTCAATGATTTTTGAGATATTAAAAGAAAAATAAATATAGATATCTAGAGGCGCGAAGGACTTGTGAATAATAACAAACTTGTGCAGAGATCTGCAGAGCTCTGATTGGCTGCCAGGACTTCTGATTGGCTACCAAAACTTTAACCAGGAAGTGTTGGCAGCCATCTTGGGCTTCACCTTCAGCTGAGTCTCAGAGAAAAAGATTTAAAAAAGAAAAGGGGCCTGGGTAGGGACACCCTGACCCCTTAGCTCTGGTTCTGTGGTCTCAGGGGTACCCCCATGGCAAAACAGCAGTTTAAAAAAAAATGTTGCCACAAATTCACAAGGAATTTGCGAATCAACAGCAATTTTGTTTTTTTAATTAAAAAAAAATAGTGCAGATTTCCTGCTTGTTTTACATGGACCCCCTGAGTGGTAGAGGTCCCGGGCGCACTGGGCACTAAACAAACAAGCATTTGCAATGCAACAGGTCTTGCATCTCCTTGAGTTAGAGCTCTTGGCATTGTAAAGAGAGCTTAAAAAGACACTGAATGTTGGGAGAGGTTATTATTTTGCGGTTCCCCCTACCTATGGTGGGGGACCCAGAGATCATCTAGACAGAAAGAGAGTGTCAGGCTGAACATTTTGATGGTGGTCCCCTTGTCCTAGGAACACCACACAGTGAGTTATGGGAAAAAATGTTTTGTAAAAGGAATGCCCCGCAAAGCATTACTGGGCAATTTTCCAAGTGCAGCGAATATTGATTATAATGCTGAGAACAACCCCTAAAGGACACCAAAATAAATATAGCATTTTTAAGAAACATGATCATGTACCCATATAGTCAACCCCTATAGGATATAACAACATGAAAACAGAATAGCAGAAAGTAATACAACAAAACCATATATGTAGCCCCTGGAGAGCTTAGTGGTTTACACATTTTCAAGCCTACCAGGCATACTGCAAAACTATTACAAACAAAACTCTTAAAACACAAACTACTCCCAGCTGTAAAACAAAAGTTCCACCAATGAGAGAGCTTCAAAAGACACTGAATGGTGGGAGAGGTTACTATTTTGGGGTCCCCATCCAACCTAGGGTGCAGACCCAGGGATGACCTAGACAGAAAGAGAGCATTGTGCTGAATGTTTTGGTGGTTGTTCGATTGTCTTAGGACCACCACAGGCTGAGTTATGGGAAAAAGTGTTTTGAAAGAGAAATGCCCGCAAAGCATTATGGGGTGAGTTGCCCGGAGCGCAGCGAAAATTGTAGTATTGGCTCTCCCACTGTGCTAGGAGAACTGCTTTGAGGATTTCAATGTTTATTTCTGTTTTAAATGATACTGCCTGTATATTTTTCAACTGCTAAACTTGTAAACTGGTCCTCATGTAATGCACTCCTCTGATTGAGGTTGTGCTATATGAAACTTTACGTATTCATGTAAAGCACTCCTCCGTTCAAATTTGTGTTATATGAAACTTTAGCGCTCCTCCAATCAAGTTTGCACTATATGAACCTTGAAAAAAAAAGAAAAAAAAAATTAAAAAGACCCCCCAGCTTGCAGCCTTTGTGCGCAGACACCACAAAGAAACAGCGGCATGGCCAAAACAAGGAAGAGGAAGAAACAACATACGGCCACTAAGCACAAAGCAAAATAAAAAATAGTGCACCACGTCTGGTTGATCGTGCAATAATCCATGTAACAGGGTCAGAATGCAAGGCATAACAAAGAAGCCTCAAGGTATGACAAACCTAAAACATTTACCTACAAAATCAAGGGAATTTTGAAAGGCAGGCCCATGAACAAATTAAAGTGTTGGGCATGAGATGGGCATGGTTAAAGCCTACAGAGTAGATTACAACATGTCAGAGAGCAGCGCTTGCATGATAAGCTCTACCAAAAAAGTAGACCTTTGAAAGTAACAAGTGGAATAATACAAGCCACCCAGACAAAGAATGGTGAAAAAGCTAATCTCCAGGAAAGTGGCAAACAAAAGAAGAAGAGAAAGGAAAGCCACTGAATGAGAAGCAAGCAATTGAGTGATAATAAAATCAACCAGTAGTATGGGATGGTTTGTCAAAGATCACTAAGAACTGATAGTCTTCAACTGGTCTTTGATAACAGACCTCATTCAATCCTGAAACACGTTTGTTGAACATAGCAAATTATCCACTTGAAGACCCTTTGAAAGACATTTCCTTTAAAGCCCCATGAGACTACTCTAATGGTGAAGCTTAAAATGAATGTTTCTTTACTTTCCCTCACCGAGCCTCAGTGTTAAATAATTCAGACACTATTATCTATTTGACTGCCAACTAATCGAGGAGAGCCTGCAGTGCAAAATGGAAGTGGATGCTTCAAACCAAACTGGTGAATAGGTCCTACTTTTGTTCTTCACCGATAACCTCATCAATGCCTTTATCTGAATCTCCTATCTACAGTCCATTTCTCCACTTATACTTAGTAGCTAACTTTCCTCTAAACTAAATTTTACAGCTACAGTAATAACATCCTCCCGTTATCCCCATCATTGGTAGTGAAAGAGATTAATATAAACATGTAGGTAGGAAGCTTGAATCCATGTTGAGAAATAACTTCAACAACCCATTTTGTGATAAGTTTACTTTGCGCTCTGTTCAAGTTGGATTCAGTAGATTAAGAACAAAATGTTTATTTTCACCTAATCGCAATCTTACAAAATGCCATGCCCCTAACAGGTGTGAATAGATGTGAACAACATCCTGTCCCAGCTCACCAGATTTGTTCTATCACAGTGATACCAGCCTCCCACCCTCCCGGACACCCACATGCAATCCTGTGCACTTGCTGCAACTTGTGCAACATGAATTCTGTGCTATTATGAAAGCAAATCAAATACAAGCATTTACAATGCATCGGGTCTCGCGTTTGCTCATGTTAGAGCTGATTGCGTTGTAAACTCCTAACCCGACTTTTCACCTATCGGGCAAAAGTGCATTTATGTACATAACCCGAAAAAGTGAAATCAAGTATGTAAAGCGATCGACTTCTGCCAAGCGAGATCGGGCTCGTAAATTAGAGACAAAAAAGTCCACGAGCCAGATGGAAAACAGCGAGCCTCGCATGTTTTCTGTACTTCGTCGCTGCGCTGAAGGAGGGCTAGCCACAGGAAAAGGCATGACATATGCGTGCCTTCGACTAATGAAAGCAAGCAGATTTTATTAGGGAAGCTCACGAACCAATAAAAAACACTGACGTGAAGTTGACAGGGCTCCGAGCCCTTTTCTAAATACAAAAGAGTCTCGCTGCGAAACGCATGCGCGAGCGCATGCAACGCAGGCTCGACCCTAACAAAAAGTCAACTTCTCCTAAGATCTGCTTGTCTCCTGTGCATTTGTGTGAGCACTACTTAAAAGGTTTCTTTAGTAATTTTGAATATATTTCTAGTATTTTAATCAAGAATGCTACACAACAAGTGAAGATCTCCTGTTTTCTCATTTGTTCTCAAGAGTATTGATTCCAACATGTGGGCTGATTGCAGGGTTCAACCAAAAGGATTGGCTTCTGGGCTGTTGGGTGTTTTGCTAGGGTGTGAGTAGTGAAGGTGAGGAGTTGATAATAGTATTGGGGAACAACGATAACAAAGTTGATGCAGTCAAGTTTGCTCAATAATAATTCATTTGAAGACGTCTTCGCTGAGAGGAAAGACGGTTGGTTAATTGTTTTTCAAATACTGCAGTAGAGCAAATGGGTTGCTGTGGTGATCAAGGTGGAGTGGAAAGACAGGTGACAATAAGAATGATGGCGAGGTCGTGGTGACAAGATTAAATTAATTTAGAAAAGAGGTAAAAGAAGGTCTTTGACATTCATATTTTTTTTATCAGAATCCCAGACTGTAAAGGTAATTAGAAATTAGGAACAGGGTGAACCCACTAAATACTAGTGCCTGCAAAATATTAACAAAAGCAATTGCAAGGAAATGCCTGGCCTTCATGAGTATGGAATATTTATTTGTATTTATTTGCAAACATATGCGATGGCTAGTAAAACCTAAAGTAATAAAAAGCAAAAATACCACCATTTACTTTTGGTATACATGTTTGAAGAAAACAACTGCGAAAATGAATGAAGAAAGAATGTCAAATGAAAGCATTATTTAAAGGAGAAACTTGCAAACCAGCTTTGCCACTCTTTTTTGGCTGATGTAAACAAACAAAATATGCCAATCACAGAAGCAGGCTGACCATCGTCATTATGTTGTGGAGGATATAACAGAATATATGAATGAGTCTTGAACGAACCATGACTATTTTTTCATAAGTATTATCTTTTAAAGTATGAGACTAATGAAACAGCTAAAACAGGCTCTAGACCTGACCAAAAAAAAAAAAAAAATGATTCAAAGCACCGCCGTGAGCATGAAGGAGAGAGACTAGAGGAAAAAGAAGTTTGCTCGCAGTCAAAGTTATCGGCAAATGTGCAATTATCTATGTAACAGGGTCGATGGCCAAGGCGGTAACAAAACCGCCCTAAGGAGAGACAAACGTAAAGCAGTTACCAACGAAAACAGAGGATTTTTGAAAGGCAAGTCCATGAATGAGCGATAGTGAAGGACGTGCGGTGGGCATGGTTAAAAGCCTAGATACATACTAACATGTCGGAAAAGCAGCATGCAAGCATTGCTGCTATGCTCAACCTTAAAAGAAAGCCAGTCACCGACCTCACACACATGATTTATACCTTTATATGTTCTGTACTGCGCCTAAAGTCTATATGAGCGTGGTGCCACACTTCTGAAAAATAAAACGAGTCTTGTGAAACATTTCATATTAACCCCGAGCACGTATTGTATTCCAAATAACCACCGCTTAGTCAGTTGGATGAAACCTGACTCACAGCAGGTCAGGCCACGGCAGTCATTGCACCATTTTGTGGCAGGCTTCATACAAAGTGCATCACTATCCAGTACACGACAACAACTGACATCAGATCCAATTAATATTGACACATGATTGGAGCATGGAAACAAATCCCATCAATGTTATTATAACACAATGCTTGCTTAATAATCAACCTTAGTCATGCAGACATAGGCCCACATTACCACTGTGGTGATCTTTTGCCAAGACAGCCATCGCTGAGGCTGCGAGAAGACCACTGTATAATGACTGCCACCGGATATCCGCACCGCTGGCAGATGGTGCCAGCATGGATCAATCGACTGTGAGATCTGTGGCTGTTGTGACAGGGTAATCATCACCCCGGACTCTCCTCTGTTTTTTACACGGAGGATCAGACACTGGTTTCTGGGGAGCACAGCACTTTTGTCCCGGGAGCAAGCTTGGGGGGCGAGCAGACTGGCCAGTGGGTGAATGCTGGTGGGGTGCCACAAGTCAGATTTCACTCAATGTGACTGCAGGACATTGTTCTCTGTCAGTAGCAGCCAATAGCAGACAGAGGGTGGGAGCCCTGCCACACTCACAGCCCCAACACTGCACAGAGTGACAATGTTGTGAACAGCTGGCGAGGAAAACAGACCAAACAAACCCCAGTGGACCAAATCGCAGTTTGAAAAGAAACACACCCAGCCCAGCCCCCTCCCAAAAAAAGTACTCCAGGGGGATGCAGCTCTCGAGAATTTTAATGTCTTTCACAACACATCAGGATTTTTTTACCCAAAGTAAACATTTACTGTAACAATGTACACTATAATTCCTCACTTACTTATTGACTTGTCCAGGTGCCGGCTCCCGCACTTCATCTGGGGCAAAGGCATTGATTTACTATGTGCAAACTCCACTGAATGCACATATACACACACTGCATGCACTGCTCTTCTGTTTGCATATCCTGCTGCCTGTGCTGTCCCTATTAGCTGCGCTTGTGTAAATGTTGCACACTGATGCAGAGTGTGCACATACCTGCCTGTGCAGATACAAAGGACACACACAGTTGCCCTTTGTTGTTGATGTATAGCAGATCTGTACAAATTTAACTGATGTCCATTGCAGTCCCACATAGATGATGATACATGTCTTGGTTGAAAAGGAACACTGTTTATTCGGAAAATCTCTATCATTGTTAGCCGCTTGTGTGAGTGTGCTAACTCTTCTACATGTTTTGGTTTTAAAAATTATGTACATGCTTGTAAAACTGTTTAATGTTTGATAGAGATGTACAGAGAAACCAAGTCCATGGTTACTAGCAGATAGCTTTCCTCCCAGGGTATATTGTAAGTACTCGCAGGATGTCTCCTGTATTCCATACATAGGCGCTTAGAGTGTGAACAATGTGCACCAAGCATTAGCCTCCATAGACTGATGCTTTTTCAAACAGTAAGTCACATGACATAATATTGTCCTCCCTGAGAGATCAATTAGGGTCTTGTGTATCTTGTGAAGTGAGTTGTCTGGTAAAAAGTAATATTTTAGTAATATTCAGCATCGTTTATTTGTGTTTTTTCATGCCATTCCTTACGTTTTTTGCTGAGATTCAGCGTATTTTGAATGATGGGATTCACAACCAGTTTCTTGTAATTGGTGGGATCACCTAGTTGGCTATAGGCCTCCTTCAAGTTGTCTCTTTTATTGAATAGGATAATGTTTCCCCTTTGTCCGCTTGTTTAATTACAATCATTAAATTGTCTAATGCTGCCCTTTCATTTTTTTGTCAAGTTTTCTACTTTATTTTGATGTTTGATTCTTTTCGTCTTTTTCAAGATCTGTGATAAGAATATGTTAAATTTGTTGCCATGTGCTAGTGATGGACAATATTTTGATTTCCCTTTAAGTTTGTTGTATTGCCATTTGTCTGTGTCTACACAGTTCCTGTAGTGTTTCCATTTCTGTCATATGTTCTTCTTCTAGATCATACACAAGATCAAACATGTTCTTTATGTCTGGGATTTGTTCGATGGTGAGATCACATCTAGGTTTTTTAGTTTCTTCCTTGGAGATGGGTTTGGGAGGTTTTGATGCATGCATTTTGGTTAATTTTAGTTTATGTATTCATTTGTAGGTGTCAATCTTGGATTCTGTATAGTCATAGTATTTTTCTGGGCAGAAAAAGAGGCCTTTACTTTGAACTGAAATTTCATCTTCAGTCAATTTGTGGTTAGAGAGGTTAGCAATTAGATTGGTATCCATGTTTATGCCTTCTGTTTGTTTTGATTGCGGAGAGAGTATTGTCTTTTTTCCTGTTGCCCTTCTTATTTTTCTTATGTTTTTACCCCTTCTGAGTCTCCTCTCCCCCATTCTTTGCCTCCATCCCTTCCTCTTCCTCATGATATTGTTTGATGTAAGTACATCAGTCCCATTTCCTCTGAAAAAAGTAGTTTTTGGAAAAGGGCTGGTAATGTTAGATCCTTCTCCCTCACCACATTATACTTCTGATTCACTGGTGTTGTTGTTGGCTGTGTGTGAAGTTTTGTTTTGTAAATAATTACATTTTAATGCATCAAATCTTCTGCCAAATGTAAGTGTCATGCCTGTTTTGTAATCCATTTAATTACGTAGAAACTTCCTTTTCTTCCTCTCCTGTATCACTTCTTCACATGTCCCTAAGCGCCCTTGCATATTCTTCCTTAGTTTTGTTACTTCCTCCTTGTTAAGGTTAGTAGACACGTTTTCTTCTACTTCCTCAATAATCTTACGATCTTGGGATGATGTTGCAACAATCATTTAGCTTGCTCCATATAACAATCATAAGTGTAAAAAAAAAAATGTTTGAATTGGGTTACAAACTGTTGTTTTGAAGCGTTGTTAACACTTATGATTGTTATATGGAACCAACTAATTGTTCAAAATAAGAAGCACCAAGATTAGTATTGACATGCAGCAAAGAAAGTAGGAAAACTATCAACATAATTCGAAAACATTGCCATTTCATATCTAAAGACCCGGACATTGGCACTCTCTTAGGACACTATCCTCAAGTGACTTATAGGAAAGCACACTCACTAAAGGATCAATTGGTCAGCACCAACTTTCAAAATATTCAACCAAAAAGTTGGCTAGAAGAGCACCAGTGTGGATTCACAAAATGCAACAGCTACAAAAGCCTGAAAAATCGGCATGAACATGCAGTCCTTTGTAGATAGATAACAAAAGACTATCCTAATCCAAAAGAAAATACCATGCAACAAATAATATGTGGTGTAAATAATCAAATGTGCTTATGGTCTACGCTATGTGGGAAGTACAATTTGTATGTTAAAAAAGGGTATATTGGAGCACATAAGGGCAGTATAACATTAGGACTCAACATATGCAACAGCTAAACACACAGCACAATGTCAAGGTAATGATTGGCAGACAATCAGCTATTAAGGCATAGACATGATTCCACCAGGGGTAGCAGGGCACAAAAACTGAGACGCTTGGAATCCAAATATATCATGAGGCTCAACACAAAGACGCCTAATGACTTGAACACAATGATGAATAACTTCACGTACACTTATAACATTGGCTATCCATAGTTGAAAGAGCTGATATGATGAAACCAACTATGACAAATATTTACGATAATTGGAAATATGATTGCTATCTAGTAGAACTGTAATGATTGTGGTAAGTTTTGTAGGTAACATATGTCAGGCACTTGGCCTTCAACTAGCTCGTCAAAAACACAAATATTCAATGAATGGTTATGAGTCACTTGAACGACAACCCGGGACATTAGGAGCACTTGGGAGAATATTGAATTGAATCATGGTCACCAGGCTCCCGAACATGCTACTTAGTGCACATATATCCTGCCAACTGACACATTCTATTCTTTTGACTTGAATGTCGGAAATTAAAGTAATTATAACAATGTGAGTATATGGTGACAAGCTATATTTTATATATATATATATATATATATATATATATATATATATATATACGTATATATATCCTTATAAACCCACAACCCTTCAACCCTTACCCACCCTAAACCCTAAAAAAATCCCTTGCCACCCAAAAACCCAAACCCGCCCTAAACTATTAAATTACCCTTGCCACCTAAAAACTCAGACACACCCTAAACCCTAAAATTAACCTTGTCACCAAAAAAAAACATACCCACTGTAAACCCTAAAATTGCCCTTGCCACCCAAAAACCCATACCCATTCTAAACCCTAAAATTACCTTTGCCACCCAAAAACCCTGAAAATGTTCTTGTCACCCAGAAATTCTTACCCACCCGAAACCCTGAAAATGCCCTTGCCAACCCAAAGCCCTTAACCACTAAAAAAACCTTTCCCTAATATATATATATGTTAGAAATGGGGTCTTGGGTTCACAGTCAGGTTACCCCCTGTTCAAGCAAAGATCCTCACTCTAGCCAGGGTAAAAGAGAATCACCCTCAGCTAAGCTTTGCTTACCCCTTTGGTGGCTTGGCAGAGCAGAAGGCTTAACTTCAGAGTGCTAGGTGTAAAGTATTTGTACCAACACACACAGTAACTCAATGAAAACACTACAGAATGACACAACACAGGTTTAGAAAAATAGGAAATATTTATATAAACAAAACAAGACCAAAATGACAAAAATCCACAATACACAAGTCAAGTTATTAATACAAATGCAAAACGAGTTTTTAAGTAGTTTTAAACACACACTAACACTGTTAGCGTGAAAAAGTACCTTGGGTGCATCAAAAATAACCCTGCACAGGCTAGTGCGCATCAAAAAGGGCTTGCGATGCATTGATTCCACTCACGAGCGGGACCTTGTGTTGTTTCTCCTTTCTTTGGGTCGGGGCAGGCCTTGCGTTGTTTTTACACACCCAGCGGTACTTGAGTCGGAAACCCAGCCGCACGATGATCCGAAAACCACGCATCGTGGGTTACGATCTCCCAGCCTCCGTCAGCGATGCTGCGCGTCATTTCTCCTGCTCCATGCGTCGATTCTTCTGTCGCATTTCCAGGAGCATCGATTTTCAGCTGCAGAGCCGGCGGCGCATCGTTTCTTCAGCCGCAGATCGGAGTTGCGTAAATCTTTTCCCCGCACAGCGCTCTGTGCATGGATTTCCTTTTCTTTAGGCTGCCAGCTTCTCTTTTCAGTGTCCCAGGAACTGGATGGGCACCACAAGGCACAGTAGGAGTCTCTCCAGAGACTCCAGGTGCTGGCAGATAGAAGTCTTTGCTGTCCCTGAGACTTCAAACAACAGGAGGCAAGCTCTAAATCAGATTTGTTGGAGATTTGTTTTCAAGATGGAAGGCACACAAAGTCCAGTCTTTGCCCTCTTACTCTGGCAGAAGCAGCAACTGCAGGATAGCTCCACAAAGCACAGTCACAGGCAGGGCAGCTCTTCTTCCTCAGCTCTTCAGCTCTTCTCCAGGCAGAGGTTCCTCTTGTTTCCAGAAGTGTTTCACAAGTCTGTGGTTTTGGGTGACCTTCTTGTACCCAATTTTTCCTTTGAAGTAGGCCTACTTCAAAGTAAAGTTTCTTTTGAATGTGAAATCCTGCCTTGCTCAGGCCAGGCCCCAGACACTCACCAGGGGGTTGGAGACTGCATTGTGTGAGGTCAGGCACAGCCCTTTCAGGTGAGAGTGTCCACTCCTCCTCTCCCTGCTAGCATAGATGGCCCATCAGCAAATGCAGACTACACCCCAGCTCCCTTTGTGTCACTGTCTAGTGTGAGGTGCAACCAGCCCAACTGTCAAACTGACAGGCAGAGTCACAGAAATGGTATAAGCAAGAAAATGCTCACTTTCTAAAAGTGGCATTTTCAAACACACAATCTTAAAATCAAATTTACTAAAAGATGTATTTTTAAATTGTGAGCTCAGAGATCCCAAGCTCCACATGTCCATCCGCTCCCATGTTAACCTATGAGAGGGACAGGCCTTGCAACAGTGAAAAACGAATGTAGCAATATTTCACAGTCAGGACATATAAAACACATTACTATATGTCCTACCTTAACCATACACTGCACCCTGCCCTTGGGGCTACTTAGGGCCTACCTTAGGGGTGTCTGACACCCCCCTTCAGCGACACCGTCTCCGACCTCGCAAGCACCCACGCCGTCGCCTCTCCAGACCACATCCTCCTGGGAGATCTAAACTTCCACCTGGAGAACAACAATGACGCCAACACCGCATCACTGACCACCAACCTCTCCAACCTCGTACTCCGTCAACTGATCAACACTCCCACCCACATCGCCGGACACACCCTTGACCCACTCTTCACTTCAAGCAACCACATCTCATTCAGCCACACCTCCGAACTCCACTGGACCGACCATCACTGCGTACATTTCACCTTCAAGAAAAACACCGAACACCACCGCACCCCTCTACCGCCTCACCGCCGCTGGGGAAAAGTCACCGAAGATCAACTAGCCAGCACCCTCGCCAAAAACCCACCACCCGACCCCACCGACCCGGACTCCGCCGCCATCAACCTCCATCAATGGATCCTCAACTGCGCCAACATCCTAGCTCCACTCAAGAGACCCACCGCCAACCAAGGAAAGAAAAAACCAGCCTGGTTCACAGACGAACTAACCATTTCCAAACGCACCTGCCAGAAACTCAAGAAAAAATGGATCCTCGAGCGCACACCCGACAACCTTGCTACCCTCAAGGAAGCCAACTGCAAACACCATCAACTGATCCGACTCGCCAAGCGCTCCCACTTCACAGAACGCCTCAACAACAACGCTCACGACTGCAAAGAACTCTTCTGCATAGTGAAGGAACTTTCCAACCCCAAGGCCAACGTCAACAACGTCCCTCCTTCCCAGGAACTCTGCGACGATCTCTCCACCTTCTTCTACCAGAAAATCGCAGACATCCACGACAGCTTCAACACCTCACCTCCGCCAGACCCCACCCCCAACAACTCCTCCCACGCCTACCGCATCACCTCCTGGACTCAAGTAGACGACGCCGAAACCCGAAAGACCATGAACTCCATTCACTCAGGATCTCCCTCTGACCCCTGCCCACATCACGTCTTCAACAAAGCCGACGCCACCATCGCCCCCAAACTCCGCAAGACCATCAACCTCTCCTTCAACACCGCCACCTTCCCGGACAGCTGGAAGCACGCAGAAATCCAACCCCTCCTCAAGAAACCTAAGGCTGACCTCAACGATCTCAAAAACTTCCGACCGATCTCCCTCCTCCCTTTCCCAGCGAAAGTCATCGAGAAGATCGTCAACGCACAGCTCGCCCACTTCCTAGAAGACAACTCCATCCTAGACCCCTCTCAATCTGGTTTCAGACGAAACCACAGCACTGAGACCGCACTCCTCGCCGCCACAGATGACATCAGACAACAAATGGACAACGGCGAAACCTCAGCCCTGATCCTCTTGGACCTATCAGCCGCTTTCGATACAGTCTGCCACCGCACCCTACTAACCCGTCTCCACGAAGCCGGCATCCAAGACAAAGCCCTCAACTGGATCTCATCCTTTCTCTCCGGCAGAACCCATAGAGTCCAACTCTCAACCTTCCGCTCCAAAGCCACCAACCTCATCTGCGGCGTCCCCCAAGGCTCCTCACTTAGCCCAACGCTGTTCAATGTCTACATGGCCCCCCTCGCACAACTGGCCCGCCAACACAACCTCAGCATCATCTCCTATGCCGACGACACCCAGCTCGTCCTCTCCCTGACCAAAGATCCTCTCACCGCCAAAACCAACCTCCACGAGGGACTGAAATCCATCGCCGAGTGGATGAGCAACAGCCCCCTGAAACTTAACTCCGACAAGACGGAAGTCCTCATCCTCGGGCGCACCCCCTCGGCCTGGAACGACTCTTGGTGGCCCACCACCCTCGGCCCCCCACCCACCCCAGCCAGCCACGCACGAAACCTCGGCTTCATCCTCGACTCCGCTCTCACCATGTCCAAACAGGTCAACGCTGTCTCCTCTTCCTGTTTTAACACCCTCCGCATGCTCCGCAGGATCTTCAAGTGGATTCCAACAGGAACCAGAAAGACGGTGACCCAAGCCCTCGTCAGTAGCAGACTCGACTACGGCAACGCACTCTACACAGGCATCCCAACAAAAGACATCAAACGACTCCAACGCATCCAGAACGCATCCGCCCGCCTGATCCTCGACATACCCCGCCGGTGTCACATCTCCCCCCACCTGAAGGACCTCCACTGGCTCCCCGTGGACAAGAGGATCACCTTTAAACTCCTCACCCACGCACACAAGGCACTACACAACACCGGACCCTGCTACCTGAACTCCAGACTCAACTTCTACGTTCCCTCACGCCAACTACGCTCTGCCAACCTTACCCTCGCCATCGTCCCCCGAATCCAGCGCAAGACCTCTGGCGGCAGATCCTTCTCCTACCTCGCCGCCAAGACCTGGAACTCTCTCCCCAACTCACTACGCCAGACCCAGGACCTCCTCACCTTCAGGAGACTCCTCAAGACATGGCTCTTCGAACGATAGCAGCAACAACCCCCCTCCCCAGCGCCTCGATACCCTAACGGGTACATATCGCGCTTTATAAATCTATTGATTGATTGATTGATTGATTGACATGTAAGAATATGGAAGGTTTAGGCCTGGCAAGTGGGTGCACTTGCCAAGTCGAATTTACTGTAAAAACTGCACCCACAGACACTGCAGTGGCAGGTCTGAGACATGATTACAAAGCTACGTATGTGGGTGGCACAACCAGTGCTGCAGGCCATCTAGTAGGATTTGATTTCCAGGCCCTGACAACTCTAGTGCACTTTACAGGGACTTGCTAGTAAATCAAATATGCCAATCATGGATAAGCCAATCACATACACATTTTGTAAAGGAGCACTTGCACTTTAGCACTGGTTAGCAGTGGTAAAGTGCCCAGAGTAACAAAAACAGTAAAATCAGAGTCCAGCACACATCAACAACGTGGGGAACAGAGGCAAAAAGTTAAGGGAGACCACGCCAAGGATGAAAAGTCTAACAGTATATATATATTTATATATATCTATATCATCTATCTATATATATATATATCTATATATATATATATATATATATATATATATATATATATATATATATATATATATAGATATATATATAAAACCTTCTGGCAGTCGCCACTAGTTAGTTATAGTTCCAACAACCATGTTTCCATAGAAAAAGCGTTTTTTGACTTGCCCATCTCTTTGAAATGGTTTGGCGAATCTTCACAACATTTTTTTTTAAAGTGTTGCGGTGATTCTTGTAACGCACAGAAAGTTTAAGGGTGTCCGTAAAGCGGGGGCTTAGAAAGAGGGGGGGTGAAAAAAGTTGTGTTTCCCATGTTAATTCCCACAGGAGCTTCAGACACATCTACAGCCCTAACCACTGGATGGAATTACACCAAATGTGGCAGTCAGTATGCAAATGTTGTGCTTTTTTTTTTTATTTGGTGTAAATCTGTTCAGTAGTTTTTGAGAAATGTAGGTCAATCCAAATTTGTATATCTCTGGCTTTGGCCACTTTGCGATTATTTTTGCGAACATTTCATGAAACTTCATGATTGTTTGCAAATGTACGAGTGAAAAGAAGCGCTGTGATTGGCTGACTGCAGCCTGACTAGAAAATTGCACCCTCCATTTTATTTCACAGGACGTGGTCACAAGGAGTGAAAATCCTAATTGAAAGTGGCATAAGGGGTCAGGGTGAAGGTACCCTGACCCCAGGGGTGTGATATATGTGTGTTTTGGGGGGAAATTATGAGTTTTCACAAATGATTCGCAAAATATTTGCAAATGTGAAAAAATTTGAAAGAAAAACCACAGACTCATTTAAACACTAATTCATTCACTCAGAGACACTCTGGCCCACTCAGGCGCTCATGCAGACACTCAGACCCATTCCTAGACTCACACCCACTTTCAGTCCCACTCGTACACTCACGCACCAACTCAAAGAGACAGGCCCTGAAAGAGACCTGCGCTGCACCCGGCTAAATGGCCATGGGTGGCACGGGGTTGGGTGGTTGTACGGGCTTGGCTGCAAGGCTGGCTGCAGCCAGGTCTTGCGACCAACCCCCCCATGCATGGGGGTTGGTATAACAGATAGTAATTAAAGTTACTTTACGTAAAAAACATAGAAAGTCACTGAAAAAAACAAAGATTACAGGAGCGTTAGAGTTAGGTGCTGAATTTACTCGTACAAACCATAGGAATTCAGCAGTTATAGTTAGAGTTCTTTCAAGTAACTATAGTTCATGCCCTAAAGTAACTCAAACTTATGCCTTCGCCATGCACAGTTTTCTTATCAATAATTTTATTGCAAGTATTGCAGTGACAATATCAAAAATGCCATAATAGATCTCACAAATGATATAATATGTGAAGTATTTAGCTGTGCATGGCAAAGGTGCGAGTTATAGTTACCTTACCTTTTATGGTGTGTATGAGTAAATTCAGCACTTAATTATAATGTTCCTGTAACATTTGGTTTTTAAAATTACCTGCAAAATACAAATATATACTAGTAAAACCTTTACCACACATATACCTTTACTATTCATACCTTTACACTGAAATTCATTGTAAAAGCATGCGTGGCAAAGGCATAATCCTTGTAAAATCCTGCGTGATAAACCTTATGCATGGTAATAGTACCTGCATTGTAACAGCTGCGTGGTAATGGTATATTGTGGTAATGGCTGCGTTGCAATGGCTGTTTCCCCAATTGTGGACAATACAAATACTTATAATGGGCTTCGGGTCGGTCTATTCGTAATCAATATTTATTTTGTTTTCTATTTAATTTGCTTACTTCTCATTTGATAGCTTTCCTTCTACTTCTTTATGCCCCTCTCCGGAGCATAACTTCTTTACCATCCTTTTGATTGGATGACTTGTATCCCTCCACTGCTCACATTCAGGGAAGTACTTTTTTTTCATTTGTGCTTTTAGCACTCCAGGGGATTGCATGTGTTTTCTTGCTCTCTACCCCTTTTCATTGTACACAGTGTGCTCTCCGTATTGTTATCTCACCCACATATTGTTCCCCTGTCCCACTTCATTTTTGACCGCCCTTCCTTTGTTTCCCTAGCCATCCATGTTTGCCGCTGTTTCTCAGTGGTGTTTACTTGCGTCACCATCCACATTCCTTTGTTCCTCTCCTGACTGTCCCTTTTGCATATCTTATCCTTGCCAGTATTTGTGTTTAAATGTACCATGTCAATCACAGCTGCCATCTTGTAGCAACAAATTCATGTCCATGATGTTACATTCATGTTCACATCCTCACATTTTGTTTTGTTGCAGCTGCAGTTCAACATCAGAAATAATCACTTATTTTCCTTTGTGCCGTTTTTTATTATTACAAAAAATCATTGGAAGTCAAAAAGTGAGCCATTAAGATGTCTTTATGTTACATACAGGTGTTAAGAGGATTTTTATAATACTGCACAATCTCTGCAGAGCCTTTCCTATAACATTGCCAGAGTTTTTCATAGTTTGTGTTTTTTTCCTGTGGAGATTGTGCAAAATGCTCGGTGTGAGTGAAACAGGACAGGGTAGTGGTCTCTGATGCACAGTGAGTTGCCTTATACCCAAAGAGTGCCACCATCAGGACGCCATCTATCCTCATCACTTCTTCCCTGAGGCATAGGGAGGCAACAAGTGTCCTATCCTACTGTAGTCGCACAGTTTAAAAAGGGTAAGGCTGTACAAATGTTTCTTCTCCATACCAAGGGAACTTATAAGTGACTTGGTACCTGTGAAAGGCTTTTCATTCCTTGGTCATTGGCCAAGGATGGAGAAGCGGACACTGGCTTTGATGTTGTGGCAGGTGTTGGCCAGGATGGCATTTTCTATTGATCCCTTCTCCAGGTTTTGAGCAAGTCAGGATGAGGTGATTAATCTGTAGATCCATCAGATTGACTCTGGTTGCAGGTGTTTGTGATTTACTGACCCTCAGGCTGGGGAAGCTAGGGACCTTCAGGATTTTTGTTACTTCAAGCTCAAGTCTTACACGCATTTTCCTTTCTCATGTTATGCCTAAAGGGTAGAGCAAAGCTTGCATTAAAGAACTTTGAAAGGTTTACAAGCTGGTCGCACCAAGCCACGAAGCTTGCATTGTTGTTTTAACTCTCTGAGTAATACATGGGAAATCGCTTCCCTGTGGGGTTGGTCATGTGCTCTCCATCAGACAGAGAATGCTCTTCTTACACTAACATGATAACAGCACAATTTCTTCTGCAGGGAGGGTATTGTACTGGGCCCAGGTCTTGAGGATGGCAGTGCCCATAGCATTCAGAAATACAGGTCTTCTGAGTCAGTCGGATGCCTGCTCATTTGGGAACCACAAGAGCTGGTTTGTGAATCACAAGGTACTTGATGGGGCACAAATCACCTTGGCCAATCCAATTACACTTTTCATTCACATTTTGGTACTTGAACTAGTTCACTGTCAGTATAGCAACAAACTTCTCTAATGTTCATATGTCACAAACTACGGTAAAGTTGTACAACAGACGACAACAAGATTTGAAGTTGGACCACACCCTTACTACTTGCCACATTTTATGTGTCTGCCAAATAAGTTTCAGAAAATGCGTAAGCAAAATTTCCCATGGAAGCTTGGATAGGAAAAGCACATGTTTTAATATGAAGTCTGGCTGGTATGTTTGTTTAAGCCTGCAGAGAGGAGAAGGCTTTCCAGAAGTTATATCTTCCAATTACGAGAAACATGTGACATACCACTATTGAAATATTTTAGGGTGACCTCATGTAGTGTTTATCCTAATTGGAAGGTGGTGGTTAGTAGTTGTAGTAGAAGTTATTAGTAGCAAATTATAGGAGGGAGACAGCCATGTGACACATTATCCTGGGACGTCTATATACCGCAGGACTTTACTTCTCAAAGAAAGATTTTACCAGTCCTTCCTGGCTGCCTTTCAATTAAAGTTTAAACCTATCCATATGTCTGAGCGAATGTGGGAGCTGAGTCAGGCACTGCCTCTTTGCCTTGCAGATACTAGGGTTCTGACGCTTTACAGAAATTTGGTTTGAAGGATGTTACCTATTAGGACAGCTTAGAAGAGATGCCGATTGTGTAGCAAATGAAAGACCAATGAAGGGTGGGAGTCTATAGACAAACAAGAGAGACAGACCCATGCATGAAAATGTCTCAAGTAAAATATCTTAGAACACTGTCCCAGACATCATCTTCTTTATTTGATTATCATTACAGTTTTATAGCATAGCGATAAAAAACGAGATAACAAATATGAAATATGACATACATAATAGACATGAAGCCTGTGCACATTACATAAATATAACATTATCTATCTATCGATCTATCTATATTTCTTCAAAGTAATTAGCTAAAAATTATAACCGGTGGCAAAGACAATAGGTCGCACCGGAAAACCCATCTCAAATTGAGAAGGCAAGCAGTCATTTTTTGTACCTTGGTTTTACCTGTTCTCACTCACCTGTTTTTTTACAGAATAGCTGCGTAGTATATCTGAGCAGTGAACTGTGATGGGACAATGCATTATAAAACATACAAAGTATTTGTAGAATCACATGTGCAGTCCCTACCCTGCTGTAACGGATGGTGATTGCATCCTGGAATTCAAGAAGCAAACAGGCAAAACCGAGAACATGTAGTCACATCCATGCCTTAGGAAAGAAGTTTAGCGAGAAAGGAAGAAGAAAAAACAGTGGCATACCAAAGTACTTTGGAGCACAGGTAGCGAGCTACACCAATCACATATGTGGTTAGAGTTCTGACGTCACATGTGTGTATGATTTCTGCTCTTGTCCTGTTTTTATTTCTATGTTAATTGGAGCAAAAAGAGTGAGAAAGAGAATGCTGGAGCCTTAAAAGTTGATTTGAAGCAAGGAAGTTATTTAGATTTGTACCCTGGGTGGAGGTGAGAGGACATAATATTATTGCTATGTATGGTTTTCACTGAGAGCCACTAGCTGGGAACACCAGATTCTAAATCTAGCTGTTCACTAACAAATTGATATCTACTGTTGCTGTATCATAAAGGAAATCCAGGCTGCCCTGACGGACACCTCCATGAGTCTGTCAGTTCATTGCCGGCTCTCTGCTCTGATAGAGGCCACAGCTTCGGAAAGGGCGGTGGGATGGGTGACTAGAGGCTAGATATTATTTTTATGTCTCTCCTACCAGGGAGGTTGCAAAATACCTTGTGAACTTACAGTGGGCTTCCAGCTGGCCCATTGCTCACCATTGGTTACTTTTACTGTAACTCTTTCTTGCTTATTGTTTGTTCACTAACTTTCGTTGTCTCATGTTGTTCATCTTGTGTTTATGCATTCCCTGGGGCAGAGTCTAGGCTCCTAACCAAACTTTTGCTTGGCTGACTTATATACTTCCACTGCTCATTCTAAGGTTAGACCTATTTTTGGGTGCATGTATTTTCCAGCTCTCTTCATAGAGCGAATTTCCCCAGCCTTTCCCCCACGCCTTGCTCTTTGTTGTCGTCTCCGTCCTGTGCTTCTTCTCCTGCAATCTCCTCCCACCCCTGTGGTCTTTGTTGTTCTCTCCCACATGTGCTTCTCCCTCTTTGGTAAATCCTTTTAAGACTCCTCCCTCCTCTATCCCTCCTTGATCACCCCAAACCTCATTTTACTAATAGGATCTCCCTTACAACCCTTTCTAAATTCTTACCTCATGTATCCCTCCTCCATCTCTCCTTTTACTCATCCCAAACCTCATCTTACTACTACGATCTCCCAATTATCACTTTGAAGAGTATTTCTTCTTCTATCTCTCCATTAGCCTAATTCAATCTAAAAAACTCACAGGTCCGCTACGCAAATTAACTCATATTTCACTATACTAATTCACCTGAATCCTTTTGGGTTCCAGAGTAGCATGCTACTCATTAAAAAGTGCTTGGACACCTCATCAGTGGTAGTAAGCACTATATAAATACAATTACAACTTTATAATTTGATCACTACAGCACTGACAAATGGTGACTGCAGCCCAATGTCATTCATTGCTGCACTGAGACACTTTAATAGAGTGATTCTTGTGAAAAAAAGAGCTGGCGCTTCAGAGAGACACAACAGGCACATGCACCAGTGCAAAAGAGAAGAACGTTGAGCAGATAAGTCTCCAGTTCCTTGTTTCTGCATCAGGGGCCCAAGGTAACCATGTCCAGTAAGGAGCATGTACACCCTTGTAACTGTTTCCTGGAGGCCACACCACTTACAGGCCGCAGATACGTCGGGCGTGAAAGTCAAGTGAAAAAAGGAGAAACTTGTTTCTGTTATAGATTATATAGATCTGATGCACTGCTTAAGCCGGTGGGCACCTTAGTTGGTTGTGACTTATGGCATTGGCTCTGAGGACACAGGCACTCATGCTGTTAGGAAGTGCAAAGGGAGAGAGCTTTGTGACGAAGCCAGGGATGCATGACACCTCGCTCTGTCCTGATGGGGTACCCCAGATGGGAGTTACCCATATTTATTTTGTTCATCTGATCAATTGCATACTGACATCCAAAGGGATTTTGGGGGCCAGGGGCAAAGGGAACCCACAGGTGGCAGTCAATGTTATAATTTTCTTTATGTCGAAGCAGCATACAGTGTGTGAGACCTACTGGAGTTGACGATACTCAATGGGTTTTTCATGCTCAATATCAGGAAGCCATGAAGGTGTGAATTATCGGAGTACCATCTGCATGACACTGATTTATACTACATCAAATTGACGCTGATTTTACCCTTCATCCCTGGGTGAATGAAAGGACTACTCATTTTTATGAAATCAAATAGACCACCTGCTGGAAAGGGTATTGTGTGTAATGTAAATGCAGGAGGTGCAAATATTGTTCTTGTCAGTACGCTAGCAGAAAGAAGGGGGTTAGCAAGGAAGGGGTGGGGTGAGAGAAGTAGCCCTATGTATGCATAGTTGTCTATCTTCTAGGACATCTATGTAAAATCTGAAGCATCCCCCTTGTTTTGCACACAGTTCTTGAGAGGCAAGGTCTTCCTCTTAAGGGTCACATTTGGATTGAGCTCCGTTTATACCTAACCCTGTAGTTCATCAATAAACTGGAGCCATGCTCTAATTGGGCAAAGCTCCTAGACTTCAGCTTATTTGGCCCCTTTGATTGGTCTGCCAGGTTGTCTCTCCTAGGACTCTTCCCTAGGCTAGGTGCACCTGGAGAGGCGCAAGTTTGAGTACCTGATTAGAAAACGCACCAATGTTAGCATCAGGCAGAAACTCGGTTCAGGGCTTAGTGGACATCAGAATGGGCCACTCAAGCTTTTTCTCCTGTCACCACCTGGAGATATTCAGGGCGGCACCTGGGGGGGTACGAGTTTGACAGTGGGGGCTTCTACTTGTGCTGCCTCAGCAAGAACAGTGTCTTTGTGGATGGGGCCTTCTAGAGGAGGAGAGCCCCGCCACTGCAGCTTCCCCGATTGTGAGTACTCTGCCATTCTGATTATTTTGGGGGGTTCGTATCCCTCTCAGATATTGGGATGGGGAGGTTTCTGATTATACAGGAACATTAGCCACCTCTTGTGTGTCTATAGTTGCATTTGTGCACCTGTGCCTTTGCAATGTGCTTTGGTGGATAGCTCTCCGATGTTGATAATATGACTTTGTCCATGTTTCTCCTATTAATATGTTATCATACTCTCCACTATCATGGCATGTGTATGTTCTTTTCGGTAAGGTGCTTGACCTGTTTAGCACACTGGATGTATGTCCTCTGATATGTTGAATGTCTTTCTGAATGCTAATGCTGGGCGGAACACCACCAAGGAGTTTTTATGTAACTCTGCGGAATTCCACAGGGTAAAACTCCATGAGTTCCGCCCACTGGTACTATAGTGATGGTATATTCATTTTTGGAGCTACACAGGACAAGCATGCTAAAGCTCTCAAGCAAGAGTGTCATATACTGGTTGATGCGGGTTAACTTTGAATGCTGAGAAATGTGAATTCAATAAAACAAAGCTAATGTTCTTTAGCCATGCCTTTTCTGAAGGGGTTATGACACCTGATCCAGCTAAAGTACACATGTTGTGAACTGCAACTGCCCCACAAGATGTTTCCATTTTACATTCATTCCTTGGCATGGCCAGTTACTGATCCAGATACCTACGAGACTTTGCTACTGTGAGTGCTCCTTTGAGAGACTTGACAAAAAAAAAAGTTTCCTTCCATTGGTCACATGAATGCGAGCAAAGTTTTAGGAAAAGCAAACAAGCTATTGAGAACGCTACTGAAATGGCATATTTTAATCCAAATTTAAAATACAGAGGTTGTTGTTGACGCTCCCCCTGTCAGGTTAGGTGCAATCCTTGCACAGCACAACGCACACCCAAATGCTCGAAGATATATTTGTGGCATATGCAATCAAACATTTGTCCCAAAATGAACATTCTTATTCACAACCTGATAAAGAAAGTTTAATAGTGGTGTGGGCTTGTGAAAATGTCTACATGTTCTAATACAGAAAGCCTTTTATGCTTGTGACAGATCATCGAGCATTGCTGACCATCTTTAGCAACCCAAAGGCCAAGATGCCTTCCTGCATTTCACATTGGGGTCTATGATTAAAAGAATACAACAAAACCATTGTACACCATCCAGGGAAAGATTAAATTCCTTCCGACTACTTTTCCAGAGTGCTCATACAGTGTCCATGGTACCTCTTCCAAGACGGCTGAAGCCTACATAAACTTCATTGTGAAATCAAACACACCTGCTGCCATTTCATTTGAGCAAATTATCACTGCCACAAGTCAAGGTCCTAAGACATTATTATACAGCAGTCTTGGAACCAAAACACTCTTGTCAGTGACAGTGAATACCAGAAGTTAAAAAAAGATGAACTGTCAGTGACATGAGAAAGCATTATCCTGAGGGATTCAAGAATTGTTATTCCAGAGAGTCTGCAACAACAGATAATTGAATTGCAGATGAAGGACATTATGGAATCATTACCACAAAAGAAGCTCTGTGAGACCAAGTCTGGTTTCCTCATCTCAATGAAAGGGTTGAAAAAGAGTTGAAGGCCTGCCATCTATGCAACTGCCTGCCATCAAACACCACTCAACATCCCTTAAGCATGTCAGAGTTGCCAAAGCATGTATAGGAAAGAATTGCTTTTGACTTTTTTGATCCTCTTGACAATGGACATCACCTGATGGTGATTGTTGATGAATACTCCAGTTTTATCGAGAAATTAGACAGAATCTTAGCGACCTGGGGTATTCCTACGATTTTAAAATCTGATAACGGCCCACCTTTCAACAGTCCATAGTTCAGCCATCTCAATGTGAAGCATCAGAAGAGCACACTTCTTTAGACACAGACCAATGGCCTTGTTGAATGTTTCATGAGTACATTAAAGAAAGCTGTTCAGCATATCGTAGTGGGAAAGCTGATCTTAAAAGTGTTTTGAATTCTACCCTGTGAGCTTACCGTTCGACTTCTCACTCAACTACAGGTGAAAGCCCTGCAACTTTGATGTTCAGGAGAACAATACCAACCTCAATGGACCAAGACAATATCAAGTCCTACGAAAGAAAACCCTTCCAAAGACTTGGATCGTAAAAGGAAAATGAAGGCCTATACAGACAAGCAATAACATGCAAAAGATATTATTTTCACTAGAAAAGATTGACTGCATGCCTAATGGCTAAGAAAACATATTTCTGATACTCCATTTGATGTTGAACCATTCCATGTCATAACCATGTCATAACCAGCAAAGGAGACAAGGTGACTGTCCAACTCCCTGGAAAGTCCATTACGCAAGATTCCTTGCATTTTTGGCATATAGCTCATCACTCATTAGGTAATGATGTTAATGTAAAGGCTAATTCTGAAAGGACAATTTGAAAAAAACCCTGATAAACTGTTGCTCCTGCATCACCAGTGCAGATCATGGACACTCCTTGTTGGAAATGGGGTTTCTAGTTGGCTAGGGTACGCACCTAGGATAGGCAGAAACCACCCACTCTAGTCAGGGCAAGGGAGTTACACGTCCAAGATAACCCCTGCTCATACCCTTGGTAGCTTGGCATGAGCACTCAGGCCTATCCCAGAGGCAATGTGTAAAGCGTTTGCACAACACACACAACACACGTGATGCACTATCCCCACCACAAAGGAGACACAACACCAAGTTATATGAAAATATACTGTATTGTACACAACACAATTATTAGACCAAGTACAACATGTCAGTAATATCCTGCTACCTTAGCAGTTGTCCGAACGTTACACATTAGTTACTCTGTGGAACTAGCAGTAGACACATATAACACACAGGTTACTTAGTATTTTGCAACATAAGCAGTAGTCAGGAATCACACTTCTGCACTTGTCATAGAAATATAAACGCCTGTTGGACTCTTTTCCTTATGCAGGGTCATCCCTAGTCTTTTTGCCTCCTTCCTCCTTGTTTTTCTTCCCTCTCGCTGTTGGCTCTAGGACTCTGAGCACTTTATCACTGCTGACCAGTGCTAAATTGCAGATGCTCTCCCATCTAAAGTTGATATGATTGGCTTATACCTAATTGGCATATTTAATTTACCTATAAGTCCCTTGTACAGTGGTATCTCTATACCCAGGGCCTGTAAATTAAATAATACTAGTGGGCCTGCAGTGCTGCTTGCGCCACCCAGTGAAGTAGACTTTCAAACCTGTCTCGGGCCTGCTAGCACAGGGCCTGTGTGCGCAGTTTTCTGCCACAGGGACCTGGCATCTAAATTTACCTGCCAGGCCCAGAACTCCCCTTTTACTACATGCAAGTCACCCCTAAGGTACGCCCTAGCTAGCCCTATAGGCAGGGTGCCATGTATGCAGAAGGCAGGACATGTGCCAGGTTGCGTGGCCTGTCCTGGTAGTGACAAACAGCCTAACTTGGTGTCTCACTGCTGTGAGTGCTGCCTTTTCATAGGATTGCATAAGAAATGCCCTGCCTGATGGGTAGGGGGTATTATCTGATTTATGAGGGGTAGGGTATGGTTGTAATGGTGATAAGAAATGCTGCTTACTGGTGTAAGTGGATTTGTTATTACTATTACAGAAGTGCCACTTCTAGAAACTGAGCATTTCTCTTTGCTTATGACTATGGTGTTTTGCAGCTTGACTCCAATCCACGTCTGGGCAGAGTGTCAGTCGGGCTTTGTATATACTTTTCAGACAGCCTTTACACAGGGAGTGTGGAGGTGTCACAGAGGTGTATCAACATGATGAATAGTCTTCCTGGGCTGAGAGAAGGGAGAGGCAGCACACACCTCCATTTGTAAAGGCTGTGCCCTGGCCTCACACAATAGGGTTGTTTACCACCAACTGATGTTTGGAGCCTGTGATGGAGGAGAGAGGGAGCACTCCCAGAACCAGCTGTAACTGGTTGGAACCTCCTCTCCCCTTCCTTTGTAACACACTGTAAAACTGAGGATAAGTACAGGGGAGTTTTCCCCGCAATTTGGAGACATTTGGAAGGACTCACCAGCACCCCTTGTGCTGGCCTGCTGCTGGGCACTGCCACCTGTGCTCCTTTGTTTTCCTTAATTTTGTTCCCCCCGGGGGAAGATGCTGTGGCCCCTGACCCCTGCAACTACTTAAAGCACGAGGAGTGCTTCATTCCACCTCTTAGCGCCTGGAAGGCGCCTCGCCAACGTTTGTGTGAGCGCTGGGAGGAGCGCTCTGCTATAATTATCTTCAAGCGCCTTGAGAGTGCTTTCGTTTTACCAGCGGCGCGCTTGCTAAAGCGCTTATCGATTGCCAAGCTTCACCACCGTGACCCGGGTGTTCAAAATTTCCCGAACGTGAGTGACATGCTGCCTCTGTACCCCAGGGCACTATCGATTAGAGAACAGGAGCGAGCGCACTCCTATAATGCCCCCGGGGAAAAGTGTGCTTTGCAGAGCACCCGCGGGGCACAATCAGGCACCTGCTTCAGTGCCTGCACACCGCCGCGGCCCAGGTGGACCGATTCAAAGGAAGGAGATGCTGGGTGAGGAGGAAAACCTCGTCCGATGTTCCCATCCCCACCCCACCCCACCGGAGCCTCTACTGTGTAGAGCAGGGGTAGGGGGGAAGGAAGCCTAATCGGAGGTTCCCCCTGCCACTGGGGAGCCCAAGCCATTTCCTGAGCACGCCGGAGGGGTGGAAGCCTCACCGGAGGTGCCCCACACCGTGTGGTCCTCTATTAGGTTTTGGGGGCCCCTCAAGAGTCGGGTGAGGTCCCCCCTCTGTGGCCCTCCTCATTGGTTGGCATTGTTTTGCCTCCCCTTTTTGGAGGGCCAGTGGAGGCACACGGGGTGCCCCAGAGATCGTGGGCCCATTATGAACCAGAGGGGATCTGTGGTGCCCCCCTCCTTCCCCAATCGTGGTGTTGGCTTTGGCCCCCCCTCTGGTTGCCCAGTTGAGGCACGGGTCCCCTCTGAGATCCTGGGCCCCAGGAGGAGCCCGATATTGAGGAAACAGAGGGGGTGCGTGCCGTCCCCTTCCCCTGACGTAAACGGCCCGGTTTATGCACACAGGATCGCCGGGGCCCGTTGTTATCTCCTCATGGCACTGGAAGTGCCTCATCATGAAAACTAGGTACTTTCAAAGGGCATATATATGTCATAAGTTCCTTATCTGGACATTATTGATTTATATGTTGCCTACCTATTTTTATGATGTTTTATATATGTATGCTAATGTTGCTTTTAGGGGCATGACATGCTGATATGTTTTTCTGACTTGCCACACACCCTTCGGTTGAACTGGGGTCCGGGCGAGCTTCCCCCTCCCTGAACCCCACTTCCAGAGTCCTGCGTCTCCCCACCTCGGGAGAAGCCCTAGAAGTTTCACACAGGGGGTGAGCACACTAACCGCCCCCCAACTAGATCAGACTTTACCACCTGAACCTGTCTATCTGGTCCAGGGACGACACCTTTAGACTGGACCATTGCCCAGCAACCCAGGACTTCCTTCGGAGCACACCTACCCCCTACCAGATCAGAGTTTACCCCCTGAATCTGGCAATTCAACCCAGAGTCACCACCCTGCGGTTGAACCACTGCCTGGCGCACCAGGACTTCCTTGGAAGCACACCTTCTCCCCATCAGGTCGGGGTTTACACCCTGAACCTGATCACCCAACCCAGATTCACCACCCTGCGGTTGAACCATTGCTTGGCGCACCAGGACTTCCTGGGGGGCACACCTACCCTCCACCAGGGAAACACCTTCCCCAAGGGCCATACAGGAGTCTGGCTGGCGCAGGTCTCCTGACCTCTGGCAATCTGACAGAGTCTGGATTCCCTCCAGCCCAGAGATGGTCTCACCAAGGTCATTCCTGGGGGGCTCTGTTCTCAGAGCTGACCCCTGACCCTCCAGGTTCTCCACTGGGGCCTGCAGCACCCTCTCAACCCTACGCCTGGATTTCCACCTCCTCCACTCTGGAGTGAGATTACCAGACAACAGAACCTGCGGAACGCTATCACCAGCCACCCGCCCAAGTTCTACTGGCAAAGTGGGATCCCTCTGAGCAGCTGGCCCTACGGTGCAGGCTAGGCTCCCATCCTGGCGTCCACTCATGGAACCAACCAAGCCATGAGACCGGGTCTTGGACATCCTGGGACACAGCCCACCCCCACTCCCTCTCCTCTGAGATAAGACATGGGATCCCGAACCCCTCTTATTACACTGGGACCTACCTGGGACACAAGCCTTTCCCACCACACCCGGTTGGGAAACACCTAGACCCCTCTCATTAGGAACACCCCCTAATGCCACACCAGACCCTGTGGTACGCAACCAGAAGTCCATCGCCTTGGCAAGCTCTCTAGGATCAGAGAGCTCACACGCTGACAAGTGTTGGCATAACTCTGAAAAACAACAACAAAGCAGGAGCTCTCTGACAATCAGATTAAACAGCTCCTCAAAATTGTTTACTGTGCTACCCTTCACCCATCCATCTAGTGCAATGCAGCAATCCTCCACAAACTCCTCCCAAGACTGGTGGGACAGTTTCTTACTGCCCCTGAATCTCTTTCTGTATTCCTCAGGGGAAAAACCATACTTCACAGTCAGTGGAGTACCCCTCCCTTTCACTTTCTTCTAGTCAGTAGGGCATCCCTCCCCTCCTTGGGAATAAAGCTCCCTAGGCCAGTCCCCCAATCCTTCTCAGGTATCCAGCGCTGTACCAGAGCCCTCTCATGTTCCTTTAACCACTGACGTATGTCACCCCCCCCCCTTGGAACCTAGGTATCAGATCTATGGGTATGTGAGGAACATCTTTGCTACAGCACTCTACATTGCCGCCACCACTGGACTCCACCTGCAGTGCTGGTGAGCCCAGAACCTTCAGACTGCGCTCTAGAGTGAGTCTTTCTCTGGCAAAGGCCCTCTCTGTTAGGGTTTGTGCACAGCAAAGAGCATGTCCCCTCTCACTGCACTAGTGGGTTCTGTAATAGCTCCCTTTTAAACTTACTATTGAAAGCCTTTCTTGTTATCTCACCTTCCCCCCCCCTAGGCTTCTGTGTATGTTGTTTAATGTGCTGTTTTTTTTACACATTGGGCCTTGCTTTTACCAAGGCTTCTTTAAAACACTCCTCTCTAGGCCATGTGTTAATTTAACTCATTTGCATAATAACTGAAACTCTGCACACCTTTCAAGAACATGTGCAGCATGTGAGGACCACACCCAGCCCTGTCTATAAAAGGCAGCCCTCGAGCCTCGCCCAGTGCTTGTGCTCGTCTACCTCCCGCTTACCTGAGGACAGATCCCTCGGCGCTGGCACTCCTGCTCTCTACAGACTTTCATTGGCTTCAATGGGCGCAGCTGCTGGCTCTTCCTTCTTCCGGTTTCCGGTTCCTCCTTGCCTCAGCCTCTCTCCTACAAGCAACCTGCAAAAGAGAAAGAAGACAAGGTTAGACTGATCAGTATCTCTTGCCAGCAACAAGTAAGTGCAAAACTTTTATTACCTGAAAGAACTTTGACAACAATTTCTGGATTCGTGTATAGACAATTTGAAACAAGATACCTTCCACGAACATTGTGATTCAAACTCTTTGTTACAACAATACTTTGCGGAACTTTGTGAAGCAAAAAGTTTTTTATGGAACTTTTAAGAATCGAACCGTGGAAACCATTAACAGCAAGGCAAACAGTAAATCAAGGACTTGCACAAATTACATGCTGTATTTTGACGTAAAAGTACAGTATTTGTTTTATAAAAGATTCTGGAAATATGGGAAAAGTGAGTCTGCTATTGGCAATTTAGGCTTTAGTTATATTAAGATGAATGTTTGATATTGATAATTCTGATAACGGTATTTGTTTAATGTTTTAGAAGCTTTAGAGTAATAGAAAGCACATCCCAGAGCAGTAACACATTCCAAACCTGGAAACTAGAGACCAGGATCCAAGAGGTACTTTTAGAAGAAAATTTCTAATAAAAAAAGGGATAGTCAGGAACCCAGTTAGGAATAGGATGTACTTATCTGTTCTTTGTTTATGTTTCATTAGGCACCAGTTTCTACCGAAGTCAGAGAGGGCCGCAGATTTGTGCAGCACTTCAACAGTGGAAACGCAAGAACGCTGTTGTCTCTTTATTTTATTTTATCCACTTCCCCCCTTCCCTTGAGCTTCTGTTCTTAGTGCACTGTTTTAAAAACTAGTGTGCTGGAACAAGCAGTTTCAGGGTGGGGTCGGATTGTCTTCAACCTCCATCAGAACTGAACAAGGACTCAGGTGAGCTGGACTTTGACACTCTCTGCCTCTGCCATCCTCTCCTGTACTAAGGCCTTCTCTACCTCAGCCTTTCTCTCCTCAACAGCTAGGCGCGCTAACTGTAACTTCAGGTCCCTCTCTTCCCGCCTATCTCTTAGCTCATCAGGCGTCAAGTAATGAGAGGTAGCCCTCCTTCTTACACTGGACCCAGCAAGGGACTCCCTATCACTGAGACCTTCCCTGTCAACTGGCGTCCCCACCCGGTCATTCTCACCCTCCTGATCAGTCTCTCTACCACTCTCTAGGTTTGAGGTCTGGGAGCCCTCCCATTAGGAACCCTCGCTGCACTCAGGATCCCCCGGGCACCCCCTAAGCACACTCCCTCCCTGGGAATACATCAAAGAAATTCAGAGATCTCCTGAGGTCCCCTTCTACAGGCAGCCCTCTCTCTCTACAGAGCCCCTCTAATTCCCCCTGAGTGTAAAACGGCCGTCCTCTAAATCAAAGGTAAGCCCCATCTTGAAAATGTAAAAAAAACACAAATGTGACAACCACAATACCCAAGAGTGAGAACTGAAAACAGGAAAAATGACCAAAGAGAGAAAATTAGGAGAAGCCAAATGTGATGGTCTAAACGCAATCCTTGTATTGAAATAATGAGTCACAATGGTATTGTGCAAGCGCAAGTCCTATCCTCACTGCTGACGACCAATGTTAGAAATGGGGTTTCTGGTTGGCTAGGGTATGCACCTCAGCCAGGCAGAACTTACCCACTCTAGTCAAGGTAAGGGAGTTAAACCTCCAGGATAACCCCTGCTCACACCCTTGGTAGCTTGGCACGAGCAGTCAGGCCTATCCCAGAGGCAATGTGTAAAGCGTTTGCACAACACACACAACACATGTGATGCAATATCCTCACCACAAAGGAAACACAACACCAGGTTATATGAAAATATACTGTATTGTATACAACGCAATTATCAGACCAAACATCACATATCAGTACTATCCTGCTACCTTAGCAGTTGTCAGAACGTTACACATTAGTTACTCTGCAAACTAGCAGTAGTCAGGAAACACGTTATTACACCAAAGCACTTGTCATAAGATATCATAAAATGCCCATAGTAGGAACATTAGAAAACATATGGCAAGGTAGAAAAACATATTAGCAAGTCATGTCCATAAAAGGAACATTTGCACACATATGTAAAAGCATCATCAAACAGGAAGGTAACATAAATCAATCAGCAAAGTCTTTAGGCAGAATTTGGATTTTAAATACATGAGTCCTCTAAAAGTACCTACTTTGATGGAGCCGGCACCTCCAGTGCCTAGAGGAACAAAGAAGGGGCCCCTGGTGCTCTTCTGCACAACGTGGGGGCCTCCCTGGCAATTGTGGGGAGAAGGAGGTGGCACGCACTCCCTCTATACTCCTAATTGGCCCCTCCTGGGGCCTGTGATCACTGGGGGCCCCCCAGGCCTTCACCGGCCCTCATGAGGGGGCCACAATCCGGTATGCAATGCAAGGAGGAGGGTGGCGCCACACACCCCCTCGCTTCAAGGGTGGGCCCCTTTTGGGACCCGCTGTCCTTGTAGGGCTCCCCATGGGCTCTAACTGGCCCTTCACAAAAGGGGGGGAGACCCAAAGCTCAATACTGGCCCACACAAGGGCCAAACCGAGGACTGGCGGTGCAGGGGGCCTCCGGCGAGGCTTCCGCTCTGCCCGCTGTCACGGAGAAGCAGGACGGCCTCCTTGGGGCCGGAGGGAACCTCCAATGAGGTTTCCTTCCCTCCGCCCGGCCTCCAACTGTACGCGGCGGCCCGCCCGGCTGTCGAGAAGGAGCCGGGCACCAAAGTCGGTGCCTGCCAGTGCTCCGGGGGCGCTCCCCGGGGGCACGACAGGAGCACTCGTGCTCTGCGTTTTGTCAACAGAGGCTGTTTCGGGTGCCCCGGGGGCACGAGGAGGAGCGCGTTGGCTCCTCTCTTTCTCTGGAAGTGCCCTGGGGCTGAAATACAGTGCGCTCGCTCCGATGCGCTTTAGTAATTCACGAGGCCCGACTGCAGCTGTGATTTTTTGTTAAGTCCTGGAGACCAGCACCTCCCCAGGGCTACATTCCAAACATATTTAGTGGGGGCGCATAGATCGCTCATGGGCCCCAGTGACCACCAGCTCCCTGGGGCTTTTTTCAAGTAAGGACGGGGCTGCACGGACCTCCCTCCTGAGTCTTGCAGAAGCCCCAGGGACCACCATCTGCCTGGGGCCAATTCCAAATTTTAAGATAGAAAGGGGTCCACCCGCCATATACAGTCATGGGGACCATCACCTTCCTAGGGCAGGCCTGTGCTAAAGAAAGGAGGGGGGCCATGCAACCCCCTCCAGGAGCCATTTATGGCCCTTGGAGAGCACCACCACCAGGACTGGCTCATGCTATCTCCTTAGGTCCCCACCCTTGGGAAGTACTTGTTCGCTTTTACTTGGCAGGCGCTGTGATAGTTCTCGCCAAGCAAAAGCAAGCACTCTGCTTCCAGCAAGCAGGAGCTGTCAAAATGTTCCAGCTTGCTGGAAGTGGAATTTTCATCTCTTTCCCTGCCTGCAGACATGCGGGCAGGTAAAAAGATGCAAGTATTGCTCCTGCATTTCCAGCAGCTCCCTCTGTGTGGGAGCAATGCCAGTTCCCACAGGAAGCAGGAAGCCGCCTGGGACCCCCGGGGCATTGTGGGGCAAATTATAGTTAGGTTGACACTTTACCAATGCAAAACCATAGAAATTCAGCAGTTATAGTTATACAGTGATACTTGTTTGAAGAAACTATGTGGGTCATTATGACCCTGGCGGTCCTGCCACCCGAAACGCTGGCAGTTGTGGTCAGGACTGCCAAATTATGACCACTGCAGTGAACTAGCTGCATCGCAGCCAGTTCACTGCCTGTACAGCCAGGGGGGTGGGCTACCTGGGCAAAGGTTGACCCCTTCGGCCCAGCGGTCCACCTAACACCACCTGCGGTAAAATGAGTATCCTTACCACCAGGATCTTTGTGGCGGCAGCCCCCCACAAAATCCCTGGTGGTAAGGATACTGGTGATAGGAATACTCATTCCTGTTGCCACTACAGGACTCCCGAACCCCCCCTCCACGTAGGAGCCCCCCTGCTCCGACCCCATCAGAAGCCTGCCACTCCCCCAAGCAGCGACGCCCCTCCTCCCCCGATCCCTGTTCTGTACCCCCGCCTTCCCTGATCCCTGTACTGACCCTCCACACCCCGATCCACGCACACACCACACATACAGACATACACGCACACATCCATGGTCACTCATTCACACACACATGCACACATGGCCACAACACTCCCCCCGCATACATGCTCACATACTACACACACCCATCGCATACACGCATTCACACAAGTACACAGACACTTGCACAACAAAACACATCACCCCCTGCTCCCCTCCATTCACACACACAAACACACACATTCAAGAACATTCACGCACACAACACCGTCCCCCTTCCCCTGTTGGTCAATCACCTTACCTGGTGGTCGCGGTGGTTGTCCGGGAGGGAATGGTGTCCATGGCGCTTGCTCCGCCACCAGCGCCAGCACCCCGCCAACACAACACCGCCATGCCGTCTACAATGTTGTTATACGGCGGGCGGTGTTATGGTGATGTGGCGGTGGCAACGGAGCACACTCCACTAGACCGCCAACTGCCTATATGGCTGCTGGCAGCTTCACCTTCAAATAGTGGCGGAGAGCAGCCATCAGCCAAATTATGGTGGGTGTGACCTCAGTGGTCTACTAAAAAGACCTCTGAAGACATAATGAGGGCCTATAACTTGTGCTGGAAAGTACCTTTAGGCAATTAGTTCTAGTTTCTTGACATATGTATAACTATAACTGCTCAATTTCAATGGTTTTGTATAGGTAGAACATCAACCTAACTATAATGTACCTGTAACCTTCATTTTGTTCAGTGAATATATATATATGTATATATAAGAACACATACAAGTCAGAATCATCAAACCATATGATTAAAGCTATGAATCTACACGTTTATTGCTCATTGGCCCCATGTATATATTTTCTTAAAAGACGATGTTTATAGAATCCTCTTGTTATTAGCCATACAATATGTATATACTTCCTCTGACTGTCAGAGGAAGGTGTATGCCGCCAGTGTGAACCTTATGGTCCAGTTGACTCAAAATTAGTCAGATAGACCATGAGGTTGGTAGACAGGGTACTTTGTTTTTGTGGAAATGGAGTAACCTAACTGCTAGGCTCCAAATGAAGCCCTAGGTCTCATTTATGGACATCACACTCCTTCTGTAGGGCAAGGCTGTACCCAGGAAGGTCACACTGAAGTCAAATAGGCTTTCTATGAGTGTCCACTACATAGGCTTTCTGAGCAACAAAAAGCTCCAAGCTGGACCATCCTTAAATCTTCACTCTCCGAGGTCATGCCTTGGTTGCATTGACTTGGTCCCAGTCCTCGGGAGGTCTGCAAGTCAAATATCTTTGTAAGTTGCAACTTTTTTAGAGATTATTGTCAAAGACCAGCTCCACACAGCTTAGGGTTCCAGGACCTCAGGGGCAGCACTTAGGGCTCAGACTTTTACACCACTTGAGGCCACCAGCAGGGTCCATTCCAAGTCCATTTGCAACTGGGCAGGCGGGAACTTTAGGAAAAGGGCTACTTGCAGCTTGTATGTCTGTACCCACAAAGGAGGTGGGACGAAAGACCCTTGCAGTCCACTTCTTTGTCCCCGGTATAAGTAAGAGTAGGGTTTTCCTGAAAGTGATGAATGGTAAAAAAAAAAGTCTATATGTCCACCCACCTTAACTGGGTGAAACAACATATAGCCAATTCTCTGATGGTCCTTATTCAGGTGGTAACAGAGTAGCCACCACCGTAGCCATGCCTATGATCCACCCGCATTTTTTCAGGCGGAAGGACCACTGTGTCGGGGATAAAGGGCGTGAACTGTCACCACTGCAACATAATTCCTTCTTCACCGACATATTATCAGTCCCTAAGTCCGAAGGCAAAATCTTTGACCAGGATGTATTTGGTTAATGGATCCAAAATCTTTAACCAGGACCTATTTGGTTGGTGGATCCAGCAACTATTGACTTTCATTGGCACTTTATATTTTTTGGTGCTATTGCTACTTAAAACTTTAAAAAAGTATAACTCCAGCTCCCCTTATTGAATGTTTACCATTTTAGTGTCATTGTATTGATTAAATGTTATATTTATGATTTTAATTCTGTTTGCAATTTTTGTTGTTTTGCATTTTGACTATATTACTGGTTTGGCACTGCATAAATACTTTACATATTGCCCTAAATGAAGCTGGTCTGCACTGTGCCATGTTTAGCAGAGGGTTGAGCTCAGGTCAATTTAGTGCCCTTGTGGGTTTATTTTGACAAGGGTTGTAAGTGTTCCTCGAGGTAAGCAGCCACGCAGCACCAATCACAATCCAATATCTTATGGTTCCTCATATTTACCATGGGCTAGGATCCCCATTTAACTGAACTATTTACACCTAAGCTTTCCAAATATATGTGGAGGTATGCAATTGAACTGAAAACCAAATTGCAATTGCTTCTGAATGTCCACAGTATTCAGACTTTGCTGGTATTTGTCACATTCAAATAGGCACTGCCACTGGAACCATCATTTTTCACTCAACCATATTTACAACTACCAGAAATCCAGCTACTGACAGAATGTTTGTGTGAGTAACTGCAATGTGCAGATCTGATTGTGTACATCAGGTAATATCACTGAAACTTTTGAAGTTGTTCCAATAGTGATCTTCTTGTAACCCTACCATTCACCAACCTTAATGAATAGACTCCTACTTCACACTTAGCTTAAACATATAGAGGCTGGTTCTGCAACATTACGTTAAAAGTCAGCAATCTAGTTATCATAGTTTTCCTCTCATGGTTTGAGTAGATTTTCACTCATCAACTTGATAAGCATGGCCATCTTTTTTATAAACATTTGGGGCCTGATTTACAAAAAAAAGAAAAGATGTCAAACATAATTTTATGTGCGTGAAGACATATGTTTCCAACATGCAGATAATTTGAAATTATTGTTATTCATATAAAATACATCTTATCATAGTCGATGTGCACCCATTTGCATATGCTAATTAAGTTGACTGGCATACACTTAATTTTGTGAAAAGAAATTTAGAATTTGTAATTCTGCAAGCAAAACTCTTGTGAATGCATGGAATACTGAGTGCACTTGAAACCAGATTTATGTGAGGCTTGTGCTGGCACTGCGCCATGAATTGTGATGCAGCTGCAGTGCTAGCAGTAAGTCATAATTCTAAAACAGAGCATTTGTCAAAATGTGTTGCTTTACAAGGCTTGTGTGGGGAAAAAGCTGCACCAAAACCAGATGCACTGTGCACAATGCAATATGTGCAATTTAGGCGTTCCTCTGCAAACTTTTTCCAAAATGTAACACAGTCATATTTATGGGTTTTCCAATATGTTACACATCGTTGGGAAGTGCATCTCAAAGCCGGAAATGTGCCAGAATTGCTGTGCATCGACAAACCAGGTGTGGAAAATGATACAGTGGCTGTGGTATAACAACCTGAACATCACAGAATACTTTGACAAGGCTGTGCTTCACATGCTGGCATCCGGTTCCTTCCAGAGCACAACACCCAGAGTGTACAGAATCTCACAGGGATCATTTTCTGCATGCCTCCCCTCTTTCCTGGATACCTTAATCTGACTCACCCCCAGTACCTTCTTTTCCTCAAGGCCCCGCAACAACAACTGGACACCAAGCAAGGCTTCTATGCTATTGCAGGATTCCCAAATGTCCTAGGTGCAATGGATGCACACATGTGCAATTGATGCCCTGTGCTGAAACATTCTACCTCTTCAGGAACCGGAAGCATCCCTATTCCATCAATGTACTGGCCATAGTGGACCATCTGGGGATGTTCATCAATGTGCTGGCAAAATATCCTGGGAGTGCATATGATGCCTACATCTCCCGGCACAGTATAAATAATGTGCACTTCCAGAATGGTCAATATGGGAATAGCCTACTGAATGGTAAGGAAACCTGACGTATATAGCATACCAACTTAAATTTATATATTTATGGCATAATATTAATCTCTATGTATGTCTACGGATCTAGCACATATTTGCAAGCAGTTTGTTTCATTCTTGCGACATGCCTTGTGGTACATGCGTGACACAAACCTCTTTATCAGAATTTTGAAGCCATGTGATTCACTTTGGGGGGCTTTGAATGGATTCCAAAATCTTGAGTATTGCAAAGCAGCACAAATTGCAGCATTGCATTGCTCTGCATAAGGGAAGTGTTCCATGGGTGTTGAGTGGGTGTTTCCACGCAACTCCCATGGTCTATGATGCATTTCCTTATTGTCAAAACCTGGTCAACCTAGGAATGCCGCAAAAATATACCCTTCCCCAGGTGAGGTTTAATGAGGAAAAATACCATTATAGCTCCTCTTCAATACATCTTTCTAAATACCTTTATATCTCTTCTTCACTACATCTTTTTAAATGTGTTGCATTCTGCAGCACACATAGAGAAATATACCTATAAGGATTGTTTTTGTACAGAAAGGTATCCCTTCCTGCACAAAAACAATCCTACATACCACACAGGGGCCCCTGCACAATAGTACAAGGGTGCCTGTATTGGTGCTAGGCAGACCATTGTGTGCCAGCACAGTGTAAATGGACAGGAATGTGACGTATGCCTTAAGTACTGTGTATTCCAGCCCTTTTCCAGAGACACACTGCAACACAGCAAAGTGACTTGCTGTAATGCACTGTGCCACTTTGCAATAAACAGTAAAAGCACACATATGTGTCAGCCATTTTTACAGTCTCAGTAATTGTTGTATTGCCCAAATTCATATACTTGTTTCTTAACCTGCCACTCCCACTGCTGCAAAACTTCAAACTTCAGACATTGCATCAGCTCTCTTCTCATAGACCTCACGTGAGCTGGGAAACAGTGATGCACTGTGCCACTTTGCAATAAATATGTCCTCTAATGTTATAGTGGGAACAACTTATGGCAACATGTAGGCAATGATGTTTCATTGTGTCATTTCCTCAGCAATACTTCAATGGTAGTGACAACATAACAACTTTGCATAATAATGTCACATCTCACACTGTGTGAATGGACAGAACCACTTCATCTACACTGGTTAACCTATCAAAACAAACATCATGTAGTACACAAGTCAAGTTAATATGAGGACAAAGGATACATATTAGCTAAGTGTGAGATGACTGTTTGTTCAAGATGCAATAAATGAATGGCGTGGGAATAAATCTTGTGTCCATAAGTAAATGTGTCTCACATAGTAGGAAACATATATGTTCACCAAAATATCTGCAGCAACACTGTAAGAAGTATTTGGAAATATCATTTATATCATGCAATGTAAGTGTAGGCCAGAATCATGTATAAATGTAAACATCTTGTACCAAAGTGATACCAACAGTAAAAGCACACATATGTGTCAGACATTTTTACAGTCTCAGTAATTGTTGTATTGCCCAAATTCATATACTTGTTTCTTAACCTGCCACTCCCACTGCTGCAAAACTTCAAACTTCAGACATTGCATCAGCTCTCTTCTCATAGACCTTACGTGAGCTGGGAAACAGCCCCGCATTGCTTGGGAGATTCTTACACTACCATTTGAACCGGTGTTTCATACCTAGGAAGTTGAAAAGTTACACATAAGCACACTATGACCACTGACATGTCACACATAAGCAAACTGAATACTTGGAAGCTAAGAGTCCAGGACCAATGGAAGTGGGCCCAATGTGTGTGATGCTGCACTTCACATTCCTCTACAGTAGATCCCACAAATTAAGCCAGGTGAGTCAGTCAGATCCTGAGCACCACCCCTGTTGCATGCCTCATTGCACTATTTGAACCGTCCAGAAGCTGTGCATCAACACCAATATGTGGAACTGACTGCAGAAGTGCAACTGTGCGTTGCAGCCATCATGCATTGGCCATTTGAGTAGCAATGCTTCATCAAAAAACTGCATAATTTTCAGAAACGGGCAGGATACACACAGGAAATGAAGAAGTGGGTGTGGCAGGCTGCATACTAGGAAGTGTGCAAGCTTCTTCCGCTTTCTCTTATAGTCTGTTAGTTTGGACGTGCTTCAGAGAGTGGTTGTGATTAGTATTATACTTTAGGTCTAGCTGGCGTTTGATTTGTCCCTGTATCAGAGATTTATATAGAACAAATGGGAGCATGTCATCTATTATTTGAACAAGTACCACTATTACTTGAACAAGTGAGCAAGTATTTTGGGCACGATTAGATCAGAGTGCCTATATTAAGCCAGCATAAAGCAAACCATTGGCTAAGTTGCAATACCCTGGAACAAAAGGAGGCTCAACGTGTTGTGTGTCATAGCACATAATGAAAATGCAAGGATGTATGAGTATTTCCTTCTTTAACACAGCGATTGACTTCCAAAATGACAGAGCAACACCATTGATGGCTAAGGAGAAAATGTATGTGCAATCTCCAAGTGACGGGCTGTTGCTACAATCAACGGACCCGCCCAATTGCGAGGACGAAAATCCCCTTTCGTATCCGGGAGCTGAAGGGCAGAGACAGCGGCTTCGCGCCTTTTTTGGTTTAAACACGGGGGCCGGATCCGCTGAGGGAGGAGAGACGGACGGGAGCCGAGGGAGCAGCAGAACCACCGAAGACGGGAGAAGAGAAGACGTCGCGGACAGCAGTAGATCGGGAGACCGTGACAGAGATCCAGAGTCCAGCACCAGCGGCGCAGAAGGCGCCCAGCGCGTATTCCGGCCACGCTTGGGGAAAAGTGTGGCCCCCTCAGGTGGGTGGCTATCCTAAACTGGGGAAGGGAAGGGAGTACGGGGTGTCTGGGGGAAGGGGGTGATGGGATAGCACACTTAAAGGGAATAGACAAAGGGGGTTTAGGGGAATCAGGACAACAGACGGTGCTAATAGAAGGACTTATAAATTGAAAAAGGAGACAGAAAATAAAACAGGAAAAAGGGTAAAAGGTCCAGAGAAGGAAGGCAGTCTTAGAGGTCAAGTCCAGACCGAAAACACTCTAGATAAAGCCAGATGTGAGAGAAGAGTGAGCCCAAGCAGACCCTCAAGAAGAGAACCAGCGAACAGGGAGAACAGAGAAAGCGGAAAAGGAACAGCTATAGAGAATAAGCGGAAAGCACAAAAGAAGAGAGAAATGACAGAAGAGGGAGAAGAAGAAGCAGCCAGCATAGGCCTTAGAAACGGTAAAGGAGAGCCAGACAGTCCTTCAAAGAGGAGACAAAAGAAAAGGGAAGGGGGGAAGGAAGAACATAAAATAGAAGAAAACAAATAGCAAAGGATAGCTTACTTACCGATCTTTTATCGTTCTTGATTTCCACATGCGCCTCCTGTTGGCCCTGAAACGAGAAGACGAGGAGAAGAATTAAAGAGACAGTCATCATACACACTGGAATCCTAGAACCACTTGAACCATACCTTTAACTACAATAAAAATCATCATATCATTCTACCACTGACTACGTGTCCTCATTGCGCCGCCTTGCAACACTCCATTAATGTACAATGTTCCATGTGTGCTGCATTGAGCTGTACCAATAAACATCATAATATGCTTCTGACAAATGTTAATGTGCAGAAATGTTATACTCACAAGAAAACACAAAAAACCTGCATACAAGGCATGCATCCTTGCACAACCTAGACATGTAGATCAGCACTCTGTGCACAACTGCCCTTAAAATTTGATATGGGCTTGTTGATGTCATGTACAGTGCATATCTGTCCTTTCACATCACAGCAATACTTCATTCTGTCTAGGGCCAATGGTGTCACCCAATGTATCATCGGACAGTAGAGCCTGACATGATGCTGACCAGCATAGTTAAAAAAAAACACATTCCTGAAGCATGTTTCTGGAATGTGATGAAAGTATACCTCTGCTCTGCAACATCCAGCAAACCTAGCCTTGCAAGAGGACTAGCTGCATCCCATATTAATACAATGTGTGTGTCAAGAGTGTTGTATATTTCTGAAGTACTGGAACAACATAATAATTAGCATATCATTTTGACCGTGGTTTACCCATGTGTGACTCAATCAATCAATCAAATACATTTCTTAAGCACACTACTGACCCTGTAGGGTCTCAAGGCGCGGGGGGGGCTGCACTAATAACAATGCAATGTCCAAACCTTTGTTTTCTAGGTGGTCATCTCTCATAACCAGGGTGAGGCCAAAAGCTTCATAGACCACACTGCTACCAGTAAGTGAAATAAGTACATGAATGTAGCTTTTTGACTTGTGTGTGTGTGAGACCTATGTGAATTGTAACATTGTGATGCGTTTTGGGAGGTATCATTCACCTTCACCAATTTTCAGTCAGTGTGCCAACACAACAGAACTTGGCCACAGAATAATTTTCAATGAACAAGGAGGAATCTCATTGTGAATGTAAGGTCAATGTAAGCAGGTTCTCATACTATACAAGTCTTTAAATCTGTGGCGAGTTTAGAATAACTATAGCCTTGATGCTTCTGGTACAGGAATCATCATTTAGTTCATATTCTGCAAGTGTTCAATAAAAACTAATTTGGTTGTAGCAGATATAGCACTAACACAAAGTATCATGTTTCAACATATGTAACAGCTAAGTCTATTGATCTTTGTGAATCTTGTTGGGGCAGGTTTATGTTACATTTGTGCAAAAGCGTGCATGATGATTGCAATATTAATATGCAGACAGTGTTAACAATTGTGAAAAATTTGAGTAATACTAAATATATGTCAATATGCCACATATATTCCTTTTTCATGTGGCCAAATATGCACATACATGCTGCATTAATTTGAACTCTCCTGGAATTATGTTTATAGACACATACCTTTCTCTGTACCTAAAGCATTAAAAAAAATATATACAGGACAGGGAAGCCATCAAACTCAGTTCATTTGGTTTCTGATAGATGTTGAAAATGTTGTTGGGATAGGGCTAAGTGATTTGAAATCATGCAATTGGGTCTTGTCAGAAATGGCAAAATATGGCAAAATGTGTTTCAATAAGGGTGTTAGCACATTATCGTAAGAATAAAAAAAAAGAAATTCACACACTAACTCAAGCTTTGGCTTTTGCAGTCCAGCTTCAGGGGTGTTTGAGCCTCCCTCAGAATAGCCCATATCATCAAGATGTGAAATGGTGTGACAAAGGAACATTAACACATATGCCCTGGAGGCTGTAAGGTTGTAGACCTGCTACTCTAGGTAAGCATGGTGTTGTCTAATTCATTACCATAATGACTGACTGATGCACATTGTGAGTGTTGATGTACATATAGCAGGTATTTGGTGACATTGTTTAGAAGCTCTTAACCCTATGTCAGCCTTCTGTAAACTGTGAATGTGTGTATTTCTAAGCACTTCTAGCTATTGAGATTTGTGTAAAAACTAAGGACTGCCATTAGGCCTCAAATCATTGAAATAGTCTAATTGGCATTGTGGTGCCAGCTGGACAAATACACTAATTTACCCATGGTTTGGCATTTTAATCCCAATCTCTTTTCCTGTATATTCCTTGGGTTGCATTTCTTGTAGAGATTCATACAACACAAGGTATCGTTGTTGCACTGTGAAAATAGTTGAAATGCAGGAATTCACATACTGTTGGACTACGATAGACCGTGTAGCAGCACCATAGGCAACCTGCATCATGGTGCAAGGTTTTTAGCATTCAATGCCACAAGGTTTGTGTACAGATTAATGCTCCAGTGTTAGACCTGACAGCCTTAGAGTGGTCACCCCGAACTTTTTGCCTGCCTCCCTCCACTTTTTAGATACTGTTTTTGCTGGTTTGAAGACTCTGCACACTTTACCACTGCTAACCAGTGCGAAAGTGCATATGCTCTCTCCCTTTAAACATGGTAACATTGGATCATACCCAATTGGATTATTTAATTTACTTATAAGTCCCCAGTAAAGTGCACTATGTGTGCCCAGGGCCTGTAGATTAAATGCTACTAGTGGGCCTGCAGCACTGATTGTGCCACCCACTAAAGTAGCTCCTTCACCTTGTCTCAGGCCTGCCACTGAAGGCCTGTGTGTGCAGTTTCACTGCCAATCTGACTTGGCATTTAAAAGTACTTGTTAAGCCTAAAACGCCCCTTCTTCTACATATAAGTCACCCCTAAGGTATGCCCTAGGTAACCCATAGGGCAGGGTGCTGTGTAGGCAAAAGACATGACATGTATCTGTGTAGTTTACATGTCCTGGTAGTGTAAAACTCCTAAATTTGTTTTTACACTGCTGTGAGGCCTGCTCCCTTCATAGGCTAACATTGGGGCTGCCCTCATATATTGTTTGAGTGTTAGCTGCTGATCTGAAAGGAGTAGGAAGGTCATTTTTAGTATGGCCTTAATGGTGATACAAAATCCTGCTGACTGGTGAAGTTGGATTTAATATTACTATTTTAGAAATGCCATTTTTAGAAAGTGAGCATTTCTCTGCATTTAAATCCTTCTGTGCCTTACAATCCATGTCTTACTGGGTTTAGTTGACAGCTCCCTCGTGCATTCACTCAGACACACCCCAAACTCAGGATACTCAGCCTCACTAGCATACATCTGCATTTTGAATGGGTCTTTCTGGGCTGGGAGGGTGGATGGCCTGACACTTGCATGTCAAAGGACAGTAGCCTGCCCTCACACAAAGGACTACCACACCCCTTAGTGGGACCCTGGCAGACAGGATTGAACTGAAAGGGGACCTGGTGCACTTCTAAGCCACTCTTTGAAGTCTCCCCCACTTCAAAGGCACATTTGGGTATTTAAACACGGCCTCGGCCCCTACCAATTCAGACACTTCCTGGAGAAGAGAACCAGAACTTGCATCCTGCCAAGAAGAACTGCCTGGCTGCCCAAAGGACTCACCTGTCTGCTTTCTGTGAAGGACTGCTGCCTTGCTGTTGCCCTGCGGCATTGCTGCTCTCTGACTGTGGTGAGAAGTGCTCTCCAAGGGCTTGGATAGAGCTCGCCCCCTGTTCATTGAAGTCTCAGGACCAAAAAGACTTCATCTCAACAAGAAGGACTCCTTGTGCGGAGAAATTCGACGCACAGCCTGCCAGAAACAATGCACAGCCTGCACCTAGGTGAATGGTTTACTGCACGGCGAACTGGAGAAACGCAGTCCGACTTTGCATCGAGAAGATCGACGCAGCATCAGCGTAGCAACCGGAAATTCGACGCACGGCCCACTGGATTGATGCACAACCGAGCTGAAACGACACAGCCCGACTTCCAGACAGGAATCGGCGCAGCGCCTGCCATGCGGTAGAAGTTTCGACGCAACGCCCACCAAATTGACGCTGCTCCTGTGACTTCGTCCTGCCAGCGCAGGAAATCCATGCATCGTCCCCGGGGCGTCTGAAAACCCCGCAACCTGAAGAGGATCCACGACCGAGCACTGGAAATCAATGCACATCCGTCCCTGCGTGAAAACTAAACAACATGCACACCCCTTTGTTTCCTCGCATCTCCTCCTCTGCAGTTCTTTGTGGAGATTTTGCATGCAAACCAGGTATTTTGTGCTTGAAAGAGACATTTATTGCTTTTAAAAGACTTAAGACACTTTATATCAGTGGTTCCCAACTGTTTAACTTCTGTGGACCCCCACTTTATCATTACTGAAACCCAGGGACCCCCACTGACTGATTATTGGAATCGGGAGCCCTCCCCACTGAATCATTACTGAAAGCAGTGGACCTAATCTCTTAATATTTTTTAATTTTCTAAGCAGTCGCGGACCCCCTGATAAGGCTTCACGGACCCCCAGGGGTCCCCAGACACAAGTTGGGAACCACTGCTTTATATCACTTTTACAGAGATATCTCAACATATACTAATTGCATTTTAATCGCTTTGACCTGCATCTTATCAGATACATATTAGATATTTTTCTAAACACTGTGTGGTGTATTTTTGTGGTGCTATACTGTGTTATTGCATGATTTATTGCACAAATACTTTACACATTGCCTTCTAAGTTAAGCCTGACTCCTCAGTGCCAAGCTACCAGAGGGTGAGCACAGGATAATTTGGATTGTGTGTGATTTACCCTGACTAGAGTGAGGGTCCTTGCTTGGACAGGGGGTAACCTGACTGCCAACCAAAGACCCCATTTCTAACATCCAGCATGCATACACACACTACTGAGATGCATTGTTTTATGTAAAATGTCCATAGACAAATGCTACCCTGGGAGAATGACTATACAGAAATATGGATTAAAAAAAAGCAACATGTTTTTGAGACATGTGTAAACCAAAATCTAGTCGTCAGATTACAGTCAGTTTGCATGAGTCTAAATTTGTGCAATGTACAAAAGTAACGTATTGCAGGTGATAAACCACTACCCCCATCCATGTTTTGCCTACCTGACAATGATTAAGTAAAGTCTGCAACATGTGCTTCTTAGTGTGACTCATGATGTTATGCAATGCAGAGACAAACTACTTACCCTTTCAAGTTACACATGTGTAGATGACCAAAATTCTGGCCACTTGCAATTCCAAGACTTAAGTTCCAAATTGTGTGCCATGTGTCCAACTTCATTATAAATACATCAGCATGAGTGTGACTCATTGGTTTGAATAGTATGGTTGTAATCATATTGTGACTACATTTCCATATTGTGCACCTACACTTACTGCAATTGACTCAGTTTTTAAATATTTTACTCTGCAGGACCTCAAAAAAATTACCAATCTGATGGACCAAATACCACATGATCAGGCCAGCCTGAGAGAACAGGTGCATGACCTGCATCATGTAATGGTGCAGGTTGCACAAGTTATGTGACTCGCCCTCTGTGTATTACCGTTCTCTTTTTTTATTCTGTTGTTTTTATATTACATTAATTAAAAATAGTGTTATTTACCCATGGCAAGGAAAGTGAGTGATGCTAGTCCAGTCCTCAATATGGTGGGATGACTCTCTTTGTAACCCACTGTTCTTGTGACAGATGGTCGTCTGGAGCAGAGGTTATGATCAGTGGTGATAACAGAGGCTCTGCTGACTGTAACTCAGTACTACCGCCGATTGGAGGACCGGAGATTTATGGTATTCATTCCACTCTGCCAAACCCTAAATAAGTCCATTAGGGTTACATAGCTGTGAAAGCAGAACTGGAAGGAACTTTGGGAGGTTACTGTAAAAAATAAGTAGAAGTCATCCAGAGGAACAGGCCTGTAGATTCCAGCTCACACATTCAAACCAAACTTACACTAAAATGAGAGAATATGTCTATCAGTCTGACCAACTCTGCTCAGCACGCTGACCTGTTGATGAGCATGTTAATGACTTGTTGGGGCACTGTTGAAGCCCCTCTCCCCTCCCCCCCCCCGGGCAGTGCAGGTGTGGGACTGATAGGAGTGTTGTCTTTGGTAACCCTCTCCCTCTTTACTTTCTCTGTCTCTCTACGCTATTGTCACACAACATGGTAGAGCCTTTCTTCCCCCGTAAAGAGCTCTTGTGCCCACCATAGAAATGTGGTCAGGGAAATGGGCAATTCCCCCTCTGTGTTCATTCGAAACCAGTTTTGGAGACAGCTCATCTTCCACTGGGATTGGTGTCTGGCTGACAGGAGGGACCAAGGAGGAGACAGGCGTAGGTGTTAGCTACATCTGGCTGTGATAGGGTAGGCTGCTTTTAAGTTAATTATGTTCCTGAGTGAGCACTGCCCAGAAGTTTCTCCTATCAGAGAAAGAGAACATCACCCCACACCAAAGACCTTTCATCTAGCTCAGGGAGTAAATTCATGCCTCATCAAAGAACTATTCAACTCCTACAATTGGAAGCTCATGCAAACTGGCCTCTAGAGCCTTTAGGCAGGTACAAGTTGACTTTTTAACTGTACCTGTTGCAAAATATTTATTGCAAATTTGATTTTACCACTGAATTAGGTGTGTAATCATTATTATAAAAAGTACAAGAATTCATTTCGTAATTTTTCCTCGGCATAGATAACATTATTTAATTTTAAAACTGTATTCCAATGTTTTCCTATGGAACAGCTAACCTTGTTACGGGTAAAATAACTTTTGGTCACTGTAAAGACATGTTTTATAGTAATTTTTGCATGACCTAATTTTGAATACCATGTAAATCGGGCAGTGACCTGCGCGCGGGGCTGTGCACGGGGGCTCCGGAGCACGCCTTCTTTCCTGGTGGGTGAAACCACCAGAGAATGGCTGGCGGAACACAGATTTTTTATCCAGAGGAGAGCGCTGCTTGTAGCGCTGCTCTGTTGGATGAAGAATTCTGCCATCCTCAGGCTGCCTGTTGACGGTAGCATGGTGGTGGTGGAGGGCCGCCTGTGCCGGTCCTCCCTGTGTTCATTATGTGGCAGTCGAGACCGCCGTGTTGGTGGTGGTAATTTCCGCCGCCGCCATCGTGGCGGTCTCGACCGCCGTATTCAGAATGTGCCCCTTAGTCTCAGGTTACATTGTTCACACTTTAGTTTTAACATTCATATAATGTTGATTACATTTTCACAATTAAAACTATATGTTATAGTTAATATAAATGAAATACAATTGTTAATGCATGAATGTAAGTGTGGTTGAGAACTACATTTCGCAATGTTAGACAGTGAACATTAGTGAACACATCACATGAATTGTTATTATATTTCATTTAGTAAGGTTAAGACACACAGGATGCAATTTTCCTAACACTAAGGTGAATGTTCTTCAGTATTGAATTTAAGTGCACAATCTTCCATATGTCAGGTTATGAGTATATATAGGTCATGATTGTGACGTTAGGGTTTGAAGCTAAATCTACGTTGTTCCAGTCCCCCCTCTGATGGAGAATCAAGCCATCAAATCAAACTGACAAGTCAAATCTCAGAGGTTGATCCAGGAAAGATCTTCTGGATTGCTCTAACTGCTTCATGCCATCAAAATATCTGCTTTGTCTACTTTCAAGTTCTGTATCTGTCCTACTCTACTTTACTCTTTTCTTCATCTGTGCTGCCTGCATCCCTTGTAAAGTCCAAAAATAATTAATCCACAAGGAGGAATTGTCAGCAAAGGTTTCAAGATATTTCCAACAATTCGACTACCTAGACTTCCAAACCATTTGCCAATAGCTGGAAATCCACTCTGTATAGCATCCCATATACCTGTTACTTCTAGTTTGTCTAAGTCTCCTTTCAAGTCAGTAATGCTCTTAATGTATTTCTTCAATTCTGTACTATTATCCGTGATGTAAGTGCAACATTGTTGAACTTTTAACATCCAAGAGACTCTGCCCTCCTTCACGAGAAGGATGCCCAATGCAAGTCTGTTTTGCAAAACCATTGATCCTATGGCAGCCAACTCAGTATTGAAAATCAATACAGCTCCTGTTGTACTAGGGCCAACTTGTCTACAGTGGTTGATAACTTTGTTATCTTGATGTGATTCAAAATCACGCCCATAGATGGAATCAACACACCAAAAATCTCTCCTGACATTTCTGAACCACTGGCACATCTCTTATGTTTGGTGTTTGTTTCCCATACAGGATCATTGAAATGTTCCACACGATAAATATTTGGAAAAACTATACGTAAATAGCATATGCCACATTATCCTTTGGGCGACCTGAAATATTAATGATCTCCACAAATGAAACATACTCCAGGTATAGCAGGATCACGTTCTGACAACATAAAGATCCAACTGTTTTTAATTTTGAACTTGTGGTTACACTCGCTCTTTCTCATAAACTTTGTGTTGATTGTTAATTTATCCTTAAATATAGACAATTTCCCTTTATGTTTCCAATCCAGTGTCAATGCAGCTTGATTCCCTGCAGTTAAAGGTTCAAGTTCTTCTCTCTCCCATCTATGTTCAACTTTAACTTTTGCTGCTTTAGATTTCATTGCCCCCTTCTTGTCTTCAACTAAATTCAGAAAATCTTTCTCAGCCTTTGTCAAGACATGTCTAATTATTTCTGTGTACATAAACTGTATCAAATGACATAGTGGGTTTAAAGAATCCCTCAACTGTAACAGTGGTATTTGCTTCGAGATTGTTGTTCAGGTGCGTTAATAGAGGAGCTTCTAGAACTTCTAGAAAGACCAAATCATAACTCGAATAGTAATACTGAAAGTGTTCTTGTTCATATAGAAGACGTATCAACAGGCTACAAGTAACACCATAAGTCAAAGGAATATGGTGATATGTTTTTTTTTCTGCAGCAAATGCAGGTAATTACGTACACACATATCAGTTCTTTGCATCTATAGTTTCATTGTACTCATGAGGCAATTTATAATACACATTTGATGAAAGAGCTCCTCTAGAAGTGTCTAGATGTCATTCTTTCTCACACAATGAATGCATCTATCATGAGTAGGAAATGAGGTATCCAGGGTTTTTGTAGATCAAATGTTTTCTATACTAGAATGTGTAGGTAGGCTCATCCCTTTAAGCAAAACAATCATTACTACAGCTGTTACAACTAACACTTCTACAACTTTGCATCTACATCTGCCATTATTGTTTCCAGTTTCCAAGATTTCTCTAAATTCAGACTGTTTAATGAAAGGCAGTAGCAATAGTCTCTTTAGTCTCCCAATTTAGCAAAGCAGCAGCAAATAATTATCCTTGCAATAAAGTTCAAATGCTAATTGCAATTCTCTGTCACTCTTCCATATTCCTATGCTGTGTTCTAAATGACAACCCTACAATGAATTCTGCAAACTCAGAACTTGGTACTCTTCTTTATTTTCTATGAAGTCTATTAAATGGCTCTAATAAAATGCACAGTTCAAATCCCCTAACAATCACATCCAGCATATAATGTCTCAGTCTAATCAGTGTCAATTCAAATCTCATTTCTGCCACAAAGTTCAGTTCAAGGACCCATAGCTGGATTTGAATTGTTATAACAAAAGATTCCAAATTCTCTCTTCCAATCATTTGCAGCAAACTATGTTCATTCGGGCAAGGTGTACCTCCAACAGGGTAGCCTTGCTTTTTTTGATCTCTGGACTTCTGGCACTTCACCATCATTGTCACTTTGGCCAGACTTCTCAATCTCTTCTGGGATAGTGTGGGGAACTCTTACTTTAGGCACAGCCTGTTCTCTCCAGGGACAACTCATTTTGCTATAGCACTAGGTCCTTCATCAGTATCTGAGTTTTGCACAGTCAATGTCTCTAAATGCAACCCTTCTGTACCAACTTCAATTGTTGACTCACTCAGACCCCCTCGGACTGATCGTGGGCTGTCCCAATCACATACTCACACCCAACAGCTTGACTAACCTGCTCCCTTTGTCCCACTGTAACATGCTGTACAGGGACAAGTGCTGTTGTGTCATCAAGGGGACACTGGGCTCTACGAGTTTCTGTTGCATCAACCCAGTTAGGGAGACCTTCACAATTCACAGCAGTCTTTGTGACCAAGATCACCTAGAATGGACCCTTCCATCATCGCTCCAAGCACATCTTGCGCACATGCTTCTTCACCATAACCCAGTTACCGGAGCTGATATCATGGCACTGTTGAGATGCAGAACAAACCACATCAGCCATTTCTTTACAGTAATTAAGAATCATGTATTCTGTAATGTTCACAAGCACAATTGCAGGCACAGCAGGCAATCTCATGGCTCTTCCAAAGGAGTATTGCGAAGACTCATCAATACAAGAGGCAATGCATCAGGCCATTTCAAAGAAGTGGAAGCACACACTTTAGTTAACTTGGAATTCAGCATTCCACTTATCTGCTCAACAAGACCAGAAGCATCTTGTCAATAGCTTCAGTGTAGTCACTGCCCCACTTGCAATGCTGCACAAAGTAATTTCAGAACCTCATTATTGAAACTAGTCCCTCGATCTGCCTCCAGAGAAGTTGGAAACCCGAAACATGTGGTAAGTTCTCCTAACAATACATGTTCTACTGTGATTTCCCCTAGTCAGGTAGACTTTGACCCAACATGAGAAAATGCATACAATAACTAAGACGTATCTCAGACAACTACACACAGGACTCAAAGAAATCTAACTGCTTCCTGTTTAAAGTTTCTCCTGATGGCCCTTCATAACTCAGTGTTACTGCAGTTCATTTGCCTACATTCATCTGTTGACAAATAACACATCTGTGGCACAATGCTTCTGCCATCAGCCTAAACCTAGGATTAAACCATATCTGTTGAAACAATCTCACCATTGCGTCATGTCCTACACGAGATGGACAACGTTAATGTTCCACCATAGGTGGTAACAAGTTATTCGGCAACACAGGTCTTCCATCATTTGAAACCAAAATATCATCCTCATCTCTTTTGACACATCCTGCTCTAATCCAGCCTTGCAGTTTGGCTTCTGACACTTCTTCCTGCAATCTCTTATGTTCCTCCAATGTATCTGCTGCAGATAGCAAGTGTTGTGGGTTCCCCTTACTACCTAGGATTGATATCCTTTTTGTAGCTTTAGGCCAGCAGCCTGCACATTTGAATACACACACATGTTTTATTCATTTTAATCCATTTAATATTCTTTAGTACAGCCAGCTTTTCATCTCATTGTTTTACATTTTAACCAGCAGCTTCTTCTGAGAAGGCATATCTGCTCGTGTTGTACATTTCATCAGCACCTCCACATGCATTTCACTCTGTGCCCTGCTCAGGCTGCATTGTTTGGTACATGGTATTCTAATACTGATTGCCTCTCCAGGAGTTAGTAGACAACTGTCAACCACAGACATATTAACTCATCAGGTATGTTCGTAAAACACTGTTCTATTTTTTATATACACTCCATGAAGACCTTAGAAGGGCAGAGGGCATTCCAGTCATGAACATCTGGAGATGTATATCATTGTATTGACAGCTTTGCTGATCTTGGACCTGATTCTTCGGCCAACTGGGAGGATTGCCAGCAGACAAAAGGCAGACCCTTGCCTGTCTTTCAGGTATGGGGTCAGGGGTCTTCCCATAGGAAAAAGGACTCACAACGCTCTTCAGAAATCACAGTTAAGAAGAAAGAAAACATTCTACAACAGAAATCCCAATACAAAATGAAAAAGGTTGCAGCAATTTCACGCTAAATATTCTGCACATGCTGAGAACATTACTGAAGAAAGTGTCTCAGCTGCATGGCAGAGGTCACGATAATTCACCAGAATATCTGAGAGCTTCTAGATGTGACAGCAACTAATGACTTCCTTGAAGTTGACACAGCAGACAGTGCTTCTCCCACCTGACAGGGTATACAAACTAAGGAATTTAAATTGAGGGATACATTGAGTACACCATCAATGTAATCTTTTTTGAAAGACAAACACCAACGTATTGTTAGAATTTGGGCTCTAGTTGACAGTATGCACCCTGTCAAAGTAGGAACCACAATCCTGGTCAGGGTAAGTCACAACACAATCTAAATTATCAACTACTCACCCTCCCGTAGTCTGGCACAGAGCAGGAAGGCCTAATTTAGAAGACAACATGTAAAATATTTGTGCAATAACTCATACAGTAACACAGTGAAAACACCACACAGAGTACTCCACATCAGTTTAGTAAAATAGTTAGTATTTATCTGAATAACACAAGGCCACAATGACCAATATCCAATCTGCACAAGTCAAGATATCACTTTTTAGAGGTTTAAGCAGGCCTTAATCCATGGGTATCAATAGATGTATCTCCTTAGCACAAAGTACCTAGTGTGCATCACAAATAAAGATATTGCAGGTCGCAAAGGAAGTGAGGCATCAGAAAGTAAAGCAATGCCTCAATATTACTGGCAGGTGGTGGTGATGCATCCATTCTTTCCTTGTAGGAAGAGCGATGCGTCAACATTTAGGGGGTCATTCTGACCCCGGCCGGCGGCAGAAGCCGCCGGCCTGGCGGGGACCACCAGAATACCGCTGCGCGGTCAAAAGACCGCTGCGGGTATTCTGGGTTTCCCGCTGGGCTGGCGGGCGACCGCCAGAAGGCCGCCCGCCAGCCCAGCGGGAAACACCCTTCCATGAGGATGCCAGCTCCGAATGGAGCCGGCGGAGTGGAAGGGGTGCGACGGGTGCAGTTGCACCCGTCGCGATTTTCAGTGTCTGCATGGCAGACACTGAAAATCTTTGTGGGGCCCTGTTACGGGGGCCCCTGCAGTGCCCATGCCATTGGCATGGGCACTGCAGGGGCCCCCAGGGGCCCCACGACACCCCATACCGCCATTCTGTTCCCAGCGGCCAAAACCGCCAGGAACAGGATGGCGGTATGGGGGTCGGAATCCCCATGGCAGCGCAGCAAGCTGCGCCGCCATGGAGGATTCCCCAGGGCAGCGGGAAACCGGCGGTACACCGCCGGTTTTCCATTTCTGACCGCGGCTGTACCGCCGCGGTCAGAATGCCCATGGGAGCACCGCCAGCCTGTTGGCGGTGCTCCCGCGGTCGTTGGCCCTGGCGGATTTTACCGCCAGGGTCAGAATGACCCCCCTAGTCATGCAGCCTTGGTTCCTTACTGCGGTGTGGGATTAATAAGACATTGATGCCCCAGGACGCTGCATGGAAATTCCAGATGTGCAGTGATGATTGAACCACGTTGAAGCAGGTGTTGCATCGAATTTTCAGCCACGAGACAGGCACTGTGTGGATTCTGCAGGCTTGCGTCGATTTTTCAGTTGTGAGGCAGGCATTGCGTTGATTTGTGTGCCATGGCACATTGAGGCATGGATTTTCTCTTTTCTCTTGTCTTTGATGGCCCTCAGACTTTGTAACAGGAGGCAAGCTCACAAGACCTAGGAGATCACTTGTGGTAGTAAAGCAAAGTCCTTCCAGCAGAATCAGGGAGGACCAGGCAGGAGGGCAAAAAGCAGAAGAGCAGTCCTTCCAGAAAAGCAATCCAGTTGAGGCCTTTTGGCAGCACTGCAGTCCTTCTGACAGAGTCCAGTTGTAGGTTCAGAACTGTCTGAAGTCTTTTTTACTTTAAAGGCACATTTGGGTATATACACTGGGTCTGTGACCCTCTAAAATCAAAGAATGGTTTTGAAGTGAACATGCTCCCCTTTCAACCCAGCCCTGTCTACCGGGAGATCTGAGGGTGTTATCTATCCTTTGTCTGGGGTCAAGGCACTACCCTTTGAAGTGTGAGTCAGGGCCCCTTGTACCCTTCCTGTCCAGAAAGACCCATCAGTATGCAGATGAATGCAGATGCAGCTCAGTGTCCTTTTTTTCTGGTGTCTGGGTTGAATGCCAAGGGGTACTGTCAACCAGCAAAGACTCGACGTGGATTGGCGACAGGCTGTAAGGCACAGGGATCAGAAAGTGCAGAGAAATGCTTTCTTTCTAAAAGTTTCTAAGATAGTAGCATTAAATCCAACTTCACCAGTGAGCAGAATGTCTCACTACCACTCTAACCATGATAATGTCACTCCTTTCAGATCAGAAATTACCACTTAAAATTATACAAGGATATTTCCAATGCTGTTCTATGAGAGAAGCAGGCTTCATAATTATGAAAAACAACTTTGGGAATTTTTCACTACCAGGCCATGTAAAACGTACAGGTACATGTCCTGCCTTTTCGGTATATAGCACCTTGCCCTATGGGCCACCTCAGGAGTTTAAGGCTTGGCAAGTGGTTTTAAATGGCAAGTCGAAGTGGCAGTGAAATGGCACACAAAGGTATTGCAATGGCAGGACTGAGACATGGGTAAGGGGCTACTTATGTGGGTGGCACAATCAGTGCTGTAGCCCCACTAGTAGCATTTAATTTACAGGCCATGGGTGCAGATAGAGCACTTTACTAGGGACGTATGGGTATATTAAATATGCCAATTGTGTGGGAGTCAATGTTGCCATGTTTAGGGGAGAGAACACACACACTTTAGCACTGGTCAACAGTGGTAAAGTGTGCAGAGTCCTAAAACCAGCAAAAACAATATCAGAAAAATGGATGAAGGCAACCTTAAGGCTGTTAGGTCTAACAAATATGATATTCTATTAGCTGAAAATATCAGCCACCAGAATTTGCCTGTATGCTCCCACAAGGGGAAGATGTCATTTTGCTTTCTTTCTCAGTCCTTCTTCCTGAAACAGTAAAAGACGTCTGCTGCACAGTGGGCTTTGGCACAGGCACCAGTGCTGTACTGCAAACATGTGGGTTGGGAAAAGGATTCCCCTTTCCATATTATGCCAATACGGTCCAACCCACAAATGCAACCTCAATAGCCTAATAAACATGAAGATAGAACCCCAGGGAGAGAAATATTCTCTTACAGCTTGAGTATAAGGGAGTATTTGAACCTGTGTATTTAATATGAATAATCCTTTGTTTCCCATAGCGAAGCCGGACCATTCATATAGAATAGCCTTAGATCATAGACACTGAAACAGTCATACACACACTTTTGCCATGCATAACTCACACAGTACAGCACTAATCAACATCATAGTGTGTAAAAAATACAAAACAACCTTAGATATGTCCAACAATTTTTCCTGCCAAACACTAGGACTTGAAAGCCGTGATCTAAGCACATTTTCCATGTTGGGATCGCAACACAGATTTTGCTGCCTTTCTCAAGGGTATAATAACAGTCCAGGCTTGTTCTTTGCCCGTGTAACATCAATATAGCATAATATTGGTCCTGAGACGTTGTCCTATGTGGATGACATCTATCTGACAGATGACAGCCTCAACACACATTTAGCCAGGGTGTACCGCATTGTTTTGAGATTCGCCGCACAAGGCTACAAGTTCAATTCCAAGAAAACAAAAATTGCTTTCATACTGTCCTATTTTTAGGATACAAGCTACCAAATGGGGGAAGAAGCCTGGCACTACAATTCTTAGGGAAATGCGCACAATTACAGCCACCAAATATGATAAAAATACTAAAATCATTACTTGGTTTCTTTATCTTTGGCAGAACATACATTCCAGACTATGCAAAACGCAACAAATATCTTTATGACTTAATTCGCCTAGATTTTTCAAGCAAAGACTGAACACCACAACACACACAGATTTGCAGATCAATATAGACTAATAATATGCTAGAAGCAAAACATTTACACACACGAAAATAAAACACATTTTGTAATTCATGTTATTCCGGTGCCATCGGATTCACACATGCCACATTCAATGAAGGTAGCACATTACCCACAGCGTCCAAATCATATCTATACTTAAATGGCAAACACCGTTTTGCTCCAACAGAAAAATAATGACTGCTGTTCAAATGGCTGTCATAAAGGAGAGACCACTTGACCAACGGAAATGTATTATTGTCATTCCCCTAATACCAGCCCTTGAGACTGTCACAAAAGTAAGTGTACCAAACACAAAAACACTACGTCCACATTGGATACAATGGGCTACCTCTTTGACTACCACTGATGTTGATTATATTTTCGATCCAAAATTACAGACCCAAGAATTTCTCCAGTAGGAACTTGAATACCCCATGTCTACCATCATCCTGCCTCTTGATCAACACAGAGTCATAATTTACACCGATTGTTCAGCCCAACCAGCTGCAGGTACTAAACATTAGTATTCTGCGGCTTGCTCAGTCATTTGTGGGATAATGAGGGACAGTAAATTCCTCCCTCAGCAAACCTGCATGCAGACCATATGGGACTGCACAGCACAAATAGCAGAACTCAAAGCTTTGATTTTGGCACTGGAACACACTGATCCTGAACTTTCTACAATGATTGTATGTTTTCCATATTAATGTATGGAGTCCTTCAATGAATACTTACACTACTGGCACCTCAGTGGGTTCAGAGTTTCAAAAGGAAACACCACAAAACACAAATTTCTCTAGGGGAAGGTGGCAGATGTTAAAGATAAGCAGCCATGGCCTCATGTAGACCATAAATTGGGTCATCAACATTGTGGAATACACATTATAGGAAACTCCTAGGCTGATGAATTGGAAAAATCTGCATTTGCTAATGGGTCATTGCTACGATAATTTGTTCTCTTACAAAGGTGGTGATGAAATTCTAGTTTCTGTGAAACTTTCAGCTGATCCAAGTCCTCACCAAAAGCATATCCTGCAAAATATTCTTATCATTTAAGTGCCCAAAACATCACCTTTGCTACAGTACTAGGGGTGGGTGCTTGTGTGATTCCTCAGCCAAGACCACCGACTAGATCTGATTAAGGGAGCTCATGAGGGTGATGCTTCTAACTATCGTGGTGTGGCAGCTAGCATCTCCCTGTTATCCAAACATTATTGGTGGCTAGGTCTATACAAACTGACCAAGCACTTTCTGTCAAAACAATGGTTGTGCGAGCACTCTAGGGCCCGCCTGATGCCAGAATCCGTGCATTACTGTTTCCACTACACAGTCTTAGTCCAGAAAATGCTATTTGCTGAATCTAGTAGCTGCTGCAGCGCGCTATACGCACATTATCTTTTATTCATGACGTTGGTCCCAAGTATCTTTCTAACAGCCTCTTTGGGTGTGGCACATTGGGCAGGGCACTTTGGGTGTGGAACTTGGGGAGGGGCACTTTGGGTGTGGCATATGGGGCGGGGCACAAGTCTATTTAAGTGACCCCGCCCAGTTCTCACTGCTCACTATTCTGAGGATCTCGTGAGGACTGGAGTTTTTCTTTTTGAAGTTGGGTGTTTCCATGTTCCTGCTTGTTCACCTGGGATTTCCCCGTATTGAGGCATTAGAAGCAGCGAGTAGCAGACACTCATAGACAGATGGTGGTTTCTAGCTTCCATCATCCGTTTTCCTATTTGATAAAACTGTTTAAAGGTTGATATTCTTTTTTTGGGAGAAAGTAGTAATCTTTGGCAATCAGCTGTAAATATTTAAATTGATAACAAACTAAGCGAATGTTTTGCTGTTACAGCGTTATCGCTTTCTAGTGTTCACTTTTCAACTTCAGCTGCTTACTTGTGGAGTCGCTCGGTAGCGAAAGAGATACATTGTATAAGCGCGGTTATTCAGAAGAGGTTTAAATGGTTATGAATAAATGCTAAGGCAATAATTTGTACTCAAGGGACTACTTGATTATGGTTAATGTAAAATACGGGCACAAACTGAAATCATGTATCTTGGAAAGTTTTTGAAATGTGAAGTAACATTTCTTTGAGTGAATACTGTGTTTACGTTTCATTTCTTGAAACTTATGAAAGGCGCTATGATTTACTATTGTTCCAAGCGACTGCTAGATTTATAGTTGACAGATTCCGAAGAGTTCTGTGATTGATATTTCTCTGTAGTATCTGTGATTCTTGTTTCCGCATGTCTCCTTCCCCGCTGTACCCTTCCTTAACTCCCTACCCCCCACTTGGCCACTCTAAGACTCTGCGTGTAAAGGCCTGTAGAATTGGAGCTGCCAGGAGGTGGGCCTACTGGCAACAACGCGTGTACCCTGAGGATTTGGTCTCGCTGACATTTTCCAACAAATGAAAGGGTCCACCGTCAAACACCCACAGCAGGCCCCCTCCTAATTTCCAACAAGTCCTTGCAATGTGTGTACATGGACCATTGTGGTCTCTTACAACCAGATGGTGCATACAAAAACATTCTACATTCAAGTAGAATCTTGCTCCAGATTCCTATGGGTATGGCCATAATGATTGGCTGACTCCCAAACTATTATTAAAGATTTGCAAGTCTTCATCAGGACATATGTAGTTTCAGCATTCCATTCAGTCCAGGGACCTGCTTTTGCCTCAAGGGCATTCAGGGACACCACGGCAATGGCTGTTGAGGTGCATTGTTCCTCACCCTATCATCCTTAGAGGAATTAGGTAGTGACTTAAAGCAACCCTTACCATCTAGGGCATTACAATCTGGTTGTAGTTGATTCTATCATCTGCATGGAGATCCAGAGAGCATGAAACAATCTGTCTAGAAGGTCTTTGAGAGAACAAACCACTTTTGAAGTCCTGTTTGGTATCCCGAGCTACGTCCCAGTTATTGAGGACCCTGGTGCGATGGCAACAGAACACAGTTTGACATAAATGAATGTGTTACTGTGTATGCAGGAAATACAATTCAGTGATGAAAATTCATCAGTGCATGCCTCCACTTTGAGAATGAGCGATTTGCCAACATCAAAAGGCTGAATTCCTAATTCTACAGAGTTCCAGTTCTAGGAATACATGGTACTAGAAATGCCATTGTACCACTGCTCCCTGGTTCTAAACACAGACGCTTTGTCTCCATTGACAAGATAAAACAGCAACATGTATCCTGTACCGTAGACCACAAGGATTCTTGAGTAGTTCCCTGATCCCTCTCACTACCACTCAGGATATACCTCTTCAAGCACTAAACAATGCTGAAAGTATTCCTCAGAGGTTGGGGAGGGTGGTGAATGACATTTTTTTGTTTCTTGACGCCACCTCATCAACAAGAAATATCCAAAAAATCAATTTGCAATTTACCGATGCAACACAAATGGATGGATACATCTACCACTTCCTTTTCACCTTCAGTTGCTGCTTCTGGGTACTTTGTCGACATTGATGACTTTTTTTCAAATTCTTTAGCATCAACCTCTGCACCTGTATATACCATATGTAAGCTTCTTGATTGGCTTAAAATAACTATCTGATTTGTCCTTTGTACTCTCTGTGGATACTTTTGACATTGCTTGCCTTCTTTTTATGGATCGGATTTGTTACTGTCTTCTTCTTGCTGATACATGGCCATTAGCTTCCTGAAGGCTCTGCTGTTGAACATGTGGATGAGGTTTTAAAATCTTACTTATCTTCACTGAAAGTGCAAAGAAACTTGTCAATTGTGCACATTACAGCTGTTCCAGTTCCTGATTCGATTGTTTGGGATATAGTACCATTTGATATATTTGGCCCTTCAGAATTGATTTAAATTCCATATGTGTGTAAAGTATCAGTGAGTGATATCATCACACCTGGGGTTATTTTTGATGACTGGGAAGAAAAAACTGTTGATTCTATGCTTTCTGAGCTTGAATACTATACTGTATTTGAAAGTGAAGATGTTTATATGAATACTGTGAATTATGTGGAAATGTTCTGTTGTCATCATTATGGACACCATTATTTACATTAAGCTATTACTCCAAGAACAGTTAATAATCATACACAATGGGAACATTGCCCGACTCCACCAGTGGGGAGTTCTAAAACATGAGTCGTATTATTTCAAATTACCTCATTTGAAAGCAAAGAAAAGATTGCTAACTGACACCCAATTTAATTTATTTGGATTCCTTTGTTTCCCAGTTCGCTATAGAATGCAGTGAATATTGGAAGAAATGGGTTGATTTGAAAAGTGTTTGAGGAATGGAAAATTGGCAAATACAAGGCATGGAGTTATTATTTAGAGCTTGTTTAATTCTGTTTCAAATGAAATGTTTAAATGATAGCATACAGCAAACAACTTGCCTTGTGTTAGCTAGAATCAAAGAACTAAGGGGCATATTAAAGAGCCCCTGGTGCCACCTTAGTGATGCCATAGAATCATTTTTTATGCTAAGGCGGCGTTAAAGTGGATTTTATCCCCACATCATAGTTACAAAGTGGCGCAAAGCATTCATTGTGCCACTTTGTAAACCTTTGCACCACATTATGCCTGCAACAGGCACAATGTATGCATGGTGGGTGTTCCGGTGCTAGGAGGCCTGCAAAAATGGAGCTGTAATATTTAACAGATTTCACTGCAACGTTTTTGGCGTCATTGTTAATGCCTGCTCAGAGCAGGCATTAAAATGATGCTCCCATAGAAACCTATGGGTGTCCTTGCACTTTGCTACACTAGCGTCACATTTTTTGATGCTAGTGTAGCAAAGCGCTAAAATAGTGTCAAAAATGTTAACACTATTGTGCTAATGACCGCCATGGTGAGCTGTATTATGAAGACGGTGCAACCATGGTGTCATTAGGTGCCAGTAGAGGGAGCAGAATAAGTGGCACATCAGTTCTGATGCACCACTTTTTCTTAAATATGGGCCTAAATGCGCCCAGTATTCCCTCCCAAACTAAATTTTAAAATTGGCATAAGATTCTGAATGTCACAGAAGAACAGCTCAATGGTTGGGTTTAGAAAGGTACCTTAATTGATCACTTTCAGGTTCCCAATGGGTGGTTATTGCGGTCAGTGGACACAAATGGTTGTCATGCACGTTTTCTTAACTGTGCACGGCGTTTGAGAGCGAGTAGAATGAACCGTCTTTATGTCATCACACAGCACTTAGGTATCGTTACTACATATAGCGTAAGTTAAATTTGTCAGCAATGGTTACAGACATCCTCATTAATAGCTGTGAAAGAACACCTTTCTGTCCTTTCTGAAGATGTTGACTTACAAAATGTCTTGTGTGGTCCCAGAAAACCATGCTCAAAATCTTTCTTATATGGAATTTAAAATAAAAAAATTGAGCTTTCAGAAATGGAAGCTGCTGCACTTTTGAGCAAATAGATAAAGAGAATTTAGAGAGCTCAAGCTGTTGTTGATAATGGTATGAGCACATTACCTAACTGCATTTATACATTAAACAACATTGTGTCTTTAACCCCTTCACTGCCCGGCCTTTTCCGTCTCAGTTGCCAAGCCTTTTTTTGGCTATTTGGGGCAGTTTGCGCTCATAACTTTTTGTCTACATAAGCTACCCACTCCACATTTGCGACTTTTTTCCAACATCCTAGGGATTCTAGAGACTTTGTGGGTTCCCCCGAAGGAGACCAAGAAATTAGCCAAAATACAGCGAAAATTTCGTTTTTTTTAAAGAAATGGGAAAAAAGGGCTGCAGAACAAGGCTTGTGTTTCTCCTGAAAATGGCATCAACAAAGGGTTTGCGGTGCTAAAATCACCATCTTCTCAGCTTTCAGGAACAAGCAGACTTGAATCAGAAAACCCCATTTGTTAACACAATTTTGACATTGTACTGCAACATACCCTATTTTTACTATTTTTTGTGCTTTCAGCCTTCTTCCAGTTAGTGACAGAAATAGGTGTGAAACCAATGCTGGATCCCAGAAAGCTAAACATTTCTGAAAAGTAGACAACATTTTGAATTCAGCAAGGGGTAACTTGTAACTTTTTCCTGCCATGTCAGATTTTTTAAAGCAATATACCATTATGTCTGCTGGACTCTTCTAGTTGCAGGGATATATAGGGCTTGTAGGTTCATCAAGAACCCTAGTTACCCAGAGCCAATAAATGAGCTGCACCTTGCAATGGGATTTCGTTCTATACCGGGTATACAGCAATTCATTTGATGAAATATAAAGAGTGAAAAATAGGTATCAAGAAAACCTTTGTATTTCCAAAATAAGCACAAGATAAGGTGTTGAGAAGCAGCGGTTATTTGCACATCTCTGAATTTCGGGGAGCCCATACTAGCATGTGTATTACACGGCATTTCTCGAATAGACATCTTTTTTACACACTGTCTTATATTTAGAAGGAAAAAATGTAGAGAATGACAAGGGGCAATAACGCATGTTTTGCTATTCTGTGTGCCCCCAAGTCTACCAATAAAAATGGTACCCTACTTGCGTGGGTAGGCATAATGCTCGCAACAGGAAACGCAACATGGACATATCACGTTTTTACATTAAAATCTGACGTGTTTTGAGCAAAGTCCCTAGCTGTAGACGTTGGCCTCTAGCTCAGCCAGCACCTAGGGAAACCTACAATACCTGTGCATTTTTTAAAACTAGACACATAGGGAAATCCAGGATGGGATGACTTGTGGGGCTCTTACCAGGTCCTGTTACCAAGAATCCTTTGCCACAAATTTCATTCCACCCAGCGTTCCCCCAAGTCCCCCGAAAAAAATGGTACCTCACTTGTGTGGGTAGGCCTAGAGCCCGCGAAAGGAAATGCCCCAAAACACTATCTGGACACATCAAAATTATATAATACAAAACTACCTGTTTTTGCAGGGGAGGGCACATGCGTTTTTGGTCCTGGACTCAGCAGCCCTACAGGGAAACCTACCAAATGCAGACATTTTTTAAAACTAGACACCCAAGGGTAGGCCTAGCGCGTCAGGAAATGCACCAGAACACAACGTGAACACATCAAATTTTCCCAAAGAAAACAAATATGTTTTTTGGGAAAGTGCCTAGCTGTGGAATTTGGCCTTTAGCTCAGCCGGCACCTAAGGAAACCTACCAACCCATGCATTTTTTTAAACTAGACACGTAGGGGAATCCAAGGTGAGGTGACTTGTGGGGCTATCACTAGGATCTGTTACCCAGAATCCTTTGAAAACCTCAAAATTTGGCCAAAAAAACACCTTTTCATCACATTTCGGTGACAGAAACTTCAGGAATCTGAGAGGAGCCACAAATATCCTTCCACCAAGTGTTCCCCCAAGTCTTTCAATAAAAATGGTACCTCACTTGTGTGGGTAGGCCTAGTACCCGCAAAAGGAAATCCCCCAAAACACTGTCTGGTTACATCAAAATTATCAAATGCAAAACTACCTGTTTTTTGTTGGGGGGGGGGACACCTGCGTTTTTGGTCCTGAGCGCAGCAGCCATACAGGGAAACCTACCAAACGCAGATATTTCTGAAAATTAGACACCCAAGGGAGTCCAGGGAGGTGTGACTTGCGTGTATCCCCCATTGTTTTCTTACCCGGAATCCTCAGTAAACCTCAAATTTAGCTTACAAATCACATTTTTCCCACATTTCTGTGTGGGATCACCGCACTGGGACCAATTTCCTACCACCCAACGTTCCCCTCAGTCTCCCAGTAAAAATGAAACCTCACTTGTATAGGTGGGCCAAGTGCCTGTGACAGGGAAGAGTCAAAAACATGTTGAAATTAAGGGGGAACCAAAGCAGGTCCAAAAGGGCAATGCTGGGTGGTAGGAATTTTGTGGATTCCTGCAGATTCCAGAAGGTTCCATCACAACATTCTGTGATTTCCAGCAGAATTGGAGGTTTGCAGGGCATTGTGGGTAAGAAAATGGTGTGTGGTGCATGTGAAGCACACCACCCTGGACTCACCCAGATGTTTAGTTTTCAGATGTGTCTAGGTCTTGTGGATTTTTGTACATGGCAGCGTCCCAAAGTCCCAAAATTGCAGCCCTCATCATTCCAAGTGGGACAATTTTGAGAGTTAGCCAAGCTCTCATGGCCCAAATGTAAAAGCAAAACCCAAAATAATCAAATGTCCTCTTGCTTGCCATGAGATAAGATGTTTTAGTGTTTGAGGGAAGAGCTGAAAGACTGTTACCTCCTTCAGTTAGGGCATAACCATGACGGGTGGTAGTCACCACCACACTATTTTTTTTAAATTCCCTGGCATCTAGTAGACTTCCTGCCCCCCCAGGGTGTCCATCGGGTGTACTTGCCCCATCTGCCCACTGGTGGACAGAATAACTTTGGCCCCATTTATTTGGGGTGGGGTATTGCCATACCCCCACTCTCTTATTTTGAAAAAAAAACCTTCTCTGGTTTCTGGTAGACTTTCTGCCCCCCTTGGGGGCAGAAGGGCCTTCCAAAAATAGGGTGATCTAGGCCAACAGTAATGTGCCCTCATGGGGAGCGACCCTTGCCCAAGGGGCTGCCCCCCAAACAAAATACACACACACACCAATCCCTGAAGCTGAAGTGGTTTGTGCCTCCGCCCAGGGGGCAGATCGGCCTAATAGAAATAGGCCAATCTGGCCCCAAGGGGAGCAAAAATGGCGTAAAATAAATTTGATCCACCCAGGGGCTGACCTTTGCCTAAGGGGACACTCCTCTTGCGTGAAATTGCTGCAAAAAAAAAAATCTCTGATGCCTAGGGCTTTCTGCCCCCCCTTGGGGGCAGATCAGTCTGATAAAAATAGGCCAATCTGCCCCCAAGGTCGGCAGAAATGGCCTACAATAAATTTGCCCCCCAGGGGAATGGCACTTGCCTAAGGGGTCACTCCCCTTGTGTGAAATTGACACAAAAAAATACAACTTCCTGGTGTCTAGTGGTTTCTGACCCCCTGGGGGCACATTTGTCTAATAAAAATAGGCCGATCTGCCCCCAAGGGGGGCAGAAATGGCTAAAATACCCCTTGACTAAGGGGTCGCTCCCCACAGATAAAAAAAGAAAATAAACAAAAGAAAAATTATCCCCTGGTGTGTAGCGGTTTCTGCCCCCCTGGGGGTAGATCAGCCTAATTATAATAGGCCAATCTGCCCAGAGGAGGCAGAAATGGCCTAAAAATACTTTGCCCCCCTGGGGAGCGGCACTTGCCAAAGGGGCCGCTCCCCTCATTCAATAATATACCAAAAAAAACTCCCTGGTGTCTGGTGGGCATTTCTTGGCATTTCTTGCACTCCGCAGGACCAAGCAGTGGGCAAACCACCCACTTGAGCGACTGTGGCTTTGCACTCCCCTGTGGCTTTGCACTCCCTAGGACCAAGCAGTGGGCAAACCACCCACTTGAGCGACTGTGGCCTTGCACTCCCCAGGACATCGCACAGGGCACGTAGCCCCCTCCACGACCAGTGATGTTGTACCACTTCCCGGCTGAGGTGCCCCCCGTTCCCCGTCCTCCTGAGGTGCCTGTGTATTTTCGACCTGATGCCCCTGCGGTGTTCTCTCCATGTTGTTGCAGGAGTCAAGTGGGGCCTTGGCCTATGTGATGTGGCCCTGTGGCCCATGGACATTGTGGACTAGGCAGTGTCCCTCCATTTGTATATAAGTATATATACTGTTTTGATTTTGAAGCACGACTTTCTACACTTTTATCTTATTACACCCACTTTAATCAATTCCTTTTGTCCTTGGATTATTCCTGAGCGGTACGGGGTGAATGTGTAATGTTACCGCATCTGGTTATGTGTATGGTGTTGGGGCAGGGGGGTGTTGCCTGTGTGTGTGTGTCACTCTCTTTTTCCTCCCCCTCTCCCCTGTGTGCTAGGCAGCAGTACTCACCGTGGTCATCTTTGTCGGTGTTGGTCCTCATAGTGAAGACGGAGATCAACGAGCATGGGGAACACCTGCAACTCGAGCTCCATGGCTGCGTGTTTCTTCCTTGTGTCTCCAGGGGTGAGTCCTTTGCCTTCTGTATACTGTTTCCGCTGTGCTTTTGATGTTTATGGTCATGTCCCGGAAAAGGTGGCGGATAGGCCTGTTGTAATACAGTGGGTGGTACATTGTCTTCCGCCTGGCTGTTGGCAGTTACCGCCATGGTGCTTGTTGCTACCGCCTTGGTGGTCGGTGTGTTAAAGTGGCTGTCTCTATGATCGGTTTCCGCCGTGGTCATAATTCCATTTTTGTTACCGCCAGCCTGTTGGCAGTATTGCCACCACTTTAACACAGACTGCCAGGGATGTAATGAGGGCCTCTGTGTTTACATTAGGTGCTGCCAAAATTACCTCTTCATACCTTGTCAATCTACTGTTTGTGAGGTGCTGTGTCTTAATGTGAGTTAAGGACATTTCTACAGTGTGAGGAACAAAAACATTCAAAGGGTGACCCAAAACAATGCTTTCACATGGGGACCGAGCTTGCCTGGCCTGATGATGGCTGCCTTATAAGCCAGCCTCTTCAGCCCCTTTGTGAATCCTAAATAATCCGCTGCCCAAATTGCACATCAAGGCAGCCGCCCTAGCAACCCTATCTGTTGTGTATCTGGGGTTACTAACCCTGCCAAAATTTTGCACTGCAACGCCACCTGGGACTCTGTGACCAGTCCTCACCATCGGTCATGTGGCTGAGAGAGAGCGTGGGCTGTGGGGCCCACTGTGAGGCCTTTGGATTGGTACTGAGCCTGGCCAGTGCATTTCAGCTGCCTCTGGTGCTCAGGAGGGGAAATTCACATCCCCATGCAACCATACCTGCGTGCAGATCTGGAATTGACTGGTGTGGTTGCTGAGATCCACGGAAGAGGCCTGCAGCAACGACCTGGGATCTCATCTCTGACTGGCGGCCCTGCTGGGGGTCGTGATGTAAAGCAGGAGAGCCAAGTGACCTGGGGCCTGTGTCCCCTGCCATCCCTGGGGGCTTGAGGTGAGTGAGTAGCTGGGACTCGGACTTGGGACAGCTCCTTGTTGCACAGGTGCATCTGTAGGCCTCAAGCCCCCCTGGGACCTTTGGATTCAGGCCGCACTCCTTCAGCGATGGAGAGGCCAACGTCGGCCATTTTACTGGCCCACCCATGGGGACAGTATACAGCAAAAGTAAGTGATGGGGGCACGGGTGGCTGGACGTGGTCCCCCAAGAGCAGCCCCTAAATTGTACCCTCGCCTGCCACAGTGCCAGACTGGAATCTGCCCTTGCTCTGGCTAGGGTGCTGCAAAGCCCTCCCTGTGGTGAAATCCAGTGACAGCTCCTGTTATCTGTTGCCCTAAAGTGCATGAGAATTCACCCCCTTTGATGTGTGTAATGGAGATTCTCACACCCCTAAGTGCCATGACCTGGAAGTAGTATCCTCTGTAAGGTCCTCGACATTGCTATGCTGGATCAGCGCCTGTGCTCCTTACCACTGTCCAGGGACTTGCGGTGAGAATTGGGCTAGGGGCCCCCCTGGGAACTTTGGTTCTGGTGGTGGCGTACCAGCATAAGGTGCTATACTGAGCAGCCCATAGTACTCTTGAATAGCTCTGTGGTGGGTTTGCCCTGACTGCATTTCTCTCCAGCTGGGGGCCTCCCAACATTGGTCGTGATCTGCAAGATGGAAAAATATCAGCCAAAGCGGCCGACCTAAGGAAAGCACAGTGGCACCTGTGTTGGGCCCTGATACCTCTGGTTCAGAGTTGGGTGGATAATTGTGTCAAATTCTGATTGTCATACAGCTTAGTCTTCCAAAGTCTGATGGCAAGAAATGCGCTCTCTCCTATCGTATAGACAGAATGTCAGAGCCCATTGACAAGCATGCAGAGTATCTGAACATGGAGGGGCAGTTATCCTAGGAAGAGGGTGAGCAGGTCAGAGCTTAGAGAGCATAGAGACAACCTTGGAAGACGTTTACCACACTGCAGGCCAAGGCTGAGGACTTAGAGGCTTGCTTCCATCGAAATGATCTGTGTATAGTGTACCTAGAAGAATCCACAAATGTTGGTAACATGGAAACTTTCGTAGAAAAACATCTCTTGACTTGATGGGGCAAGAGACCTTCTCCAACATATTCGTGGTGGAGTGCACCCACCACTCTCTTGTGCCCACCCAGTACCAGGGGCCAGGCCTTGCCAGATTATTGCCAGACTGCTCAGTTACTATGACCATTATGCTCTGCTTTTCTGGTCTCTGGTATTGCAGACACTTTGGTACGAGGGCACTGAACTATCCATTTTCCCCGATTTCACGCTACAAGTCCAGGAGGCGCATTCCTTCCATCAAGACAGTTCTTCCCATCAAAACATAAGCTGCAAGAACTGACTCTAGACTACGCTATACTTTACCCAGCTCACTTCAATGTAACCATTGATAGGAAAACTAAGCTTCTCAGCAACCCTAAACTCCTGCAGCAATTCCTTAGGAAACGTGAAATGGCTGGTGCCTGTGGGCATTCACCAAGGTCTAATGAAGATGAGCCAAAGGTCTCTCAGAACCTAGAAGGGCTGGACTAATGTGTTTTTTTATTTCTGTCTCCTATATTGTCTCAATTTGTTCCTGTTCTCACTCCTCTCTTTCTATTGCATTGCTCTCCTAGGGCAATGTTGACAATGTTGCAGTTGAAGATGTGCTTAATGTCCAAATGTCTTATGTTGGGGGAGGAGTGGCTGGAGAGCTTGCTGGGGATGTTAAATGTACAGTCCCTTTGTGGCCTAGTCTGTTTGCTCCTCCTAAGGATTGTTTATTCGCCCTGGGTAAAGTTTGCCCAAAGCTCATGTTATGGACCTCGTGGTTGGTATGATTTAATTTTGTGTGTTTGGAATTAAAGTTAGAAAGTTTGGTGACTCACTGTAGCTGGGGTCCTCTGTGGTCAAAATCTATTCATCTTGGGGTTTCATTCTGGGGGTTTTGGGATGGTTTGGGGAGCGTGATTTACAGTTGTGTTATCTTTTGGGGGTGCAGCATGGGTGGGGTGTGGATTGGGTTTTATACGACTACATAATTTTCATTAGTGAGTGTAGATGGCACTACAAGGCTGGCAGGGTGCTTGGCTTACCTATACTGAGAACTGCAGCCATGGTTGACAGGTGAAGCTTAAGGAAGATATAGGGCGCCCGTTATAACTGAGTTTCCTTTTATGGAACGTGAAGGGGTTCAATAATAACAGGAACATCTGTAAAGTGATATTGTACCTACAGTGCCATAAAACTGATGTAGCCATTTTGCAGGAGATAAACCTGGTCCTGGACAGTGAACTGCTCACACAGAGACACATGCAGGGAACTTGCTATGCAGCAGGTTTTACTGCACATGCCCAAAGAAAATTAATAGGGCGCGATTCAGGCACCAAACTTCAGGATGTTTTCGTTGACCCAGGGTCAGCATTTTCAGCAATTTCAATTGTCTCTTAACTCCTGAATTTGATCTCTCCCGGGGCCTGACTTGGTGGCCTTTGGCTGCGGTTCGCACTATCACTGCTACAGCCAACTAATGCAGTTTGTTAGACATCTGATGCTATCAATCCCCCTTGGGCAGAGGATACATTCACTACTTCATCCGCCCATGACATACACATGCTCATTGATTTTTGGCTTCTGGCTGGCAGCCTGGTCACTCATGTCCAATGTTGCAAACGTTTACCGTGAGCATACTACGACTGCAGTATTCTTTACTGGACTCTGCTTTTCATGAGGAGCTCACCCGGTGTCAGATTAATTTTTTCACACTAACCTAGGGACTTTGTTGAAATTTGCTACTATCTGGGAAGCAGTTAAAGTATATATTTGTGGAGTTCTGTCTCAAAACACACAGGTGTGCTCTGTTCTCTCTGTGGTTTCTTGGCAAGACTGGAGAAGGAACTCACTGACTTAGAATAAACCCATAATGAAATGGTAGAGCAGGCACTGCTTGGTGATATCAGAGCTCGTTTAGCTGAATATAATGAACCGGCCCAGAGTGAGGTCACGCACCTGGTTAAATATGCAACAGTGCTGATTTATGGTGAAGGTGAACAGCTGGGTGCTACACTAGCAGCCCTAATCCAACCTATCTGGGAGGACAGCGCAGTGTTGTCCATTCAAGATGACTGGAGTCCACCTCTACATGCAGCTGATCAAGTTGTCAATCATTTTCGCCATTATTATTCTGACCTTTATACCTCCCGAATCACTCACGATAAGCAGGCCAAAAAGATCACATGACATGGTTGACAACAGCGCACCAGGATCATCTCATGGTGCCTCTCCGTCCTTCACAAATTTGTGGCGGCTGTTAGAAATGGGGTCCCTGGTTATCTAGGGTAGGCACTTCAGCCAGGCAGGGACCACCACTCTATTCAGGGCATGAAAGCTATACACCCAAGACAACCCCTGCTTACCCCCTTGGTAGCTTAGCACAAGCAGTCAGGCTTATCCCAGAGGCAATGTGTACAGTGTTTGCACAACACTCACAATATTAGTGACGCAATAAATATACCATAAAGAAAACTCCACAACAATTTATATAAAAATAAACTCTGTTGCACAAAACAGCACTAGACCAAAAACAAAAGGTATCAGTGATAGCCTGCTATCAAGAAGTTGTCAGATTAACACATTGGTTACTAGCACTCTGCAAACCAGCAATAGTCAGATCACCACATAGTTAGCAGTATTCTGCAAAAATAAGCAGTTGTCATACCATCATTATCACCATGAAGGTACATAGAATGAAACCATTCCCACTTGGCAGGTCATCATTATCACCAAAGTAAATGCACATATTATGAAAACATTTCCATATGACATATGTCATAACACATCTGTCCCTCTGCAGATGTCATCACATCAGGTAAAAAGAGACAACCACATGTCATGGTTAGCAAGCAGTTACGAGGAAATCCTCCTTAGGAATGACACTTATCAGTAAGGAGGACAATAACCTGCGTAGGGGGAAGGTAAAACCCAAAATAAATGCCCCCTAACATATCACAGTCTGGTGGTGCTTTTTTCACATGTAATCCAGCTAGAGGGAATCCACCTGTCAGGCACGGGTGATCCTGCACCCATAATTACATGTGAGGCAGTAAAGTAAATGAGCATTAGCAGGATCGAGGACCTTGTCAAGGGTCGCCATTCTTTCCTGCTAGTGATATCAGCAAGGCTATAGCGACTGCCCCCGTTTTGAAGCAAGGAAGAGGAGAGAGCAGACACACAAGGCTGCCATGTACAGCAAGGAACGCTCCCTGGGTCCTCAGGAGTGAAGAAACCGCTCGGCAGCTGTCTGCCTACTTGTCAGCAGTTGCTCTCTCCAGCGGCAACCTCACCAGCCACATGCCCCTCCTGGGCATCTTTAGGGTCTCCAGATTCTTTTTCACATTCTGTTTAAAGAATTATGGACTCTCGGTATACCTTTGTAGGACTCAGCACCATGCCAAAAGCTGACTACCAAACTAATGCGAGGAGGAACTAACTTTCCTCATGCAACAGAATGGAGAAGAATGCTTGGTAAAGGTCGATCACAGAGAACCACTCAGCCTCGCATGGAATCTGAAACAAAATCACACCTGGATTCGATACCATGAGACAACAAGGAACCACAATCTCATTGAACTTCCTCTAGTCTTGGACTATGCAGCAGTTTCCATTGGGCTTCCGCAGTCCCATGATGGGAGAGTTAGATGGACTTCCTATAATCCCTTTAAGGTTTCCTTGCTCAATCATGGAGTGGATCACTGGATTTATCTTAACAATGGTTTCAAGGGTCATTTTATATTGTAGGATTCTTGGATACTCATTTGACTTTACAGTTATCCATACAGGCTCAGTACCTTTGAATAGACCTATGTCTTTCTCTGAAAAGTCCCAGACTTCAGGTAGTACTGTGTCTCTCAGATCTGCCGGACAATCATCACTAGTCAGCAGATGTACAATCTGACATATGGAATTTCATTCACAATATTAAATGCAACATCCTCATCATGAGTTTGAATCTCTATGCTTCTTGGAGTGCAATAGATAGAGGAATTATGTTTGCATAAGAGTTCATGTCCAACCAGACTCACAGGACTCGAATCACACACTACAAATCGGTGATTCTCTTCAAAGGACCCAACAAGTACAGCTTCTGTAACGGGGGTTAGTCAATTGTTTATTTGCAGCTCATATAACTTGGATTTTCTTTGCTGAGAGAGGTAGGTTGGGAACCTCTGCTGTTCTCACAGTAAAGCAGGTAGCACCAGTGGTGATTAGTGCCCCTCAGGCACTGTCATTGTTATTTATCAGAATTGTAATCCTCATCTGTTGGGTTCATGGGGTACTGTTGAGACATTCCCTAGGACTTGATTCAAATTACATCTCATCTGGGAACATTTACCATTCATTGGGGCATTGGAGCTTGTGGAATTTGCATCGTTTGACTACAGGGCACATTAAAATGTTGCATTCACTCTCTTTGTATATGCTGTGACTGAACCAGATTTCCTTGAGGTTGCACAAATCCTCCATTCTGTACCTGATTCTCATTTATCACATTATTCAGATTAAAACAATACTCCCCCTTCCAATGGCCCACTTTGCCACAAACATGACATGGATGAGTCCTTTTCAAAGTCACCACATCGACTCCTGTTCTCAGGTCTATATGAACACCTTGTCCTCCACCCTGTTGTTGAAATCCATTACCTCATTGCATCACCGGAATGCCCTGCTGCTACACTCCCTGCATAGCACCAATATTCCCTACTAACGGTGGATTCTGACTCCTTGTGCAACTTTCATATGTACCACCATCATCTTTTCTTTCAATTTCCTCAGCTTCATCTCCACAATATTTCACATATCTCAGAATTTCGTCAATCAGCTTACTCTGCCATCAAATTAAATGCTGCTGAATCATTGTATTAACTTCAGGTTTCAATCCCTGCATAAATCAGAACACAAAGTGTGCCATGTCTTTTGCCTCAATAGTCTCTGTGCCACTATACTGTTTGAACAACTCTAACACTCGCATAGTAGGAATGTATCGACTCTTTGGACTCTTGAGTCGTTTTGTCAATCTTAACCCAATCAATTTCTTTAGGAGACACTTTTAATTTCAAGAATGAAATCCCCAGGTGATACTTCTTAATCACTATCAGAATAGGAGCTTTAGTCTCTGAACTTCTCATAGGTTCTTTTTGAGGCCAATCCACAGATACTTTGCATTGAACCCATAAGTCACTTAAAACAACAATGTCAAACATGGTGTTAACATTTTCCCATTAAACTTTTGAAAGTTTCACAAATTGCTCTACCTGTATATACACATGCTTCTCTCTCAATTTTCGGAAATCATTTGTGAATGACGCAATATCACTACTACTACAGAGTACATGAACATGACCTTCACCTAGAACTTCTCTTATTGGAAACACTTGAATATCTTCCTCATCTTCATCTGCTCCAGCTGGAGGCAGACCTAACCTTACTTTCTGTGGTTCCTTCTTCTTTAATATCTTCCTATCCACCTGTCTAATTCACTCACTCTATTTTTAAATGTAGTCAATTAATTCCTTAATCTATCATTTCATTCCTGGTGGTCTCATGTTAGCAAGATGTCGATCATTAAAGTTTAAGCTTCTCTGTAACACTTTGGACTTATTCAATTTAAATGTATATGTTTGGGCTAATTCAGCTAGAATCTCGTGAGCTTGTCCTGCACAAGTGGCGTTTTGCGTGTGGAGAGAGTGAGGTGGCAGTGGCGGCAGGAGAAAGGTTTGTGGGTGTCCTTGAGGGAAGCAGGCTGGCAGGTGCTCTGACGTCCAGGGTTCAGTGCGTGGAGGGTCCCAGCGTCGGAACAGTGGGTGGTGCGAGATCCAGAGTCTGTGGCGCTGGGCATGGTCCAGACGCAGACGGACCCAGATGGGCTCGAACCTCTTCAGGAAGCACTCAGATTAGCTGTTAGGGTTTGTACACAGCAAAGAGCATGTCCCCTCTCACTGCACTAGTGGGTTCTGTAATAGCTCCCTTTTAAACTTACTATTGAAAGCCTTTCTTGTTATCTCACCTTCCCCCCCCCTAGGCTTCTGTGTATGTTGCTTAATGTGCTGTTTTGTTTACACATTGGGCCTTGCTTTTACCAAGGCTTCTTTAAAACACTCCTCCCTAGGCCATGTGTTAATCCAACTCATTTGCATAATAACTGAAACTCTGCACACCTTTCAAGAACATGTGCAGCATGTGAGGACCACACCCAGCTCTTCAAACCACACCCAGCTCTGCACACCTTCCAAGAACATGTGCAGCATGTGAGGACCACACCCAGCCCTTCAAACCACACCCAGCCCTGTCTATAAAAGGCATCCCCGAGCCTCACCCAGTGCTTGTGCTCGTCTACCTCCGGCTTACATGAGAACAGATCCCTCGGCGCTGGCACTCCTGCTCTTTACAGACTTTCATTGACTTCAATGGGCGCAGCTTCTGGCTCTTCCTTCTTCCGGTTTCCGGTTCCTCCTTGCTTCAGCCTCTCTCCTATGAGTAACCTGCAAAAGAGAAAGAAGACAAGGTTAGACTGATCAGTATCTCTTGCCAGCAACAAGTAAGTGCAAAACCTTTTATTACCTGAAAGAACTTTGACAACAATTTCTGGATTCGTGTATAGACATTTTGAAACGAAATACCTTCCACGAACATTGTGATTCAAACTCTTTGTTACAAGAATATTTTGCAGAACTTTGTGAAGCAAACATTGTTTTATCTCATGGAACTTTTAAGAATCGAAAAGTGGAAACCATTAACAGCAAGGCAAACAGTAAATCAAGGACTTGCACAAATTACATGCTGTATTTTGATGTAAAAGTACAGTATTTGTTTTATAAAAGATTCTGGAAATATGGGAAAAAAGTTTTACAGTAATAGAAAACACATCCCAGAGCAGTAACACATTCCAAACCTGGAAACTAGAGACCAGGATCCAAGAGGTACTTTTAGAAGAGAATTTCTAATAAATAAAGGGATAGTCAGGAACCCATTTAGGAATAGGTTGCACGTATCTGTTCTTTGTTTATGTTTCATTAGGCACCAGTTTCTACAGAAGTCAGAAAGGGCCGCAGATTTGTGCAGCACTTCAACAGTGGAAACGCAAGAACGGTGTTGTCTCTCTTTTTTTTATTTTATCCACTTCCCCCCTTACCTTGAGCTTCTGTTCTTAGTGCACCGTTTTAAAAACTAGTGTGCTGGAACAAGCAGTTTCAGGGTGGGGTCGGATTGTCTTCAACCTCCATCAGAACTGAACAAGAACTCAGGTGAGCTGGGCTTTGACATTAGCATGGTCTGGTGTATTCATGATGCACATTGCAGAATTTGGTGAATTCAAATATATTTCTGCCCTAGGAGTACTACAGTTGGCATTTGGAACAGTGTTAGTTTTGGGCACAAAAAATGGTGGTGATCCCTGAGGAAACCTTGCATTGGAGGAACATCCCACCTGACTTATTGTTGGGTCTTTGTTTGTAATGCAGGTAGTAATTATTTGTCTCAGGACTGAAGGAAGTTTACTTATTGTCATATTCCTTGAATTGTCATTACCTGGGATACCCCTTTCTACAGGAATGGTCAGTGTATGTGTGTTATTTCCTGTCCCTCCTAGTCCATATAATGGAACTACAGGTCTAATTGGAAGAGGAACAGCCAGTGCATCTGTAGTAGCTAAAGCATTTGGACTCTAAGGAACTTTCATTGCCAAATTCCCTCATGTCCGATTTGAATTTAGTTCTACTGGTGTGATAGGTATATCAAAGTTTACCATTGTCTCAGTTGCCCCTCCTGTTTGGATCATGTTATATGGTGGTTGATGATTCAACAACAGCTCATTTATGAAATCATCGTCCGAACCACTATCACTGTTTTCACCCCTATTCTAAGGGTTTTTCGTCTCTTCATCCTTTTTCCCTTCAAATATATCTGTTCTCCATACTTTTTGTTGTTTATCCCATCCAGCATCTGCACACGTATGCAGTACTTTCCTGACCTTTCCCTCATATTTCTCTTTCTGTCTCTGATGAGCTATGTGTCCCAAGCATTAAGTGCTTCTTATTGTGAGTGTCTAGGAGGTGGTTTCATCTCATACAGGATTTGTTAGAAATTGGGTCTTTGGTTGACAGTCAGGTTACCCCTTGTTCAAGCAAGGACCCTCACTCTAGTCAGGGTAAAAGAGAATCACCTTCAGCTAACCCCTGCTTACCCCCTTGGTAGCTTGGCAAAGCAGTAGGCTTAACTTCAGAGTGCTAGGTGTAAAGTATTTGTACCAACACACACAGTAACTCAATGAAAACACTACAAAATGACACAACATCAGTTTAGAAAAATAGGAAATATTTATCTGAATAAAAAACAAGATCAAAACGACAAAAATCTGACATACACAAGTCAAGTTATGAATTTTTAAAGATTAAACTCATACATAGCGCTTAGAAACAAAAAATGCTTCCATGAGGTGTTAACACAGCATCGTAACAGAGTCGTTCCCAACAATCTGACACCAGCGGTGCCGGAAAAGGAGTCGCGTAGACCCCCAGGCACAGTACCTTGGTAAATAAATGAAAACGAGCTGATGCACGAAGTCTGTCTGTGCGAAACGTTGAATCCGCGCACTTCGAGCTGCATCGGTCACGACGTGGTGCGGCAACTTCCACGGAGTCGCTGACTTCAGTAGGACTGCAGCAATGTCGGGCCTGCGAAGGTCATCGCATTCCAACAAATATCACAGAGTCGGGTGCAGGCAGCGTCACAGGATTCAGCAGTGGCGTCGGTCCGAAGTCGTCCGAAGTCGATTTCCTTGAATTTCCACAAGCTTTCCTTCCAAGGGCCCAGGGACTGGATAGGGCACCACTTGTCAGAGCAGGGGTCTCTCCAGAGACTCCAGGTGCTGGCAGAGAGAAGTCTATGCTGTCCCTGAGACTTCAAACAACAGGAGGCAAGCTCTAAATCAAGCCCTTGGAGATTTCTTCACAAGATGGAAGGGACGCAAAGTCCAGTCTTTGCCCTCTTACTCTGGCAGAAGCAGCAACTGCAGGATAGCTCCACAAAGCACAATCACAGGCAGGGCAGCTCTTCTTCCTCAGCTCTTCAGCTCTTCTCCAGGCAGAGGTTCCTCTTGTTTCCAGAAGAGTTCTAAAGTCTGTGGTTTTGGTTACCCTTCTTATACCCATTTTCTCCTTTGAAGTAGGCCTACTTCAAAGTAAAGCCTCTTTTGAATGTGAAATCCTGCCTTGCCCAGGCCAGGCCCCAGACACTCACCAGGAGGTCGGAGACTGCATTATGTGAGGACAGGCACAGCCCTTTCAGGTGTAAGTGACCACTCCTCCCCTCCGTCCTAGCACAGATGGCTCACCAGGAAATGCAGACTACACCCCAGCTCCCTTTGTGTCACTGTCTAGTGTGAGGTGCAACCAGCCCAACTGTCAAACTGACCAAGACAGGGAATCCACAAACAGGCAGAGTCACAGAAATGGTATAAGCAAAAAAATGCTCACTTTCTAAAAGTGGCATTTTCAAACACACAATCTTAAAATCAACTTTACTAAAAGATGTATTTTTAATTGTGAGCTCGGAGACCCTAAACTCCACATGTCCATCCGCTCCCAATGGGAATCTACACTTTAATCAGATTTAAAGGTAGCCCCAATGTTAACCTATGAGAGGGACAGGCCTTGCAAGAGTGAAAAACAAATTTAGCAATACTTCGCTGTCAGGCCATATAAAACACATTACTATATGTCCCACCTTAACCATACACTGCACCCTGCTCTTGGAGTGCCTTACATGTAGGAAAAGGGAAGGTTTAGGCCTGGCAAGTGGGTACACTTGCCACGTCGAATTTACAGTTATGACTGCACACACAGACACTGCAGTGGCAGCTCTGAGACATGATTACAGAGCTACTTATGTGAGTGGCACAACCAGTGCTGCAGGACCACTAGTAGCATTTGATATACAGGTCCTGGTACCTGCAGTGCACTTTACTAGGGACTTACTAGTAAATCAAATGTGCCAATCATGGATCAGCCAATTATATTACAATTTACACAGAGAGCATATGCACTTTAGCACTGGTTAGAAGTGGTAAAGTGCTCAGAGTTCAAAAGCCAAAAGCAACAGGTCAGAAAAAATAGGAGGCAGGAGGCAAAAAGATTGGGGATGACCCTGCATAAGAAAAAAAGTCCAACAGGATTCATCTAACATTTTCAATAATTCTCAAATTAACTGGTCTGTAAACTGGAAATGCCAGTGCACCTTCTTTCTCAGTGATCTTATGCCATTGTTAAAACCAAGAGCAAAAAGAGCCGATGATGAACAGAATGCTGAACAATGCAACATTGACCCAGTCACAAAGATCTTGGTTTAATCCTTTGTTATCTGTGCCCACCATGCCACCCCAGTTTGGACCCAACTATATGGAAATCAGTCTTGACTCTTCTTTCCATGGGAACATTTGAATCGTATCAAGCATCCTGGGAATGGTTTTGGGGTACCACCCCTCCTTAGCCAGGCTAGCTTGAATTCAGTGGCACAGTGAGCACTGGACCTAAGTCTGGGCATACCCTTCCCACTTAGGGCGATAAAGGCAAAAAGAACAGATGAATGACAGAATGCTGAACAATGCAAACATTCAGCCCCAGTCAGAAAGATCTGGGTCTAATCCATTGTTTCTTTGCCCACCACAGCACCCCAGTTGGGACCCAATCATGTCTAAATCAGTCTTGACCCTGCTCCCCTTGGGAAGTGTCCAGCCCGAACTGCCAGGCCAGGTCCTCTCTGGAATCGAAACAAGCATCTTGGGACAGGTTTCAGGGTATCACCCTACATTAGCCAGGCTAGCTTGAACCCAGTGGCACAGAGAGCACGGGACCCACGTTCTGGGCATTCCCTTCCCACTTAGGGCAACAAAGGCAAAACAAGCGGATGTTGATGGTTCAGCGGAAAAGGAAGATGTCAACATTTCAGAACCTTGGTCAAGAGTCTTCTTAGAGATTTAAATGTAATCCTTAGCTACAGACAGCAAAGCATGGGTATAAAGGGGAAAGTTAGAGGTCTGTATCTCTCAAATTTCATCAATCCATGAAAGCCCTAGTTAATACCACAAAATTAATTTAGGTAACATCCTCCAATCACCCCATCACAAGCTCTATTGTATACTCCTGCCCCACAATGTACCTTGCCTTTCTCTCCCAGAGCTCTCCTGAGACCTTTGCTGTCCTTGGTCCACTACACATCATTTGCAACATGTATGAATAAGGAACAGTCATCTCAGACTTGGGGGGTCATTCCGACCCTGGCGGTAGACTACCGCCAGGGCCGGGGACCGCAGATGCACCGCCAACAGGCTGGCGGTGCATCCATGGGCATTCTGACCGCAGCGGTACAGCCGCGGTCAAAAACGGGAAAACTGCGGTGTCCCGCCGGTTTCCCGCTGCCCAAGGGAATCCTCCATGGCGGCGCTGCAGGCAGCACCGCCATGGGGATTCCTACCCCCTTACCGCCAGCCTGGTTCTGGCGGTTTTGACCGCCAGAACCTGGCTGGCGGTAACGAGTGTTGTGTGGCCCCTGGGGGGCCTTGCAGTGCCCATGCCAATGGCATGGGCACTGCAGGGGCCCCCTAACAGGGCCCCACCAAGATTTTCAGTGTCTGCCAAGCAGACACTGAAAATCACGACGGGTGCAACTCCATTCGGAGCAGGCATCCTCATGGAAGGGGGTTTCCCGCTGGGCTGGCGGGCGGCCTCCGCCGCCCTCCAAAGTCAGAATGACCGCCTTGGTCTTCAAGTTCTTTTTCCAAGGTGCTTTTTTCAGACTTTCTATTAGTAAAACAATAGCATGTCTATTTCCAAACTAACATTTCTTGTGAATGCACCTGCAATGGAATGACGTGTTAGAAGAAAATAGAAAAAGTGTTTCTCATGTTGAACCAAATTCAGGCCTAGTCATGTCAATGCTAAAATATTATTCACTAATGCACATTTAATTTCAGGTTACCTTGTGCACACATTATTTTCAATGTTCATATAATTCTGATTACATTTTCTCAATTTAAACTTCATGCTACAGTTAATATGAATGAACTACAATTGTTAATGCATGAATTAAAGTGTGGTTGAGAACTATGGGCCTGATTACAACTTTGGAGGAGTTCCCAAAAGTGACTGTAAAGTGACGGATATACCACCAGCCGTATTACGAGTCCATTATATCCTAAGGAACTCGTATTATGGCTGGTGGTATATCCGTCACATTTGGGATGGATTAACACCTCCTCCAATGTTGTAATCAGGCCATATATGGATAACATATACCCGGCACAGGCAAAAAATCAGTTTATTTAGTTCAGATTAGGAATTCTGCCATTGAACTCCTTTACCTCTAGATGGGAAAAAGGCAGCTGTGTGAACAGTTCCTGTCCCTACCACCCAATGGAAGTCGAGTCTTTGGCCCACTTCCTCTTTTTCTGCCCAAGGTACTCAAAGCCAAGGAGGAAATGGATCATCACCCTATGTCAGCTCCTTGGGATCAGGAATTATAGGGAGTCACTACGTATATTATCAAGCGACACCAATGAAAATGTAGTGTTTGCAGTTGCCAGGTTCCTGCGATGTGCCTGGATTTTGAGATCTAAGGGCCCTTCCAACTTGAAGATCCCAACCCTTGCATTGTGGCTACTGGTTGAAACACAGTACCAACAGTGCCTAAGTTCGATCCATTTTTCAAACACTGTAGCTCTTTATTCATAGAATGAGCATTATCACAAAAGAGAGTTTTTATTAGAAGGACTCTGCCTGTGGTTGAATGGCCATTGTTTTCAAGAACTAAAAGTATGAAATGTTATGATAATGACCATTCTAAATTGGCATTTCTACTTTTTTTGGCGATTTTACGATTTTATGTATTGTGAATATACTCTTAATAGATTATGGCCCTCATTACAACCCTGGCGGTCGGTGGAATAGTGGAGGTATTACCGCCAACAGGTTGGCCAAAGCCAAACCGCTAATGTACCACACTGACCGCCACGGCGGTAATGACCGCCGGGCTGGAGATTTCAGTCTCCAGCTTGGTGGCAGTCACTAGGCCGCCCATGGCATCATGACCCCGCCCACCGCCATGGATTCAGTGGTTTCGGTACCACCATTGAAACCATGGGGGTAGGCACTATCAGTGCCAGGCAATTCCTTCCCTGGCAGTGATAGGGGGCTACCCCGCCCCCCTGCCCCTTCCCGGAATCCTCCCCAATCCTCCCTCTGCCGACCCCCCTGCACATTTACACACATACACGCACACCCATACACACACGTGTACACACATTCACCCACGCATTCATACATTCATACACACAGCAACACTCACAAACATTCATCCAGGCACACACGCAATCTCATGACATAGCATGAACGTACACTCACACCCGCTCATGTAGACACGTATTACACACACATTCACAAACAGTCACACAGACCCCCACTCACACACACAACACTCCCCACCCCCTGTACTTGCTTGCAGGGGGTGCTCCGGCAGGAGACGGAACGCGGCCCTGCTGCCAGCAGCAGCGTAGACCAGCAAAACACCGCCAAGCTGTATCATGGCGTACTGCCGTCATGACCATTGGCGGAATTCCGGCACCCTTCTGGCGGTATTCCGTCTACGGTCATAAAGGCATGGACAGTCGGTAGCCACGGCAACGGTATGTTGGCAGCTGTCACGATGGTGGTAGGTGCCATTTGCGGCCAATCACATGAGGGCCGATGTATTTTTAACTATTCTGTAAGAAAGTTGCTTTTATGGCTTACAGCCGAAATAAAGCTGATGATTAATATTAATCAGAGTGGGTTCGCTATGCATTGCCTTAAGGGAAAAGTGTATTGGTTTATTTTTTCACCCTACTTCGAAACGTACTTGCCACCGCATTCCTCAATCAAAATGCCAAAATGATCCTCCTCATTGTTTACTATTTGTAACCTATCACTGAATTTCTACAAAGCTCTAATGCTGCGTGAAAAGGAAACCGATCGAAAGTCGTTGTTTTTCATTTGCTTCCTCAACTGTCTCCAGGCAGAATGTAGTTCCAGGACCCACGTTTACTGGTATTTACAATGTATGGTAATGCGCTGCTGCGTTTCGCATTGTTTTGTGCCACGTAAGCGTCTGCACAAAACTTAAAAAAAAAATTTGGAGTGGTCTGTTGAAATCACGCCCCAGGTGCTTCAATCACAATAGGGGTTTGATGTGGTTCTGCTGCACATTATCAGATTCCATGAGGTAATACACGTCGGCCTCAGTTCGTGACTATGTCCAACCCGAGGGGTCCACTTGATGGTTGAGTATGAGAGACATGTGGCAGACAGGAAGAACCATCTACGTGGCTCAGTTTTCTCCTTTTGTCCCGTCATGAAACATAGCAGATACACCATTTTCAAAGTCTACACTTTTATGTATATAAAGCCATGCTCATCATATCTGGTTAATTGCACCATTGGAGACTCACAAGCATAGAGTTGTTCAATAAAAGGCCAAGAAAAGCAACACCACCACTGATTTGGAAGTTGAGTAATTAACTTGCTAAAAAGTGCATAGCCGTCAAGTTTGTGAGGGAGTAACCCATGTGCCAAACACTGAATCTTAGTTTTTCAGTCGGGAATAATAAGGACATTTTTAAAATATTACAAAGCTTATTTCTAATTTTGAATGTGGGTTAAAGTTATTGAATAATTTTATTCAATTTCAATGCATTGATGATGGCTCCTCCAGTGTGTGATGAAAATGTGCATCTATTGCAATTCCAACTACAAAATAAACCTACTGTTGAAAAACTGTGGTTGAAAATGAATATTCAATTGGTTAATCTATGAAAAGATGAGGCTGCTTAACGGCACTGCGTCCAGTGATATATCAAGTCAATTAACTAATGAGCATGGGTGATATATTTTAGATTATGCATTTAGCAAAATTGATCATATTTGTTTTGTAAGGAGTATTAAACAGCAAAAAAATGAGCATCTATTGCTGACTATACCTTTTCTGTCAATCGTGAGTAGGTCAATGTAAACAGAGTATACACAAATAGGTCCAAAATAAATTCAGCTATTTGGTGGCCTAGTGGATTGCTCATAAGCTTCTATTTCGAGGCACACATTCTTAGGTCAAGCGAGCAAGCGCTCTGGCCTGTTGTAATCTATATGTGGGCTTTTAACCAACGCCCACCGCAAGCCCATCACTATCACTCGTTCATGGGCTTGCCTTTAAAAAATCCTTTAAATGCTTTGAGTTTGTCCCTCCTTGTGGCAGTTTTGGCCATTGATCCTGTTACCTGGATAATTGCACTTTGCTGTAACATTTGACTGCGAGCGAACTTCTTTTTCCTTTTGTGTCTCTCCTTCATGCTGATGCTCATGGCGGGCGGAGTGCCTTGAATCAGTTTGCTTATGTCAACTGCTTTGCTTTTCATTTTCAATTTCTGTGGCAAGAAAAATCCAGTTAAGAATTTACTATGCTAATAGCTCTAACTCAAGCAAACGTGAGACCCATTGCATTACAAATGATTGTTTTTAATAGTCGTGGGGAGATAATGGGACACATTTACTAATAATTCCCCTCACGGCCAACCAGGGACGTCACTAGACAGGGTAGTGTGGGCTCTGCGCCTGCTCACAATTATGGGGGCCTTGAACCAGTGTACCACATTTTCAAGGATTTTCAAGGACTTCAATGAGGCCCAGGGGACATGCATAACCTCTTCCTCTGGGCCACCAACCAAGGTTAAGTGCTGCCAAGCACCTATCCTGAGCCCCCCCAGGTTGGAGAGAAAGGACTAAAGGTGCGGTATTCCAGTTTTATTGAAAAGCTTTTTGTCGCCCAACACAGACATTTCAGCTCAACAAGTTTATATTTTTTGTTTTTTAGGTCAAGCGTGGAAGAGCTTTGACCTGTTGTAATCTATCTATGGGCTTTTAACCACACACACCCATCCCTATCACTTGTGCACAGGCTTGCCTTTCAAAAATCATTTATTCCCATTGGTAAATTCTTGAGTTTTGTCCCTCGCCTTGGACACCGACCCTGTTACATGGATAATTGCACGATTGCCAATACATTTGACTACGAGCGAACTTCTTTTTCCTTTTGTGTCTTTCCTTTGCGCTCAGGCTCATGGTGGCTGTGTGCTTTGAATCTGCTTGCTCATGCCAACTGTTTTACTTTTCATTTTCAATTTATGTGGTAAGAAAAGTCCAGTTAGGGATTTACAACCCTAATAGCTCTAACTCGAGAAAATGCGAGACCCATTGCATTGCAAATGCTTGTTAGAATCTACTAGAAATTTGAACAATGGAAGAATATGCAGAACTAGCTCAATTCATGTAGCTAATTACATTTTCTTTATTAATACCGGCAGTCCAAAAAACAAGTTCTAGATTTTTTAAGGAATGAAGGAAGCTACTGCATAACAATCATGGAATCATTATAAATATTTGCAACACTTATTAGTTCCGAAAAGCAGGCCCTACAAATACTTTACTTATAAAAAAATCAGTTGATTAGATGTGAATGGACCCACTTTTTCAGGCAAACCAAAGATACAATATTCCTACGTTTTGTTCTGTGATCGAATCAACCATGAGTGAATCTAAAAATAAGTGTTTTTGGTTGACCTTTTTGATCTGCAAGAAATATGTATGGAATGTATAAAAGGAATGGACTAAGCTTACTGCAGCAATAGGGAAATATTCTATGATTTGTTGGTTCTGTGCATTTTGTTCTTCTTGTGCTGAGGAAGAAATCTATGCTCTGGAGAACAAAGGAACCAACATCATTTCCCAATAATGTTGTGATGAGAGGAAGTGGAGCAGCATAGATTTTGCTGCAATCCTTGATGTCACAATCATGACCTATATATACTCATAACCTGACATATATTGTGTGTTTTAACGTTATACTAATGAAGTACTTTCACTGCAGGATTAGGAAAATTGTATTTAGTGTGCCTTAACTTTGTTAACAGAAATGTAATCATTTAATGTACATTCATAAACACCCTCATGATATTTGAATGTATTTACATTAGAAACCGTTAGACCTAGAATCCTTGGTGTGGTTTCCCCAAACTTTTTACCCTCAGACCTCCTGTTTTCTGACCTCGTTTTTGTTGGCTTTTAGGATTTTGGGCACTCTACCACTGCTGACCAGTGCTAAAGTGCGGATGCTTTGTACTTTAAACATGGTGACATTGGCTTCTCAAAAATTGGCATTTATTCTACTTGTAAGTCCCTAGTAAAGTGCAATATATGTGCCCAGGGCATGTCAATTCAATGCTACTAGTGGGTCTTCAGCGCTGTGCCACCCTCTACAGTAGCCTTTCAAACATGCCTCAGGCCTGCCACTCCAGAATCTGTGTGTGCAGTAATAAACTGCCATTTCGACCTGGCAAGGGGATACACTTGCCAGGCCCAAACCTTTCCTTTTTGTTCAATGTAAGTTATCCCTAAGATAGGCCCTAGTTAGCCTCAGGGGCAGGGTGCAGTCTATTTAAAAAGCTGGATATGTACTTTTAAGTTTAACATGCCCAGATAGTGAAAAACTCTTACATTCGTTATTCACTATTGCAAGGCCTATCTCTCCCATAGGATAGCATTTTTAATACCTTAAAACATCTTTTAAGTGTAATTTCCAATTGGGAAAATATAAAAATATGGAGTTTGGTGTCTCTGGACTCACAATCTAAAATCACAATTTAGTCAGTTTTTAAAGTGTTAGTCTGAAAATGCCACTTTTATAAAGTTGCCATTTTCTTACATTAACCATTCTGTGTATCTGCCTGTCTGTGAATATATGTCAGTGAATGTTGACAGCTGGCCAGTGTGCATTCCCTTTAGACAGTCACACACAAAAGGAGCTTGGGTGTGACATTTGCATCCTGATGGCCAATCACCAGGCTGATAGGCCTTCCTAGGCTGGATGAGTGGGAGGAGGAGGCACAACTGAATAGGGCTGTGCTTCTCCTCATACAAAGGGCTGCCACACCTAGAGTGTCTGGAGCCTGGAAAAGGAAGGGCAGGGACCTTGTGATCTTCAAAGGCCTCTTTGACATCTCGCCCGCTTCAAAGGTGCTTTTGGGTATAAGTACTGGACCCAAAAGTCCAGCAAATCAGATCTCTACTGGAACCAAGGACACTCTGCCAGAAAGAAGTACTGCTGTGCTGCCAGGACGGACTGCAACTGCATTCCTGTGTTGGTCTACTGCTTGCTGTAGGAGGGACTGTCACTTTGCTACTTGCTTTGCTGTGTTGGACTGTTGCCTGCTGCTTCTTCCATGCAGTGAGAAGTACTGAACTTGCTCTCTACATCCTTGAACCCTAGAAGCCACAAAAGCTGGCTGGCTGGCTAGCCCCCTGTTCTTCTGCAGTCTTAGGGACATCAAAGACTGCTTGCAACTCTGCTGGTGTTGCTGGACTATGCCATCTGTGACACCTAACCTTGTCTGAGGTCCCCCCACTAGTCCTGGGCCTCAGAGGTGGATTCTACAGCAAAAACCTGCAAAAAGCAATGCATTGTCCCGAGTGCAGGTGAAAAGTTGGTGCATCGTCCATCTAAGGCAATGCAGCAGCTGCCTGATGGCAGCAGATTCATAGACTGTGCGGCCTGATGATGATGCTCTGCACGGCCCAGTGGCGACTCATCGCATTCACTTCCATGGAGCCCAAAAATGATATAGTGCCCAGAGTGCTGTAAAAAAATGGATGCATCTTGTCCTTGCCATTGACACATTGCTACAGAATAGGTACTGTTCCAGGGGACCCTGCATGGGCTCTGTAGCCAGCATACTCTCATTGTGGTTGGCCTGGATTCTGGATTTGCACCGTCCCTTGCAACCTCAGGTAACCTTGTGGCAACCAGTGAACTCAAAGCACTGTTTTCACATTTAGGCCCTCATTACAACATTGGTGGTAAAAGCCGCTTACCGCTGCGCAGAAGACCGCCAACACACCGCCGTGGCCACGGATTTCCGCCACGGCTATTATGACCCACATCTCGGAATCCGCCAAAAGTCAGACACCCACACAAGTCCTCCACACCAAAGGTCAGTGATAAACTGGCGAAAACAAAACCGACACCGTCACGCCAACAGAAATACGCCCACACTATCACGACACACGAATCCACGCAGCGGTCTTTCATCCACGGTATTCCATTGGCGGTACACACCGCCGCGCTCAAAATACACACACTCTTACAAAACATCCCCACATTGGAAAATTCAAAATACACACATCTGAGACACATACACACACCACTCCCACACACCCATTACAATATAAAACACACACCCACATCACCCACAAACCCCCACGACAAAATATTCTGAAAGAAGGCCAGAGAGAGAGCACCACCAGCAAGAACAACAGCATCCACAGGCACACAACACCATCACCCACACAACATCCACGCACCTCACACAACACACCACTACATATCAGCACACTTATCACCACACACTCCACCCCACACATCACCTACCCCACCCCATGGCACGGCAAAGACACCCCGGGTTCTCTGAGGAGGAGCTCAGGGTCATGGTGGAGGAAATCGTCCGGGCAGAGCCACAGCTATTCGGAGCACAGGTGCAGCACACCTCCATAGCTAGGAAGATGGAGTTATGGCGCAGAATAGTGGACAGGGTCAACGCAGTGGGACAACACCCAAGAAATCGGGAGGACATCAGGAAGAGGTGGAATGACCTACGGGGGAAGGTGCGTTCCGTGGTCTCAAGACACCACCTGGCGGTTCAGCGGACAGGCGGCAGACCCCCTCCTCCTCCCCCACAACTAACAACATGGGAGGATCAGGTCTTGGCGATTCTGCATCCTGAAGGCCTCGCAGGAGTAGGTGGAGGAATGGAGTCTGGTAAGTCAAAGCTTTACTATTACATCCCCCACCCTACCTGCATGCTATCACATACCATCACCCTCACCCCCAGCACCCCAACTCCTCACAAATGTCCCAACATCACAAACCACGCATCCCAACACCAAGCCCTGCATGCAACTACAAAGAATGGACACCCATCACCAAAGCATGGCCATTGCACATACCCATACACCCCCCTAAACCACCATCACACAAGCTCCCACACAGGAATGCTAGCACTGGGGTACACGGTCACCCACCCATTGCCCACCATTACACACACAGATTTAACAAACATCCTTTTATACCCCTGAATGACCCCTACCCAACATCACCGTCCACACATGTCCACACCAACAACAGAAGAGGCCCACAGTGATGACAGCACCTCTGTCCAACTGGATCTAGATGACCAGCCCGGACCATCGGGGACCTCTGGACAGCCGGTTCCCCTCACACAGGCACAAGCCAACACAGACCTTCCCCCCTCTGGAAACACCAGCACAGCACCCAACCAGTGGGCCCATACCTCCATCCCCAGGACACATCAATCAGCTGTGTGTCCACCACAACAGGGAAGCCATGATAACCCACCACCCCAACAACAACAGGGACCTGGGGGCAGTGGTAGTGGGCACACAGTCCAGGGGACAGAGGCACTGGAACAGAGGGGAACTTGGAGGGCTGCCGTGCAACAGGGGGCGGACAGGCCAAGGGAACCCACTCTCCACGAGGTCCTCTCCTCCATCATGGGAGCATACCACCACTCCCAGGAGATGATGGCAATGGTACTGGCCAAGTTTCAGGAGACCCAGCGCATGCAGGAGGAACAGTATATGGGCTTCAGGGAGGAACTCAGAACCATCAGCTCCACCCTGGGCACCATCGTAGGGGTGCTGAAGGAAGTACGCAACACCAGGAGGGACACTGTGGCACTACAAGGGGCCCCTAACACTAGCATGGACGATGAACTGCCCACCACATCTGCCGGCGCTAGTGGACAGGACGCCCCGCCACAGGACCACCACACCAGCACCCCTCCCCCTGCAGAGGGAGAACCACCCCGCAAACAGTCCCTGAGATCCAGGAACAAGACAGAGAACGAAGCCAAGACCACCGCCAAGAAATGAGACCACCCTGATTGTCATCCTACTGTCCCACTTTGTCACCCTGTCCATAATTAAACAGCCCCAGCTCCACTTCCTATGCCCATATGGGCAATGCACCTGTGAGACTAATAGACTGGACTCTGCCATGGACACTCCTCCGCCATCACCCCTCACCATTTCACTACCCCCTCCAATTTTGAGCATTTAAATAAACACACCTAAAGCACAAAATTATCTGGAGTCTGTCTGTGATTTCGAAATAGTGTATTTGCAATTACAGTGACAAAATGTTTTTGAAATAGTAATGTCAACATTCCTATGTCACACAGCTCTAGTCCATGAGGAATCTATGCAGATGTCACACAGTGGGACCCACATCTGTGAAACTGTAAGGGAAAGTGACAACTCAGTGACCATACACTGGGTGAAAACGACAGTCAGGAGAGAGGTAGTAGTGTTAAAGTACATGTAGTAGGCAGGATTATATTCTTACCTGTGTCTCACTGGAAACATTGCTGGATCACTGAGTCCCTGTTGTGCATGTCTTCTTCCTCCGCTTCCTCCTCATCACTGTCCACAGACTCCACAGCTGCAACAACACCGCCATCTGGACTATCCTCATGCAGAAAAGGCACCTGTCGTCGCAAAGCCAAGTTGTGAAGCATACAGCAGGCCACGATGATCTGGCACACCTTCTTTGGTGAGTAGAATAGGGATCCACCTCTCATATGGAGGCACCTGAACCTGGCCTTCAGGAGGCCGAAGGTCCGCTCGATCACCCTCCTAGTTCGCCCATGGGCCTCATTGTAGCGTTCCTCTGCCCTGGTCCTGGGATTCCTCACTGGGGTCAGTAGCCATGACAGGTTGGGGTAACCAGAGTCACCTGCAAATGGTGAGGGGCGACTGTTAGACACACACTAACCTGGAGGGATAACCCCAGACCCAGACAACCATTCCCACTGACTTGCTTCCAGGTGCTCACCTAATAGCCACACACGGTGCATCTGGAGTTGCCACATCACATAAGGGATGCTGCTATTCCGCAGGATGTAGGCGTCATGCACTGAGCCAGGGAACATGGCATTCACATGGGAGATGTACTGGTCTGCCAAACATACCATCTGTACATTCATAGAATGATAACTCTTCCGGTTTCTGTACACCTGTTCACTCCTGTGGGGGGGGGGACCAAAGCTACATGGGTCCCATAAATGGCACCTATGATGTTGGCGATATGTCCCTGGGCATAGAAATCACCTTTCACTGTAGGCAACTCCTCCACCTGAGGGAAAACGATGTAGCTCCGCATGTGTTTCAGAAGGGCAGACAACACTCTGGACAATACGTTGGAAAACATAGGCTGGAACATCCCTGATGCCATGGCCACAGTTGTTTGAAAAGAGCCACTTGCAAGGAAATCGAGCACTGACAGCACCTGCACTTGAGGGGGGATTTCTGTGGGATGGTGGATTGCTGACATTAGGCCTGGCTCCAACTGAGTACACAGTTCCTGGATTGTGGCACGGTCAAGCCTGTAGGTGATTATCAAATGTCGCTCCTTCATTGTCGACAGGTCCACCAACGTTCGGTACACCGGAGGATGCCGCCATCTCCTCACATGTCCCAGCAGATGGTGCCTATGAAGGACAACAACAAGCACAGAGTCAAACAACTCAGAGGTACGTACCCACAGTTTACACAGAACACCAATCATACAAAAAAGGTGGCCTGCATGTGTGTTGAGACTAGGCCTAGGTATGTGTGACGCAGTTGAAAATGAAGTCATGTGGGCCCCTGAAATGGCGGCTGCCTGACCTGTAAAGTGGGACAGTGGGATGTGAGGTAACTGCACTGGCGTTGTACACCGTCGCGGTAGGCGGTTAAAGACCGCGGCGCAATGCTGCATTGGTTAACATTGGACCCTATGGGTCCCAGGAGCCAATGACGATGTACGCCGGCGGTGACGGTACGCGCCGCCTTGGACGTGACCGCCATTTTCTATCTGTTCAATCACTCGATACCTGATCTTCGACAGGAGAGGACCTACACTGCAAGTGCTGCTGTGACCTCGATCTGGAAGAGACAATGGCTCGTGCGTCGGGATAGGGCCCCTGCCTTCACATCGGAGGAGTTGGAGAAGCTCGTGGATGGGGTCCTCCCCCCGTACACGTTACTCTACGTTCCTCCAGACAAACAGGTAAGTACACAGGGAGCATGTTGTATGGGCTATGCCTGTGTGGAGAGGGCTGGATGTAAGAAGTAAGGGGGCAGAGTGCTGCGTGCATGAAAGACGGTGAATGCATGTGCCACATGGCAAGGGTAGGGATGGGGGCCAATCACTTTGACGGTGCAGCTGGTAATAACTTCTCTTTTTCCCCTGTACATTTCATGTAGGTCAGCGCCCACCAGAAAAAAGATGTTTGGCGTGCCATCGCCAAGGATGTCCGGACCCTGGGGGTCTACCACAGACGGAGCACCCACTGCCGGAAAAGATGGGAGGACATTCGCCGCTGGAGCAAGAAGACGGCGGAGGCTGGGAATGGCCTCCCAACGTGGGAGGGGTGCCCGTTGCACCATGACCCCCCTGATCTTCAGGATCCTGGTGGTGGCCTACCCGGAGTTGGATGGGTGCTTGAGGGCATCACAGCAGACACAAGGGGGTGAGTACACTCTCATTCTGCTGACTTTGCGCGCAGTGGAGTTGTCTGGGTGGGGGAGGAGGGCTGTAGGTTTCCCTAGGCCCGTAGGCAAGGCCCCTCCATAAGGCAGGCCATGTGGTACCCCAGCCCTCCTCTGTAGACTGCCAAGTACAGTTATTCATGCCCCTGTGTCATCTATGTGTGCAGATGTCGTCCATAGCCCTGTAGGCCATTTCCCAGGAATTGAACAGTGGAGCCCAAGAGCGCAGCGTAGTGCAGGGGGCTTCTGTGTCTGTCTTGTCCACCAATGGTAGCGGTAATCCATGCACTCAACATGTCTTTCTTCTGTCGTTCCCCCCCCCCTTTTTGTGGTCTCCCTGTTCTTGTGTGCATTAGCATCATCAGGCAGAGGAGCAGTGGCACCAGAGCACGAGGGAGCTGCATCCCACATGGCCCTGGAGGGCGAGACTACGGACTCGGAATTCACCAGTGGGACGGAGGGCGAGGGGAGCTTCACGGCGGGGACAGGAACTGAGATCAGCGACACAGACACGTCCTCTGATAGGAGCTCACTTGTGGTGGCGGCAACATCTGTGCCCCCTGCATCTACAGGTACAGCCCCCCTCCTACCAGCACCGCCCTCCCAGCAGCCCCTCAGCCTTCGCCCCGTGCCCGCTCACCCAGGAGGGTGGGCATCACCTTTGCCCCAGGAACCTCAGGCCCTGCCCCAGTCACCCCTGCTGCCCTCAGTGAGGAGGCCATTGACCTCCTCAGGTCCCTCACTGTTGGGCAGTCTACCATTTTGAATGCCATCCAGGGTGTAGAAAGGCAGTTGCAACAAACTAATGCATTCCTGGAGGGCATTCATTCTGGTCAGGCGGCCCTTCACCGAGCTTTTCAAACTCTGGCCTCAGCACTGATAGCAGCCATTGTCCCCGTCTCTAGCCTCCCACCTTGAACTTCCTCCACCCATACCCAATCCCCTGTACCTCTGCCTATCCCAAGCACACCATCAGACCAGCATGCACACACCTCAACACACAAGGGAAGCTCAGGCAAACATAAGCACCACACATCCCACATGCACTCATGCAAGCAATATACACATGCAGACACACCAACATCCACTGCCTCCACTGTGTCCCTCTCCTCCTCATCTCCCTCCTCCCTCCCAGTCTCGTCTACACTCACACCTGCATGCACTACCTCTACAGCCACTACGTCCCTCACCAGCACACCCACCAGCACACCCCGCTTATGTGCAGTCACCACCCCCACTACCATTCACACTGCCCCTGTGTCCTCTCCCAGTGTGTCTGTGACGCTCCCTCCCAAGATACACAAATGCAGGCACACACCCACCCAACAGCCATCCACCTCACGACAGCCTCCAGCGCATGCACCAGCACCCAAAGTCACCAAACGTACACCTCATACTACCACCACCTCTTCCTCCACTCCCAAACCCCCTCCAGCTACCCGTCCCAGTGTGTCCCAAAAACTTTTCCTGTCCAGCCATGACCTTTTTGCCACAACTCCCCCACCCCGTCCATCTCATAGGTCCCGAACTAGCACCTCAGCCACAACATCTCCGGGACCAGTGGTGCCTGTAGTCACCGGTATGTGGAGTGCACCGGCCAACAGGACAGCCAGTGTGGCACGGAGCCACAGCACAGACAGTCCCCCACCTGTGAAGCATCAGAAGTTGGCTAGTGCCCAGCGGGAGAGGGGGAAGACTCCAACCACCAAAGCCGCTCCCAAGAGTCCCGGTGGGAGTTTGGAGTCAGCTGTGAGACCTTCCAAGGTGGGGAAGGGCCTCAACAAACCCAGCAAGTCTGGGAAGAGCTGCACGGCGGAGAAGACCGCCATCGTCCCCGCTGCCCAGGAAGCCAGCCCCAGCTCAGCTGCCCAGGAGGCCACCGCCGGCCCCAGCCCAGCTGCCCAGGAGGCCACCGCCAGCTCAGCTGCCCAGGAGGGCACCGCCAGCCCCAGCCCAGCTGCCCAGGAGGGCATCACCAGCCCCAGCCCAGCTGCCCAGGAGGACACCGCCAGCACCAGCCCAGCTGCCCAGGAGGGCACTGCCAGCCCCAGCCCAGCTGCCCAGGAGGGCACCACCAGCCCCAGCCCAGCTGCCCAGGAGGGCACCGCCAGCACCAGCCCCGCTGATCCATGAAGGACCGCCAGCACAAGCCCCGCTGGGCCATGAAGGACCGCCAGCACAAGCCCTGCTGGGCCATGAAGGACCGCCAGCACAAGCCCCGATGGGCCATGAAGGACCGCCAGCACAAGCACCGCAGGGCCATGAAGGACCGCCAGCACAAGCACCGCTGGGCCATGAAGGACCGCCAGCACCAGCCCCGCTGCGCCATGAAGGACCGCCAGCACAAGCCCCGCTGGGCCATGAAGGACCGCCAGCACAAGCCCCGCTGGGCCATGAAGGACCGCCAGCACAAGCACCGCTGGGCCATGAAGGACCCCCAGCACAAGCACCGCTGGGCCATGAAGGACCGCCAGCACAAGCCCCACTGGGCCATGAAGGACCGCCAGCACAAGCCCCGCTGGGCCATGAAGGACCGCCAGCACAAGCCCCGCTGGGCCATGAAGGACCGCCAGCACAAGCACCGCTGGGCCATGAAGGACCGCCAGCACAAGAACCGCTGGGCCATGAAGGACCGCCAGCACAATCACCGCTGGGCCATGAAGGACCGCCAGCACAAGCACCGCTGGGCCATGAAGGACCGCCAGCACAAGCCCCGCTGGGCCATGAAGGACCGCCAGCACAAGCCCCGCTGGACCGTGAAGGACCGCCAGCACAAGCACTGCTGAGCCGTGAAGGACCGCCAGCACAACCACCGCTGGGCAATGAAGAACCACCAGCACAACCATCGCTGAACAGGGGCACTGACGCAACTGGGTCCGTCACGGGGTGAGTGATGCACTCTGGGCACCAGTCCCCTTCCAGAACCAGTGGAGATATCCATCCACTACCTCTGTCCTTCACAGGATAAAGCACTCTGGGGACCAGTCCCCCTCCAGAACCAGTGGAGACATCCATCCACTACCTCTGTCCTTCACAGGATGAAGCACTCTGGGCACCAGTCCCCCTCCAGAACCAGTGGAGACATCCATCCACTACCTCTGTCCTTCACAGGATGAAGCACTCTGGGCACCAGTCCCCCTCCAGAACCAGTGGAGATTGTTATCCACTTGAGAGACTGTGGCTTTGCACTCCCCAGGATTGTACACTGGGCAACCCACCCACTGTAGAGACTTGAGAGACTGTGGCTTTGCACTCCCCAGGATGGAACAGTGGGCAAACCACCCACTGTAGAGCCTTGAGATACTGTGGCTTTGCACTCCCCAGGACTGAACAGTGGGCATGTGGCCCTCTCGTGGATTTGGCGTCGTGCACTCAACTGGCTGAGGTGCCCCCCCTTTCCCTCCCCCTGAGGTGCCTGTTTAGTTGTTGTCTGATGCCCCTGCAGTGCTCTCTCCGTCATTGTCGGGGATCTTGTGTGGACCTCGCCCATACCGTGTGGTCCCAGTGTTCCACAGAGTTTCTTTGTGCAGTACCTGGACTACAATGCCTGGTATATATTTTGTACATGGTGTATATATATATTTCTGCCTACTTGTTTGTAATATATTCCGATGGTTACACTTATTTTCTTTGGTCTTTGCATTCTTCAGGGAGGGTTTGGGGGGTGTAACTGTGATGTATTGATATGCATTAGTGTGTGTGCTGTTGTGGATGAGGGTGGGGGTGTTGCGTGTTGTATGTGTGTCACTGTTTTTTCCCTCCCCCCTCCTCTGTGTCGTAGGTACAGTACTCACCATGGTCTTCGCCGCCGGCGTTCGTGCTCCTGGTAGAGGAGCAGGAAGACTATTGCAGGTACCTTCCATTGGGAAGAGGGCCTAGATTGGTGTATGGGGAGGAGAAATTGATATACCAACCGGGAGATTGCCCACACAATTTTGGTAAGATATGGGGTCGTTGGCGGGAGGCAAGAGAAAAGGAAAACTGAGGGAGGACTACGAGTGCATGTCCCGCAAAACATATGGATCAGAGTAATTCCAGGGAACTGGTACAAGAGATCCGTAGGCCATTGGGTACAGCCAACCAGGAAATGTATTATGGGTCGTACTCCTGTCCTGTCCAGACCCAACATATGGGTGACTACATGTATTCTGAATGTATAATGTATTCACATGCCTCGGATCGGGGTGGGGTATGTTGTCTGATCATATTAACTGAATAAAGGAGATTAAAAAAAAAGAATTCAGAAATCTGGCTACTTCGCCGCACCCTCTTGGCCCCAGTGGCAGACACACACACACACACACTGGTGATATAACAGTCTTCTCTCCATCCACCAGTGGCAAGGGTGCCTAACTGATTTTTCTCAGGCAAGATTGCCCCGGGGATTTCATACACCTACTCTGGGATGATAGCTGATTAAGTGGAGTTGTGGTGTTGTGGTCATGACTTTATGTGAACATTTATGAAGGACATCATTCATATGTGGTCTTTGCTTCATCTAGGTGTAGGACTGTCAGGAAAGTGAAAAGACTAATGTAAGTGGGCTGAAGTTCCAGAATGTAATTTACTTGCTTCACTGAATTAGGATCTCGCCCTGTGCCCAAAACTTTCCCATAGGGTTTGTGGTTCTCAGTAGTGACTTGCTGCATGTTGCCTACTTAGGGCCTGATTTAGAGTTTGGCGTGGTTACTCGTTACAAACGTGATGGATATACAGTCTGCCCTATTACGATTGCCTTTGAATCTTAATACGGCAGATGGGATATCAGTCCCTTTTGTGACAGTAATCCCATCTGTCAAACTTTAAATCAGGCCCTTAATTCCTACTCAAGACATTGGGGGTCATTACGACTTTGGCGGGCGGCGGAGGCCGCCCGCCAAAGTACCGCCGTCAGAATACCGCTGCGCGGTCAATAGACCGCCGCGGTAATTCTGAGTTTCCCGCTGGGCTGGCGACCGCCAGAAGGCCGCCCGCCAGCCCAGTGGGAAACCCCCTTCCACGAGGATGCCGGCTCCGAATGGAGCCGGCGGAGTGGAAAGGGTGCGACGGGTGCAGTTGCACCCGTCGCGATTTTCAGTGTCTGCTATGCAGACACTGAAAATCTTGGTGGGGCCCTGTTAGGGGGCCCCTGCAGTGCCCATGCCATTGGCATGGGCACTGCAGGGGCCCCCAGGGGCCCCACGACACCCGTTACCGCCAACCAGGTTCTGGCGGTCAAAACCGCCAGAACCAGGCTGGCGGTAAGGGGGTCGGAATCCCCATGGCGGCGCTGCCTGCAGCGCCGCCATGGAGGATTCCTCAGGCCAGGGGAAAACCGGCGGGAAACCGGCGGTTTCCCTTTTCTGACCGCGGCTTTACCGCTGCGGTCAGAATAGGCCTGGATGCACCGCCAGCCTGTTGGCGGTGCATCCGCGGTCCCCGGCCCTGGCGGTCCATGACCGCCAGGGTCGTAATGACCCCCATTATGTTGTGCATACTGCTCCCAAATTCTGAGTAAGAATTCCAAATATTTCTGCACGCAATGTGGTTGATACACACTATGGGGCTTATTTACAAGCCCCTTGCACCACCATAGTGTCACTTTTTTACATTGCAGCAGCACAAGTAGTCCCCTACACTGTGCCACACTTACAAACTGCTGCAATGGGACCATTGCTCCAGTTTGCAAAGTCCTGCGCCACAATAGACCTGCGCCAGGTATACGGTATGCAGTGTGGGCATTCCCATGTTAGAAGCCACGCAGAACTGGCATAGTGAAAATTACTACATTTCACTGCATCATTCTGCAACTTCACTGCATCAAAATTTTCACACCTGCTGGCATAGGGCTTTTTAACATGGGAGCCTTCCAGGCATAGCTGGAGTAGCGTCATTTTTATGACGCTAGTCCAGTAATGCGTTAGTTTAGCGAGACAGATGCATCAGAAATTCTGACGCATATGTGAAAACGTGCACCATGGAGCGCTGAATTATAAATACAGCGCTACCATGGGATCGTTAAAGGATCCAGGGCTGGTGCAAGAAAACTGGTGCATCGATTCTTGTAAATTAGCCCCTACCTGTAGTATCACAGCTAGATTTTTTAGCCTTTCTGAATTGGGCATTTCATTTCTTACCATAGTGAGATTCTCATTTTCTTTACTCGTTCAACTATTGATTCAAACTCCAATACAAGTTCGTCCTGACAGAACTCTCTATTTCTGACAACTTGTATAAATGAGTGGCCTGCTTTGCTTGGTTGTCAATCCAATATGGAAATGTTTCAGTAATTCACCGGCGCAGAGACAGCCAGCTGTCAGAAACTTGGTTGGAATGCTTTTGATGCTTGCCTCCTGTTTAACCTTCAGAACAACCTCGAGAGATGGAAATTGTAATTGATCTCGGCTTGTTAAATATATGTTTTTTAAGCACATAAATTCATTTCGTCAAAATTAATTCGGAACAAGAAGCCTGGAAAACTGCTGATGCTGCACAGAAGCACGAGAGAGCCAAGTAGAAGAGCATCTACCTCGGGCCAACAGACTGAAGGATCTTGTGTTTGATGTTCGTACAAGGGAGAACCTTCTTAATTCCCTATTATTTTAACACTCCCGGGCTTGAGCGTTAATTCTATATTTTTACATGTTTAGAATCAATTTTTTTCTTCTGGCACCCCAAGGAGTCGGTTGTGATCCTGTTCTGTGTACTGCGCTGATGTAGAACTTTATGTCGTTCTATTTCTCACGTCGTCGGCACATACATTAACTCTCGAAATCTCCGAGTCAGTGCATGGACTGCAGACAGCGGAGTTCGAAAAGAAATGCCAGAAATTCGTGTTTTCGAGTTCTGCCGTCAACAGCACATTCACTACTTCGACTTTGCCACTAACCCTTGCGCTATTTAGCATTCAGAGCACAATGAGACTGGAAGCCATTGCACCACTGGTGTTGCATTGCTCATGTTACTGTGTTTCGTTGAAGCCCATCTTCACTGCAGTGAAAACATCAGACCAGATTCTACTCACCTTCTCATTTAATCTGCAAGAGACACTGCAGTTTCCTGTCTTGTGAGAAAGGAAGGGAATAGAGCAGACTGAGACCAGCCTCACTGACTGGTACACTGAGGAGTTCCGAATGAAGAGCTCTGAAAAACTGTTCCTGTCTCATCATTCAAGATATAGCTATTGTCTTGGCCAGTTGTTCTTGACTGATTATTGTTAGGGTGCAGGCGAGGTAGGTCTCTGACTTGAAAGTCTTCAACAAGTATGGGAACTGAACATCAGGAGAAAGCAAGAACAAAATACAAACATGTCACCTACAGCATAGGCACTTTAGAAGAAGCTCTCCTATGTTTCCCATTGCCAAGGGTGAATAGCTCAGCTATTTCTTGCTTTCGTTCTGGCACTTGTCTTCTTTATCATACATTTAGTACTTCATATATGGAAAGGAAAGATCTTAATAACTACCTACTCCTACATGGACCTGGAAACTACAAGGACAGATGACCTTCACTCCACAAAGTAGTCATTATACTATCACACAACTCTGTAACACAAGGACAAAAATTATCCACTGCTGAGCTTGCATTTGAGATATCTGTATTCAAGTAGCTGCAGTATTTTGTGGTAGATTAGATATGTGTGGGGCTTACTTACAAACTGTATTTTGCAGTACATTTTGTAGTAGTACTAAATTTACTACAAAATGCTATTCACAAGCCTATATGCGGAACTTCCACCTTCGTCTCAGCTATCTTTTTCTGTGTGGAGATCTCGGCCTCAAGTGCAGAGGCTGTATACTTGTAAGTAATTTAGTAGTAAATGTGGGTGGGATTGAGGGGAGTGGTTGGAAGATACATTTTTTTTTAATTAGGTTTTTGATTGAGGGGATGAAATGCTTCTCAAGCAACAACCACAATCCTTGTCAGGGAGAACCACATAAGTCACTAAATTAATCTGTGCTTAATCGAGTAGTAGCTTGTCACAAAAGCAGTCAGGCTTAATTTAGAGGCACTGCATTAGGGATTCATGTGGCACACAAACAGTAATAAAGTGAAAACACAACTCAAGAAAAATCCTACTGTAACTTAGAAAAATAGGTACATGTTTAATAAATGAAAAGAGATGACAACAGCAAAAATCCAATGAGTAGAACCGGAGATGTGCAGTTTTAAAGTTTTAGGAAGGTATAGTGTGTAAAAACACAAAGTGCCACACGCAATCCTTTTGTCGTGCTAGAGCATGCAAAAGTAATAGGTTCAGGCAAACCACAATGGAGCACAGGGCAGATATAGGGACAAGGTTAGTCCTGCTGACAAATTTACCATCTCCAAGTCTGACAGCAGAGTCCCAAAACATAAGAATTTCACAGGAGGAGCTCAGGTAATGTCAGCCAAGGGTTCAGTACCCTTAGGAGGCACTTCCTGTGGATCAGGAACACACTCCATCAGAGGCCGGCAGGGCTCAGACAGGTCCTGTTGCAGGCACAGGCAGGTTGTGACAGTGTCAGTTGCAGCATGTCTCCTGGGCACTTGCAGGGAGGCCTCTGGAACTTGTTGATTCCCTGTAGGTCAAGACTGGAGGTCCGCCAACTGACTCTTGGAGTCACTCAGGTTAGCCTGGAGTCACTCATGTCTATTCTTCCTTCTAACAGATCAGAACAAGCCTCAAGTAGCAAAGCAGTCCTCTGGGGAAGAAGACAGATCTCAAGCACCAAGGCAGTCTGCTAGTAGCCACAAGGCACTCCTCTGACGAATAAAACAAGTCTCAAGTGGGAGTGTAGACCTGGGTGAAACAAGGCAAGCCTCAAGCCAACAGGGCAGACCTCTAAGGAGCAAGGCAGTCCTTCTTCTGTAATGTCCATAGGTCCAGGAGTGTACCGATGATTTGGTCTGAGGGTCTAATATTTATTCGGTGTGCCAGCCTTTGAAGTGGGAGAAACCTCTAGGTCTTTCTACAACTGGTTCCAGAAATCTTCCCCCTTTCCATACCCAGGCCATAGCAGCTCTAGGGTGACAAAGACTGATGTCAAGTTATTTAGGAGTGTGCTAGAGGTAGCCCCTTCGAAATGTAAGTGGACAGGGAACAGCTCTGCCCCTTCCATTCTGGCTGGGTGGCTTATCCTGCCAACACCGATTTCCCCTTTGTCTCACTGTCTGGGAGGAACGCACAAACACCTACTGTCAACAACACCCAGTCATGTGACCCAGGATACAGGCTGCAATAATACAATAATAATACCTTAAAAATGTATAAAGTACAAAGCTGCCTTCAAGAAAGCGTCCTAGCTCTAGTGGCCCTACCACGCACAGAAATACCACCACCAGAGTGCCTTGTAATTAGATAGGTAGGTCTTAAGGAGTTTCTGGAAGACATTCACAAGGAGCAAAAAGCTCAGAAGGCAAGGAATTTCACAGTTTGGCAGTCAAGTAGGAAAAGAAACAACCGCCTCTTCTAGCCATGCAGATCCTTGGGACAAGAAGAGGTTTTTGTCCAGTGGACTGAAGTGATCTCTCCTGAAAATAAGTCAACAGCTGCTTTCTCTGATATCTCAGACCTCTCTGTTCATAGGCTGTGAAGGCAAAGGTGAGAACATTCAATTTGATGTGACTACCAAAAGGTAACCAGTGGAATACTCTGTAAAGAAGCTGTAACCGAGACACAGGCAGGAATCTTCAGGATCAACCAGGTAGCCGCATTCTGAATAATCTGTAAATGATGGAGTAGATACTGAGGTAAGCCCAAATACAGGCTATTTGCATTTTCTAATTCCAATGTCACCAAGGCATGAATCACAGATTTGCGGCAGTCCTCTGGAATCAGATGGATACATTTCCTGACCGTTTTCAGCATGAGGAAACAGCTAGTAGACATTGCTTTAATGTAGGATTCAATGATAGATTAGAATCAAATCTAACCCCTACATTTCTCATCAGCGAAACAGGGAAAGGGGGGAAACCAAATTTGGATGGCCATCAATTGTAAGCATTAGGATGATGAATAGACTCAACCAGCCTCTCTTTTATCTGAGATCAGTTTGAGGCAATTTGCACTTATCCAATCACCTGTCCTCAAGCAGTCTTTAAACGCAGCTAGTGTGCCCAACTCCTTTTCCTCAAATGAGAGCATCAACTGTGCATCATCTGCATAGGACTTAATGCTTTCGCCCCATGGTTCCACTAGTTTGGCCAAGGGGGCAAAATAGATATTGAAAAGGGTTGGGCTCAAGGCCGAGCCATGAGGAACCCCACAGACAAGAGGTTTGGCTGAGGATGTAAATGGAGGAAGAAAAAGTCTTTGAGAATGGTCCTCCAAGGAAGACTTCAGCCATGCCCATGCTGTTCCTTGGATATCCATTGGCTAGAGTAGGAGACCATATTGAAGACCACTGACAAATCAAGAAGGACAACCATGGCCACCGAGCGCTGGTGAAGATTGACCCTAAGGAAGTCAGCAAACTCCAAAAAGGCAAATTCAGTGCTATAACCTATACAGAAGCCAGACTTAGGGCCTGATTACAACTTTGGAGGAGGTGTTAATCCGTCCCAAAAGTGACGGTAAAGTGACGGATATACCACCAGCCGTATTTCGAGTCCATTATATCCTATGGAACTCGTAATACGGCTGGTGGTATATCCGTCACTTTACCGTCACTTTTGGGACGGATTAACTCCTCCTCCAAAGTTGTAATCAGGCCCTTAGTGTCATGGAGTAAGTTATTACTCTCTAAAAAAGGTAGAAATGTGGTGATTAACCCATTTTTCCAGCATATTAATGGCAGCTGGAAGCAGGGAAATAAGGTAAAAGTTACTAAGCACCTGTGGGTCCACATTGGCTTTCTTCAAAAGTGGTAGAAGCATTGCCTGCTTTCAGCTCTGAGGCACCATAGGTGCTTTCAATAAGGCATTCAGCAATTTAAACAAGATGGAGGTGATTAAAGTTGCAGCCAGATTCAGAATGTCTGGTGGAAAGGATCTGTTGGAGACCCAGATTTGCAACTAGCCAAGGAAGTGGACACATCTGAAAGCATGAGAGGAGCAAACTAATCCAGCAAGGGGTCTGGGTGAGGATTTCTGTTGGCCATCAGACCTGAGACCCCGTGCACAGGAGACTTGTCATAAATTAATTGATTTTAAAAAAAAAAGACATCCGAAAGTGCTTGGCACAATGTAGCAGAGGGAGTTAAAGTACTTTGTAGCGCACTTGGTGCCACCAATGAGTTGGCTAACTTGAAAGGTACACAAGATTTATTGACTGCTGTTGTGATATAAGCTAAAATAAACTCTTTATGTGTTTTGTGCACTGTGCTGCACAGATTGTTTAGCGCAGTTTTGTTCACGACCTTTGCTGCTCGATTTCCTAAAGCCTGCATTCAATTCTTCTGCAATTAGATCATTACTTTTATAATGTGTAGGACAACCATGGGGCTGATGGCGTAGCTCTCTGCTGGGACACAATTCTCAGAGGAGCAATGCAAACCAGAGAAGAAGATAGCCAATTATATAACCTGGGCAAATTAATACATACTGCCCCTGTAAGTTCCAGCAGAGTGCTCTGAAAACGGAATCTGGCAATCGCTTCCAAGGCCTGCAACCTTTCTGGAGTGGGGTTGCAAGTTCTTATGGCAGGCCCAAACCATCTTAAACAAGACTAAAAATGATCTGACCAAGTTACTTTGAGGGTTCGATTTATCTGGATATTAAAGGAATGCGAAAAAATCAGATCCAATGTGTAGCAGGCATTATGGGTCAGACCAACCACATGTTGGATTAGATTAAAACCCTCAAGAGTATCCAAAAATTGTTTAGCCGCAGCACAGCTAGGGACATCAATGTAGGCACTGCTGGACTTTTTTCCTTATGCAGGGTCATCCCCAGTCTTTTTTGCCTCCTGCCTTCTATTTTTTTCTGACCTGTTGCTATTGGCTCTAGGGGGGTCATTCTGACCCTGGCGGTCCGAGACCGCCAGGGCCACGGATGACTGAAGCACCACCAACAGGCTGGCGGTGCTTCATTGCCCATTCCGACCGCGTCTGTAAAGCCGCGGTCGGAAAACCGGGTCCGGCGGTTTCCCGCCGGATTTCCCCCGGCTGGGCGAATCCTCCATGGCGGCGCTGCAAGCAGCGCCGCCATGGGGATTGTGACCCCCTTCCCGCCACCCTGTTTCTGGCGGTTTTTACCGCCAGGAACAGGATGGCGGGAACGGGTGTCCTGGGGCCCCTGGGGGCCCCTGCACTGCCCATGCCACTGGCATGGGCAGTGCAGGGGCCCCCTCACAGGGCCCCAGCATGCTTTTCACTGTCTGCATAGCAGACAGTGAAAAGCGCGACGGGTGCAACTGCACCCGTCGCACTCCTGCAACACCGCCGGCTCCATTCGGAGCCGGCTTCAGTGTTGCAGGCCCTTTCCCGCTGGGCCGGCGGGCGCTCCCTTGGCGGGCGCCCGCCGGCCCAGCGGGAAAGTCTGAATGGCCCCAGCGTTCTTCTGACCGCGGAGCGGGCAATTGGCGGTTCCCGTTTGGCAGGCGGCAACCGCCCCCGCCAAACTTGGAATGACCCCCTAGGTCTCTGAGCACTTCATCACTGCTGACCAGTGCTAAAGTGCAGGTGCTCTCCCATCTAAAGTTGGTATGGTTGGCTAATACCTAATTGGCATATTTAATTTACCTGTAATTCCCTTGTACAGTGGTATCTCTATACCCAGGGCCTGTGAATTAAATAGTACTAGTGGGCCTGCAGCGCTGCTTGCGCCACCCACTGAAGTAGACTTTCAAACCTGTCTCAGACCTGCTAGCGCAGGGCCTGTGTGCGCAGTTTTCTGCCACAGGGACCTGGCATCTAAATTTACTTGCCAGGCCCAGAACTCCACTTTTACTACATGCAAGTCACCCCTAAGGTATGCCCTAGCTAGCCCTATGGGCAGGGTGCCATGTATGTAGAAGGAGGACATGTGCCAGGTTGCGTGGCCTGTCCTGGTAGTGACAAACAGCCTCTCTGCTGTGAGTGCTGCCTTCTCATTGGATTGCATTGGAAATTCCCTGCCTTATGTGTAAGGGGTATTGCCTGATTTATGAGTGGTAGCGTAGGCATGCTTGGTATGGTTGTGATGGTGATAATAAATGCTGCTTACTGGAGTAGGTATATTTTTTATTACTATTACAGAAATGCCACTTCTAGAAAGTGCGCATTTCTCTGTGCTTATGACTCTAGTGTTTTGCAGCTTGACTCCAATCCACTTCTGGGCAGAGTGACAGTTGGGGCTTTGTGCATACTTTTCAGACAGCCTGTACACAGGGAGGGTGGAGATGTCACAGAGGTGCATCTGCATACTGAATAGTCTCCTGGGCTGCGAGAAGAGAGAGGAGGGACACACCTAAATTTGTAAAGGCTGTGCCCTGGCCTCACGCAATAGGGTTGTTTAGTCCCCACTGATGTTTGGAGCCTGTGCTGAAGGAGAGAGAGGCACCAGAACTAGTTGTAACTGGTTGGAACCTCCTCTCCCTACCATTGTAAAACACTGTAAGGACTGAGTACAGGGGAATTTCCCCCACAATTTGGATACTCTTGGAATCATTGTGGAACTGGACACAAAGGACTGGAAGGACTCACCAGGAAACGCCAAGGACTGCTGCTGTTGTGCTGACCTGTGACCTGCTTGGTCACTGTAAGGGAATTGCCACCTGCTCACATCCTCTATGCTGGCCTGTTGCTGGTCCCCTCCCCTTGTGGGCCTTTTTCCTAAGTCTCTTGTCCCCCCAGGGGCAGGGTGCTGTGGCACCAGACCCCTACCGCAATCTGTAGACATGAGGCGTGCTTCCCCCGATATCTGTTAGTGGCGCTCTGGGGAAGTGCTGCTGCAGTAATATTGTTGGCACCTTGGAGAACGCTCTTTCCGATTGTGGCATGGGAAATGCACCACCGCGACCCGGGCTTCATTTGAGGTCCAAGCACTTTTGAAAAAGCGCGTTGTGGTGCTGGGAATCACCGCCGTAGCCCGGGGAGGCTGTTTCATCCAAGCCCGAGTGGAGCGAGCTTCGCAGTGCCCCTGGGGCACGAAGAAAACCCCTTGTCAAAGAACTGGAGCAAGTTTGCTCCTATTGGTGCCCCCGCGGCGAGGACCACTCCGTAGAGCACCCCCCGGGGCACCGGAAGGCCCTGTTTTGGGCTGGAACATTGTCAGAGGCAGGGAGGAGGACGCCTCTCCTTCACCTGCCGAACCCCGGAGGGCTCGTGTTGACCTGCGGGTGGGGCGGTAGCCTCACTGGAGGCTCGCCCATGCCGCTGACCCTTCGTTGGCCCTTCGTGTGCCAGTGCCAGTGTTGTGCCCCCCCAGCTGACTCGGAGGGCCGGTGCAGGCCCGGGAGGGACCCCGGGCCCGTCACCAAACAGAGGGGGTGCATGGCACCCCGTCCCCCTATGCTACTTTGGAGGACTTTGGCCGCCCATAAGAAGGGCCGGTTGAGGCCCAGGGGGCCCCAAGTAATCGCGGGACGCTGGAGGGGCCCGTCAATAGCACAAATGATGTGCGTGTCGGCCTCAGAATAATAGAGGCCCCCCATTTGGCGCAGAGGAGCTTCGGGGGCCCCCATTTTTCATCTTCCAGGCAGGTACTCCCTGAAGGAACCCTATATATATAATTCTTTCTACAGACTTTGTGGATACATATATTGCCTACCTCCTTTTGATGTTTTTATATATGTATGTAAATGTTCCTATTATGGGCATACCATACTAATATGTTTTTATGACTTGCCATATGGTTTATAATGTTCCTACTATGGGCGTTTATGTTATTCTTATGACAAGTGCTTCGCTATAATAAACTGTTTCCTGACTACTGCTTATGTTGCAGAATACTGAGTAATCTGTGTGTTATATGTGCCTACTGTTAGTTTGCAGAGTAGCTAATGTGTAACGTTTGGACAACTGCTAAAGTTGCAGGATACTACTGATATGTGATGTTTGGTCTAATAATTGCGTTGTGTACAATACAGTATTTGTTCATATAATTTGGTGTTGTGTTTCCTTTTTGGTGGGGATAGTGTGCCACGTGTGCTGTGTGTGTTGTGCAAACGATTTACACATTGCCTCTGGGATAGGCCTGACTGCTCGTGCCAAGCTACCAAGGGGGTGAGTAGGGGTTACCTTGGACGTGTAACTCCCTTGCCCTGACTAGAGTGGGTAGGTTCTGCCTGGCTGAGGTGTATACCCTAGCCAACCAGAAACCCCATTTCTAACAGGCGCCAGTTGGTGAGGAGAAGAAAATGACAACTTTCTAAAAATTGAATTTTTAGAATTGTGACTAATTTTTTGCCTTTATCATTAAAGAGGATTTTAAATAACAATTGCTTTGTTTTAAAGGTTCAATAGTAGCATTTAATTTACAGGCCCGGGAAACATGTAAAACCACTTTACTAGGGAATTACAAATTAATTAAACAAATTAATTAAATACGCTAAATGGGTGTAAGCTAATTTTACCCTGTTTAATGGCATGAGCACACATACTTTTGCACTGGTAAGCAGTGGTAAAGTGTACAGAGTGGAAAAGTTTACAGGCCTTGTAAAAATGTAGAGCCACTTTACTAGGGACTTACACATTAATTAAATGCGCCAAATGGGTGTAAGCCAACTTCACCATGTTTAATGGGGTGAGCACACATATGTTTGCACTGGTAACCAGTGGTAAAGTGTACAGAGTCCTAAGGCCAACAAAAACTAATTTTGGCAAACAGGAGGGGAAAACTATAAAAGTTTAGGGGAATACCAGACCAAAGGCTGTAAGGTCTAACACTTACTACTAAAGGGAAGGGGTATAAGGAGGAATACGATGTGGCCGAGGGAGAGTAAGTGATGGGTCAAGGGAGGGATGTCTACCCACCCACAAATGAGTATACCATTCCTATTCACAAACTGCAATTTTAACTTTTAAAATGACTATAGCCAAATACAGACCCAAATGGTACTCAACTCAGAGCTGAAGTAAGTCCAGCAAAAACACTTGGCCAACTTGTGGCTTTGCAGAAAATACCTCTATAAAGCCATGGTGCACATTGCCTAAGTCACTGTGAAGTGCTGTAACATGAGGAGAATAGCCTCTGGGGGATATAAGACCTCTTTGTTTTGTTAATTATTTCATTGATGTTAGAAATGGGGTTTTTGGTTGGCAGTCAGGTTACCTCCTGTCCAAGCAAAAGCCCTCACTCTAGTCAGGGTAAGTCACACACTATCCAAGATTATCCTGTGCCCACCCTCTGGTAGCTTGGCACGAGCAGTCAGGCTTAACTTAGAAGGCAATGTGTAAAGTATTTGTGCAATAAATCATACAATACCACCATATAGCACCACAAAAATACACCACACAGTGTTTAGAAAAATATATAATATTTATCAGGATAATTGTAGGTCAAAAAGAATAAAGTTGCAATGGAAAATTGTAGAAATATCACAGGGAAGTGATATAGAGTGTCTTAAGTCTTTAGAATGCAATACAGTGTCTTTCAAGCACAAAGTACCTGGTTTCTGGTGAAAAATCTCCTCAGAGGGCCACAGGAGAAGAGATGCGTGGAAAAAGGGGTGTGTGCGTCGATTTCTCCTCAGCACACACAGACTTGCGTCGGTCTTTTCCACGCGGGGAAGTCGGGCGTCGTTTTCCGGCGCGCAGACAGTCTCTTTTTGTGGATCGCGGGGATTACCAGATGTCCCGGGTCTGTGCGTGGATTCTCCTGCTTGTTTTCCGGCTGCGCGTCGTTCTGCGGGGCTGCGCGTCGAAGTTTCGATCTCACGGTAGGCGTCGCGTCGATTTCTCCTTGGAAGTCGGGCGGCGTTGTCCTTGCGAGGCCGTGCGTCGAAAGTTTGGTCTCACGGCAGGCGTCGCGTCGATTTCTCCTTGGAAGTCGGGCGGCGTTATCCTTGCGAGGCCGTGCGTCAAAGTTTCGCACTCACGGTGGGCGTCGCGTCGATTTCTCCTGGAAAGTCGAGCGGCTTTGTCCTTGCGAGGTTGTGCGTCGAAGTCTCGATCGCCCCGAGGGCGTCGCGTCGATCAGCGTCGGTGTGCGGCGTTTTTCTCGCCGCGAAACAAGCTGTGCGTCGAAATTTTCGGCGCACGGAGCGTCCAAGTGAAAGGAAGAAGTCTTTTTGGTCCTGAGACTTCAAGGAACAGGAGGCAAGCTCTATCCAAGCCCTTGGAGAGCACTTTCACAGCCAGACAAGAGTTCAGCAAGGCAGCAGGGCAACAGCAAGACAGCAGTCCTTTGTAGAAAGCAGACAGGTGAGTCCTTTGAGCAGCCAGGCAGTTCTTCTTGGCAGGATGTAGTTTCTGGTTCCGGTTTCTTCTCCAGCAAGTGTCTGATGAGGTAGGGCAGAGGCCCTGTTTTATACCCAAATGTGCCTTTGAAGTGGGGGAGACTTCAAAGAGTGGCTAAGAAGTGCACCAGGTCCCCTTTCAGTTCAATCCTGTCTGCCAGGGTCCCAGTAGGGGGTGTGGCAGTCCTTTGTGTGAGGGCAGGCCCTCCACCCTCCCAGCCCAGGAAGACCCATTCAAAATGCAGATGTATGCAAGTGAGGCTGAGTACCCTGTGTTTGGGGTGTGTCTGAGTGAATGCACAAGGAGCTGTCAACTAAACCTAGCCAGACGTGGATTGTAAGGCACAGAAGGATTTAAGTGCAAAGAAATGCTCACTTTCTAAAAGTGGCATTTCTAGAATAGTAATATTAAATCCGACTTCACCAGTCAGTAGGATTTTGTATTACCATTCTGGCCATACTAAATATGACCTCCCTGCTCCTTTCAGATCAGCAGCTGCCACTTCAACAGTGTATGAGGGCAGCCCCAATGTTAGCCTATGAAGGGAGCAGGTCTCCCAGTAGTGCAAACACGAATTTAGGAGTTTTACACTACCAGGACATATAACTACACAGGTACATGTCCTGTCTTTTACCTACACAGCACCCTGCTCTAGGGGATACCCAGGGCACACATTAAGGGTGACTTATATGCAGAAAAAGGGGAGTTCTAGGCTTGGCAAGTACTTTTAAATGCCAAGTCGAGGTGGCAGTGAAACTGCACACACAGGCCTAGCAATGGTAGGCCTGAGACAAGGAAAAGGGGCTACTTAAGTGGGTGGCACAATCCGTGCTGCAGGTCCACTAGTAGCATTTAATCTATATGCCCTAGGCACCTGGAGTGCACATGACTGGGGACTTATAAGTAGATTAAATAGTTCAATCAGGTATGATCCAAAGTTACCATGTTTACAGAGAGAGAGCATATACACTTTATCACTGGTTAGCAGTGGTAAAGTGCGCAGAGTCTAAAAACCAGCAAAAACAGTATCCAAAACGAGGAGGGAGGCAGGCAAAAAGTTAGGGGTGACTACCCTAAGGCTGTCAGGTCTAACAATTGAGATGTAAACCTTTCCTGAAATCATTCTATTTGTAAACCAAGTGAGCCAACAGAGTAAAAGGATATATGAGACGCCATTTTATGTTAATGTTACTGCTGGATTGACTGACTTGAGAAAAAGAATGACCACAATTGAATAATTAGCAAACACTGAAGGGGGTTCAGAGCCCCAAATGAATTAGCTCCTTCGACTACAGCGCAACAAGAGGAGGCCTGAAAAGTTGCAGCAGGATTTCAGACAGTCATGTTCTGCAACCATCTTTGATCTTTTATATCTAACAACTATGCCAGTAAGTATATATTTTTAAACAAGTATATTTCTTGAATTTCTTAGTCTAACACTTATTGAATAACAATACTTGAATAACTGAACACAAAGCACTGACCTCTGTTGTTAAATGCAAGGAAGGAGACTGCAACTCTACAATCTGCCCTGTATTAACATCCTGGCTTCTTTACTTCCGCCAAATTGTGTGATACAGGGGCTCATCGCTCTACTTGACTGTGTGTTGTTTTCTTTAATCATCTATTGTGAGAGAACTTGAAGTAATTCAGTCCAGGGTTTGCACTCCAGAAAAACCTCACATATAGGCCTGTTATTAAACCACCTTTCTTTACATTTAATAAAGGCATAGTTATATAAATAGGAAACATGACAAAATGACAGAGTTTGAGTAACTCGTCGTCATAGCTCCACAAGGATATATTAGAATCGTTCATGTTTAAAAAATTTCGCATTCAACAAACGTCACTCAATTATCTACCCAATTAAGATGCTACGAAATGTTGAAAATACACTTTTTCCATTTTCAGGTCTTTATCATATTTCTGATTACATTTGTTACCTCATTTATATGTTTTAATGGCTCAGCTTGTATCCCTCCACAGAAATGTACTATCTCAGACGCCCTTGACTATTTGCCCAAGAAAGCAGCTGAACATACTGAACATGCACATGGAAAATGCAGTGCAGTTTGGTAATTAATTTTATATTTGAGTATGTTGCTTTTACTTTCATCTGAGAATTCTAACTGTAATTGAATGGAATAGTCGATGAAGGATTTGACCATGCCCAAGGCCTGAAGAATGAATGAGGAGAAAAGCACTTAAGCAGCTTCTAGTGGGGGCTGCCGCATAACTCAATGGGTGGAACGGGGGGAGGAATTGGACGGAGATGAGGTAAAGATAAAAAATAAAAAAGCACTTACCTTGCCTCTGTCCCTGACATCTCCTGCCACCTTGCACTCCTTGCACTCCTCTTCTTGTGGTGTCCCAGCTTTCTTCACTGGCACACCAGCAGAGGCTCCCAAGCAATCCTGGTGCTTCTTTCTTCCAAAAGCCTCAGACAGGCAGCCAAACACACATGCACACTTAGATGCACTCTCCTCTTCTCCACCCTCCAAACTCCTGTGGCCTAGTCCCACCCCTCCCTGCACTGCTGTCTGTGCCAGAAGCAGAAAAATAAAACAATAGTAAACTATCATTTTATTTTTATTTTTCTGGCACAGCCAGTGGGGCGATGTTCCTTTGCCATAGCGAAGGAGCCGCCCCTGGCAGCTTCATTTTTAAACACAATAATGTGGGTCGAGTCAAATGTGTCAAAAGAAATAAAGATTCCTTGCTTTCCTAAAAGGAAACATGGTCATCATCTGATGGCCTCTCTGACTCATTAGGTCGAGCCTAGGCAGTGTGCATGCGCTATCTCTTGGCATGCTGTAATCTACTTCTGTGGGCTTTCACTACGCCCATCACACACCCATCACTTTCATTTGTTCCTTGGCCTATCTTTCAAACTTGCTTTAAATTGATAGGTAAATGCTTTATGTTTGTCCTGCCTTGAGGCTGTTTTGTCACTGCCTAGGAGACTGACCCTCTTACATGGATTATTGCATGATCAACCATATGCCTTAGTGTGGGCAGAGTACTTTATTCTTTTGCCTTCCCACTACTTGCTCGTGGCTGCATGTTGTTTCTTCCTCTGGCATCTCGCTGTTTCTTTTCGGTATCTGCACCCAACAAAGGCTGCAAGCTAGAGGGGGATTCTTAAGTTTAGCAGTTTAAAAATATACAAACTGGCACCTTTTAAATAGAAAAAAACATAAGGGAGACCCTCAACGCTGCTCTCACCGGCGCAGGGGAGAGCCAATACTACAATCTTCACTGTATGGGAAATTCGCCTCATAATGCTTTGCGGGGCATTCCTCTGTAATGTGCTTATGCCCTCTAGGGGCTGACTATATGGCGACATGACCATGGCTCTTCAAAATGCTACTTATATTGTGGTGCCCTCTAGGGGATGTTCTGACCATTACAGCCTAACGCCAAGTGTATGAAGGAATGCACAAACACAGTTTATTACTGATAAAGCTTTAATGTGCAGCATGGCTAAATACTTATAAAGTCCCAAAGGCAAGACCTATTGGCTATGCAAATGCTTGTTTTTACCATGTGGTAAGCTTTGCATAAGCAGAGAACAATAGGCTTATTTTAAATTAAATTAACATCACACAGTAATCTTATATAATGTCATTCATATTTCCCGTAAAAACTTTTCACTCAGTTATCATGTTCTTCATTGCTGTTTATCCGTGAGTTTTGTTAATCACCACATGCAAGCTTAATGCCCTTCTGGGGAGCTAAACCTGGTACCCATTGATTAATGTGATAGATGAGGCATGCTCAATTTATTCTGCTGAAAGGTATTCAACAAAATAAAGATATAAGAAACAGGTAGCTGGTGGTTAACTAAACAGAGATGGGTGTGAAGAGATATGGTGCTAGAGTTATCAATAGCGCAAACTTTGCAACATTGGATTTTGGAGAGGAGGGCCTCTTAACACCACAAAGGTCACATGTGCAGTGAATATTCACCCTGAATGCAGGAAGGCAAATAAGATGTTTGCATGTGTTAGTAAATTGAACCTAACCTACTGACTTTGAGCCTCATTACGACTGTGGTGGACTTTTTGGAAGACCGCTGTGGTGGCGGCTACCAAAAGATGGTCCTCAGACTACTGTATTAGGAGTCACGCAGTGAAGATGCCAAAAAACAGCCAAAAATATGAGTCTGCCAGGACACTGGATAGCAGGAAAGAGGCGGTTCCCACCACCCACACTGCCAGGCTGACAAAATCCACCCACCAGATTATGAGCCTCAAATCACCACAGCAGTTCTTCCATGGTCGTAACCGATTGGCAGTGCGAACCCGCTCCGTCAAAACTCACATCAGGCAGAACACCACACCACATTGGATAGTCTCAATATCCCACACCTGACACACATCCACACACAGACTCACCTACTCACTGTTCTATATAACAACACAACCCTACACAAGCCACAAGCCTTTGCAACAAAAACGCCATTCACATTCCTAGAGAGTGAGAGAAAAGAATTGATATAGCACCTTTACACAATAGGCACACATACATATCACACTCAGCACACACCTCACATCAGCACTACAAACACACTACACACATCATAAGGACACACAAATCACAACAACTGTTACACCCTACAACGCAGCACCCACACCTCACCAACTACCAAACACTGCACCATTGCACTCACAAAAGCTCCAAACAGCTTCAACACAAACACTACTATTTCCCAACAGAAACACCCACTTTTCACTGATGAGGAGATGAGGGTTCTGGTGGATGAAATTGTCAAGGTAGAGCCACAACTGTTTGGAGCACAGGTCCAACTACTATCGATTGCCAGGAAAATGGAGCTGTGGCAAAGGATAGTCGACAGGGTCAACTCAGTAGGCAGCCATCCACACACAAGGAACAACATCAGGAAGAATTGGAACAACCTACGGGGGAAGGTGCGTTCCATGGTATCACGCCACCAGATTGCGGTGCCAAGACTGGCAGTGGGCCCCCACCTCCTCCCCCACAGTTCACATCATGGGAGGAGAAGGTCTTAGACATACTGCATCTGAAGGGCCTGACTGGAATACCTGTGAGACTGGAGTAGGTACCTACAACAGTCATGTCACACCACTGTATTGTCCTGCATGCCTCCCCACCACTCAAATACTCCCCACTGAACTAAATTACCCACTGTACCTCCCACCTATTCACCTAATACCCCTCTCCTGCATGCCACCACTCCACCCAGCCTAACTGCCCCACAGCCCTTTGCAATCACACGTTAACGACTGGCAATACAAATCACTACGACTCCCAGAATACACTAACACAACTTTTTGAACACCTTGAATGTGCACAAAACATCACATCATGCATGTACAACTAAAGTACTAGCTACACCATCTAGATTGACCTAGTGAGGACCAGTACATGGCAATGACAGAAATGCAATAGTACACCCCCAATAGCATACAAAACAACATACAGAACACAGCTGAGTAACCATTCATAATGGCCGCAGATCAAATATCCCAAGGCAGAAATAGAGTGACCTGGGATGGCTGAGTCAATTCACATGCATAACATCTAAATACAGGACCATTATCCTTGTATGCTCACATACTGTGTTCCCACTAGAACACAACAGGGCATTGTACAGCTATTATTTGTGACATCTATCAAGCCTCACAAATCACTAGGTAACAGAGGTGTACAGTCATGTCAGCGATCAGACAATAACAGAACTCATCTGCAGTGCAATCTGTACCAAACCTGTATGACATCTCCCAACATGTATGGCAATCGAATCACAGAGTAGTATGTACAACAAAGGTATGCTGTGCAGCATCTGTCAATGTCATTGCAGGGAATCATGTAGAGTCACTGTCATGCATCTCATTAAGAGGTAATGTAACACACATTCCAACCTGAACTCTGTGCCTCACTCCTTCCACAGGTAACCCAGCCATTGCCACCATGAAGAGGATACCAGACACTGCCAGTCCCCCTCAGGATGAAGGCCCTAGTGAGGACAACACTCCTGGATGTCTGGACAACGACGAACAACCTGGCCCATCTGGGATACCTGGTCAGTCAACGACTCCCTGCCCACATCAGCACCACCCACCCCTGGTGCAACCACATCACAAGCAGCTATTCACCCCCCAACCTGTGTCCCAAGGTCAGTTCAATCTATTGTGTGCCCTACAGTACAGGGACCTGGGTAAAACCTTGACATCCCTGACAATGAAGGCTACCACTGGGAATGCACACAGTACCAGGGGCACAGGCAGCTGGGGGTAGGGTGCATGGGAGGGATGCTGTGGGCCAGAGGGTGGTGCCTCAAAGAGGCTCCACTGACCAGGAAACCATCTCCAAAATCTTGGGAGCATACCAAAGTTCCCAGGACAGAATGGGCCAAATAATCTCCATGTTGAGGGGAATAATCAAAGGCTGCAGAGGGAATACCACCAGGAAGTCAGGCAGCAGTGGCAGGCACATAATGCCACCATGACCACCATTGCAGGGGTGCCGAGGGACATCAATACCACCTTCATTGGTTCCTCAACACACCATCAGGTCCCTTCCACTAGCAACGTAACATCTGCCCCATCTACATCTGTGGCAGCTAGTGAAATGGAGGCCCTGGCAGGGGAACCACAAGCCTCAGACACCCCTCCCTTTGTAGCTGAAGAACACCCCCACCAACGTGGATGTCCACCCAGACATCCAGCTGGAGCAGAAGCCAAGACCAAACCCACTGTGAGGAAGTGAACCCTCGTCTGACATGTCACCCTTGTGTGCCACAGACACTCTGTAGACTGTTCTGAGACATGACTCCATTTTCCAATGGTACAAGGACACTGGACCCATGTAACCAACTGGTGTAGCTTCAACTCTGAGAAATCCATCTACCATGACCTAACTCAGCACCCCTTTTTTAATTTTACCACTTTGATTTTGACCTTATTCATCATGGTATGCACAATAAATCACAATTGGGCACAGCTACTGTATATGTTTCTTTAATAATACCTCAACAATTGAAATGCTTGCCAACTGTGGTGATGCCCCCTGCATTGAACAGGCCGGTGTAATGGTCATCAAACTGAGCCTCCCACAGCATGAGACATATTACAACAGAGATGTTACAGAACAGGTGTCAGAGAGGTTGCAATCCTGGCAACACCATGGTATAGTCAGTATTCCAATCTGCAAATAGATCATGACAGAGAGTACTATCAGGATGGAAGGCATGGTGGCAAACACATCGCACAAATACAGGTAAAAGAAGTCATGGCCCACCTCCAAAGTAGGGGCACAGAGAATGAACCTATATATCACCAGGTACAGACTCTTCACATACACATAACTTAGCTACATTATCACATATCCCATGGAACACACATATGACATCACAGAGGACCCAGTATATTAACCATACACAAACATAGGTTCAATACCTGGAGTAATGTACTTACTTCTTTGTCACTATACACTTATCTACACCTTGTACAGCAATGTCAGAATACAAACACTGCTAAGCCCCATGGTCATCACATACTATTCCACCCACTGTAAATCCAGAGGCCATGATCCATTCTTCACACAAGTGCCACATACTTCAACTGACATGAACAATACCATATCACATCCCCCAACCCCAATGGAAATAGGAAAGGACAAAGCTGTCATATTTCCACATGTATGAAGGGAATACAAACAAGTTTATATTCCACTCTAACTATATCCAATCTGCCTGCTTACTGTCATTAACAACTCTCATGTCTGCCATTTACTAACATTGGCTACTACCAATGAATACCTCAAGCCATAGGTTGCAGAGGCAAACAGGAAACTGCAATTAGCACTGAGTAAAAGGAAAAAGGGATAGGAGAATGCAAAAACATAGGTCATTACTGAATAGTCTATTCCACAAGTGGATGTTAGAATCAAATGTAACAATACATGTTTGAGCTGACCCTCTATTACTGTACACCTTGCAATCTGTCAGTAAGCTTCTCCAACTCACGTACTGGCATTGGAGCTCATTACACCACCACTGATGAATCCAGTCAGGAGGTGTTATGGCAGCCTTCCGCATCAAAATGTGCACATGCAACACTTGTAAAGGTCAACTTCACATACCTGCATGTCAGTGGAAGAATTGATTGATAAGCTCTGGCCTAGAGTCAGCTGCTCCTTCTTCCACTGGCTCTTCATCCCATGCCAGATCAGCATTAGCAGCCACTGGTCCTGCTGCCACCCCCTCAACTGCTATCAATGGTATATGACATTTCAGGGCTAGACTGTGGAGCATGCAGCAGACAACGATTATTTGGCATACCGTGTGAGGCGAGTAGAGGAGGGCACCTCCAGATAGGTCCAGGCACCCGAATCTTGTCTTTAGGAGCCCAAATGTTTGCTTGAATACACACCTTGTCCTTACATGGGCCTCATTGAAACGAAGTTTCCCTGGCGTGGCTGGTACCTCACTGGTGTCAACAGCCAAGGAAGGTGTAGATAGCCAGAGTCACATGTGAACACAATGGTAGAACAAAACATAAATAGCTTCATCGACTGCCTATGATATGATGATAAGTGACATAACACTGAAACAGATAATACAAGGCATACTTACCAAGCAGCCAGGCCCTCTTGTTTGTAGTCATGCCATCAGATGTGGGACATTGCTGTTTGATATTATGTAGGATTCATGCACTGATCCAGGAAACCTGGCTGTGACTTGTGAGAAGTGCTGGTGTTCCAGACACACCATCTGTATGTTGATTGAGTGGTAGTTCTTCCTGTTCTTATAGACCTGTTAATTGGCAATGGAAGGGACCAGGGGTACGTGGGTGCCATTGATGGCTCCTACCACATGAGGAATGTGTCCCATCTCATAAAAATCTGCCTTCACAAATGCCAAATCTGCTCTTTGGGGGAACCTGATGAAGTTGTCCAGGTGCTTCAACAAGGCACACAGTACATCCTTTAACACCAGACTGAACATGGACTGAGACATCCCTGATGTTAATGCAACAATATTCTGAAAGGACCCTGTGACAAGGAAGTATAGCACTAACAATACTTGAACTATAGGAGGTATGCAATAGGGATTGCGAATGGCTGGCATCAGATCTGACTCCAACTGTGTACATAGATCCATGATGGTATGACGATATAGATGATATGTCTGGATGACATGCCTGTCCTCCATGGTAGTCAGGTCAACTAGTGGATGGTACACTGGTGGTGGTCTCACTCTCCTCATGGCAGGATACCTATATTGGGAGGAGAAAATGTACAATACATTAAACAGTATGCACATATCACCAACACATTGTATATTACCTGACACCTAACATCTGTAGAGGTGGTGTAGGACTACTGACATATGAAATGCAGTCCAAAGATATGCACATAATTCACTTTCATTGCTGCACATTGGCTTACATGTAAATTGGAATGTACATATAAAACATATGTCATTTTACATGGGTAGGTAACTTTGCTGTCATGGACTCATTAAGCATATGGTTAGGTATCTTCCTATACCTCGCCATGGCCTATGTAACTCAGAGTCGCTGTAAATAGTTCTTAACATGTAGAGAGCCTGAACATGTCATTATGTAAAGATTGTCACACTATGTAGCACAACCATGATGGCCCAGCATACGATTACACTGAAAGTGACTGACGCAGATTACTTAGCACATCCATCGATTACATGTGCCCAAATGGCAGGTGCCTGACCTACTACAGTGGACAGTTGGAAGTGACCTAAGTCCACTGGTGGAAGTCGTCATGGTGGTAGGCAGTCACAACCGCCATGCAATATGTTATTGGTTAACATTGCTGCCTTTGGTGGACTGTGGCAAATGGCAGTCCTGTACATGGTGGCAGTGACACCATTTTCCGCAGTTTTGCTCACCTGACAATGTTGCCAGCAAGACCTTCACAATGTGAGCTGCTGTGTGCTGCCTCTAAGAGCCATCATGCCACGTCCTGCTGGTGATAGGGCCTCTGGCTTCACTCTTGAAAAAGTTGGATAAGCCAGTGGAGGAGCAGCTATATGGGGCACCAGAGGAGCAGGTGAGTTCAATGGCCCAGCCATGTGTGATAGGTGTTGTGTGTGACATTTATTCAGGCATTTGAGCTGGTGAGGGTGTAGTTGTATGCACATGCCATATTGTGAAGGTGTGTGAGCAGAGAGTATGGGTATGTGTGCCTACGTGCAACAACAGATGTGTGGTAACCACTCCTATTGGTATGGTCCATGTACACATGACTTTCTTCTTTTGTCTGTGTCATCCATGCAGGTAAACGCCCATCAGAAGAAAGGAATCTGGCATGCCATGGGGGTCCGCAGTCGGCGAAGCACCCATTATCGCAAGAGGTGGGTGTGGGAGGACTGGAGACGTTGGGCTTGGAAGACCGCGGTGGCCCAGCTGGGGATGCCCTCTCAATGAGGGAGGTTGCCCATCCAACCCTGACCCCCCTAATGGCCCGCATTTTGGTGGTGGCCTACCCTGAGGTGGATGGTTGTTTGAGGGCAGCACAGCAGCCACCAGGGGGTAAGTAGTGACTGTATCACTGTAGTTGGCTCTGGTTGTATGGTGTTTGCAGTCTCAGCTGTGACAATGTTGAAGGTGCTATATGTATGTAGATTAGTGGGAATCTGTAATACCCACATTGCCTGAAAGTTAGATGTAGTTCTGGCATTTATGGTACATTCAGTTCACCTGCGTCAAGCCATATCTATAACTGCATGTGGAGATACTCAGATGACAATGCCATATGTGTTACTCCACCCAGCCATTTTTATGGATATAAGCTGCTGTTTCATCCTACCCATACAGTATGTACTGGTCCATCCTTCAGCATATGGGCTTTAGTAGCTCCAAGGTGTCTGAGCACTCCCATCTGTCTTGATCACCTGTATTTGCAACTGGGTGCCTGACATATTTTGTAGAGGGGCTATGTAATATTTGTCCTGGTAGAGGTATTGGCTCCATGTGAGGCAGCATCACAATCACTCAACAGATATGGCCACTATGGGGCAGTACATATGGGTCTGTAGAGGTATCCCCATTGTCCCATCATCTTCATACTATGGGGTATGTGAAGGTAGCAAGGGAAGGCTATACTACTTTGGATGTCTGATTTTGTCTAATTGTCCTTTTCATGCATTTCCATGGCATTGACATATGGGCAAATCACATTTATCCCAATGGCTTTGTACTCGAGGTAGTAAGTGGCTAGGCAGAGCTGCCCTTTGACAATATGCAATGCCCATGCTATGTGTACCATTGCCCTACCAATAACAGTGACACATATGTTATTATATGCCTACATCATGTCTCAATGGTTACTTAGGGGCACATATAATAGAGAGGGTCAATCATTGCTACCCTTAGCCTAGCTGTTGTGGGACGTTTGGACAGTAATTGTTATTAAATGATTTATATTTTCAAAATTAAATGCTTTAGCTGTATTATTATTTACAGGAGTTGGTGTGGATCCGTCATCAGTGCAATGGCAGTGGTGTAGTTCCATCTGTATATCATGTGTACATATTTTTTCAGTGGGATATGTGTGTTGTCTGGACTCGGGTACAGGTAATCACATGGTGTGAGTGAGAGTTGATGTAGTCATTTGGTGGAACTGTAACGACGTGTAAGGTGGAATGTTAGATGCCCTATGATGTATTTAGTGGCTGGCTAAAGTTTAGGTGTTCTTACACTGCGCTCAGTGATTGTCAGTGGTTGCACACTGTAGCTGCCCATTCATGTATGAAGTGATGTGGTGTATCTGTGTTCAATGTCTGCAGCTGTTCCTCTGGGATTTGGTACATGTAGTGACATGGCTGTTCTCCAGACATGTACTAGCAACATCGTTGTCACCTATATGGAAGTGCCTCATATTATGGCAACATCAGTGATTGCATACACTATGGCAAATATGTACAGAGGGTTGAGCCAGGCATGTGATTAGAATGGCAGGTATTGGATGGTCTGTGAATTGAGTTTTCATATCTATCCTGGGACCATACTTATGGACATGGACTGCTCAGGTGTAGATTCAGAACATGCATGTTATTTTGTGTACAGTCAACTGCTTTTTATCAAGGTGATAGGAGAATTGAGAGCTATGACCCAGATTGGGAGAGATTTTCTGCTCAGCCAGGGAATGAGTCGTGCTAGATGAATTGGATTATGATGTGGGTGAGAGGGAAGTCATAAAGGGGTGAATAGGAGTATCAAGTAGTGACATGATTTAGGTAATGTGGGCAACTAAATGATGTAACCTAGCCACGAAATGTATACCCACAGTTGTCCATGCAGTAATGTGTGTATGTGAAGAATGTGATGACCCTCTCTCTCCCTCCCTCTATTTGTGTGCATCAGCATCGGCAGATAAAGGTTGCAATGATGTCTGTGATGTTTTTCATTAGACAGCTCGTCAGCTAGAAGACTTACTAAGTAATTGGTTTTGTTTTGTTTCAGATTTATGATGGAAGATAATACACTAGGTTCTCCTGCTACATTTCCAACCAAAACCAGTTGTTTTCACACTGGTGTGTCCAGATCACAAAAGATCTCTATCACCTGTGGGTTCCCTCAGGTCTCCATACTTTCAGCTGTCATCTGCAATCTATTTGTGGAGCTGTTTGGTGCTCTGCTCACAAATAACAGCATAAAAAGTCATTAATATGCCGATGATATACAATTGTACTTGAATCTGCTTCAGACATTGAACACCTCTAACACTGCTTGCACATAATCCAAACCTTGCTGTCCAGTATCTACCTGAAGCTCAAACCAATCAAGACATAATTTCTGTTACTTTAAAAATATAAACAAGATACAGTACAGACCTAGCTCGATGTCATGAACATCATGAACGCTGACTGCTTTGAACCCCATCTTTCGCCAAATGGCAAGTCACTTGGATTTACAGTGGCCAGCAAACCTTACCGTCAAGGAACACATTGCCAAAAAAAAAAGCTGGGTGCCAGTTCTCTTTTATAAAAGAGAAAGTAAAACTTTAGTTCAAAAACTGTTTCTTCAACAAAGCGATTTCAGAACTGCTTTTCAAGCCCACATACTTTCTCATCTGAATAGTGGTAATGCTGTACTCCATGACATCCCAATGCCACACTGAAACCCTTTAGGGGTATCCTTTATGCTATAGCACGCCTCATCCAGGGCTTGAAAAAATATGATCACATCACCCATATCCTGATGGCAATCTATCGGCTCCCATTGCTGGCCCATTCCTTCTTCATATGTGTTTCTTTATTTGTTTTTTTTAAACATTTTAATTTAGCATTCTAACATTGATGTCTACCATGTTAGAAATGTAAATTTCAAAAGCTGCCATGCACATTGATGGCTCCCCTTGCCAGCCTGTTCATGCTTCAAATGCATTTCGTATTTAATTTTTTTTAACATTTTAATTTAGCATTCTAACATAGCTGTCCACCATGTCAGAATTGCTTCCAAAACCCTTCACAAACCATCTCCAATACCCATTAAGGTACATACCACAGTATGTCAGAGGCCTGTAATTCACAAAAATCACTAAATAACCATTAATACAAACGTGACATCCTTGTGTATGGCCAAAATGTTGCTTCCCCATGATTAACCCATTGACTCCAAGATTACCAATTCAGGTGGCCCTGATGTCTTACAATCAAGAAGCAACATGTTTGGGTGCAAACTGAAACATGACAGGTACTTTTATCAACCAAAAGGGCTTCACCCTAACTTTATATTAGCCCTGAGCCATCGTAAATGCTGACTGTTATTGTCATCCTCAGTCAGGGTGAGGTACCAGTTCCTAAATGTCAAGTCAACTTTATCAGCCTATTACCTGTTCAGGAGCTCATCAGCTGGGTATGAGGTGTGTGTGTAAAAATGTGTTTTATTAGTTGAGAGAGATGAAGCCCCACTCAAATAATAAACACAATCATTTTTGGGGTAAACCACAAAAGTCACTAAATAAACCTGTGCTTAACCCACTGTTAGGTAGGCACTAAAGCAGTTAAGGTTAACTTAGAGGCAATGTGTGCAGTATATACACAGCACACAAACAGTAATAAAGTGAAAACATAACACAATCTAGTTGTGAGGACCCTTATGGACTCGTGTTGGTTCCCACGTTTCAGTTATTTTATATTTTACATGTCTTAGCTGTGTCACTTTTAGCAGTGATATTTTACACACATTCCTTGCATGATATTTTTCTAGGAATATGCTGTGCAACATGTTTGTTTAGTTAGCCTTTTCTCAGCATATAATCTGAACATTTTGTTCAAGGCTAAGAACACTGCACACTATATCCTGATTCTTGTGTTTCCCATTCAGGAGATAGCTTCTAACATCCAGTCATAGCATTAAATCAGAACTGTGCTTCTAGCACAGTGTGGGTTTATAATATAAGTGATGTAATGACCCAGAATGGGCAGAGGGGCATTGCAGATGCAACCACCCTGGGACAAATGCTGTTATCTGACATGCAGCTTTGCTGGCACTAATGTTCCAGCTTCCTGAGTGGTCTGCCACCCACACTACAGGCTGACTCGTCACACTATCTTCAGGTATGGGGCTAAGGCTAATCGCTTAGATTGGACCAGGCAGAAAGGTACACTCGCTATGCTATCAGTAGGTAGGAACCTCTAGAACTTATTTTCTATGGTTAGATTGATTATTGTCTTTACCATGTTCATAATGCTGGTTACTTTGCTTTGTTCCATCTGCCTATTTATCACAGCTCTTTCTCTTCAAGCAAGATTTGGATTGTTTCAATACAGGTATTGAAAACGTATCTCGTACCTCGTGTATTTCACCTTGGCATGCACGGATAATACAACAAAAGGGTGAGATCTGTTTCCACAACTTCCCTGGGGAGTAAGAGTGTCATGTTCAGGTTGCCATAATCACCTTCCACCCTGGTAGGTTTTGGGGTACAGGTAAGACACTGTGAGCTTGCCATGAACCGGGCCCACACTTTCAGATGGTGTGGATGGAGTTAGGCCCCAATGAATGAGGCCTTTTTGCGGTTGCAAATGGTGAAATTTGCCATTTGTGACTGAACAATGGGCAGGTATGATGTACCATCGCTATTTTGCGAGTCGGTACGCAATTACTGACTCACAAAATAGGGATTGCAACTTGTAATTAGGAAGGGGCATCCTCAGGGGATCCCTTCCTAATTGCGACTCACAAAGGGATGTGTGATTGTTTTGTGAACGTGAATACGGTTGCAAAACCATTCGAGTTAATACCAATTTTTACATTAGTGTTAATGCATTTGCAAACAGGAAGGGGCCCCCACAAGACCCCTTTGTGAATGTAAGCAACATTTTTTTTTTCAGAGCAGGTAGTGGTCCCCAAGGGACCCCTTCCCCTTTGTGAATGGAAGCAAATATTTTGTTTCAGAAGAGGTACTGGTCCCATGGACCACTGCCTTCTCAGAAAAAATGAAAATAAAACTTTTCATTTTTCTTTTTGAAATGCATCCTGTCTTCCTTTAACTGAAAGAGCAGTCACAGACATGGTGATCTGCTGTCCCCAGCAAGCCACCATCCCTGTGAGTGCGGCCATTCCCAATGGGGTCGCAAATTACGACCTACCTCATGTATGTTGATGAGGTAGGTCACTTGTGACCGTAATGGGATTCGCAAACAGTGTCATTGACACTGTTGTATATTTGGTTTTGCATTTCGCAATTTGTGGCTCGCAAATGAGTCGCAAATTTCGAGTCGTAAAACATACAGTCATACATCTTGCCCTTAGACTCCCACATTTTGAAGTTCTGTTGCCCTAAATACACAGTCCTAATATCTCAGTCAGAAGCATATAACATGGCCCCACCAACCTATATACATCAGGCATGGGGAACCATTTTGCTCTGTCTCACTGGCGAGGACTCCACATCCTAAACCACACAGTGCCAGGAAATGCTGAATTGCAGATCAACTGTGACCAATGGGAGGAACCTAAATAGTATGCATATAACGCTCCCCATGCTCTCACAGCACAGGACTGGTTTTACTCTGTCTCACTTGCAGGGACTCCATGTCCCAAACCACACTGTGCCAGGAGGTGCCAAAATGCAAATCACCTGTGGTCCAGTGGAGAGGCCTGAACAGTGTACCTAAAGCGCTCCCTAATTCCTGTAGCACAGGACCCATTTTGCTCTGTCTCACCGGTGGGAACTCTACATCCCAAACCACACCGCACTGTGAGGTGCTGAATTGCAGATCACCTGTGGGCAAGTGGAGGAGCCTGAAGAGCACTCATATAGCTCTTCCCGTACTCCCACAGCGCGGGACCTGTTTTGCTGATTCTTCCTGGCAGGGACACAACGCCCGGAACCACACTTTGCCGGGAAGCTCTGAATTGCAGACCACCAGTGGCCAAGGGGAGAAGCCTAACTAGCGCACATTTAGCTTTCCCCATACTCCCACTCAGTGGAACGCACATGGGCCTCGCCCAGGCAAAGCCCGGTTCAATGGAGGACCTATTGCGCACCCATCAGTGCCAGGAAGAGCCAGGGCAGACTCCTTTGGCTTTTCCTATCTGGGACAGCTACACATCGAGGCATGGATTTTTCACTAACTGTGAGTACCTTGAGCATTTAATAAAGGGACGAGAAGCACTAATGAGCCCTTAAGGGGACCAGGATCAAAATCTAAGACTGTTAAAAAACATGCTGCAGAGAACAGCATACACACTGAAATCGATAATTTAATAGAAGAAATGAAGGATATGTAATGGGAAAGGATAAGTCAAGAGCAAGGTGGAGATAACCACAGGCAAACAGCCTGTTAGACCTGACAGCCTTAGGGTGGTGGCCCCTAACTTTTTGCCTACCTCCCTCCACTTTTTAAATAATGTTTTGCTGGTTTTAGGACTCTGCGTACTTTACCACTGCTAACCAGTGCTAAAGTGCATATGCTCTCTCCCTTAAAACATGGTGACATTGTTTCATACCCAATTGGTTTATTTCATCTATTTGTACGCCCCCAGTAAAGTGCACTACATGTGTCCAGGGCCTGTAGATTAAATGCTACTAGTGGGCCTACAGCACTGATTGTTCCACCCACATAAGTAGCCTCTTAACCATGCCTATGGCCTGCTTTTGCAAGGCCTGTGTGTGCAGGTTCACTGCCACTTCGACTTGGCATTTAAAAGTACTTGCCAAGTCTTAAACTCCCCTTTTTCTACATATAAGGAAGGCCCTAGGTAACCCATAGGGCAGGGTGCTATATAGGTAAAAGGCAGGACATGTAGCTGTGTAGTTTATATGTCCTGGTAGTGTAGAACTCCTAAATTCGTTTTACACTGCTGTGAGGCCTGCTGCTTTCATAGGCTAACATTAGGGTTACCCTCATTTACTGTTTGAGTGGTAGCTTCAGATCTGAAAGGTCATATTTAGTATGGCCAGAAGGGTAATACAAAATCCTGCTGACTGGTGAAGTTGGATTTAATATTCCTATTTTATAAATGCCACTTTTAGAAAGTGATCATTTCTCTGCACTTAAATCCTTCTGTGCCTTACAATCCACATCTGGCTAGGTTACTTGACAGCTCCCTTGTGCATTTCACTCAGACAACCCCAAACACAGGATGCTCAGTCACACCTGCACACATCTGCATACTGAATGGGTCTTCCTGGGCTGGGAGGGTGGAGGGCCTGACACTTACATGTCAAAGGACAGTGGCCTGCCCTCACATAACGGACTGCCAAACTCCCTACTGGGACCCTGGCAGACAGGATGGAGCTGAAAGGGGACCTGGTGCACTTCTAAGCCACTCTTTGAAGTCTCCCCCACTTCAAAGGCACGTTTGGGTATTTAAACAGGGCCTATGATGTTACCAACTCAGATACTTCTGGACAAGATACCGCTGGTGAAGATACTCTGAACCAGACCCTGCAACCTGCCAAGAGGAACTGCCTAGCTGCCTAAAGGACTCACCTGACTGCTTTTCTGCAAAGGACTGCTGCCCTGCTGTTGCCCTGCTGCCTTGCTGCCCTCTGGCTATGCTGGGAAGTGCTCTCTAAGGGCTTGGATAGAGCTTGCCTTCTGTTCCTTGAAGTCTCAGCACCAAAAAGACTTCCTCCTGCAAAGAACTCCTTGTGCGGCAAAAATTCGATGCACAGCGTGCCAGAAAAAACGCATAGCCTGCATCATTGTGACAAATTTACTGCACGCCGAACCGGAACGACACAGCCCGGCTCCCCGAGAGGAGATCGACACAGTGCCAGTGTTGCGACCAGAACTTTGACGCACCCCCACTGGATCGACACATAGCCGAGCCGGAACAACGCAGCCTGAATTCCTGCAAGAAGAATTGATACAGGGCCTGCCGTGCGACATAAATTTCCCTGCATCGCCCACCCGATCGTCGCAGCTCCTGTGACTTTGTCCTGCACGCCCAGGATTTCTCTGCATCGTCCCAGGCGTGTCCAAAAACTCCCCAACCCGAAAAGGATCTAAGTCAGCGTGCCAGAAATCGATGCAAAGCCTTCCCTGCGTGGAATATATTGACACATCGTCTGTGTGCACCCAGCGAAACCGACGCACACCTCCCCGTTTTCCACACATCTCCTCTGCGGTCACTTGCGGAGAATTTGAATGCAAACCAGGTACTTTGTGCTTGCAAAGGACACATGTTGCTTTTTAAAGACTAAGGGTTCATTTTATCATTCTCTAAAGTGATATTTTAACTGTTTTGACCTGCATTTAACCAGATAGATATTATATATTTTTCTAAACACTGTGTGGTGTATTTTTGTGGTGGTATACTGTGTTATTGTATGATTTATTGCACAAATACTTTACACATTACCTTCTAAGTTAAGCCTGACTGCTCAGTGCCAAGTTACCAGAGGGTGGGCACAGGATAATTTGGACTGTGTGTGACTTACCCTAACTAGAGTGAGGATCCTTGTTTGGACAGGGGGTAACCTCACTGCCAACCAAAGACCCCATTTCTAATACAGCATAACTTTGTCTTCCATGAAGTACCCCAAGTTGATAATGCACCCGATTATGCAACCAACATAAAGGATCATAATGACAGGAAGGGGTGAAAGCCTCCAAACCGTCTATCACTCCTCGAAGGCATGAACATGGTCAAAGAACTCACCTTCCCCTGTCAGGCTCCTCAGAACTTTCTATCCAAAGAGCTAATAGCCCCTAATGATACGTATAAAAGACAGCATGAAAAGTAGCAGGCTAATAACTTTTAGCCATCAATCAGTTGGTTCCAATTCCTGGTGGGTATAATAGCCAATGCCTAGTCTATATGACCAATGTACTGAGATTCAAACCAGACCAAAGGGAGCCCACACATTTCTTAGTGAACAAGGTAACACATTGGATTGGAACGCAAAGACATTGGGGATCATTACAACATTGGTGGTATAAGGCGCTTACCGCCGTGCAGAAGACCGCCAATACACCGCCGCGGCCGCGGTAGACCGCCAAAGCTATTATGATACACATCACGGAATCCTCCGAAATTCAGACACCCACACAACACCGCCACACCAAAGGTCAGCGATAAACTGGCGGAAACAAATCCTCCACCTCCACGCCAACAGAAACACGTCCATGCTATTACGACCCACGAATCCACGCGGCGGTCTTTCAACCGCGGTATTCCATTGGCGGTACACACCGCCGCGCTCAAAATAAACACACATATACAAAGCACCCCCACATTGGACAATTCCAAATACACACACCCGATACACATACACACACCACTCCCACACACCCAACACAATATAAAATACACACCACATCACACAGCTATTGACAACCCCATCACACAGAGGCACACAACACCATCACCCACACAACATCCACGCACAAATAACCACATACCACTACACTCACCACACTCATCAACACATACACCACCCCACACATCAAACATAACACCCAATGTCACGCCAAAGACACCCCGCTTCTCCGAGGAGGAGCTCAGGGTCATGGTGGAGGAAATCATACGGGTAGAGCCACAGCTATTTGTACAGCACACATCAATAGCCAGGAAGATGGAGCTATGGCGCAGAATAGTGGACAGGGTGAACGCCGTGGGACAACACCCAAGAAATAGGGAGGACATCAGTAAGAGGTGGAACGACCTATGGGGGAAGGTGCGTTCAACGGTCTCCAGGCACAACATTGCGGTGCAGCGGACTGGCGGCGGACCCCCACCTCCTCCCCCACAACTAACAACATGGGAGGAGCAAGTCCTGACCATCTTGCATCCTGAGGGCCTCGGAGGAGTTGGTGGAGGATGGGACACTGGTAAGTCAAATCTTAACTATCACATCCCCCACCCTACCTGCATGCTATCACACACCCCCACCCTCACACCCTCCCCTATCACCCCAAATCCTCACCAATCTACCCATGAGACCAAGCACCCATCCAAACACCAAGCCCTGCATGACACAACTAAGCACCTGTGAGACGAATAGACTGGACTCTGCCATGGACATTCCTCCACCATCACCCATCACCATTTTACAACCTTCCTTGATTTTTTTAGCACTTAAATAAACACCCTTGAAAGCCAAAAAAATCTTGAGTCAGTCTATGATTTGGAACTTTGTATTATCAATTACAGTGTCATAATGGGTTACCCATTGTAAGGCTAACATACCAATGTCACACATCACAAGCCCTTGAAGGATGCAAGCAGTTGACACGTAGGTTACCACACTTGTGAAACTGAAATGGAAGGGTACAACTCAATTAACAAATAGTGAGTGAAATGTAGGTACAGGATAGAGGTAGACATGTGAAAGTTAATGTAATGTTAAACCAGAAAATGTTCTCACCTGTGTGTCACTGGAAATATTGCTGTATGACTGACTCCCTGTTGTCGTTTTCTTCATCCTCAGCTTCATCCTCATCACTGTCCACTGGCTCCACAGCTGCCACAACACCATCATCTGGATCATCCTCCTGCAGAAAAGGCACCTGGCGTCGCAATGCCAAATTATGGAGCAGGCGATGATGATGTTGCACACCTTCTTCGGTGAGTAGAATAGGGATCCACCTGTCATATGGAGGCACCTGAACCTGGCCTTAAGAAGGCCGAAGGTGCGTTCGATTACCCTCCTAGTCCGCCCATGGGCATCATTGTACCGTTCCTCTGCCCTGGTCCTGGGATTCCTCACTGGGGTCAATAGCCACAAAAGGTTGGGGTAACCAGAGTCCCCCAATAGCCATACACGGTGCCTCTGGAGTTGACCCATCATATCAGGGATGCTGCTATTCTGCAGGATTTAGGCGTCATGCACAGAGCCAGGGAACATTGCATTTACCTGCGAGATGTACTGGTCTGCCAAACAGACCATCTGGACATTCATGGAATGATAACTCTTCCGGTTTCTGTACACCTGTTCACTCCTGCGGGGGGGACCAGAGCTACATGGGTCCCATCAATGGCACCTATGACGTTGGGGATATGTCCAAGGGCATAGAAGTCACCTTTCACTGTAGGCAAATCCTCAACCTCAGGGAAAATGATGTAGCTCCTTACGTGTTTCAGCAGGGCAGACAACACTCTGGACATCACGTTGGAAAACATAGGCTGGGACATCCCTGATGACATGGCCACTGTTGTCTGAAATGACCCACTTGCAAGGAAATGGAGCACTGACAGCACCTGCACGTCAGGGGGATTCCAGTCGGATGGCGGATTGGTGACATCAAGTCTGGCTCCAACTGGGTACATAGGGGCATATTTATACTCTGTTTGCGCCAGAATTGCATAGTTTTTTTTACGCAATTCCGACGCAAAACTAACTCCATATTTATACTTTGGCGTTAGACGCGTCTAGCGCCAAAGTCCATGGAGTTTGCGTAATTTTTTAGCGTGGACACCTACTTTGCTTTAATGAAATGCAAGGTAGGCGTTCCTGTCTAAAAAATTTACTCCGAGGCATGTGCGCCGTATTTACACTCCCGGGCAAAATTCACGCCCAGGAGTGGGCGGATCAAAAAAAATGACGTCCGGACGCTTTTGCGCCGTTTTTTAGCACCTGGTCAGGGCAGGCGTTAAGGGACCTGTGGGCTCGGAATGAGCCAGAGGTGCCCTCCCAAGCCACCAGGGACACCCCCTGCCACCCTTGCCCACCCCAGGAGGACACCCAAGGCTGGAGGGACCCATCCCAGGGACATTAAGGTAAGTTCAGGTAATTCTTTTTTTTTTTTTTTGTGGCATAGGGGGGCCTGATTTATGCCCCCCTACATGCCACTATGCCCAATGACCATGCCCAGGGGACATAAGTCCCCTGGACATGGCCATTGGGCAAGGGGGCATGACTCCTGTCTTTGCTAAGACAGGAGTCATTTCAATGGGGGTTGGGAGTCGAAAGAAATGGCGCAAATCGGGTTGAGGCGAAAAATTTGCCTCAGCCTGACTTGCCCCATTTTTTGGCACCCAAGCTCCATATCCCCCTACGCCGGCGCTGCCTGGTGTACGTCGCTTTTTTTCACGCACACCAGGCAGCGCCGGCGGCTAACGCCGGGTAATGTCATTGAATAAATACGGCGCCCGCATGGTGCTTCAGAATGGCGTTAGCCGGCGCTAATTTTTTGGACGCAAAACTGCGTTAGCGCAGTTTTGCGTCAAAAAGTATAAATATGGCCCATAGTTCCTGGATTGTGGCACGGTCAAACCGGTAGGTGACAATGATATGTCTTTCTTCCATTGTCAACAGGTCCACCAGCGGTCGGTACACCGGAGGATTCCGCCATCTTCTCATATGTCCCAGCTGACGGTGCCTAAGAAGGACAACAGCGAAGAACGAGTCACTATTCCTCCAGGTATGTACCCACAGTTACACACAAGACTACACCAGACAAAAAAGCCTTCCTGTATGTGTGTTGAGTATAGGGCTAGCTATGCGTGACGCAGTAGTAAATGAAGCCATGTGGGCCCCTGAAATGGCGGCTGCCTGACCTCTAAACTGGGACAATGGGATTGTGGGGTAACTGCGCTGGCGTTGCACACGGTCGCGGTAGGCGGTCGTAGACCACGGCGCAATGCTGCAATGGTTAACATTGGACCCTATGGGTCCCAGGAGCCAATGAACAGGTGCGCCGGCGGTGATGATGCGCACCGCCGCAGACTTCACCGCCATTTTCTATCTGTTCACTCACTAGATACCTGACCTTCGACAGGAGAGGACCTACACTGCTAGTGCTGCTGTGACCTCGGTCTGGAAGCGACGATGGCTGCTGCGTCTGGGGAAAGGGCCCCTGCCTTCACTGCACAGGAGTTGGAGAAACTTGTGGATGGGGTCCTCCCCCAGTAACGCTACTCTACGGTCCTCCAGACCAACAGGTTAGTACACAGGGAGCACGTTGTATGGGCTAGGCCTGGGTGGAGAGGGCTGGGTGGAAGAGGGAAGGGGGCAGAGTACATAGAAAAGTTATGCATGGGAATGAATGGGCCACATGGCCAGAGTAGGGAGGGGGCCACTCACATTGACGGTGCAGTTGGTAATGACTCTTCCTCTTTCCTTGTGCATGTCATGTAGGTCAGCGCCCACCAGAAGAGGGACATTTGGCGTGCCATCGCCAGGGAGGTCCGGACCCTGGGTGCCCACCAGAGACGGGGCACCCACTGCCGTAAGAGATGGGAGGACATCCGCCGCTGCAGCAAGAAGACGGCAGAGGCTCAGCTGGGGATGGCCTCCCAACGTGGGAGGGGTGCCCATCGCACCATGACCCCCCTGATGTTCCGGATACTGGTGGTGGCCTACCCGGAGTTGGATGGGCGCTTGAGGACATCACAGCAGACACAAGGGGGTGAGTACAACCTCATTCAGCGGAGTTTGCGTGCAGTGGAGGGGTTTGGGTGGGGGAGGTGGGCTGTGGGTGTCCCTAGGCCAGGGCGAGTTAGGTAGGCAAGGCCCCTCCGTTATGTAGGCCATGTGGCACTCAACCCCACCTCAGCAGAGTGCCAAGTTGAGGTATAGTTGCCCCTGTGGCATCAATGTGCGCAGATTCCCACAATTGCCATGTAGGCCATGTCCCAGAAATTGCATGTGCAGAGGTCAGGAGAACGGCGTAATGCAGGGGGCTGCTGCGTCTGTCTTGTCCTCCAACTGTAGCGGAATGCCATGCACTAAAACTCTCTTTGTTCTGTCTCCCCCCCTTTTCCTGCTCTCCCTGTCCTTTTGTACATCAGCATCATCAGGCGGAGGTACAGTGGCACCGGAGCACGAGAGAGCTGCATCCCACATGGCCATGGAGGGCCACACCACAGACTCTGAATGCACCAGTGGGACGGAGGGCGAGGGGAGCTTCACGTCGGCCACCGGATCACCAACCAGCGACACGGATTCGTCCGCCGATGGGAGCTCCCCTGTGGTGGCGGCACCACCTGTGCGCCCCACTTCTACAGGTACAGCCGCCACCCCCCCTACCAGCACCGCCCTCCCAGCAGCCCCTCAGCATTCGCCCCGTGCCCGCTCACCCAGGAGGGTGGGCATCACCTTCGCCCCAGGCACCTCAGGCCCTGCCCCAGTCACCCCTGCTGCCCTCAGTGAGGAGGCCATTGACCTCCTCAGGCCACTCACTGTTGGGCAGTCTACCATTGTGAATGTCATCCAGGGTGTAGAAAGGGAGTTGCAACACGGTAATGCATTCCTGGAGAGCATTCATTCTGGTCAGGCTGTCCTTCAGCGAACCCTGCAATCTCTGGCCTCAGCACTGATGGCAGCCATTGTCCCTGTGTCTAGCCTCCCCCCTCCAACTTCCTCCACCCAGACCCAATCTCCTGTACCCCAGCCCATCCCAAGCACACCTCCAGACCAGCATGCACACAAGTCAACACACACAAGTAGCTCAAGCAAACATAGGCACCACACACACCACAGGCACTCACGCAAGCCTCACCCACATACAGACACAGCAACATCCACTGTCTCCACTGTGTCCCCCTCCTCCTCTTCTCCCTCCTCCCTCCCAGTCTCATCTACACACACACCTGCATGCACCACATCTACAGGCACTAGGACTCGTACCAGGACACCCAGCACCACAAGCCGCTCACCTGCACTCACCACCTCCACTGCCATTTACACGTCCCCTGTGTCCTCTCCCAATGTGTCTGTGACGCCCCCTCCCAAAGTACCCAAACGCCGGCAATCACTCACCCAGCATCCATCCACCTCACGACAGCCTCCAGTACCTGCACCTGCACCCAAAACACCTAAAGTGACACCTCCTACAACCACCTCCTCTTCCTCCACTGCCAGACCCCCTCCAGCTACCCATCCCAGTGTTCGTCAGAAACTGTCCCTCTGTCAAATTGACCTTTTTGCCCCCCCCTCCAATTCATCAGTCCCGTTGTAGCGCCTCAGCCAAAAAGCCTCCAGTACCAGTGGTGCGTGTTCCAGGTTTTTGTGGTGCACTGGCCACCAGGGCAGGCAGTAGGACCCGGAGCCAAGGCAGCGGCAGCCCACCCCCTGTAAAGGCTCTGAAAATGGAGAGTGGACGACGGGACAGTCTTAAGACTCCTGGTGGGACAACAAGTGACATGGGATCGAAGGCGATTGGTGAGTCAGCTGTAACTCCAACAAAGGTGTGGAAGGTCCAGAGAAAGTCTGCCCAGCCTGTTGTGAGTGTCACGGCGGACAAGTGCGCCATCATATCCGGCGGTCCAGACACAACCGCCAGCACTGTCGTCACTGGTCCAGAGACCACCGCCAGAGTCACAGCCCAGGAGGGCCCAAGTATCGTCACTGGTCCAGAGACCACCGCCGGAGCCACAGCCCAGGAGGGCACAAGTATCTTCACTGGTCAGGAGACCGCCGCCGGAGTCACAGCCCAGGAGGGCACAAGTATCGTCACTGGTCCGGAGATCACCGCCGGAGTCACAGCCCAGGAGGGCACAAGTATCGTCACTGGTCCGGAGACCACCGCCGGAGTCACTGCCCAGGAGGGCACAAGTATCGTCACAGGTCAGGAGACCACCGCCGGAGTCACTGCCCAGGAGGGCACAAGTATCGTCAATGGTCAGGAGACCACCGCCGGAGTCACTGCCCAGGAGGGCACAAGTATCGTCACAGGTCAGGAGACCACCGCCGGAGTCACTGCCCAGGAGGGCACAAGTATCGTCACTGGTCAGGAGACCACCGCCGGAGTCACTGCCCAGGAGGGCACAAGTATCGTCACTGGTCAGGAGACCATCGCCGGAGTCACTGCCCAGGAGGGCACAAGTATCGTCACAGGTCAGGAGACCATCGCCGGAGTCACTGCCCAGGAGGGCACAAGTATCGTCACTGGTCAGGAGACTACCGCCGGAGTCATTGCCCAGGAGGGCACAAGTATTGTCACAGGTCAGGAGACCACCGCCGGAGTCACAGCCCATGAGGGGCTAGGATGCCACAGCCCCGCTGGGCAATGATGGAACGTCATGCCACACACCAATGCCCATTGTAGAGATCGTCATGCCACACACCAATGCCCAGTGTAGAGATCATCATGCCACACACCAATGTCCGTATCAGAACTGCCATGGCAAAGCACCGCTGAACAGTCCTGAAACGCCATGTCAAAGCACCGCTGAACAGTGCAAAGACCGCCATGGCAAAGCACCGCTGAACAGTCCTGAAACGCCATGTCAAAGCACCTCTGAACAGGGCAAAGACCAACATGGCAAAGCACCGCTGAACAGTCCTGAAACGCCATGTCAAAGCACCGCTGAACAGGGCAAAGACCGCCATGGCAAAGCACCGCTGAACAGGGCATGCACCGTCTAGGAATGAATGGACCGCCACATCCCATGTGCAGCTGGGACAGTGACAGGACAGGTACTTTCACGTGGAGACTCATCCAGTCTGGGCACCAGTCCCCCTCCAGAACCAGTGGAGACCTGCATCTACTTAAGAGACTGTGGCTTTGCACTCCCCAGGATGGCACAGTGGGCAAACCACCCACTGTAGTGACTTGAGAGACTGTGGCTTTGCACTCCCCAGGATGGCACAGAGGGCAAACCACCCACTGTAGTGACTTGAGAGACTGTGGCTTTGCACTCCCCAGGATTGCACAGTGGGTAAACCACCCACTGTAGTGACTTGAGAGACTGTGGCTTTGCACTCCCCAGGATGGCACAGTGGGCAAACCACCCACTGTAGTGACTTGAGAGACTGTGGCTTTGCACTCCCCAGGATACATCAATGGGCATGGAGCCCCCTCGTGGATCTGGCTTCGCATTCATCTGGCTGAGGTGCCCCCCCTTCCCTTCCCCCTGAGGTTTCTATCTGATGCCCCGGCAGTGTTCTCTCCGATTTTGTTCAGGTATCTATTCCCCCGTGTCGTAGGTGCAGTACTCACCGGTATCTTCTGCGCCTACGTAGCTGTTTGTCATAAAGGAGCAGAAAACAAGGGCATGTAGGATTTGTAATTGTATTTGTAATTCGGGCTCCATGGTGTCCTCGTTCCTCGTGGGATGTGTTGAGGTGAGCGTTTTCCCATAGCAAAAGCTGTTTCCGCCGTGTTTTATCCGCGGTGCATCCGCCCCGGAAAAGGTGGCGGATTGGCGGGTGGGTTGTAATAGTGTGGGCGGTACATTGTCTCCCGCCTGTCTGTTGGCGGTAACCGCCGCGCTGCTTGTCTGTACCGCCGTGGCGGGCGGTGTGTTAAAGTGGCTGTCTTTGTTGGCGGTTTCCGCCAGGGTCAAGATTCCCTTTTTTTGTCCACCGGCCTGTTTGCGGTATTACCGCACCTTTAACACCGTCCAGGGTTGTAATGACCACCATTGTCTTTCATTTGTGCACTCAGACATCATTTTTCCTCAACGCCTACCTGGTCTGATGCAAGCCACTCAGCTGAATTCCAGGTGTTCAGATTGGGTGATGACAAGCCAGTCCCCAATCCCAGCGAGGACTGACGTGAATACAAAGAAGATTACTACATTGCCCTCCCTTACATCGTCAAGGGGAAGGGGGGTTTTGGAGAGAGCAAAAAAATAAATACCGGCTTCCACTCCGTGGACTCAAGGGCGAAACTGCAAGGACTCATGAATACGTGTAGAGTCTTGCATTTGGGCCTCCTGCTGCCTAAATACTGATGTTGGGTTAGGGATTCTAGACTGCAAAAGAATGACCACATTAGTACATCCAGTCAATACAATTAACACGTCAATTTTTGCTAAAACACTATATAACTTTTACATACTCTTATTAAAGGATGAACAACACACTCTCTCTCCGGAGTAATTAAACAATTCTTACTCTTGTCTAAAGTGAGAAAGTCTATGAACAATGTCCAATCTCTGCCAATTATAGTTGGGATTAATTTGCTCTGATTTCAATCTCCTAGATTTCAGTGGAGCGTGTAAAATGGGAAATGCACATTTCCTTCAAAAACGTCTTTTATCATGCCCTTGAACCTTTCACCAAACACATCACTCATGCTATCTATTGTGTCAATAACAATAACCTTTTGAATGACAGAGCTCCGCTTTCTCGTTTAGTTCAGTGTGAGCTAGCGATTAATCTCTCTTTACCTTGTTGGCTGCAAAATGCCCGAGAAATCTTTACCGGGTTTTCTCCTTTCTAGTTTTCTTTTCTTACAGGAAATAAAGGATTGTCTGCGGGAGGTGTATCAACCCCGACGAAGTCAAACAAAAGGTCAGGAATGCAGTGCTCTTTAAATAGACACTTGGACACGTGTAACTCAGGGGTTTTGTTTGAACGCTAGGCAAATGAGTAATTATCCTCCTGATTTTCTGGCACGTGCTCAGTATGGATCGTTTTTGTTTCATGACCTGCACGTTTTAGAAATAGCACATTTTTAAGCTGACACAAGTTTAACAGGTGTCTCATTATCAACAAACATTGGGTTATTGTAAATAGCACGTTTTTTACAGTTGACATGAGTTTTAGCAGGTGTATCATAATCAACAAACATTGGTTATTGCAAACTTCAGATTCAATATATACATTATAATATTCTATAAATGTGTCCGAGCGCTGCAAACAATATATAGAGTTTATTGCAGTTGAGCCATGGGACATGAGAGAGTTCCTACAATACTACCAAATCCTAATCTCTTTTGGGATACAATCAAACTCCTATTGAGGGGCATAACACTAGCTAATGGCCTTCTAGATATGGATCATCCACCTGCAGGTTCTAAGATCCAGTTTAAAAGCTGCTTGGGTTACCAAACTAAGGGAATCCCTCGCCCCCTTCCCCAGCATGTTTCACAACCCCAAGTTCAAGGTGGACAGGGAAGAGCGAAGAAGTTTGATCAAAGGAGGGCAACTAATCTAAAGGGACCAGAGTTGTCCCCATTGAGTGAAGTGGATTGACTGAATGACTGAAAGGTTTTTCACATTTTATCAACTCCACATTCCCGAGTACCCCTTCACGTACACCTGAATATGCTCACGTACCATGCTAATGCACCAGTAGTGATACTTATGTTCCATCTACTGGCATGCATACTTAAAGTAACGTGGCTGAGTCTGTCCAGTACCAACAGCCCATTGTGGAACCTCCCACATCTGCCCATCAAACTAATGTGATGCTTATATATGAGAACCTGCTTTGATAGCCTCTGATCATGTCACTATGAACATATCTCGACCTGATGAAAAGAGCACCATACTGTTTCTAGTATTGTCATGGAATGTAGCAGGCTTACATGGGAAACAGTTCCAGATGAGGTGCATTCATTAGCCACTATGACTTGGTCTTATTACAAGAGACATGGGCCGTGGAAAAAGCTTGCTTGCTGAAGTTTGCTAATCATAGTCTTGAGGAAGTACTATTAAGGGATGGTCATCTGTCAGGTGGGCTATTGGTCTGGGTTAAGAATATGCCTACTGTGACAATAAATAGACTTGAGCTTGAGAATAAAGATATCTTAGGCCGGAGCAAAAAATGGGCTTAGGTTAAAAGTGTACAACATCTACACTCATACTACATCTAGAAATAACTAATCAGCCATGCTAAAATTGCTGGCCCACCATCTCTAAGACAGTATAGACAAATCATTTATAATACTTGCAGATGATTTCAATACCACCATAAGGTCACTGGAAGGGCTAACATATATTACTGAAGAGGAGGACGAGGCAAGGGGCATCCAGAGGCTGGAGGCAAAAACACTTCAAGACTGGGTAGTTACTGCCCTACAGCTACTGTCTCTCACCATGACCTGTGGCTTGCATGCCTGTAACGGCAGGTTTAGATCAGACTATCATCTTGCAGCAACATAGTCGCAGAGTACAACATCCTAGGCATCGATCCCTGGCACCATGTTTTATATTTTGAAATCCTGACCCGAACAGACAGTGACCGTAAAACTCTTAAGATGACAATGACTAGCACAGTTCTCATTCTGAAGTAACTTTATCTTTTTCTAACAATAATTAAGCTGTTAAATGTGTCAAGCTAAGGCTTAGTTCTAATATAAATATATGCTGCATTTAACTGTATTCTGGGGCCATTCCAAAATTTCCCTCTTAATAAAATCCCACTGGGGATGCTACACAATGATATACTTAAGGTCCTACATGCCCTCTCCACCAAAGAAATGAAAACAAGGTAGAAAAGAGTTAACCATCAACTCTGTTCTGGTATTTGGGTGACTGTCAAAAAGTTAAAGAGCATTTCATTAGAGCCATCAAACAGGGCAATCATGCTCAAATTAAGTCAACCTGTGCAAATTATAAATCAATTGTTGCCACACAGAAACATGAGCGGATTGACTTTAACTGGTTGGCTCTTTTAGTAATATCTAAAACCAAAGACCAGAAATCTTTCTGTCAGATTTTCTCACATAGTGATTCATGAACTCAAAGGGTCATTGAATATGCAGTTTAACCCCAGCAATTGGTAAACATTTTTTGAATATGTATGTTGCCACCCCCAAGATGGCATCCCCTATTGCTGAGGAAGGAATTGCCCAAACGTTTTGATAGAGTAGTAAAACATTATTTTACTTCTTTCACTATTGAAGAAATGTACAGGGCTATTTAATCTGTTCACCCTGGCAAGGCACCAGGCCCGGATAGGGTTCCTGTGGATCCCTACTGTTTGGAACCTGAGATATGGGGCCCGGACATAAATGCACTTTCCAAAACAATTCTTGCAGCTGAAAACATACCTATGTCTTGATTAGGCACTGAAATAATGCCCATTTACAAAAAGGGTGATAGAACACTCCCATGTAATTACAGGACTATCACCTTGATTGACAATCTTCCGAAAGTCATTTGCCGTCAAGCTCTGACCGTTTACAAGATTGGCTGGCAGTACACAAGCTTTTATTCCCACTTCAAGCAGGGTTTCGCTCCAAAATATGTACAATTGAACAGGTCTTTCGCTTAAATCTTATAGCTTGGAAATATTTGGAGCTCTCTTCAGACTACCTTTACATGGCCTTTGTAGACTTGAGGTCTTCTTTCGACATGGTCTCCAGAGGTAAACTATGGTTAACCCTGGAAAGAAAGGATGTAGGTTTCATCTCATTAGATGTACTCATAAGGCTTCAGAGGGTTGGGGGGCTTACCCACCGTATAACCACTGCTTGTGGAGTGCAACAGGGATGTGTTTAGCCCCCACCCTGTGTTCCCTCTATATAAATTATGTGGTAAATTGTTTTATTATCTTGTTTTCATAATTGTCCTAAAGTGTCGTTTTTTGGTTCCCAAATTGTTAGTTGCCGATGAAACTGTGCTTTTATCTCATACTTTACTTGGGCTGCAGAATCTTTTGAATAGTTTCACTGATTATTGCGACTCTCAAGGCCTGGGAGTAAATTCCTCTAAAACAAAGATAATGGTCTTGAAAGCAATAAATCTTTCAAAGGGGGGGGGTCTGTATGAAAGGGTCTAGACTCCAACAGGGAGACCAATTCGACTACATGGGAGTCAGGAAAGACAAATCTGCTAAATGGAAAGCACAAATCCTGAGATCAGGACTGTCCCTCCTTCATAGTGCTTCTGCAGTAGTAAAGTGCTTCAAAGCCACCACCCCAAAAAGAGTATGTACGGTCATCGAAATCTATAAAGCTAAGGTGCAACCTGCATCCCAATACGGAGCAGAAATATGGAGGCCAGGAAATCTTAGTGGGCTGACTATTAGAGAGAACAGCTTCATAAAATCGAAGATAAGTAACTGTATTGGGTGGGGAGGGAAGCAAGAAGAGAAGCACCGAGGTGGCAGGGGCAGAGGTGTTCTGAAGAGGCGTCCGGCAGCAGCTTGTAAGTCTTTTTTTTTTTTAATTATTCCTCCCATTCCTCCTGGTGCCAGTCTGCGCATTGCCCCACCAAGCGTAATTGGCAGCAGCCGCCACTGGGTCCACTGACCTCCTACAAATCAGCACTGGAGGTCATTAGCTTAGGGAATAGCTGCTCTATCCCCTGGCTTCACTATATTACATTAAAACTGGGACCCGAGGCCTGGTCAAGTATTGGGTAAACGTGTCCTTAATAAATGTCAAAACTAAGGCTGTTGACAAAGAGAAATATTGGGCTTATACAATTCACTCTTATAATTGTAATGCTATGGAAGGAATGTTGTTACATCAGTTTCTGTCTTTTAAATTTACTCCTAAACTTGAACTATATATGGATGCATATATATACCACCTTTAGCACATACCTTGCTTATAAAACACAGGGTAGACAAACTGTTGGTAAATAATTTTACCTTATCTTCCTAAACCACAAAACTGCACTTTCTGTACTTGCTGAACAAAAAATGTAGAACTCTTACTATTCTTCTGTCCAACCTATGGCAGACCCAGGCGGTCTTGGTTAAAACTAATCTGCGTCTCTTTGGGCATAAAACAATATATAGAAGCCTACTGATGCCTCAGGTCAGATTGCAGTACTTCCATTGCACTAGGTCACGATAGCTATCTACAACCTATCTACAAGCTGTTTGGCGAGTAAGGAAAGCAGCGGGAATTTCACTATAGCACTTTAATCAACCAGCATTCTGTGATTTGCTGACTGGTATGTATGTAGTAGTTTGCAAGCACTTGTTTCAGCTTTTTAAACGCTATGTTTTGTAATACTGTATTTTATTGTGAAGAACGAAGTGTTGGTGTAATGTACCTGTTATATTTAGAAAAATGCTGGGAGTGGTTAAATAACGTGGCTTTTTTTGTGAATAATGTGTTTTATGGATGTGTGCCAGAAATAAACATTGATCATGATGATGATGAGGGCAGGTACGTATTTAACATGTCTCCTGAGTAGGATTCTCAGGTGTGCCCATGGTGCCCTATTCACCTAATACAGAGACGTCCATGGTGGTAGGGATTATATTCTCCTCAGTAGAATAGGAAACACCTATATTTGTCTGTCTGTTGTTCAAGCTTGAACCTTAAAAGGATACCTCACTTCAGTGTTTTCCTTCACTGAATTTAATTTAAAAAAATGGTAAATCCAGTTATAATACTTGTCAATTGCAGACATGCTTCTATACGGCGTTAACTTCAAAATGGACTACCTAATGGGATTGGGGTTGGAGATGCTACCTTCATGGTTTGAGGCACACAATGTGTACAAGACTGAATTATTTTACTCATGGGTCAATTTTCCTGCAGTTGATTCCAATACAAATACATTTCATACATACACTGTGGCCAACACAAGGACAATACAGAGCGCACCAAGACTTAGAAACTCCCTTAACATCTCAGGAAAATGGAAATTGGTTTAAAGGCACCCTACTACCCTTTGTGGACAGCGTTAGATTGGGTCCACTCAGTAAACATGTGGCCACATGGCCAGTGCTAGCTGGCCACACACCATATCCAAATGTACACATCTTATATAATCATTTAGTGAGATTATACCGACGTTTAATATAGTTTGTTTTGCACACCTTAGAAACTGCACCAGTGAGGGATGATCAAGCTGACCAATGACAATTGGCTACCCCTGAGATTAACCCAGTGACCACAAATGTAATATGGGTAAAGTACCCACCAGACAGGAGGAAATTCCATTCTGGATCGCTCAAAAAACAAACCTGCTTAAGCAGTGTTTCCCCATAGGGGACCCCAAAATAAACATGGAATTCTCACAATGTACTTGCCACTTGAGATGGTTCCCTCCCTTGACGACTGTGCCACATGGGTAGTCTTTGTCGCCATAGATACCATAACACATAGTACATCACCTCTTCCTCTGTGTTTTACCAGATGAATATGGGACTGCCTTGGCCTTCGACATGGGGATGAAATTAATTGGCCATTTTGCCACAGCATCCTCAATTATTTTAGAAACATAAAAGGGGAAGCAGCAGCGCTGGCAGTTCGCCGATGCCTCATTTCAGGTTCCATTAATAGATCAGGAGCGTGAATTTCCTAAAATTATTGCAGATTCCTATACATCAGTAGGTCGCTATGATGTAGGGGCCAGACCAAATAAGCCGAAGCTTAAAGATAATCCTGAAAAGGATAATATCAAGCAAGCACCAGTCTTCTAAAAAACTTTAGTAAAAACAAAAAATAATAAAGATATAACAAAATGACAGAGAGAATCTCCGCAGCCGAAGATCTCTGAAAAATGTCATAATTTACCTAACCGTGATAACATAAAACAGCCTGACAGGTATCAGTACAATGATACAAGCCCTTCTCGTTCCTTACAGGACACATCCAGCAAACAGTCCCAGAGAGCAGGGCTGTCAAATCACAGACAAGAAGAGTATGTGAAACCCAAAAATGACTCGCAATATTCCTCTGACATCATCATAAAATGGAAGAAAAACTTCCATAATAGAATCCTACATTCAAAAAGAAGAAGGCTGCGGGAATTTCTGCAAAATTTGTCCCACATACTGAGAATATTATGGCAGGACAGGACGTTGGCAGTGACTTTACTAGACAGTGCGGCAGAGGTCACAATAGTTTGCCAGAATCTTCAAGAGTTACTGGATGCAAAAGCAACTAACAATTACATTGAAGTCGAAACCTCAGATTGGCAAGTCGCCCCTCCAGATAGTATATAAGTCGAATACACAGGCCGGCCCGATTTACTACACAGCCATATCAACCTTGTTTGAAGAGTCCCATTGGTGGCAAACACCCTCAAGCCTGATAATAATTACTTTATTGTCATCAATTTCAAAGACAGAATGGTGGCCAAAGACATCCTGACCAGGCTTAATTTCACTGGCTCTTCATCAGTGAAAGCACTTCTGCTGGGCTATTTCTACAGGCCACTGGACAAACTAATGTCTGCTCCTATGAACATTTGTCATCCTGAAATCACTTCAAATATGTTTGCATCCATCTTGCAGCTGGACAAGCTGGACTGACTCCCTGTCAATGCTATTATTTCTAGACCTAACAACTCACAGAGTGGGAATGGGTTGGCAAGTCCCAGTGCATGCCCAATGAATCCCTCTACCACCAGAGATAGTACTATCTTTGTTGATGACTCTGGTAACCATTCATTCAAGTAAATAGTGGTAGCCTGATGGAACGTGGCAGGCCAACATGCAAGTGGGGCAGTCAAGACTGGTGCAATCCATTGAACGCTATGCAGTCATTTGTCCGCAGGAGACTTGGTTAAGTGACTCTGGGGGTCATTCCGATCCTGGCGGTCGGAAGCACCGCCAACAGGCTGGCGGTGCTTCCAGGGCCATTCTGACCGTGGCGGTAAAGCCGCGGTCAGAAAAGGGGTTTTTGCCCTGGCCCAGGGAATCCTCCATGGCGGCGCTGCTTGCAGTGCCGCCATGGTGATTCCGACCCCCTTCCCGCCAGCCTGTTTCTGGCGGTTTTCACCGCCAGAAACAGGATGGCGGGAACGGTTGTCGTGGGGCCCCTGGGGCCCCTGCACTGCCCATGCCACAGGCATGGGCAGTGCAGGGGCCCCCTAACAGGGCCCCATAAAGATTTTCACTGTCTGCTTTGCAGACAGTGAAAATCGCGACGGGTGCCACTGCACCCGTCGCACCCCTGCAACTCCACCGGCTCCATTCGGAGCCGGCTTCCTTGTTGCAGGGTCTTTCCCGCTGGGCCGGCGGGCGCCCTTTTGGCGGTCGCCTGCCGGCCCAGCGGGAAAGCCAGAATGGCATCCGCGGTCTTCTGACCGCGGAGCGGCCATTTGGCGTTACTTAGAATGGGGGCCTCTGTGTCCGTCTATGGGTTTCCCACTTGTTTTATACCTGCAATCCCAGGCGCCATGGGCATGGCCAAAGGAGGTCTCATTACTTTTATTTCCCTCACATTCCCTGCCCAGGTTATGTGAGCGAGTCTTGGTTCTGTGCATTACCAGCTCTTTTTGCTACAGTGTTTGACTATGCAAATGTAATTGATTAACATCTATAAACATTTTTCTGACCTAACAAATGTGGATGTGGCTGGTTCATTGCAAAAGGAGATTGATAGCTGTATTAAAGGCATTAGAGGCAGTCATGTGGTTGTACTCCTGGGGAATTTTAACATGAGCCTCTGCCAGTTTTCTCCAACCAATGCTTGTGGGCTTGTGGATGGTGTAGCTACTGATGAACGTAACCTAGTTTTTGCATTTGACTCCTTGACCCCGGCCCTGTTCACTTCCCCCACTTTCACCAGGAGGGCACTTTCAGTCATATTGAATTTGAAGGATTGGGCACTGGGCTATACTATAGCTGATTCACCTCTTAGTGATAACAGGCTCTGTCACCCTGTAAATTCATGACTTTTTTTTTTGCCAAGATACATATCAAGACTAAACCCCTCCCATTATCAGTTTCTAAGAACATAAGGGTGACCAAGAGCTGATCTAAGGTGGACAATGATTCCTTTTTGTCGACTCTGCTGGCCTATAAACTCGCTGATTTTCTGATATGCTTACATGAAACATGCAAACCGAGGGGTGGGCCTGAGCTGCTCAATAGTTTTGATAGAATATGAAACATAGCCCACGACCTGCTCATGGTTCCAATCAAATCTGGCAACAGGAGGCATGCTAAATGGTTTGATGCCAGCAGTAGCAAGGCCCATAATCAGCTATTGATAGCTCTGAAAGAAGTTCCCGGAGACCAGAAGATGGTGCGTAGTTTCAGGGCAGTGTACAAAATGTTCTAAAGGCCCAGAAGAACACCATTAGGAAGGAAGCTTATTTTTCCCTAGTGCAGGCCAATGGGTTAAAGGACAGTAAAGTCTTCTGGATGACAGTAAACCATAATTATTTTGAGAATATCCAGAAATCTGGTCTTAATACAGTGATACCCCCTGAAGTCTAGATTGCTTATTTCACACATCTCTTTCTGACCCTTTCTCTAGGGAAGTCCTCACCCTGTCTGACGCTGATGCAATCTTGCCTCAACTGTCCTCAGGTTCCTCTGTGCTTACCCATCCCCTAGCCCTGCTATCTGCTGGTCTGGAGAAGAGCTGAGTGAGGATACATCAGCAATAGTTAGTTGCCCAGTAGGAAGAGCTCAAGGCCTGGAAGGGATACAAGTCGACCTCTTCAAGGCCAATTTATCTCTTGGGGCTCCACTTTTGACCAATGTCCTTAATATCATATTAGTGACAGGTCCAACAAAGGTTTGGTCCTATGCAACAATCATTCCTATCTTTCAAAAGGTTCCAAAGTAGACCCGAGATGCAATTGCCTCACCTCTCTGATTAATTCACCCATCTAAGATAATGGGGAGAATACTGCTTGAACATCTGTAAACTTGGGCTATAGAGCACAATGTGCTCTCGGAGCTCCAATTTACTTTCTGTCCTGTCCTAGGGACAGTTGTTCTCTCCTGGCCTAGGGACAGTTGAGCAGTTCCTTAACTTATAGCTTTTAATAAGAAAACACACTGTGGCCAAGAACGGTAAGTTGTACTTGCCATTTATGGACCTTAATTCCACTTTTGACTCTGTAAATAGAATGAAGCTGTGGAAAATTTTTTCAGACATGGGGTAGATCAGTATATCATCAAGTTTCTAAGAGCCCTTCATATTGAAGTGACTGCCAGTGTGAGGTATGGCCCTGGGGGGAGGGCTGTGTCCTGGCCCCCTTCCTCACCTCTTTATCTGTAAGTGGCCTAGAAGAACAACTGTTGGAGCTTCCTGTGCTCACATTTAGGTGATTGCAGCATCCATGCACTGTTTTCCAATGACTATACAGTTGTAATAGCCAGGATGGCAATTTTCAACAGAGCTTGCAGAATCGGTTTGTAGTTTTATGATGAGTTTGGACCTGGCCAAAACCTATGTCATGGTTTTTGGTGCAGGAAGAAGGAAAGCAATGCTTTCAAAGTGAACAACAACAAAGTTAATACTGTACCTACATTTCCATGTTTTCACAGTTCCGTTTTTTATGGGTGAGCGCAAAGCGCTCTGTCCCATTCTGCAATCTCTCTTTGGGCTTCAAACCACCCCCATGTTACGTCAGTCACTTACATTGGTTTGTTGGCTTGCTTTTTAAAATCTGCTTGCTTTCATTTGTGAAAGACATGCATACGTCATGCCTTTTCCAGTGTTTAGCCCTCCTACACAGCGTTGGTAAACTACTAAAACATACGAGACTCGATGTTTTCAGGATGGTGTCCGGACTACTTTATCTGTTTATTTTCTACGCAGCGTGATCGTGCTGCATTTTACATAGTGCGATCGCACTGCATTTTTTAAAGATTTTTAGACAGTTTCCATAGCTGTTCTGGAAAAGGACATTGTTTGGCAAATATAAAATAGGACAATTTGAAGACAAAACAAAAAAAAATCATATCCGTAAAGTATTTTTGCAGAACAGCCTGTGCCTTTGGCACAGTAAGCATTTGCAAGAACCCTGCCCAAAAACAGTAACAATTGCCTTCATCAGTCAGGTGACAGCAGCAGCTTGAAAGATCTCTCACCCATCATGCACAATCTTCCTTTTTTTGTTTAAAACTCCTCGAGGGAGAATCCTTCCTGAGCTGATCGAGGATAATGAGACCTCGCAAAAGAAATGCTGCTGCCTCCCCCATTTGCTGCCTCTTTCAGCAGTCCCATTTTCTCTGCCTCTTTGGATTTCCCTCTATATGTCCCCAGTGCCAGAGTTATCTCTCTGGACCATGCCTATCCCCTCTTACTGGTTCTTCTTTCTTTTTACCCTCCCTCCATCTCTCTTTCTCTTATTTTCACACTTCTTTCAATCACTGCATAATTTCAATACCTTTACTGCTTTCTCCTCTGTGTTGTTCACTGTTTCACCCCCTCTTTTATGTGATTTCTCTGATCTCCTTTTCTCAGTTGTATGCAATGTTTTCTCTTTTCTCACATTCCCTGTGACATCCATGCTAAACCCAGCATTCTCATGACTTGTGTTTACTGATGCATTCATGTCAGATGTAAGACCCTCATTACAAGTTGATTCTTAATTCCAGAGTTACCAGCTCCATCGGAATACTGAGATCTGCGGGAACACTATAAAACTGTTTATTTTTATATAGAGATTTCAGTTGCAACAAATAGCAAGGATCTATGTGTGAAAATTCTGGGAAAAATTAGGGATTATTGGTCGAAGTGGGCCTGGTAATGCTGCCTACCCTAGCTATGGGTAACTCCAGTGGGTCGAAGTTAATAAGAGGATAAAAAGACCATTGAATTCTCAACAATCAAAAGTAAGTGGGGACTGCAAGCAGGGAATGGACCTGTTACAATGACTGGAGATGTAGTTTGATCTAAGGAAACATCAAGATATGGGTGGAACTGCCACGGATGGCGGTTTCGCAAAATTCCAGGGCTATCGTGCCATCATGCACCTTTTGATGCTTGATGGCATCGGGGAGTTTAAAGTTTGTTGACCCCACCCTTAGAATCTCAAAAGCCTCTTATCTGTGGTTGAGAGAGTAGGGAAGGGACAAAGAATGGGATCTAACCAGAGATCACAAGTTGCAACCCAGGAGTAGCAAGTGCTCTCCCATGGTTACCTTTAACTGGTGCCTATGCGTGCGGCATGGGTTCTCGAACTGCTCATCGTTTAAATGTGAAGCTAGATGCTCAAAAAACATGCTGAACACCTGAAATGTCATCCATGCCTGAAATTAAGAGACTCCCTTCTAACACCGTTGATTAAATACAGAGGAACTGCAGCATAACCTTTATATATGAAATGCGTACAATAGTATGGCTCCTTGTTATGTATGGCTCTTATAGAGAGACTCTATTGTTTATTTCAATTTCTGCATCTCATAACCCACAGCTATGACATAGCAACAGTTAACAACAAAACTGGGTACCCATTGTTGTGATGTTACCAGGGCCTTCCTGCCTGTCAGCACAGCTCTGCTTGTCTGCTTTGACTGAAACTGAAGGCAGGAGGGGAAGGAAGGCACGGAAGATGGTGAGGCTTTGTCAAGGATGGCAGGTAGGTGGTTTTGAGCCTTTGGGACTGGGATACATAACAGAGGCCATGTCACATTTGGCTCTCCATTACTCTTTTACCACTGCATAGCAGTTGAAAGCGGGGGTAGATGATTTTGTGGGCCATACATGGCATAAAATTACAGATGGGTAAAAAGTGAATTACGACAATGTTTTTCACAGAGGGGCTCTGATTGATATCATAAACACCTCAAGCTTCACACTTATTGTCTATTTGATGTCACTCACTCAGGAGCCCTCTGTGACAAAATCCCCATATTTCACTGTTACCCATCTATAATTCTTTATATAGGTTATGTTTACAACAGACTCAATGTATGCAAAGGTGCCCAACAGTGTACAGCACATCCAACTGCATGTATAACATACACCTTTTGTTCACTAATGGGTTCAAAGAGACTGCTGCAGAATTTACATATGTGATATATACAGTATATCCTGTAAACATATCTGCATTCAACAACGCTAAATAGATGTCACTGCCTTTCCTTTTTAGGTTGAGTGTGCAAGCGCTTTGACCTGTTGTAAGTATTGTGGGCTTTGAACCCCCCCCCCCACCTCACACCCATCACTTTCACTCATCTGTGGGCTTGCCTTTCAAAAATCCTTTGATATCATTGGTAAATGCTTTACGTTTGCCCCGCCTTTGAGAGGTTTTCTTACTCCCTTGCAGACTGAGCCTGTTACATGGGTTATTGCATTGAGCAAACTTATTTTTCCTTTTGTGTCTCTTCTTCGTGCTCATGCTCATGGTGGCCATGACACTTTGAATCGGCTTGCTTATGCCAACTAATGTTTTACTTTTCAATTTCTGGTTGAGAAAGCCGTGTGAGTGTTATTTCAACCTTATGCCTCACCAGTACAGTACTTGGCGGAAAGCACAGTTGCCATGTCTTCTACAGTTCTTACTATAAAAAAAGCCCACACTACTATGTTTAAGTGTGTTGCTTATTGGTAACATTCCCTCTTCTCTTAGGTGTTTTTCGTCTAGCTGGACCCTGCTGTGTCCAATTTATGTGGCACGAAAAGTCTGGTTCGGAGTTTACAATGACAATAGCTCTAACTCAACAAATGCGAGACCCATTGCATTGCAAATGCTTGTTTATCTCTTGGAATCACATTTGATAAGAATCTTGCCTGGGGCCCTTTGAAGAGCAGTAAAGCCTCAGCCATCACAAAATCCATGGAGGCTGTCTTAAATTTCATTAGCAGGCTAGGCAAAATGCCCATTAGGGAGCTTACAGACTTTTAGACAGCCAAATGCTGTGCAATTGCTAGCTATGGGGCAGGTGTCTGGGGCCTCAGTGATCAGATGGGGCTTCAAAAGATTGAGAACGATTTTATCAAGAGATTATTGCCTGAACCTAAATCTATTAGCTCTTTTCTCTGCCACTCTGAGTTTGGGCTAGGGTTTATCAGTGTTGCCATAAAGGTGAAACCCCTACTTCTGTGGTTTAAGATCTGGACAAGGGGTCAAACCTCTTTTAATTGTGCAGTTCTCACTGATTGTCTGCAGCTGGACCAATGCTTGAAAATCCCTGAGATCCGGTACATTCACAAAACCTGCTTCAGCCCGGGCCTAGGTGATTTTTCATCTCTCCAGGCAGCCTGGTGTTTCTAAGCACTTAGAAGACTATGGGGGTCATGATGACCCCAGCGGTCTCTGTAAATGTGGCGGTAGTACCGCCAACAAGCTGGCGGTACATACCACCACATTATGACATTGGTGGGTTTGCTGAAGCCAACCCACCAATGCACCACACAGACCGCAATGGTGGTAGCAGTCGCCGGGCTGGAGATAACAATCTCCAACCCTGCGGCCGCTACAGTACCTCTGGCGGCATTTTCACCCTGCTTACCGCCATGGTTTTTGTGGCATTTGTAATACCACGAAAACCATGGTGGTAGGCCCTACTGCCATGTCACTGATAGGAGGACCACCCACCTCCTTACACTTCATCAGCGGCCACCCACCCCACCTTCAATCCACGCTCCCCCCTTCCAGTCCCCCCATACACGCATACTCGTAGGCATGCACCACGCATTCACAAACTCACACAGGCATACATGCATGCATCCATACATTCATGCACGCATCCGTACACTCATTCATACTGACACGCAGACACGCATTCACATTACCATTCATACACGCATTCTCACACATGCACACACACACACGCTAACAACACTACACACATTCGGATACACGCACACACTTATGCATTCATGTGCACACACAACACCCCCACACTCCTCTCCTGTTGGAAACCTGACTAATCTGCATCCTGGGGGTCTTCCGGCAGGGGACGGGATGGGACGCTGCTTCCGCCAGCAGCGCCTGCCTGTAGAACACCACCAGGCCGTATTATTTGACATAATACAGCTGGCGGCAGTCTGCTGGTGTGGCGCTGCTGGTGATATCATCGCCACCTTGGCCACAGCCGGATTTCCACCCTTCTTGTGTTGGAGGGGGTAACTGATAAGCCCACTGTTCAGGCATTTGTTGAGGTTTGCACAAGCAATGATATTGAGATTTGCTTAACATGGATTTAGCAATCTGCTTCATAGGTTCCTGATAGTTAGGCTGAGATTGAGCATTGTGCACTTTCTAGATGCCTTCCCTCGGGAGGGCTCCTATTTTGCCAACGTACCTGTGTCTCTGTGATGGCTGTTCTGCACAAGCCATGTTGCACTTTATGTTTTTTTCATAAATACGATGAGGCATATTTAAGAGCCTCTAATGCCACCTTAGCGCCACCATAGCATCATTTTTTTACCTTCAAGTGGCGCTAAAGTGTTTTTTCTGCCTTGCCATATTTACAAAGTGGCGCAATGCATGCATTGTGCCACTGTGTAACCCCTTGCACACATTATACCTGCGCCAGGCATATTGTATGCAAGGAGTGCGTTCCAGTACTAGGAGGCCTGCAAAAATGGAACAGTGAAATGTAAAAGATTTCACTGCACCTTTTTTGGCATAATTTTTAATGCCTGCTCAGAGCAGGCGTTAAATTGACGCTCCCATAGTAACCTATGGACCTCCTTGCATTTTGCTGCACAAGCATCACATTTTTGACGCTATTGTGCTAACAACTGCCATGGTGCACCATATTATAAATAAATATGGTGCAACCATGGTGTCGCTAGGTGTGGTAGGTGGGCTCAAGAAAAGGGGCACATCATAGCTAATGCGCCACTTTTACTTAAGTATGGGCCAATGTATTTTTGAGAAGACAGTATGTTTTCTTTTTTTAAACAGGCCAATATTAGATACAGCAGAGCCGCCTTCGTTTTTCTGAAGTCTCTGACAACTCTGAGGATCTGCTTCTCAACTTATATTCAACATGCTATAAAACAGAGGGCATCTGTTGTATTGTAATGAGTTTTATTTTGAAAATTTCTAATGGTTTTACAACTCTTTTATGATCACATGCATATTGAATAGGGATTGTTGAACTGAACTGAGTTTTCAGACTGAGGAGGACATAAAACACACAATCAAGTAATTTTCAGGGAAACCCTAACACTTAGTTGTGACATTTTCTTGGCTAAAAATGATTGGCAGCTGGAGCTCATTAGGACCCTCACACAAGGGAGGGATGTGAATCTACCATCTTTCTTGTTTCTTATCTCTGAGCAAGTAAAACAAATATATGATACAGAAAGAGCTATTGCACAAGTGCCTGCCCTGTACCACAACCACATGGGCTGTGATAAAGACTTGCTTGATCATGAAATACCCATACGGTCTAGCCCCAAATGCAATCCTCATATCCAATAAATATGAATCAAAAGCTTCTGTGAGAGAAATTCTCTCACAACTTAAGTACCAGTAGTAATTGAACCATTTGTATCTCCCATGAAAAGCCCCTTGTTTCAAGTGGCTAAGCTATCGAATTGTCTTAGATTATAGACATTTAAAGAACCACACACGCACATTTGCAATACAAAATTCACACGTATGGCATTAATAAACAAAACTATCCTGGATATTTCCAAAGGGTTTTTCTGCCAAAATATAGCACCTGAAAGCAAGGATCTAAATGTTTTTTTGTGCTTGCCTCTCAAAATTATTTTTGCCCACTCACCCTGGGGTATAAGAACAGTCCAGAACAGTTCTCTTTCCTTGTAACATCAATATTGCATGATATTGATTCAGAAGCATTGGCTTTTTGTAGACGACATATACCTTATAGACACGGGTTTAAACACTCCTTTGGCCAGAGTAGGTTACATTGTTTTGGGATTTAGAAAGCATGGTTACAAATTCAACTTTAATAAAACAAAAACTGGGTTTCCCAGTGTCCTATTTCTAGAATACGAGCTATCAAATGAGGGGAAAAATCTAGCACTTTACTTCCTTGAGAAGTGTACTCAATTACAACCACTGAATACCATTAAAAAACTACAACCCTAGATAGGATTTTTTTACTTTGGCAGAACATACATCCCAGACTATGCATAAAATCACATTATGATTTAATTTGCTCATATTTTTCCAGTAAACATTGGACATCAGAATACACACAAGTTCTCAGATCCTTATAGACTGACACGATTGCAGCACAACATTTTCACATGTGTCAACAAATCAAATTTGGTCATCCGGATAATACAATGAAGGTGACACAGTGCAATTGCATACAAACTGACATTCATATACTAATGCTTAAAAATGTTTTGCGGACCCCTGAAAAAATACTGATTGCAGTTCCGATGTCTGTCATAAGGAGAGACAACTAGCTCAAGGGAACCGCATTATTGTTGTCACTCCTGTCCCAGCCTTGGAGCCCAGTTACAAAGAAGTGTCCCTAAAGCAAAACCCTTATTTCCTAGATGGATACAATGGGCTACTTCCTTGACTGTCACTGATGTAGATTACATTTTTAACCCTCAACTGCAAACTGCACATTTTTCCAGTATGAAAACGAATACTTAATGCCCGCAAACATTTTGCCTCTTGATCAGTGTAAATATGTCATACATACTGATGGTTCTGCTCAATCTGCCACAGGCATCAAACATCAATACTCCACAGCTTCTGCAGCTGTTTATGGACTAATAAGAGATGGGAAGTTCCACCTTCAACAAATATGTATGCGGTCCCTAGTGGATTGCATTGCACAACAGGCTGAACTCAAAGCTTTATTTCTGGCACTGGAAAATACAGAACCCGAATTCCCCTTTTCCTATAGTGTGTGATTTGTATTATTGTTTCCAGTCCTTTAATAAAAAGTTGCATTACTGGCACCTAAATGGATTCAAAGATTCTAAAAGAAATACTATCAAGCATAAAGTGCTTTGGGGAAAAATGGCTCAAGGATAGTCTGCTACTGGCTCATGTGATTCACACATTGAATCACCAACGTGTTGAAATACACATTGGCAGGAATTCATTGGACTAACGAAGCAGCCAAATCTGCAGTTAAGACTGCCACGGTAGCTATGATTACTCCTTGTCATACGAGGGTGAATGAAGAAACTCTGGCTACTGTAAATTCTTCTACTAACGGCACCCCTTTCCCAAAAGCATATTCAGCAAAATATCTCTACCACTTAAGTGCACAAACCATTTTAAGGGTGGGTGTTTGGGTGGTCACCAACCAAGACCACAGATTTAAATTGATTAGAGCTGCACATAAGGGAGTTCTGTCTGCCCATGCCTGGGTGGCAGCTACAGTTTCTCAAAAACGCTACTGGTGGCAGGGTCTAATTAAACAGACAAAGCAATATGTCCTTAGTTGTGGCATTTGCCAGCAAATTAAATGTTCCATGATGAAATGTCCACTGCAGACACCCCTCCTAGTTTCTAACAAACTGCTGCAGTGTGTATATCTGGACCACCGCAGCCCCCTAAATTCAGTTGGTGCATTTAAATGCATTCGATTTGCTGTAGATTCTTTCTCCACATTCCTCTGGGTTTGGCTACATTGATCGACTGATGTTCTTTGTTATAAAAGATTTGCAAGTCTTTATCAGGACATATGCAGTAGCTGCATTCAATTCGGACCAGAGCCCTGCTTTTGCCTCTAACTCATACAGGGATACCATGGGTGTGGCTATGCATTGTTCCTCATCCTATCATTGTGAGGGAAATTTGATTGTAGAGAGCAATTCCTAAAAGATAGAGTATTAGGTTCAGGTCACAGTTGAATCCACCACCTTTATGAAGTCCAGAGTACATGAAATAATCTGCCCAGAAGACCTTTGGGTAGGCCGAACCCTAAATAAACCCCATATGATGTATTGTTTGGCATCAAGGTGTATGTCCCAGATCTTGATGGTTCTGGCACAGTGGCAGCAGAAACACCCTTTGACATAAGTGAACATCTCAGTGTCTTACAGGAACTCCAAGACTTCTGAGATGAGAGTTCTACTGCAAATGCTGCCAGTTAGGGAGTGAGGAGTGAGGGACCAATCAGCACATACAGGCCAGATTCCAGACGTTGGAGATCTAGTTCAGGAAAACATTGCGGCGAAGAAAGACTTTGGCCTATCATACAGTGCACTGGTGCCAGTCATTGGACTTCAAGGTACCAGAACAGTGATGATTTTGCCAGTGCTTGCTAGTTATAAAGTGAAACGCTTTGTCTGCATTGATCAAGTAATTTTGCATCATGTGGCCGATACTCCACAGTAGATCCGAGGACTCCTGGGTAGTTCCTTAAACCCTTTCACTACCCTACAAGAAATACCTCTTCAAGTGTTGAGCAACACCAACAATGTTTCCCCTAGGTTGGGGAGGGTGGAGAATGAACTTTTGTTGATTCCAGTTACTGCTGCAAATTAAAGAATGACACCAGACATAAGTTTACATTTTTGTACTGCTTCTCAAAGCAACTGAGTTGTTTAAGATGAACCACCTTTGGAGGTATCTACCAGTCCTCTTTCACCTGCTGCAGCTCCTTTTTTTACACAGACCTCTCATGAGTACTTTGTCGACATTGACAACTTCTCTTCAGATTTTACTACCACTTCTCTTCATGGTATACAGAAATGTCTTCATTGGCTTAAACACACCTATCTGATCCATCCATGGTCCTAATTGTGAATTATACTTGCCTCGTTTGCTTTCTTCTTGTGGATTGAATTTGTGTCAGTTTTCTTCTTGACTGTAAATAGGCATTACCTTTCTGTACACGATGTCATTGAACTGGTAGATGAGATACTGTAGCGTCATTTGTCTTCCCACAAAGTGCGAAGAGACCTGTCGCTTGTGAGCATATCTGCCGTTCCAGTTCCTGATATTATATTATGGTTTAAGGCCCCTTAAGATATATTTGGTCCTACATAAACTATTCAAATTCCAAATGTTTTTAAAATCTGTCTGTAAAAACAGTTTCTTCAATGCTTTCTGAGCTTGAACATTATACTGTTTTTTAAAGTGAAGCTAAGCACATGAACTCAGCCAAATGCGGTGAAGTGTTTTGTTACCATCAATATGCACATCATTACCTATTCAGAGCTAGTTCTCCACATACAGTTTTTTTTTATATACAATCAGAACACTGCCCAACTCCACCAGAGGGTGGTTGAAAAACATATTAAGACAAATTCACCTATCTCTTTGGGCATGATACTTCAGATCTTGTATCTTATTATTTTAAACTTACACTTTTGAAAGTGACTAAAAACATGTAATTTACTAAAAGGTATTTGTTTTCCAGCTAGCTGTTAAAGATATGAACATTGGAAAGAATGTTTCTCAAATGTGAATTTTCCTTAAAAAAAACGAAGACAAGAGACGTTTGGCAAAACAGGAAAGGTTTATTTATTTAACATTACGGCCAGGCGAGCAGTTACAAAACTGGAGTGTGAGGATTTTCTCTTGATGTACATCAGTTTGAAGTGGAGTTTTATACATTTCACTTACTGTCATAAAATAAATAAAACATTCATTTCTTGGATAAGAATATGAATAGCTGTCATGGAGTCATAAATAAGGTCCTGATAACAAATGCGGGTGGGCCTCGACCTTGCATGGACACAATGTGGGTCAGCTGGTAATGAGGCCTGAGGGGCGCATGGTCATTGTGTGTCCCTTGTGTGCTGTGTTATGATTTGCTAAGTATTCCTAACTACATGTGGCATCTAAATTTACCCCTCCGGCCATGTGTGTTCTATTGGGGCCAGTCTCCTGTGACCATTGTGTTGTTGCTGTGTCTATCTGTGGGATCTGACATAAGTTTCCTGTTTGCATGATTGTCTGCTGGCTTTATGCCACCCCACCTGTGACCTTCCAGTCAGTAACATCAGGCCTAGGACTCAGAGCCTGCCTGACCACACATGTTTGTGCTGAGGTTGATGGAGAGTTCACAACAGGGGAATCTAATAGTGGTGATGCGACTTCATTCTTATATGTGAAGGTAGGGCTGTGTGCATGGACACTGACTATTCTAATATTAACAAGAAATAACTGATTTAAAATCAGTATAGGGAACAAAAGATTGGCAAGCGCAGGGCATGGATGCCTCATTTAGAGCGTGTCTGATTCCACTGAAGATGATTTACACAGTTCAGCAGACTACTTGCCGAAGTCTAGCAAAAATTAAAGAAGTGAATGTGCCCAGTATTTCCTCAACTGCAAGTTTTGATAATTGGCAAAAAATTGTGAATTACACAGAGAACATCATAATGGTATGGTGCATAATGGAACATTTAATTCTACACTTTCAGGACCCCATGGGTGGGTATTGTGGCCAGTGGACAGAAATGGTTGACATGCATGTTTTATGAACTCCTCACAGGTTTTTTAAAGCAAGCACACTGTACACTCATTATATCCAGGGACAATACACAGGGTTATATCACTGCCAATATCTGTTTCAGTTTACATCATGTTTGAAACATTTTCCCATAGGTAGAAAATTTAAGGGAGCGTTTTATACATGAGGTGTGGAAATTACCCATCAATTACAAATGTGTTAGCAGGGAAAGGGATGTTTTTCTTAGAGGAAATAAATGAGAAACTTCCGTAAGTCACTAAATGATTTGTAAACAGGAGACATTGCACAGAATCTGTAATACTTCTGTGGTCAATCTGGCATGTTACTTAAAGGGAGTACCAGTTTCCTTGATTCTCCCAGTGTTTTAGTTACTTTCAAATGGAAGTTACTTAATGCTGAATTATCAAGGATGTTGTGGGATGAAAACAAGTACCCCCTATGTGGTTTCTGTTTCTCAAACAGTGACCTGCTGTGGTAATGTACTTTTTACCCCCACGCATGAGATTAGGGTAACTAGCTTGTAGCCTTCATTCCAAGCTTTAATGTTAACTTCAACAAGCTGTGTCCACTAAAAGTCCAAAACAAAAAAATAAATAGTGGAGCACAGCTATAACATAGTTCCTAGACTATACTCAAGACAGTATCAATACGAACATATATCAATATAGACTTATTTTATGAAAAAACACAATATTTTGTATATTAAAGATAAAAAAGTGGTATGTGGTAAGTAAGTTCAAATCAAACAATTTATTGAACAAAAGGAACAAATTACATATCCAAGGAAAACAGATCACCTAACCAAACCCAAAATAGCATTAAGGATTACATGACTCTGCACAAAATTCAAAAGATTTGATCACTTCTATAACCAATTCAATAAAAAGTCCAATTGAAAACAATCTTTGCTGATCTTAACAAGATTCAGCCAGTAGTTTGAAGTTGACAGGATTCAGCCGACACGTGTTTCGTCCTATTATATGACTTTTTCAAGGCTGATTAAATACCAACATAAGAATTTTTTAATTAAAATTAACAAAAATACCAAACAATATATATATAAGTACTTTGGAAAAATCCAACCTACATACCAATCTTAGAAACCACATACCCACAGAAAAAACACAGTGATTGGTTAAAAACCATTTACAGACCAACATCACACATCGGAAAACCAATTTAAATCTAATTGAAAAATGAAATAAAACACAAATAGTGAAAAAAACAATTAATATGATAAACATGCTATCACCCGAACACCCATGCTAGTCATATGGTGAGTTAGTACAATTTGCGTGACATGCCAATATTTTATTGAAAGATATTGTCTCCTGTATTCCAAAATGTAATTCATTGTATATTTAATGAAATGTACCTGTTAGTATAACAGACAATCCATTTTCTTCTCTTGTGTCATAGCTACTAGAGGAGAACAAAAAATACATATCATATAACCACCTATGATGCCAACATCTATTCCCCATCAATATATAGTCCATTACTTACTCCAACCTTTCAGGTAATCGTCTATCACACAAGTATAATCCAATTTTGTAATGAGAATAAATCCAAGAACATCATATCAACAGGAAAATTCCAACTAGATTATGGCCACGTCTCATTTCAAAGCAACACACCATTGACCCTTGATAAAGGCAAAAAAAGCAAATGAACGTAAGACAATTCTCATAAAGAAATAAAAAGTATAATTCAACAATTATACCAACCCTAAAAACAGAAAGAAAACAAAACAATTTCAATCAAATGCTCTACTAATATATATAATAATGGGCTTTCTACTAATAAACCCCTGAGCCAAGCAAATAGTTCTCAAAAAGCCGAACACCGACACCTGATATTGTTCTTGTCAACACTATTTCAAAATCACACGACTCAATTCCATTACCTTTATTTCTCACTCGACATTATTCACACAATGAATGTATCGTATCAGGTTATATTGCGTCCTTCAAGACGCAGAAGAATCAGAACAACGCATGTTCTGTCTTCAAATAGTTTTAGCCAGTAGCGCCGTAAGCGTCCACTGACGTCATTACAAAATCGTCCGATTAGGCTTCGGTTAGTGCGGTCGCCATATTGGAGTGGCCCGTATTGAGTGTTCAATGGTCCGTTGGAACTGAAATCTAATGAATCCCAACATATGCTTCGCCCACTGATATAATTATAATTGCCTACAGCAATCTTAAAACAAGTTGAAGCCATCAAAATCATTCTAGACTGCAGCCATCAGAAATAAAAAAAAATGTAACCACACAATAAACATATATTAACGTCACTTCAAAGTCGTTCGATTAAGCCTCGGTAAATGCAGTAGCCATATTTAAGTTACAGGCATTAATGTCAGAACACCCGTTGGAACTTAATCAATTGAATTCCAGCATGTATACTTCCCACTGATGTAATCGGGTTAGCCTACAGCATTTTAAAAAACAAGTTAATGGCATTAAAATTTCTTGAAAATAGAGACATCAGGGAAAAAAAAAAGATATAAATCCTAACATTTCATAACCATATGTGAATGACATCACTGGTTCCATAGTATTCTCTTCCACTAAAAGTTTCCATAGATCCATAACCCATTGACCTATCTTGCAGAACAATACATATGTCTTCATATTATTTCAAAATCTAAACAGATTTAGATATAAAACCGAGAGACAATATGTCAATGGAAAGTCAAATAGTGTATTAGTACATGTATAGAAATTTTGAATCATAGCTCACCTAAGTTTTGTTAAATATGTAGTACTATTAATAGTGCAAATCAAACCCTCCCAAAAAGAACGAAAGAGATGAAATGGACAAAAACGTTAAATATCAGAGAAAAAGAAATCCTATAAAAAGTACTGATGACATACATCCCACAAAACAATATATAACCACCATCATTATTCATGTTTAGTACATTAAGGGCCATATGTACAAACACATTTTCCCATAGACACAGAATGGGTAAAAACCTTTGCTACATCTGGACCTAAAACTCTTATCCTACAACTATTATTAAGATAAATAGCTGATGTCATCCACTAGTTCTTTAAATCAAAATGATATGTGGTAATTACATTTACAAAAAATGATGCATTTCATGGTCCAAATTCATACCCAATTCGATACTTTTAAGTCTAATAATCCACCTGGCCTCATTTTTCCTAAGTTCATTCTCTCGATGTCCTCCTCTGGGGTGTAAGGGTGTCTGACTGATGCCCATATATTTAATTACAGGAATCCCTGATGTTGTATGTCCATTGTTCATATGTCTGACAACAGGTGATGATGGATCATTAGTCCTCAAGATCGCATATGTTCCTGTATCCTCTCTTTCAGGGATCTGATAGTGCTCCAACCTTCTTCCGGCAATTTGGTCAACCCTGGTGATTTTGTACCTTTACAGCTTGTTCTTGAGAATTGTTTACATTAATCTGTGTATTAATGTGTAATAAAACCCTATAATGTTGTTTCTGATTTGGGTTTTCATGGTGTGGCCAAATTGGTCACACTGTAAATTAAAAAGTTGATTGATGTACTATTAGATCTTCACTCCTGCTATAAGAAAAAGATCTGTCGAACCCGATTAGAGCATACGGAAAATGCTCCATCCATTCTGGTAGCAGAGGTCTGGTTCTGCACACACAAGGGAAACAGTTATAGGGAGATAGTAATAGGGAATTAGGGTCTCCTGTTATGAAATTGTCCGGACCCAGCCCAATTGTTTGACCCCATGGTTTGTTTGGAGGATTAATGGAGTTCTATTGTCATTCCGTTGCAGCTGAAGTGTGAGTATTACTAGAGCTTCACTTTGTATTGCTTTGGCTTACATTTACAGTGAAGTGAGAAGATTGTGAAGTGTTTTTTGAGGAGATTTAAAGTTGTCATGTGAATGAGGTGCTTATTGCTAAGATACTGAATAGGTTAAGGGGTCCTTTGTGGCCTAGGATCCTTGGATACCATACAAGTGTAGAAGGTTGTTTTGGTATGCTGTGTAAGAGGTGTTGATTGTGAGATGTCATTGACAGTACCACGGAAAGAGGCTTTCTTTTTTGTGAGTGTGAGAGACTGGCATTAGTGAATAGAGAGGAGATGTATCAATCCAAGTGAGATTCGCTGGTCGAGTATCATTCGTAGTGTATCGCTGAAAAAGTAGTCGGAAAGTATAGCTCCATACCGCTTTGGAAGTTATTGCTTACCCAATCCTTTAGTGGAGCAGACAAAGTTGTTGTTGAATTTTGCTTGCGTTATTGGCATTAAAGTTAATGTGAAAGAGTGATTGCAAGAGGAATTCTAAAGGAGGGTGAGCTGCTGCAGGGAGTGAAGTTGACGTTACATTGTGCTAGGCTGGTATAGGTCGGTTGGTGTCAAGCTGTGGTGGTATTGGTGGACTAGGTCACTGAGAGTCACACAGGTATAGGTTGTTAATGCCATAGGTGAAGAATTATTTCCTGTGAGCGAAAACATTAATTCTGAATCATTGTAATTCAATTGAAAAATGAAATTCTTTAAAGCGATGAAAAGCTTAATAAAAGTTGATGCATTTATTTCAGTTAACGAGGGAGTAGAGACTCAACTCTAAGGTACACCAGGTAATTATGTAACATCGAATGTAGGTCTTCAAGCATGTCTTTGATTTGAGCAATGCCACAAGATTACTAGGACAGAGGGTGCATTAACATTTCCATGCTATGGGACACGTAATTTGAGAAATATTGAAACTTTGAGACAAACTGTATATGAGATGAAACTTCCTCTTACACCTGCACAATTTGAAACACTTAATACTTGGGAGCACATACCCCATCAGAAACAGAAACAGAAAGAGAAATATGAAGGAAGAGTCAGAAAAGCAATACAAATGTGTGCAGATGCTGGGTGGGACATACATAATCAAGGGAACTAGACTATATCCTGCCTTAACTACTGAAGGATAGCGAAACACTACATCAAAAAGAAAGAAAGAAAGAAAGAGAAGGGACAGCAGAAACAGAGAATAGGGTTGAATTTTCTGAGAGTGACTCAGACGATTATTTTATAAATGAGCTACTGTTAATTCGTATACCACCATACAGCACTGTTCAGACATAAAAGGCAAATGAGACACCAAGAAATGAAACCTTTGATATACCTTGCACACCATTACACCAAAATTGAATCAGGACAGGATGGAGCTTAGGGATGACTATTCTACAAAATCCAAATCATTTCATTACCCCAGATGCACTGACGGTTTCTGTGACAATAGGTCCAGTTGTTCCTTTATACGGTCCAGGTATGACAGGAAATAGTGCACATACATTGGCTGTACCAACTTTTGCTTTACCATGGAATGTCCAATGTAATGGCAATTCCACTATAAGGAGACTTCCTTTAGTTGTGAGACAGATAACCCCTATGCGTATTTCAGACCCACATCCAATGACAAGTCAGACAGGATTTACACTGGATGCGAGGTTTCCTCTGAGATCACAATTTTTCGTGCCCAGATCAGACCCTCCTCCGAATATTGGCTGTAGTACCCCAAATAGAAGACTACCATCTAACATGGCAGAAGCAGAAATGTCTGTTGCAAACATCCCAGAACATGGAAACTGAAACGCTTCAAGAAGAGAGATATTACTTAATAGTTCAGTAGAAATCTGAGGTTTTAGTGCCCAAGAATTTGATGACTGTCTTAAGAGCGTAAGTGCTACAGATGAAGCAGGAAGTTCAGGTCCCAGTGAAGAACATTTCAAGCCCCTGATAGAGAACAAGCTTTAAACATGTCCAAAATGTAATTAGAACTTAATCAGATGATACTACCAACTCTTGATACAGAACAATTAGACACCAACAGAAAATACAAATTGCAGTTCATGTGCAAAGACATTATGAGACATGCAGGACAAGCCTGTGAGACATTAGCAGACTTAGCCCAGAAATATGAGATTTATTTAGAAAAGTCGTAAGTCTTAAACAAAGGCTATTGTTTAGGGTTCAGTGACCAAGATATTATGAACATGCGACCTCGAGGAATACGATTACAGATTAGGGAAATAGCTGGCTGAATTTGAAGATGGAGTGAATTGGACAGATGCGAAGTATGATATGTGAAGAAGAAGGATCAGAAGAAAGTAAGGAGAGAGCTGCCTACGACTGGAACAGTTGAGAGTGAGGGAGATATGCAAATGCTTCCTATGAGAGAAGTTCCTTGTGAAGGATATGTTCATGTACCCTGGAGTAAAGGTGACATTCTGTCATTCACAAATGATTTCCCAGAACTGAGAGAGAAGCCTGTGGAATGGTGTAGACAGGTTGAAAGATTTATGAAGCTTTTAAAAGTTCTGTGGGAAGATTTGAACACATTATTTGATAATTTTGTTCCATGTGATTAGTGGATTGAATGTAAATTGGCTGTTGATTGGACAGAGAAAGAACCTCTAAGACATCTATCGACAAAAGCCCCAACTGAAAATGTGATGAAAAAGTATAAACAGATGATTTCATTTTTGAAAGAAAAGAGGTCCCGTAAAGATATTGATCAGCTGAGGATTGTCAGGACAACTCAGGAGTCTAAGGAGTCAGTATATTCCTATTATGAGAGATTGTTGCAGGCTTTCAAACATTTCAGTGGTACAGAGAGTGTTGAGGCAAAATAAATTGGACATTTTGGGGGTCATTTGGACCAACAGGCTGGCAGTGCAGACTGCCACATTTTGAGTGTGGCGGGTTGGCCTCTGCCAAACCATCACATCTCCACTCATACTGCCATGGTGGAAAGGCTACTGGTGACAGGGAATTTCTTCGGCGGTAGACGGGTCCACCCCCACAAGTGCTAGATCCACCCTCCTCCCATCCCCACCCCCTTCAGCCACAGCACCCCACCCCCTCTTCAGCCACATCACCCATCTCCCAGCATGCATGGACACAGACACCACACGCACCACGCATACAACCATTCACCTATACTCACATAAACGCATCCACTCACACGCATCCATACATGCATTCACAGCATTCATACTCGCATACAAGCACACATCTATACATGCATTCACAACAACATTCATGCACGCATACTCAAACACATCCAAACACATATACTCACATGCATTCACACTTGCATGTAGACATGCACTCACTTCAACATTCAGACATGCATACAGCCATGCATACACACACTCATGCACATACTCATGCACCACACAGTCACACACGCACACACCCACACACAACATCCCCCCTCCCCTGTTGGACGATTATCTTACCTGCTCCGAGCAGAAGTTCGTCCAGCGGAGAACGGGAAGGTGTGCTTCCACTGTCAGCAGCGCCCCGCCAGCAGAACACCGCCAGGCCGTATTATTATAAAAGTGTGGTGGAAATCCGGCAGTACCTTTAATATGGTCCTTATGGAAGACCACCAAAGTTGTAATGACGGCCTTTGTGTTCAGATGTGTATATGTATTGGAACCAGAAGTGAAAAATATGATTTAGCAGCATTTGATTTTGGGCAGAATAAACTGATTGATGAGGTGCTGTGGTAGGAAAAGAATTGCGGCAATGAATTGGATTTTAAGCAGAAATAGTTGAATCCGCCAGGGCAGCGCTGCAAGCAGCGCTGCCATGGGGATTCTGATCCCCTTCCCGCCAGCCTGTTTCTGGCGGTTGTCACCGCCAGGAAGAGGCTGGCGGGAACGGGTGTCTTGGGGCCCCTGGGGGCCCCTGCACTGCCCATGCCACTGGCATGGGCAGTGCAGGGGCCCCCTAACAAGGCCCCATGAAGCTTTTCACTGTCTGCCTAGCAGACAGTGAGAAGCGCGACGGGTGCAACTGCACCCGTCGCACGACTGCAACACCGCCGGCTCCATTCGGAGCCGGCTTCTGTGTTGCAGGCCTCCTTCCCGCTGGGCCGGCCGGCGATACCATAGGTAGCACCGGCCGGCCCAGCGGGAAGGTTGGAATGCCGGCAGCGGTCTTTTGACCGCGTATCGGCCAAATGGCGGTTCCCGCCTGGCGGGCGGCAACCGCCGCCCGCCAGAGTCAGAATGACCGCCGTAGTGTGTGATTATATTGATGCCCAAGTCCTCACAGAGATAGTGTATGATCCTATTGATGTCCAGGTCCCGACAGAGACAGTGTGTGATTATATTGATGCTCAGCTCCCCCCAGAGATACCATTTAATTATGGTCACTCTCCTGTCCCCTTAGACATAGGGGGTTATTACAACTTTGGAGGAGGTGTTAATCCGTCTCAGAAGTGACGGTAAAGTGACGGATATACCACCAGCCGTATTACGAGTTCCATAGGATATAATGGACTCGTAATACGGCTGGTGGTATATCCGTCACTTTACCGTCACTTTTGAGACGGATTAACACCTCCTCCAAAGTTGTAATAACCCCCATAGTGTGCAATTATATTTATGTTTTAGTCCCTGAAGAGATAGTGTGTGATTACAGTAATACTCAGTTCCCCACACAGATAATGTGATGATAGTTATGTTGAAGTCATATGTGATAGTATGTCATTAGACTGATGCTCAGGTCACCACACATATAGGCCCAGATTTAAGAGGGCCTAGCACCTCCTTGCGCCACATTGGTGTCATGTTTTTATGCTAATGTGGCCCAACGAGGCCAAAATCACTGCACCAGATTTATAAAGTGGCATAATGCGTGCATTGCACCACTTTGTAACCCCTTGTGCCATATTATGCCTGCGTCAGAGTGGCGTTGCCCCATTTGGGGGGCCGAAAAAATGAGGCAAAGAAATCTAGAAGATTATGGGGGTCATTCTGACCTCGGCGGTAAAAGGCGCTTACCGCCGGTCAGAAGACCGCCATAACACCGCCGCGGTCGCTGTAAACCGCCACGGTCATTCTGACCCGCAACTGGCAAACCGCCAAAAACCCAACATCAACAAAAGTCCGCCACACCAAGGGTCAGCGGGAAACTGGCGATGACCAAACCTCCACCGTCACGCCAACAGAAATACGCCCATACCATTCAGACCCACAAATCCCCGCAGCGGTCTTTCAACCGCGGTATTCCATTGGCGGTACACACCGCCGCGCTCAAAATACACACACCTTTACAAAACACATCCACATTGGATATTTCAAAATACACACACCTGAGACACATACACACACCACTCCCACACACCCAATTAAATATAAAACACCCACCCACATCACCCACAAACCCCTACGACCACAATTGCGACTGAAGGACAGAGAGAGACAGCACTGAATAGAGTACACCATCACACAGAGGCAAATCACAACATCACCGACACAATATCCACGCACAAAACACCACACACCACCACACTCACCACACTCTACAACACATACACCACCCCTCACCTCATCCACACCACCCCATGGCACCCCAAATACACCCCAGGTTCACTGATGCAGAACTCAGGGTCATGGTGGAGGAAATAGTTCGGGTAGAGCCTCAGCTCTTCGGGACACAGGTGCAGCACACCACCATTGCCAGGAAGATGGAGCTATGGCAAAGAATAGTGGACAGGGTCAACGCTGTGGGACAGCATCCACGAAATCGGGACGACATCAGGAAGCGGTGGAACGACCTACGGGGGGAAGGTGCGTTCCATGGTATCAAGGCACAACATTGCGGTGCAGAAGACTGGCGGCGGACCCCCACCTACTCCCCCAGAATTCACAGCATGGGAGGAGGAAGTCTTGCACATCCTGCATCCTGAGGGCCTCGCAGGAGTAGGCGGAGGAATGGACTCTGGTAAGTCAAATCTTCACTACTTCATTCCCCCCACCCCACCTGCATGCCAAATCATACCCCCACCCTCACCCCCACCCCCATCACACCAACTCCTTGCTAATGGCTCACCATCACAACCCACCCGTCCCAAAACCTAGCCCTGCATGCGTCCCCAAAGCATGGACACCCATCACCAAAGCATGCCCACTGCACACACCCATCACCCCCACAAGCCACCGTCACAAAAGCCCCCACAAGGGAATGCCAGCACTGAGGGACACGGCCACCCACCCATTACACGAAATGGCACACACAGAAGCAATAACCATACTCTTAAACCCCTGCAGGACCCAAACGCCACCACACCGCCACGGAGGATCCAGAGATGTCCATCCCACCCCCAGAAGAGGCCCCCAGTGATGACAGCAGCTCTGTCTCCCTGGACCCAGATGACCAGCCCCGCCCATCGGGGACCTCGGGACAGTCGGTTCCCCACAGACAGCCACAGGCTACAGCAGACCTAACTCCCTCTGGGAACACCAGCACAGCTCCCACCCAGCGGGCCCATGCCTCTGTGTCCAGGACACGTAAATCAGTGGTGTGTCCACCACTACAGGGCACCCAGGTTGACCCACCACCCCAACAACAACAGGGACCTGGGGGAAGTGGTAGTGGGCACACGGTCCAGGGGACAGAGGCCCAGGGAAACAGGGGAACTGGGAGGGCTGCTGTGCGACAGGGGGGGGACAGGCCCAGGGAACCGACTCTCCAAGAGGCCCTCTCCTCCATCATGGGAGCATACCACCGCTCCCAGGAGACGATGGCTACGGTACTGACCAGGTTCCAGGAGATCCAGGTACTGCAGGAGGAACAGTACATGGGGTTCAGAGAGGAACTGCAAAACATTAGTTCCGCAATGGGCACCATCGTCGTGGCCCTTAACCAGATAGTCACCACATTGCGGGACCATGTGGCACCACAAAGGGCCCCTGTCACTAGCATGGACCAGGAACAGCCTACCACCTCTGCCGGCGCTAGTGGACAGGAGGCCCCCACACAACGACAGGCCACCAGAACCCCACCTCCTGCAGAAGAAGAACCACCCCGCAAGCGGTCCCTGAGATCTCACAAGAAGACAGAGTAGGATGCCAAGACCCCCGCCAGCAAAGGATACCCCCTGATGTCATCCCACTGTCCCACATTGTCACCCTGTCCAAACTTAAACTGCCCCTGCTCCATCCTTCCACAGGCATATGGACAATGCACCTGTGAGACTGAAAACTGGACTCTGCCATGGACATTACTCCACCATCACCCATCACCGTTTTACAATCATGTTCCTAAATTTAGCACTTTAATAAAATCACTTATTGCACTTAAAAAATCTGGAGTCTGCTTGTATTTTGAACAAATGTATTAGACATAACGGTGCCAAAATGTTCAGTTACATTGTGATGACAACATACCACTGTCACACAGCTGTAGTCCATGGGCAAACAAAGCAGAGGTCACGCAGTGGGGCCCACAGCTCTGAAAACGGAAGGGAAAGTCACAACTCAGTTAACAGGAACTGGGGGGAAACACATACAGTAGAGAGGCAGGAGACTTTAAGTAAATGTAAAATGGTGTGGTTGATTCGTACCTGTGTGCTACTGAAAATACTGTTGTATCACTGTGTCCCTGTTGTCTGTGTCGTCCCCGTCATCTTCCTCCTCTTCACTCTCCACAGGCTCCACAGCTGCTACAACACCACCATCTGGACCATCATCCTGAAGGAAAGGCACCTGGCGTCGCAAAGCCGGGTTGTGAAGCATACAGCAGGCCACAATGATATGGCACACCTTCTTTGGTGAGTACATTAGGGATACACCTGTCATATGCAGGCACCTAAACCTGGCCTTCAGGAGGCCGAAGGTTCTTTCTATAATCCTCCTAGTTCGCCCATGGGCCTCATTGTAGCGTTCCTCTGCCCTTGTCCTGGGATTCCTCACTGGGGTAAGTAGCCACGACAGGTTGGGGTAACCAGAGTCACCTATTAGCCACACACGGTGTCTCTGTAGCTGTTCCATCACATAAGGGATGCTGCTATTTCGCATGGTGTACACGTCATGCACTGACCCAGGGAACTTGGCATTTATATGGGAGATGTACTGGTCAGCCAAACAGACCACCTGGACATTCATCGAGTGATAACTTTTTCTGTTCCTGTACACCTGCTCACTTTCACTGGGGGGAACCAAAGCCACATGAGTCCCATCAATGGCACCAATGATGTTGGGGATATGGCCAAGGGCATAGAAATCACCCTTCACTGTAGCCAAATCGCCCACCTCAGGGAAAACAATGTAGCTCCGCATGTATTTCATCAGGGCAGACAACACTCTGGACAAAACCTTAGAAAACATAGGCTGAGACATCCCTGATGATATGGCCACTGTTGTTTGGAATGATCCACTTGCCAAAAAATGGAGTACTGACAGAACCTGCACCAAAGGGGAAATCCCTGTGGGTTGGTGAATGGGGGACATCAGGTCTGGCTCCAGCTGGGCACACAGTTCCTGTATAGTGGCTCGGTCAAGTCTGTATGTCAGTATGACATGTCTTTCTTCCATTGTCGACAGGTCCACCAGCGGTCTGTACACGGGAGGATTCCTCAATCTCCTCGCAAGTCCCAGCGGACGGTGCCTAGGAAGGACAACATGGAGCACAGAGTCAAGCAACCCACAGCTTGCACAGTACACGATTCGCTATGCATTGAATGGCTTGTATGATTGGCAATGCAAGGCCTAGGCCTGTGTAACGCAGTAGAAATTAAGCCATGTGGGCCCTTGAAATGGCGGCTGCCTGACCTGTGAAGTGTGACAATGGGATGTGAGGTCAATGTGCTGGCGTGGCACACCGTGGCGGTAGGCGGTCAAAGACCGCGGCGCAAAGCAGCATTGGTTAACATTGAACCCTATGGGTCTCATGAGCCAATGACGATGTGCGCCGGCGGTCGCGGTACGCACCGCTGCGGGCGTGACCGCCATTTTCTATCTGCTTAATCACTCAAGACCTGATCATCCACAGGAGAGGAACTATACTGCAAGTGCTGCTGTGACCTCGGTCTGGAAGAGACAATGGCTGCTGCGACTGGGGAAAGGGCCCCTGCCTTCACATCTGAGGAATTGGAGAAACTTGTTGATGGGGTCCTCCCCCAGTATGCGCTACTCTACGGTCCTCCAGACCAGCAGGTAAGTACACAGGGAGCACGTTGTATGGGCTATGCCTGTGTTGAGTGGGGTGGATGTAAGATGGTGGGGAGGGGAGCGAATGAGAAATGCAACGCACGACAGATGAGAGCATGTGCCACATGGCAAGGTTGGGGAGGGGGGGCCACTCACATCGACCATGCAGAAAAGTGATGATATTTCTTTTTCCACCCTGTACATGTCACACAGGTCAGCGCCCATCAGAAGATCGACATTTGGCGACATTCGCCAAGGACGTCCGGGCCCTGGGGGTCCACAACAGACGGGGCACCCACTGCCGCAAGAGGTGGGAGGACATCTGCCGCGGGAGCAGAAAGACCGCCAAGTCTCTGCTGGGGATGGCCTCCCAACCTAGGAGGGGTGCCACACGGCAATTGACCCCCCTGATGTCCCGGATCCTGGCAGTGGCCTACCCCGATTTGGATGGGCACGTGATGACATCACAGCAGACACAAGGGGGTGAGTATCAGCACATTCTGCTATATTAGCGCACAGTGGAGGTGTCTGGTTGGGGGAGGAGGGCTGTGGCTATCTCTAGGCCAGGGCAGTTTCTGTAGGCTAGGCCCCTCCGTAAGGCATGGCCCTGTGCCCCCGCCCCCCACCTCTGTAGGGTGATAAGTACAGCTATCCATGGCCCGGGCTCACCTATGTGTGCATTTGTCGTCCATAGACTTGTAGGCCAAGTCACAATAATTGAGTAGTGTACCCCGAGTGCGCGGCGTAGTGCAGGGGGCTTCTGTGTCTGTCCTCTCCGCCAACGGTGTCGCCAATGCATGGACTCAACATGTCTTTCTTTCTTCTCCCCCCCTTTTTTTTGGTTTTCCTGTTCATGTGTGCATTAGCATCATCAGGCGGAGGAGAAGTGGAATTGGCGCACGAGGGAGCTGCATGCAACCGACTCCGAGTACACCAGTGAGACGGAGGGTGGAGGGGAGCTCCACAACGGGGACCCGTGGAGACGTCAGCGACACCGACACGTCCTCGGAAGGGAGCTCCCTTGTGGTGGCACCTCAGGCCCTGCCCCAGTTACCCCTGCTGCCCTCAGTGCGGAGATCATTGACCTCCTCCAGACGCTCAATGTTGGGCAGTCTACCCTTTTGAATGCCATCCAGGGGGTAGAAAGGGAGGTGCATCGGAGCAATGCATACCTGGAGGGCATTCATTCGGGTCAGGCTGCCCATCAGCGATCGTTCAACGCTCTGGCCTCAGCAGTGACAGAAGCCATTGTCCCTGTCTCCAGCCTCCCTCCTCCAACTCCCTCCACCCAGTCCCACTCCCCTGTTCCTCTGCCTATCCCAGACACACCTACAGACCAGCCTGCACACACATCAACACTCAAGGGCAGCTCATCCAGACATAAGCACCACAGATCACACAAGCTTTCACCCAAGCAACATCCACATGCAGACATGCCAACAGCCACTGCCTCCTCTGTGTCCCCCTCCTCCTCGTCTCCCTCCTCCCTCCCTGTGACGTCTCCACTCACACCTGCATGCACACCACCATCAGCCAGTACGTCCATCACCATCACCAGCACACCCACCAGAACACTCCGCACACGTGCAGTCACCACCCCCACTGCCATTTACACGTCCCCTGTGTCCTCTCCCAGTGTGTCTGTCACCCCCTCTTCCAAACCACACAAACGCAGGCAGCCACCCACCCAACAGCCATCCACCTCACGACAGCCTCCGTCACAAGCACCTGCACCCAAAGACAGCACACTTGACTCTCCTACAACCACATCCTCTTCCTCCACTCCCATACCCACTGCATCTACCCTTCCCATTGCTCCTAAAAAGTTTTTCCTCTCCAAAATTAACCTCTTTGCATCACCTGACCCACCCCCTCCATCTCGTAAGAGTCCAAACAGCACCTCAGCCACCACAAGCCCTGCACCTACTAGGACCATAGTTCAGGGCTATTGGAGTCCACCAGCTCCTAGGGCAGGAACATCGGCCAGCAGCAAGGGGACAGCCAGCCCACCCCCTGGGAAAAGAACCAAAAAAGCGAAGGGCCGGCGCGACAAGCCTGAGACGGCTGCCCCCAAGGACACTACCCTTGCACCGTCACCTGGTACATCCACAAAGGGAGGCAAGGGCCCCAGAGATTCGGCGAAGGAGGGCAAGGGCAGCAGGGCGGACAAGTCTGGCAGCAGGCGAGCTGTCCAGGAGGGCCCCACCAGCCCCATTTTGGGTGTGACGGAGGACACCCACGGGCCCAGGACTCCAGCACAGGAGGGCCCCGCAAGCGAAAGGTCGGATGGCGACTGAGCGGGAATTATTGGCCAGATCTGGTTCCCTAGGAACACAAGACAAGCACCGCTGAACAGGGCCCCGCCGTGAGAAGCACCGCTGAACAGGGCCCCGCCGTGACAAGCACTGCTGAACAGGGCCCTTCCTGTCAAGCACCGCTGAACAGGGCCCTTCCTGTCAAGCACCGCTGAACAGGGCCCCGCCGTGAGAAGCACCGCTGAACAGGGCCCCGCCGTGAGAAGCACCGCTGAACAGGGAACCGCTGAACAGGGCCCCTCCGTGAGAAGCACCGCTGAACAGGGCCCCGCCGTGAGAAGCACCGCTGAACAGGGCCCCGCCGTGAGAAGCACCGCTGAACAGGGCCCAGCCGTGAGAAGCACCGCTGAACAGGGCCCAGCCGTGAGAAGCACCGCTGAACAGTTCCCTGCCAAGACAAGCACCGCTGAACAGGGCCCCGCCGTGAGAAGCACTGCTGAACAGGGCCCCGCCGTGACAAGCACTGCTGAACAGGGCCCTTCCTGTCAAGCACCGCTCCGCTGGGCCCTTCATCTCAAGCACAGCTCCGCTGGGCCCTTCATCTCAAGCACCGCTCCGCTGGGCCCTTCCTCTCAAGCACCGCTCCGCTGGGCACCGCCGTCTCTGAACTGCTCCGCTGGGCCCTTCCTGTCAAGCACCGCTCCGCTGGGCACTGCCGTCTCTGAACTGCTCCGGTGGGCCCTTCATCTCAAGCACCGCTCCGCTAGGCCCTTCATCTCAAGCACCGCTGGCCCATTGGCAGGGCCGGATCTGTGTCGGGCAGGGCTTCACGAAGCACTCTGGCCAACATGCCTCCTCCATAACCAGTGGAGTCTGTAATCCACCTGATGGACTGTGGCTTTGCACTCCCCAGGATGGTACAGTGGGCAATCCACCCACTGTAGAGACTTGAGAGACTGTGGCTTTGCACTCCCCAGGATGGTACAGTGGGCATGGAGGCCCCTCGTGGATCTGGCGTCGTGGACTCATGTGGCTGAGGTGCCCCCCCTTCCCTTCCCCCTGAGGTGCCTGTGGTTTTATAATCTGATGCCCCAGCAGTGTTCTCTCCAATGGAATCGGGTCTCGTGTGTGGGCTTTGCCCATGTGTTTATGCACATTGGCCCACGAACAATGGAAGGTAGCCAATATGTGCCGGACTTTTGGGCTATGTATATATTGTTCATGTTGTAATATATTTCATTTATATATTTCATATTTCACTTAACTTCAAATATGCTATAATATACTTCAATTTTAATGATCATTTTATTTTGTCTTTGCATTATTCCGAGGGGTTTGGGGGTGTCACTCTGACTTGTTGCTCTGCATTGGTGTGTAGGGATTTGGGGGGGGGGGGTGTCGCGTATGTGTGTGCCTGTAACCTTTTCTCCTCCCCCCTCCCCTGTGTCGTAGGAGCAGTACTCACCGTTGTCGTCTGCGCCAGCGTTCGTGCTCCTGGTAGAGGAGCAGGTAGACAATAGCTGGTAGGATGTTTAATTCGGGTTCCATGCTGTCCAGATTCCTCGTGGAGTGTATAGAGGTGAGCGTTTTCCCGTTCGTAGTCTGTTTCCGCTGTGTTTTTATCGGCGGGGCTCCCGCCCCGGAAAAGGTGGCGGATTGGTGGGTCGTGATAGTGTGGGCGGTACATTGTCTGCCGCCTGTCTGTTGGCGGTGACTGCCGCGCTGTTTGTTTGTCCCGCCGTGGCGGTCGGAGTGTTAAAGTGGCGGGCTGTGTTGGCGGTTCCCGCCAGGGTCAGAATTCCATTTTTTTTACCGCCTGCCTGTTGGCGGGTTGGCCGCCGCTTTAACACCGACCGCCAGGGTTGGAATGACCCCCTATATCATTTAATAATTATAGTTACTCTCAAGACCCATTAGAGATGGTGTGGGGTAATATACATGATCAATTCCCCTCCAGAGGTAGTATTTGATGATATTTATGTTCAAATACCCACCGAGATGATGTATGATAAAAGGCATCTTCCAGTCCATACATAGAATGCCTAGAGTGTTATTCTAGTCATGTTCAAGTCCTCATAGAGACACTGTATTTTAATAATCAAGCTCAGGTCCCTATAGATATGCCATGTTTTTATAGTGATGGCCAGATCTCAGCACAGAGAGTGTCATTATATTGATGCTCAGGACCTGTAGAGATATTGTGTGATTATATTGAAGTCCAGGCCCCCACAGAGATGGTGTGGATTATAGGAATGTCACATTCTCAGAGAGCTAGTGATAATAGACCTGTAGAGTAATGGTGTGATCACTGTTAAATTCAAGTCCATGTAGGGATAATTGTTTATGATAGATGTATGAAGTTCTTGTTGAGATAGTGCATGATGATAGTCATGTTCAAGTCCTCACAAAGATAATGTGTGATTATATTAATTCCCAGGTCCCACAGAGATAGTGTGTGAGAATAGAAATGCCCAGGTCCCAACAGAGATAGTATGTGATCATAGTAATGTTCAAGTCTCCAACGATATAGTAAGTGATTAAAGTAATGTTCATGTCTCCACTGTTATATTGTGTGAACATAGGGGTATTTAGGTCCTCATAGAAATGGTGTATGATTATAGTGTACCCAGGTACTCAATGAGAATGCATCTTTATAGTCACATTCAAGTCCCCACAGAGATAGTGTGTGATTACAGTGATGCTCAAGCCCCCACAGTGATAGTTTGTGATTGATTATAAAGATGCCCAGGGACCCACAGATACAGTTTTTCTGATCATATTGATGCCCAGGTCCTCAAAGAATGTTGTGTGATTACTGGGATGCCCAGGTCCCCACAGATATAGGGGGTTATTCCAACTTTGGAGGAAGTGGTAATCCGTCCCAAAAGTGACGGTAAAGTGACGGATATACCACCAGCCGTATTACGAGTCCATTATATCCTATGGAACTCGAAATACGGCTGGTGGTAAATCCGTCACATTTGGGACGGATTACCACCTCCTCCAAAGTTGGAATAACCCCCATAGTGTGTGATTATAGGAATGTGTAGGTCCCCACAGAGATAATGTGTGATTATAGGGATGCCCAGGTCCCCACAGATATAGGCGGTCATTCTGACTTTGGCGGGCGGCGGAGCCCGCCCGCCAAAGTCCCGCCGTCAGAATACCGCTGCGCGGTCAGAAGACCGCTGCGGTTATTCTGAGTTTCCCGCTGGGCTGGCGGGCGACCGCCAGAAGGCCGCCCGCCAGCCCAGCAGGAAACCCCCTTCCATGAGGATGCCGGCTCCGAATGGAGCCGGCGGAGTGGAAGGGGTGCGACGGGTGCAGTTGTACCCGTCGCGATTTTCAGTGTCTGCTTGGCAGACACTGAAAATCTTGGTGGGGCCCTGTTAGAGGACCCCTGCAGTGCCCATGCCATTGGCATGGGCACTGCAGGGGCCCCCAGGGGCCCCGCGGCACCCGTTACCGCCAGCCAAGTTCTGGTGGTCAAAACCGCCAGAACCAGGCTGGCGGTAAGGGGGTCGGAATCCCCATGGCGGCACTGCCTGCAGCGCCGCCATGGAGGATTCCCATGGGCAGCGGGAAACCGGCGGGACACCGCCGGTTTCCCGCTTCTGACCGCGGCTGTACCGCCGCGGTCAGAATGCCCATGGGAACACCGCCAGCCTGTTGGCGGTGCTCCCGCGGTCGTTGGCCCTGGCGGTCCATGACCGCCAGGGTCAGAATGACCCCCATAGTGTGTGATTATACGGGTGTCCAGTCCCCAAGGATAGTGTGTGATTATTGTGGTACCCAGGTCCCACAGAGATAGTATGTTTTTATAGCCATGGTCAAGTCCCCACAGAGATAGTGTGTGATTATAGTCATGTTCAAGTCCCCATAGATATAGTATGTGATTATAGTGATGTTTTCATAGTCATTTTCGAGTCCCCAAGGAGATTGTGTGGATTATAGGGCTGCCACATATTCATGGAGCTAGTGATAATAGACCAGCAGAGAAATGGTGTGATGACTGTTAAAGGTAAGTCCATGTAGGTATAATCATTGATGAAAGACATATTGAAGTCCTTGTAGAGAGAGTGTGTGTTGATAGTCATTTCCAAGTCCCTGCAAAGATAGTGTGTGATTATATTGATGCCACTGTCCCACAGAGAAAGTGTGTGATCATAGCACTGTTCAAGTCTCCAAAGAGATAGTGTGTGATTAAAGTCAGTCTCATATTTCCACAGCAATAGTTTGTGATTATAGGAGTGTCTGGGTTCTCATAGAAATGTATTATAGTGTTCATGTCCCCCTAGAGATAGTGTGTGATTACAGTGATGTTCAAGCTTCCACAGTGATAGTGTGTGATTGATTATAATGATGTGAGGATCTCCACAGAGACAGTGTTTGTGATCATATTGATGCCCAGGTCCCCACAGAATTGTGTGTGTTTACTTTAATGCCCAGATCCCCACAGAGATAGTGTGTGAGTATAGGGATACCCAGGATCCCACAGAGATAGTGTGTGATTATAGGGATTCCAGGCTCCCACATAGATAGTGTGTGATTATAGGGATGCCAATGTCCCCAAAGACATATTGTGATTATTGTGTTACCCAGGTCTCACAGAGATAGTATGTTTTTATAGTTTTGTTCAAGTCCCCACAGAGATAGTGTGTGATTATAGTCATGTTCAAGTCCCCATAGAGATAGTATGTGATTATAGTGATGTTCAAGTCCCCACAGTGATAGTGTGTGATGATAGTCATATTCAAACTCGACTGTGATGTCTGCATTGATAAATATGTTGAAGACCACAAACAGATAGTATTAGTTGGTGGCTCAATAAACTAATGTTTCCACTTGAGAGATCTATGTTTGACCTCCTACTCACGTGTTTGAATCCTGGTGCTTTCACTTAGCCTTTTGACCTTCCAAGATTGGATATAATGTGCACAATTGAGTTGGGTGACAATAAACATCTATTATTCAGCACAAAGATACCCCCAGACATGAAAGTGCACTAAATAAATACACATGAAATGATATGGTGTGACAGTAGCAATGTTCAACCCCACACACGGCCTAAACTTGAATTATCCCATTCATCCAATAATCCCACATCAAATGCAGCATTAACTGAATTAAACTTTGTTCATGCTGGAAGGTCTACACTTCCTTAAATATCTGAGTTCTTCTTTTCTTATATTGCCACTTCCTTATGAACTAGTCTCCTTAAGAAAAATACAGCTGTATTTATGATTACAACAAACTTCCCATGCTCATTCTTTCTGAGCCTATTGGTAGATAAATTGGAGAAATCAAGTTAAGGACTAGCACATCTTTGTTATTTTTGTCTCTGGAATTAGAGATTATTATGGGCTTCTCCCTCCAAAACCCTTCCTTCTCGCAGAGTATTTCTTCAACCTGCTGTTAGTGCTCTATGCCAGATACTTAGGCTCCACTCTATATAATACCCTCTCATAAATACATATAGAAACAAAGTTAAAACATGTGTTGTGTCTGGGAGAACAAATTATGTAAGAGGAACCTACAGCTATATTTCCCGAATTCGGCTAGCCTTCACTTTGTGTAAGAGTAAAAGAAATCACACTAGCAGTGGTGCAACTGCCTTGTAATGGGAAAAGACACATTTTTAGAATGTAAACATGTAAAACATGAGAGACTTTCACAATGTTGAAAAATCCATTTGAAAACCCACATTTTATGTTTGAGGAGTACAATAGGGTTGTGTTTTTCTACACAGGTAGAAAATGATAGTTTAGTAGTGATGCAGCTGCCTTCATCATAGGAGAGGGCACATACTCAAAAGTGCCCATGTTAACTACAAGAGTCTTTAAAAACATTGGAGATTCTGTTGCTCGTAGGCCAAATCTTATACATTAGTTTAAAAAATTGATTTCCTGAACTGAGCTGGACTGTTCATTGGGAAAGAGTAGAGAGAGTCATATTGCCTGATGCTGCCTGTTTCATGGGAAGAAATCCCTCAAAATATACCCACTTTATTTATAAGATTATTTCACAATGTTAATTTATTTTTGAAACAAATACACAGAAAGAGAGCAAGGGAAGCAAGGCTAACCCACACCGCTTCCCAAAAGAAACTATATAATCACAAAAGGTGTGGGGTAGTGGGAACAGGGGGTAAGACTGGGTTAGTCTTTTAACCAGTGTCTGGTTATTTAAGATTGCTGGATAAGGGGTGCTGTGTTGACCCACAGGAATGACGGGGGATTTTCCTTTACGGACTAGGTGGTCTCACACACATAGTAGTGTCATGCTTCATCATATGACCACCTAGCCCCACCTAAGTAAGATGATACTACTCAGGCGGACTCGACCTCTGGTTAAAAGAACCAGAGGGAGTGCTGAAATTAAATTGACTGGATAATTACAGTGATCCAGAGGGGGTGAATAATAAAATTACCTAACATGTCACCGGTGGCTCTTATTAATTTTAATAGTGGTGCATGTTGGTAAGACTAAAACTAAGGGGAAAGGCTCGTTAGAGGATAATGTCTCTTGGAGTCTAAAAGGGGTTGTACATGACCAACATGTTTCTGCCCTCACTAAGTGCTGGTAGGTCAGGGGCATTCGTCAGGGTCGGAGCACGTGTAATCAATACGGTGCTCAAAGTAAACGTGTGTGTCCTACCTGAACAGGTAGTTCACGGTGGGGTAGGCCCCGGAGCTGGGGGCGTGTTGCCTCTGGTCTGGCTAGAACCGGGGGGGGGGGTTTTCCCTTGTAGTCACACTCACGCCAAAGGGAATACCATGGGGGTTACCTACGTGCCGGAGCCAGGCCGCTCTGGCACGTAGGTAACCCCCGGTTGGTCATGTACAACCCCTTTTAGACTCCAAGAGACATTATCCTTTCTGCTTGAGTAGATAAATTCACTTTGGCAGTGGCACAACTACCTTTTTGTGAGAAACGTCACACTCTTCCTATCAGCTCAAATGGAGTGGAACCTGTGACAGTGTTTTGTGTTGTCCCATGCTTCCATATATGCATATGATTTGTTGTTAGTGTATCACATAGAGGGTTGAGGCATGGTGGAGGACCCGGGTTCCTGGTGTTGGGCATAGTTGAGTTGTTTATGGGTGTTGATAGGCTTATCTTTGGTGTGCCAATGGCATGCTGCATCCATGTAATCTGGGAGTAAAGGAGTAAAAAGTTTTCCTTATTGTCTTCATCTGTGGGCTTCCATTAGCCAAGAAATGCGATACACATGTTACTTCTTGCTCTTCTTGCTTTCAACCCCAATTATTTCAGCATTAAATAGGCACCGAGGGACACGATGAAGAAAAAACAAAATAGGGTCTTATTACAAACTGACAACGGGCCTCTTACTTAGCCTTCTATATGAATAGTACAGTTGTGTGGCAGTCACCAGGTCTCAAGTGCGCCGGAGTCCACTGTCTTGCTACTGCATCTAGCCTTAAAAACTTTAGGGTATGCCAGTTACCCACAATCTTGTCTAAATGAACCAACAGCAGTAGGTGTTGATAATGAAACAGCAATGACAAAGCTCTTTGGCAGCCCAGAAATGAGAGTGGGAGCGAGACTAGGGTATCCCTGTATGATGGTGGCAATGCTGGTGGAAAATGCCTGAAAATCAGTAGGTGTTTGTATCTGCTTCTCTTTGCCCATGGAGCTTCAGAGAGAAAACAGATCTTCTGGCCCTCATTGGGTAGGGGCCATGGGGACTGCTCAAGTATGGAAGAAGTGCTGTGGGTCGATGTGAGTGGATACTGGCTTTGCCAGTAGAAATCAGGGAACAAAGAAGAGTTTGGGACTACCTTGTTTGAGGAATTAGCCTCTAAAAAGTATCCTATAGAGTTTAGTTTGCCCATCAGATGCTCACTAGAGCCGCACAAAGCAAGGTGGCAGTTGTAATTTAAATAAAGGAGTAAAGTTAAGAGGTGACACTAGTGGCCATTAAAGAATGTACAAAGTGCACCAAGTGACATCAGCAACTATCTGGGGCTGTACATATCCAACCAAATTAACAGAAGACATCCTCATACAATTAGGCACTTGCTGATGAACTAAAACAGGAAAAGACTAGAATGTCATTTGATAAGGCTAGACCATAAATGTAAAGTTGCCAAAATGATCGCAACAATCCATATATCATTGCACTGATTTGATGAGAAAGAAGTGATATTGTCCCGCAGTCAGTCTAAAGATGGGATTACCTTCATATCTCAGAATCTACAAATGTTCCATGACCTTCAACAACAACAACCTTGAGAATGCAAATAGAGTTTTTACCCATCAAGGATCTCCTATGAAAACCTGAACCTTCTTATCAATTGTGCCACCCTTTCAACTTGATTTCCAAACTAAATAGGAAAACATTTGAGATGTGCTCCCTTCAGGTGGCCAAATACTTTTTGAGATTTAATGATGGCACCAATGAGATGGAGAGAGTGAAACCATGGCAGGCGAAGAGAAAGATATAACACCTGACATGGGGTACCATCAAGTATCAATGAAGGAGCAAACAATTGTCCAGCAAGGTTAATGAAATAGAGAGGGGTACACTAGAGTAAGGGTCTCATTACAAGTTTGGCAGTCTTAAGACAGCTGAACTTGCGGTGGTGGTTGGGCTGCTGCACTCTAGGTGGTCTGACTGTCAGATTATGACCCGGGTAGTCCCACCGCCAGGGGATTGCTGCCACCGCCTGGATTATGGATCCAGATGGGGTGGTGGTGGTTGGAGTCATGGTCAGCTATGGCGGTGCCCATAGCACCACCACAATGCTGATCATGAGTCCACTTTCCACCAGCCTTTCCATGGCGCTTTCACCGCCATAAAAAGGCAGCGGAAAGGCAGTGTTGGGGAGTCCAGGGGGGCATGGACAGTGCAGAGGTGCCCCTGCCAGCATGCTCTGCAGAAAGTGTGCATTCCGAGGGTGCTGTTGTGCTATGGCATTGGCCTCGGCTTCCTTAAGGGATGGGGGAGACCTCCAGCTATGAGACTTCTCCCCATGGGTCTGGCGGGCCGATGGTCAGCCTGTCAAACTCTCAATGAGACCCTAAGTGGGCACAGGATAGGAACTTGCTGGAACCATGAAGACCGCTTGAGTGCAATGTTCGAGTGGTTGACTTTTTCTGCAACGTAAATGAGCTTGGTCTCAAAGTGAATGAATTGGTAGAATAAAGTCTACAAGGTTATGAGATAGTACCTTAGAAATTCTGAGCAATGATTCCGTAGGGGGTGGAGTCCAGGTACTAGTCCATATTGTCCTGAACCCTAGCTGATGTTTGATTTTTCAAATTTGGTTGCTATGTCATTCTGGTCCATTAATGGAGGGAAGGATGGGTCTCTTTTGTGTCATCCCTGAAGACTTCAGAATCAAGACAGCAAAGCTGTTGAACATGTGTAATAAACTTCACATCACAGTCTGATGAACGTCCAGAACAGGAACTGCTAATGACAATGTTCACGAACAGAAATTCACCCTTTTAGACTGCACCTTGAGGCCCAGAGGGAATCTTTCTTGTCAAAGGCATATCACACCCTAATGCACAAAACAATCAAGCAGAAAACAGTTCTGTTCTGGACTGTCTGCCCTTTTGCAAGCAGGGAAGCAAATAAGTAGTCGATCACCAACACAATGATCTCCAGCATTTTTGCTGAAGAAGCTCGAAGCCAGATGATAGTTCAAGTGATGCCTTCTTTCCTTCTCCTTAGTAGGATGGGGAAGATGAGGGGCATTTGCGGCTGGTAGCCAGGTTGATTACTTGCAGGTTCACCAGGCCTGTGTTGTCTTGATGAATGTGTGACTATAAAGGACATCATCCTCTACCAGACCAGGCAGCTAGTTGCCTGGTAATATATGGTACTTTACCTGAATACTCAGATAGGAATCGCCTGTTTATTTATTATATGGCACATTGGTGATTTGGCCTGTCCAGTAGGGATCATGTGGCCTTGACGAATGCCCAAGACTTACTAGTATGTTAGAGGGCCAGAAACACGTTGGCCCAGGTGATGGTGTGAGTCATCTTTCTCACATACCATCCTACAAAGGTTTTTAGCCATACCTATAGTCCCAAATTAATAAAGGTGATAATCTGGCTACTACAAGGTATTTTTCATTTTATCTGAATCCCACCATTGTCCAGCAGAATTTATCTAAGAACTCCCTCCTACTTTCTACTCTACAGGAAGTCGTGTCCTACCGGGATGGGAAGAGGTTGCTGATGATGAAGCATGACACAGTGTGTGAGGCTCCTCTTCCAGAAGAAGGATTCTCTGCTTCACATGACCTGACAGACCATTGGCTCACCTAAATAGGGTTTTGGAATACATCTGTAAGTAGAGGGTACTATAGGATCAGACGGACAGACACTACCTTGCTGTGCTTACAGTTTCTCTAGGGAGGTCATATGGTGGCCATTTTTCACCTTCCCCTCTCCAGTTGTGACTGTGAGGAGGGTAAAAATATAATCAAAGTAATGGATTGGCCAGTGGGAACAGTGAAATTAACTTCAGCAGAAAACAGGCCCTTGTCCAAACCACAAGCTTGCCTGGATAGAACAAGGTAATCAGATGATGGCATAAAGTTACAGCTAATTGATATGGCAATCATAAATGACAGCAAAAAAGGAATACTAGCTACTACCTAAGAAGCATCAAGGAAAAACTATGCATAAGCTGAAATGGTGACTCTATCAAAGTGTTGAGTACCATCTGAGGCCCCACCTTATCATGATAAAGGGAGAAAACCGAAGCATGTGTCAGACCTTTCAGACAATGCACCACAACAAGTAATTTAAAAAGGAAGGCTGACCCATAGAACATTTGACAAAACTGACTGGTGATCTTTAATCCTGCCAAGTAAAAGTTATTGTCAAAAAGTGCAAAGCACAACGCATCAGATAATTATGACTTCAGTGGTTCAACATTTTCCTCTGCATATTACATCACAAAATGGGACCAGGAATTATAATGATCTGTTTTTGTTGATGGGTGGCAAACTGGGAAAATGAAGACTAATACGTCAAAAGGCACTTAAATTGTCCTGTTCAATCTCCGAGCATAAAAGTGGAGCTGCAGGGGATTGCGATGAAGCACTTGCCCCTCTTACCCTTCTCCATGAAAAGAACAGGAATAGGAGAGCAAACAGATAGGTACAACAGTTCTGAGCACCAAACCATTATGACCCACTAAGGCACAATGAGGATCAGCTGTGCACAGTCCTGCCTCAATTTATTCTGAATCTGAGGAATTAGAGGAGTATGTGGATATAGGTATGGCAGCGCAATCTTCCAAAACACAATGCATCACTACAGAACATCTCATCAGCAGAAACAGAAGGGCACAGAATGGTGAACAGTAATAATTCTGTGAGCAGCAAACAGGTCCACCCGGCACACCCGAGGGGTGAAGTTTGAGTACACTACCCCAGGATAGACATGTCACTTTTAATCAGTAAGATACTTCACCCAGTGCCATACCTTCATTGCTTTTGGCATAGGGAGTTTGAGCCAACACCATTTGATCATATACTGTATTGCAATTGTAATGTCTGCAAACTCCTTAGCCACCTGATGGCAGCTCTGTCTGCCACCAGACGAGAGGGGATAGGAGGAACACCATGAGGGAAACAGAATTACCACAGCTCCAGCAGATTGATGTGGCACCCCTGTTGTTTCAAGTGACCAAACCCCTAATCTCCATGGTATCTAGATGCAACAATCATGACCATTGCAACTGCTTGTGGGAGACAATAGAGCATCCTGCAAGCCAAATGGTCCTGCACCAGTTACTATAGCAGGCCCTGGGCCATAACTAGTGACATCCAAACCCTACTTGTTGGGCTTTCCTGGTGCTGAATTCATGAAAAACTGATGTCCCACTGAAGGGCAAACATGTGTCAGTAAGCATGAATTACAAAAAAAATTTAGAACTTCAGGAATCCTAACAGCTGCAGGACTGCCAGGCCATAAGAAGACACAACCTGAAATATCTGTTTCATAATCTGAATGTCCGAGACTAGTTCAGGAGGGGAAATACACTGAGTGTGAGGCATATGTCATATCCTGATGTAGGACAGGTGCTGTGTTTGCCTGAGGTGAGACTTGGGACAGTTGATTCAAAATACAGGTTGAAAGATTAAGGAGACAGTGCTTCGTAGTAAGCCTGGGCAACAAATGTAATTATACTGATGTAATTTGTGTAATTTGGGGAATTTTGTGTTAAACTTCTCACATCAAATTCCTCAAACTACGCTACTATGACACTTTATGTAATTGTATGCTATTTGCCACACAGATTTAGTGTGAATGGTTTAATTCATGCTACGGTTTTACCACAAATGAATAAGAACAGCAGAATGTAAATGGCTGTTGTGGTGCTTTTATTTAATGTTTAATGTGTCCTTGTGCCACAAACTGACATGAGCTTTTTGTTAGTTTCACCTATCAACACTTGTGAGCTATGTTACCACCAGGCAACGACAGGTTTGATAAGACTTGCATACATGGACTAGGCATTTTAGCTGGCCTCCAGCATTAATGGAAGGGATGCGATGAACTGATTGTGAGATGGTAATATGTTTATTACATTCACTGTTAAGCTATTCATTCAGCTCTTGATTCCGTACGTTTAACTGTACATATGTACTATTGTGTGGTAGCAAAGTATTATTATCCAATGTATTGTTTTGATAAAAGTCTAATAAAGTGTTGAAAACTAAAAAAAAAATATGTTTGAATACATTTCATGGTAAAATAGAGTACAAAATGGCAGATTTGCATTTTGAAGAATTATGCGTGATTTTGTATAATTTTGCACAATTACTCGAAAGCAAGTGAAGCAAATTTAACATACCTCACTCCACAGACAGTCCAATACCAACTTTGGTGAACCAGTCTTCAATGCCATTCATCAAGGTACATGAATACATGTATCTCGGACCTGTGAAGGTAGGCTGCAACAACCAATTGGACCTTTTAAAAAATTGAGGTCTAAAGTAAGGCTCTAGAGAAGTCCTGAAAGCTGCTGGTGCTCAACAGACAGCAGAGAAACGTTTTGTGTGACTGCAGGATCAGGTGATACCATTTGATTGTCAGATTCCACAGTCAATAGTACTTAACTGAAGAGCATCCTGAACTTCTAATTGTGGAAAAGAGAGTTTGGGGATGCAGCTCAAAAATGGGTCGAAGTCCCCAATCATCTGAACTGAAAATATGCATGAGTAGCAATGGCACCCCTGTCCAATCTTAGTAGTATGGGCTAACTCTATGGATCCCTTGCTCAGGAGGCATTATCTCAGCTTGTTCAGAGCCAGGACTTGGTCACCTTATGGGGCTGAGCAAACTGGAGAAATATTGGGTGGAATTTCCTGAAAGGGAAGGATGAACCGATCTCCAGCAATTTGTATGACTCGTTGTTCCAATATGATGGCCTGCCAGGGTGCTACAAAATTAGACGTTTGCAAAAAGGCAGACTAAGGAGTTTTTAAGACAGGAGTTGGAGAAGAAGAGCTAGGAAACTAATGCTATTGATTTGTGGGGTGTACCTTCTTACTGTCAACCCCTTAAAACCTTTAAAAACTGATGTCGGTGCTATTTGCACTAACCACTTAAAGATCCTTGGAATTTCTAATACTGTTGGTGGAACTCCCATGCCAGAGACACAAAGACCAGTGAGCTTCTAGTGGCTTGGCCCTGTTTGAAATATTTGAGGGTAGGTACATAGAACATGAGTCAGTGCCTCACACAGGGCTTCATTCTGAAAGCAGGCTTTGTTTTTTTTGCTTAGCATTGAACAAAATATCTTTTGTCTTAGGAGTAGGAGTGGCACAAATCAATATAAGTGCTGACAGTATCAAGCAGGATACCAATATTGGAGAAGTGGAGAAGCGTTTTGTGGAACAGTAGGGGTTGTCCCCAAAGAATTGATTGGCGGGTCCGAATTCTAAGTGAGGCCAGAAAACACACTTGAGGGAGGCAGAATAAAGTAAAAGATAAAAAGCATTGACTCTATGAAGGCCGCTAGTTGCTGTGGATCCTTTGATGGTGCTGAGTCCATAACCTGCTAACCAATGAGGCAGACAAGGGTGCTACATACCAGAACAAGATGTAAAAAGCTACTCAAATCATGTAGGTTTCAATGTCTGAGGAATACAATATTTGAGAGCACAATCTGCCTTCAGAGATAAGATCATAACAAGCCATATGTCACTTTGTGACAACCAGCATGGATGGGGGTTCATTACAGAAAGTACCCATCATGCACTATAACATACTATGAAATGTAATGGAAAGTTGCATAGTTAAAATGTTACCCAATGTTTGCCTTACTGACAGCAGAAGGGAAGAGAAAACATATTAAAATGATAAGAAAGCAAAAGAGTTTACTTGGAGAAAAAAACGTTGGTGACAACCACATTCTTTAAGAAGGGTTCATACATAGCAAAGAGCCTAATACACTGCCAGCCAACAAATGAAAAGGCTGCATGACAGACAGTGATCACCAAACAAAAAGACGATTGAACACACCTTCTTTAGCTGGGGCAGGACACACAATTTTTACATGGTGTGTACTAGAGAAATACTGGCTTTTTAATTTCAGCCTTACCTTTGGTAATTTAAAGAACAAGATTAGGAGTCATGTTTGGAACATACAGAAAGCTCTTAAAGGTTTTTTTTTGTCTAAGGTATGTTGAAAGAACCTCTCAGGATAAAAAAGAGAGCAGGCCCTGGTGCAATGAGAGCATCAGACAGATCCTGCCCGCACCCCCGGAAGAAGCAGAAATATGATACCAATCAGGTGCTAACTCAGATATGGAAAGTATGAGTGACTATGGAAAGTGAAGAGAAATCACCAAATCTACCTCTGGGGATATGGTTTATGGGCTGGAACTACCTCTAATATTTATCCAGATGTCCATTTAGGACTAATCCCTATTGAAAGGATTGTTTTGGAAAGATATTAACCTTTCATTACATGTCAGGATGCAAGGAATATGCTTACCTTTGACTGCCAGCCCCACCCATAGACACAGTATTCCAAAAATGTAACCTTGCTCATCTTTAGGAGCAGAAGACGATCTCAGGGAGCACAGAGTGTTGGTTCCAACTGAAAAGAGGCTTCATGTCCTTGATGGATGTGCTGCACTAAATACCTGAATAAAGACTAGAAGGACCCCATCTTGGATGCTTGTAGTAAAGTTTATTATATTCCATTTCATCCTTATGAGGCAATTGTGATACATAATTGCAGCAGCTGAGACCAGCTATTCCGAAGCTCAGAATCCTCACAATCTGTTATTCTTGAAAGTTGATGAAAGACATATCTGAAATCAGGGAAGCACTTGCATAAAAGGAAATAGACCTTGCAGTTGAACATTATTTCAGGAGTCTTACATTAGGATTACACACTCTTACTTTGCACAAGCAGTCATCCATTAGAGTTACCATCTCTTACTTTGCACTTCTTTGTCACACAAGGAGTCATCAATAAGGATTCAAACTCTATATTGCACTTGTGTCATTTCTACAAGAGGAGTTCGAAACCTCATCCTGCACAGATTTTATATCTTTACTAAAGCACATCTTGTATCAAGGTTTTATTTTGAAAGAGTAAAGGATTGTTGGTTATTAGGCATACAATTTCAAGTTAATGAATGCTTTTCATGTTATAGTTATCAACCAGTTCAATTAAACGTAATCAGAACCCTCTAGTGCTATCAAATTTAATTGTGCTTCTGTTCTGAGAGAATATTGTGCTTCATACCACAATAGAGAGTTAGAAATACAGAGATTGTTGCAGGTATATTCTTTACAATAGCAAAGGCTAATTGCCAAAGCCCATAGCATAGTAGTACTAGAAGTCCTCTCTTGTCTTTAAATCTCAATGCTCCTGCATTGAAGATTAAGCCCCGCTATAGAACCATGCAATGTGCTGATGTCCAGTGTCTCTATTGTCCAATTCCCCTTTCCTTTGGGCTACTTCTAAAATACACATTGTTAGTCTTTGGTTTGCAGTGGGTTCAGGGAAACATGGAAGCTTATGTTGCTCCTTTAGAATCTGTATAGACTGTAAGGTTAATGCATCTTGAGATGCATAGTGCCCCCATGATAATGAGTGGTAAGGAACATAGGTGGTCATTTAAACACTGGCAGTAAAAGCCGCCTGACGCCGCAGTGATGGCCGCAAAAATACCGCCCCCGCGGCTACCATCTGTCCACCAGATTATGAGCACTGCCGGACTTCCGCCACAATAAGGGCGGAAATCCGGCAGTGAGCAGACTGTCTGACGGTGGTAAGCTGGCGCTGCTGCCACCAGCACAGCCACGCCAGTAGAAGGCTGCCAGCCGTATCATGACCTGTGGTACGGCCTGGCGGTGTTCAGCTGGATGACCTCCCTGGAGCAGGTAAGGTGATCGTCCGACAGGAGGAGTGTTTGGGTGTTTGGGTGTGTTGAGCGTGTGTGTGCGCATGTCTGGAAGAATGTGTGTATGAATGCATGTATGCCAATGTGTGTATGGATGTGGGTAAGTGAATGGGTGTATGCATGGTGCATGTGGGTGTCTGTGTGCGTGTATGGGGAGTGGGGGGCTGTGTGGATAAATCAGAGGGGTTGGGGGCTTAGTGTGTGTATGGGGTAGTGTATCTGAATGTCGGGGTGGGGGTTAGTGTGTATATAGGGGGGTGGGTGGGGGGCTGAGTTTGGATGGATGGGGTGGGGGGTGTCAGGTGAGTGTTGGGGGGAAGCGGGAGCCACCCACCAGCGACAGGGAAGGAATTCCCTGTCACCGGTGGGGCCTACCGCCATGACCAACATGGCGGTAGTCTGGCTCAAAATGCCAGGGGCGGTACTCTGTCGGCTGCCGGGCTGGGGATTCACATCCCCGGCCTGGCAGCTCATACCGCCATGGCAGTATGAATGGTAAATGAAATTATATGAATGGCAAATTGGCGAGTTGGCTGCAGCCAACCCACCAATCTTATGATGTGGCGGTATTTACTGCCAACCTGTTGGCGGTACTACCGCCACATTAACAGCCAGGGACATAAAGAGGGCCTTAATGTAGATTTAGGGAGGTTTCAAGATTTCAGCCATGGAGTTGCTTCCCTCACTTGGTGAGTGTTGCCAAGTCACTGGTCCCTATCTCACCAATATTTTTTAACCCAGACCAAAGAAGAGGTCAAAGGACACCCAAAGTAGATTGTCTGCCTTCTCATTTATGTTAAAAGCTCTGTAAACCACTGACCCTATCTCCCAGTGCGGCTTCTAAAAGTGATGGTAGTATTACCATAGTCCGTTTTGACTCATCCCTTAGCCTGGTGCTGTGTGATCCATCATAGTGCCCCCAACAGATTGGAATCTGCAATATTTTCCCTGTGCTTACTGTTGCTAACATTGTTTAGATATTTTATCCTTAGGCTCTCTCCTCGTCCACCCTGGCCTCCGTGTGGGCTCTGATAATTTGGATGAAAGTGACATTAGTGGTGATAGCGCGTCAAAACCTTGATAAGTATACTTACAAGGGGACACACCAAAGCCGATGAATCTTTTGACTACGTTCAGGAACTTCCCAGCACGAGATATCTTTTTGGCATCACAAATCAATGTATCACTAACTCAATCAGTATTCGCAATACCTAATCAACAAGTTAGTCAATAACATTTAATAAAGATCAATAAAGCGAACACACCATGACCTTTCAGCCATGAATAACCACACCAATTTAGTTAAAAGTTAGAACATTTATTTCCCTATTAGTTACAATCTAATGTCATTTCCGTTAATCTCATTAGCAATCAATCTCATTAGTATTCCTTCAAAACTTGTAATTAGAACACAATTTATCTAATGTATAGAGGACAAATGTTCAACATTAACATGTCAATAGTAAAAGCTGCGTAGCAAAGATGCAATAATACGCAATTCAACAAAGCAAGAATTCAGTCATTTGTCTATTTGCGTCAAATATTTGTGAACACCTTAACTAACCTCGAATTAGCATTAGCATGTTGGGCTTCATGCAAAACAATTTAACAAACACAAATTTGGAAAACATCTAACTATGGTCTCTATCAAAAGAGCAATTGGTACCTTGAAAGAAAAGGCAAACAGACAATTACAATTATCATCAGCTAGTTACCCCTCCAACGAATCAGCAATCAGCATCAGTCTTCGTCCTCCGGACATCAGTCGATTCTCCATCAGCAAGGAAAGGACAGGGCAAGGTCTCAGTATGGCATAGCTAAGAATAAGGCTCTTCCCTCATAAGAAGGAGAAGTAAGTATCAGTAAGGACTTAGATAGAGAATGGTTTAAAGTATCCAGATGAAAAACGGCAAAAGTCTCAAAAGAATAGTGGCAAAGTATGGCTCGGTGGAATGGCAAGGAATAGTGAAGAATGGCTGATTTCTCATCGGGTAATGTGGTTATATCAAAACTGTCGAACTAGCCCTTAATTCCCTATTGGATCATATTTGGTGCATCATTATCTCTGTCCAATAATTCTCCACGCACCTTACTAGAATTTTTCACAAAAGACAGCTCTCATGTAGTTGATTGGCTCCTGTAATTGATGTCTTCATCGGGTGGAATGTCAGGTAAGAAAAGTTACACTTTACGCTCCAGTCAGTAGTCCCATTGTTTTCTCCTAGTCGAGGCAGCCTTGCACTTGTTACGAATTACACTGTTGCATTCAGCAAGAATGTCTCCTTGAGCAAGTCGGGTCCCATGAGAAAGAATTTAATACGGCTACACACACACATCTCTAGCTTCTGGAAAAGTACAGCTTTGTGTCCTTCAGGAAAACAGCACATTGCATGTTAGAAAAACACAGTTTAATATGAGACCAAGCAGCTAGGCCCAGACCCTTGCTAACTAAGGCCTAGTGATTAATTTAGCAAAACCCCAATCTATCTTTCCGTCTATCTCTCTGTGTCTGTCTGCCTGCATGTGTCTGTCTCCCTATCTATCTATCTCTTCACTGCCTAGCTATTTGTGTGCATGTATCTGTCGCTGTCAATAGCTATCCCTATCTCCCTATCTCTATCTTTGTCTACACTCTAATCTGTAACTATCTCACTGTCATCTATATATCGATCTATCCAGTCTCTCTATTCCCTCTCTCTCGCTCTCTCTTTTTCGTGAGAATCTCAGCTAACTTATACTGTGTGTGGGGCAGTAGTTTGGCTAATATTAAAATGTGAACCTGAAGCACCCGCAAAATATAAGCAAGTTGCTGAAAGTCCTGACTGGATGTGCCGCCCACCATTTGTGAAATCATTGAACAATATTCAGTTTTGCAGCACCATATTAGAACTCAGTGAAAGTGTTTTTTTAAGTTTGTGACTTTCATGTCATCTCAATATTGGGAAACTCATCTTTTACTATTAGACAATATGCCGGCCTTAGGGAAAAATGTAAGCTTTCTGCGCAATATCACTTTCGAAATTGTTTTACTACACTGAGAAAGTTCAACTATAAAAATCCGTGTTGTGATAAAACATGCATCTTTTCACAGTTTAAAACGGTGACCTGTGTCGGTCTTTCATTTTACTGACGAGATTAGACATGATGTTGAGTGGCTCAAGACGAGGTAACTGCTTCTAAAGGTGTTCTTTCCTGAATCCCTAAAGTAAATGCCTGGAGGATTGGGGGGGGAGGGGGTGGAGAATGCTTGGCCCTGGCTATAGATATGCTAATCTGACAATAGCGGGATGTTATGGGTCACGGTCTCCAGGTGTGACTGGCTAACGCTTATCAGGCGGAGTTATTTTAGGATGCAGGACATTCTAAACCCGGCAAACTCAAAAGAGAGTTTGTGCGTAATAGGTCTCACCTGCACACAGTAAAATATGCTCTTCTACAAGTAAATGATCATATAATTATTGTGGCATCTCAACAGAAACGTACAACTTGTCTACATATTCATTATAAACTTTACACAGATTCGACCCGCTGACTTAACAATACTTTAAAATATGTCTGGTTTCATAATCTGTGTCAATATACCGGACGGCTTAATGGCTTTCTCCAAGAACTGTGGTGCCTGCATAATTTGTGTACATGGGAAACACAGGTTATTTTTATTTCTTTTGCTGTGCTGGCTATACATCTTCCTACCGTTACAGCATGTCTGGCTCCAGTATAAAAAGATCTAGAACAGCTGATATAGTATTCAGCCACAGAAAGTCAGAAGTGGGAAAGATGCCGTTGCGTTGCTTTAATTTGTACTGCACGGCTATTCGTTTTGGTAGGAAATAAATAAAAGACTGAACCTTCTGAAACCTGCAGTGAATGAGCTCTTTTCTTAGGAATTGTAATGTTTTCAGGTTTGCAGTGACGGGTCTGTAAAAAGGCACATTTCAAACACAGAAAAGCTGACTAGAAATGTGTTTTTAAAATGTGACTGTAAGCCATTGTTGAGAAAAGTAATTTAGAGTGCACGCCCAAACAAAGTATAAGGTGTTTTATTACTTATCTGTAAATATCTATTATTTTTTTTACAAAATCTCTACAGTATGATTGTGAGAGGTTATTTCTTAAAAACACTCACTGCGAACTGCTTTGGATTCCTTGGCCCGTATTTATACTTTTTGACGCTAAACTGCGCTAACGCAGTTTAGCGTCAAAAATTTTTGCGCCGGCTAACGCCATTCTGAAGCGCCATGCGGGCGCCGTATTTATTGAATGGCGTTAGCCGGCGCTAGCAGACCGGCGCTGCCTGGTGTGCGTGGGAAAAAAACACGTACACCAGGCAGCGCCGGCGTAGGGAAAAATGGCGTTAGGGCATCTTAAAAATGGTGCAAGTCAGGTTGACGCAAAAAAATCGCCTCCACCCGATTTGCGCCATTTTTAACGACGCCCAGACGCCATTTACATGACTCCTGTCTTAGTAAAGACAGGAGTCATGCCCCCTTGCCCAATGGCCATGCCCAGGGGACTTATGTCCCCTGGGCATGGTCATTGGGCATTGTGGCATGTAGGGGGGCACAAATCAGGCCCCCCTATGCCAAAAAATATATATAAAAAAAAAAAAAATTATACTTACCTGAACTTACCTGAATGTCCCTGGGGTGGGTCCCTCCATCCTTGGGTGTCCTCCTGGGGTGGGCAAGGGTGGCAGGGGGGGTCCCTGGGGGCATGGGAGGGCAGCTGAGGGCTCATTTTGAGCCCACAGGTCCTTTAACGCCTGCCCTGACCCAGGCGTTAAAAAGAGGCGCAAATGCGGGTTTTTTTGCCCCGCCCACTCCCGGGCGTGATTTTTGCCCGGGAGTATAAATACGACGCATTTGCATCGCAGTAATTTTTTTGGACGGGAACGCCTACCTTGCATCTCATTAACGCTCTTTACTCATACTTTGGCGCTAGACGCGTCTAACGCCAAAGTATAAATATGGCGTTAGTTTTGCGCCGAATTTGCGTCGAATAAAACGACGCAAATTTGGCGCAAACAGAGTATAAATATGCCCCCTTGTACTTTTATTCTGACTGGTGTTCTGGTGTTCCTGAGCACCTGCACTAAATCTTTGCCGCAAATTGCACATTCTCTGCAAATCTTTGCTGTAAATAGAGCTTAAGTATGCAAAATGGCTTAATGTTGTCATTTTGGGAGTTTCAGATAGAACTCGTAGCGTGAAATTCTGAAATTACGCAAATTAAGCCTATGTTATTTAATTTTTACCCAGTCCCAGGCCTATTTGCAGCAACTTTCTCCTTATTAAAAACTACGTTTATTTGATAAGGAATGAGCTTGCAAAGAGTAGCCCATGAAATCCAGGTTTTATTTGTTTAATTAAGGAACTAGCAGTTTATCTTTTCCAATTGCAATTACAGAACTCACAAACCTGAGAATGCAAAAAAGACATGCTTAGCACCTGGTATTGAATAACTTTCTTTCTGGTAATGAACATGCCTCTAAGTTTAGAAAGGCAGTTAAAAATAGCAAATTAAAGCCTTAATTTTGGGAAGTGCCCCCCTTACAAGAGGGAGTGAGCCAGTCTTGCCCAAATCCCCAACCAATCCCACAATTAGCTCTCAATTTATTGTACCCAAATTATAAATACTTCAGTTTTCATTTCTTCTTTATAGTCTGGGCCTAAAGGTGTGACTAATCCTCACACTAGCACAGATCCAGGATTCAGAATTTGACTCCTGAGCTGGGTGCATAGTTGTTGTCTAGGGCAGGCAATGTGATCTCATCAAGGAGTTGAAATTTCTGCTGGTAACAGGGTTGCTGGCTGAGCTTTGGACAGTGCTTGGGGGGGGGGGGGGCAATACTTTGCTATGCCAATATTTCGTTTTCATTTTATTTCATTTTTGTATTCATCCTCGTGTGTTTGTAATGTATCTTCAGGTTACAGTACTTCAACACCGATTACTTTTTCTTTCCATCAGTAAAAATCACATTTTCATGTGTCATTAAAAGTAATATGTTTCCTCGCAGAGAAGTGTTTCTTCTAAGAATACCTGTGTGCTAGGAAACAAACATCTAGTGCTACTAAAATTATAAGCAATGGTTATTTTATTTTTATTTTTACATTTTTATTACAAAGCATATGTGCACCACGTTTAAGCTGTGTCATGTTTTAATTTTTTATCATCTATTTATTTTTGCATGTGCTTGTAATAAAAAATAAAATTGATGTAATCATTACATCAGCGTGCCAAGGCCCTATCTATTGCCTTTGCCAGTGCATTGGCTCCTAACGAATAATTGTTTGATCCAAGTATGGAGGTTGGTTTTAGTTATATTTGGGAGGAGTAAAGTTGAGATTACATTCAAGTTCTGGTACGGGTGTTATGTGAAAGCCTAGATACTTGAAGCTAAGGTAGCAGACTAGGATGCCTGATTATCAGGTGACTGTAGCACTGTCCCCTGTTAGGGGGACTATAAGTGATTTGCTCCAGTTTACACAAAGGCCAGAGGCTTCTTTGAATATCTTCAGGATGTCTAGGACCCAAAGACCAGACTTTTTGGGGGGTGTCCCTTTTGGCGTGTTTGTTTATGCTAACCCTCTGATCATGGGTTTACTTGCTGCCCCAGGCTGCCCACTTCAGCAACAGCTCCAACTTTTATCTCGAAGTAGAAGTGGAGTTCCATGGCAAGGTGGACTACAAATCGATTATCTACAATGAGCTAGGCATTGAGATGCCATTTATGGTGTATAGGAGATGGAGAGTACCTGGAGAGTAACTGGCGAATGGTTGGAGATCCCTCTGGACACAATGGTTGCATCTGTCCTGTGTGTTATGTCAGTGACAGGGAAAAGTATGAGGTCTATGCTGGATAAAGTTTTAACTGATGCAGATGTTTGTGTGTATGCCCTCTCTCAGGAACCCTGTCTGCCAAACGTTGTGCAATCCCAGCCAGTCCATAAAAGAGATGAGTGCCCTGGCCTTATCGAGTTGGTGTCTGGTGGAGGAGCCTGACGCATCTTCATCTGGGTGTTGGACCTGGCCCTTTTTGAAGGGTCATCCCTAAACATTTTGCGTCCTTCCTCCTATTTATTTTTACCTGTTTTTGTTGGCATTAGGACTCTATTGCACTTTACCACTGCTAACCAGTGCTAAGATGCACATGCTCTCTGTGTAAATTGTATTGGTGATTGGTTTATCCATGATTGGCATATTTGATTTAATAGTAGGTCCCTAGGGAAGTGCACTAGAGGTCCTGTAAATCAAATGCTACTAGTGGGCCTGTAGCATTGATTGCGCTGCCCACCTGTAAACATGGCTCAGACCTGCCTCTGCAGTGTCTGTGTGTTCAGTTTTAAACTGCCAATTCGACCTGGCAAATGTACCCACTTGCCAGGCCCAAACCTTCCCTTTTTATACAAGGCACCCCTAAGGTAGGTCCAAGGTAGCACCAAGGGAAGGGTGCAGTGTATGTTAAAGGTGGGACATTTACTGATGTGTTTTACATGTCCTAACAGTGAAATACTGCCAAATTCAGTGTTCACTATTGCAAGGCCCATCTCCCTCATAGGTTAACATGGGGGCTGCCAACCAGAGACTCCATTTCTAACACTGGGTTAACCATCGCGGTAAAGCCACTGCCAAGGACCCTTGTCCAAGGTGGCAGTTTGTTGATCATTTCTGTAAGCTTGAGGTGGGTCTGCCTCTGAAGATGGGGTGGTATATACATGTTGTATGGTTTCCCTTCTAGTTTCCCCACCACACCGACATAGGTTGCAGATGATCCTCAGTGTGAAGTGTTCTTAAAGTAATATGGCGACCCCTCTGGAGTCCCTACTATACGCTACATGAAAGATGCAGTTGTAACTGAACTACACAGGAACACGGACAGTTATAGCCCAGTAAGTGAGTTTCTTGCATTAAAGCTAGCCTGTGCTGGTGCTGTTTGATAAACCCGAAGGACCAATGTGTGTTTAATTCAGTCCAGGAGGCTGTTAGCATTCCATGAGAAGAGGTGAACGTCAATTATAATGGCTATGCGTAGGTGTGGCTAGTATTTTGTGAATCAGTGCTAAGGCATGTGTTGTATGGTCTTGGGTGTTCGCAAAGGTGACCCTGTGTAACAAACTACAACAAGTAAGAACTTGAAACAGTGCAATTATCCCCAACAGTAACAACTCCCACCCACACTTCCGCTCCAGAAGCATCTGTCATCCTGAAACTCCCAAACAACAAAACATAATACATTTTTGAGGTGGTCCTCCTCCCATGTAGGATCATGTATTTAAGTCTGATAGACGTCTACACCATAGGATCGGCAGCTGGACTTGGAGTCCACATTTGGATTCACCTTGGCTGTTGTGTCCATCATCGCAGGAATTCTTCGCCACCCAAGTCAGTCGCAGGTGGGATTTCTTGAGCCATGTAGGATGCTGGGGGCCATAAAGGAGTAGTTCTCTGGTTTGGGAGCATCTGTGGTCACTGTCAAAAGATTCCTGGTAATATTTATGTGGACCATGTCCCCTCCGGGTGTTGGGCTGCCAGTGTCTTGGACAGCCTGGTGCCACAATAGCTGATGGAGGGTCCTCACTGTTAGTCAGACCTGGGGAGTTGTAGCAACTGATTTCTTGCTTTTCGACAGACCATTCCCAGGCCTCCTCTAGGGTTTGGAAGAAGTAAGCACAGGATCTGTGGATTACTTTCAGCTTTGCTGTGAAGAGCAGCATATATTGCAAGGATGTTTCCTTCAGGTTCGTTTTGACCGTGTTGAAAGATTTGCATTGTTTCTCAACTGTCTTTGTGTAGCTTGGGAAGATCATAATGTGGGCAAACTGGAAGAAGACCTTCCCTTGGATGCATCTCACAGGATGTTGTTGGGGTCGTGGTAGTTTAGAATTTTAGCTATCATCGGACAAAAGGGAGGAGTGCGTGTCGTGAACCGGTGTGCTCACTCCGCGTTGAACCATGGGGAGCGGGCTCCCTTTAGGACCCAGGACCTGAGTCAGTTCTCTATGATGGAGGTTTTGGGTGGGGGAATTCGGGGCCTTTTGGCAAGCCCATGAATCAGAGATTGAATTTAGATCAGTTTTCAGCAGTCTCTGCTCTACCCTCCAAGGTGCCGGAAGTGGAAATTAGTGCAATCACCATCGTCTAAAGGTCAACCGCACCATCCTACAGATGGAAACCCTCCATCCCCGTAAGTGACTCTGTCAGCCATGTTACCAAGGTTCTAGCAAATGAGGACGATGTCCACCTCTATCCCACTGAATTTTGCTTTCACCACCTGAAGTGTAGATAGCAGTGCAAGATTTGTGCTACTTCCATGACAGCTAGGAACAACATACATACACACTCTCATTTATTAATGCGCACATCCATCACACATGCCCCACACCCGCAGGCACGCACGCAGACACAACCACCCCCACCCCCACACAGACACACAACACCCCCCACCCCTCTCTCCTGGTGGAGCACCCGACTTACATGCTTGCAGGGAGTCCTCCGGCAGGAGACAGGACACAGCGCTGCTGCCAGCAGCAGCCTCCACCAGCAGAACACTGCCAGGCCGTATCATGTGTCATGGTACCGTTGGCAGCGTTCTACTGGTGTGGTGCTGCTGCTGGCAGCAGCGCCACCTTACCACCATCCGCCACCATGATCGTAGCCGAAATTCCACCAGCCTTCTGGCGGAAATTTGGCTACGGTCATATTATGGTGGATCGTAGGTTGCCACAGCAACAGTCTTTTGAAGGCCGTTGCCGTGGCGGTAGGTGGGATTTCCCGCCAAATGCTATAATGAGGGCCATTGTGTTACCTGAAGTCTGGAACTTTTCAGGGAAAGGTGTTGAGCCTGCCAAGATAACTTTGAAGCCAAAAGCTCAGTACATGAGAATCTCGTAATACAACATGACACCAAAAACAATTGCAGAGATTACTCCAGTGACTGGCAACATGATTGAACAGAGAATCTTGAAAGAGCTAATCGGAAGTCCATGTAACTCACCTATTATGGGACTGGGGAAGCCCAATTGATAGTACAGTATAGTGAAGGATCTGAGAAAGGTTAATGAAATTGTAGTCCCTTTCTGTCCTGTGGTACCCAATCCAGCAGTCAGCTTGTTTCAGATTCCATGTGAAGCTGAGTGATTCACTTTGATTGACCTGGGTCAGGCATTTTTCTCCATATTGTTGCACAAAGAAAGTCTATTTATTTTCCATTTCCATTTTGTAGTCATGTACTGGCATAGTGCAGAGTCTCACAAGGGTATACTGAGAGCCCTTCAAGGTTTGACTGGATCTTGAAAAAGAATCTGGAGTCTCTTAATGCCCTATCATTCAGTTTTGATTCAATGCATTAAATCAGTGGTTCCCAACCTGTGGTCCAGGGACCCCTGGGGGTCCGCGAAGCCTTCTCAGGGGGTCCACGAGAGCCTAGAAAATTAAAAAATATTAACAAATATTGGCAAATTAGGTCCCCAGCTTCCAGTAATGACTCAGGCAGGGGTCCCCGGATTCCCATGATGATTCAGTGGGGGTCCCTGGATTCCGTTAATGTTAAAGTGGGGGTCCACAGAAATCAAAAGGTTGGGAATCACTGCATTAAATAACTATTAGTGGCTTCCTATTCCTGGGAAGCTTTCAGAAGAGACACAATTGCCCTGTTGAACCACTTAGCTGAGAATGGACATAACATTTCCCTGGCCAAATGACAATACTGTAAGAAAGGAGTGTTACACTTTGAACATCACATTGAGAAAGGTGCAAGGAAGGTGTCACAAGAGAGAATCTCAGCAATTTTGAAAATTAATCCCTCAATCTTTCAGGAAGAAGTTAGGATGTTTTTGGAAATGGTTGGCTACTGTTTACAATGGATTCCAAACTTTTCCCTTTTGGCCAAGCCTTTCCGAGGCTGACACACAAGGTTGTGTCTGATACAGTACCATTGGGCAACAACTGCATGTGTGCCTTCACAGAGCTGAGAGAAAATCTCTGTTGTGTCCCTGATCTAGGAATGACTGATTACACCAAATGTTTTACTTTGTACTCCACTAAGAGGGAGAAATGCTCTCTCTAGGTGCTACCTCAGTTGCACAGAAACACCCACAGACCGGTCACATATTTTTTTGCCATCCTTGATCCAGTGGCTTCGGCATTGCCCAGCTGTCTTAAAGCAGTGTCTGCTGTAGGTGCCAGTATTGAACAGATCAAAAACATTATTATGGGTCATCCTTTGAATGATTTTGTCCCTCATTCAGTAGAAAGTTTGCTAACCCCACAAAAACCCAGCATTTAACAAGCAGCAGGTTGACAAAATATGAGAAAACAATCCTGGCTGCGCCTAATGATATATTAAAACATTTCATGGCATTAAATCCTGCTACCCTTTTGCCTTTGCCTACAAATGGGAATGGAAATGTTGATGAAATTGAGCATGACTGTCTTGGTGTTATTACTGACCTATGCACCAAGCTGAGACCTGATATTCAAGCTACGCCACTTTCCATATCAGGTCATGCACTGTTTGTTGATGGCTCCTGTTTGAGAGACCATGAAGGAAATCTTTGAGCTGCCTATGCAGCCTATCAAATCTCTGAACTGATCGAAGCTTCGTAGCTTCAAAGAGTCTTTTCCACACAAGTGGCTGAATGATTGCTCTTACAAGAGCATGCTGTGTTTCAGAGCTGCTGAAGGTGACCATTTTTACCAATTTTCAATATGGCTTTAGTGTTAGTCATGATTTTGGACAGTTGTGGTCCCAGAGAGGGTTTATGACCTCCTCTGGTTCACCTATTTGAAACGGAGAAGGAGCTTATAACCTCTTGAAAACATTGCAATTGCCTATTTGGCAAGGAAAATAGTTTTTATACCGCTGGCAATATTTATGCGGCTGAAGTAGCCAGAGAATATGTAAATGAGGCCACAAATGAGACAAATACAATCTCTGGGAAGAAGGCAAAAGATTGCAGGAATACGTGTCTGAGAAAGAACAGCAGAGTTGGATTAGGGCACGTTGTGTTAAAAGAGATGAGGATGATGTTTGGGTTTCAAAGGATGGAAGAGTTGTGATTCCCAGTAGTTTGCTACCACCTATGGTGAGGCATTACCATGGATGGTCTAACTCATGTGGGACGTGATGCTATGGTGAGGTTGTGTGCAGATGTGGCTTAACCCCAGGTTTAGGTTGATGGCAGAAGCACTTTGTCACAGATGTGTTCTGTGTCAGCAGATGAACGTAGGCAAACGAACTACAGTAACACTGAGTCACATAGGGAGATCAGGAGGACTTTTCAGCAGAATGCAGCTTGACTTCATAGAGCTCCTGTATGCAATGAACTGAGATATATGTTAGTAATTGTATGCATTTCCACTTGTTGGGTTGAAGCATACCAAAGCAGGAGACATGACAGTGCGCACTTACAGGCTTCTCAGGAAGATTAGTGTGGGACTTGATCAAGCTTAAGAGTCAATACCATCTCTACCGGCAGAGTAATAGGATAGGTGTCAAGCCCAGTGCATTTCTTGTAGAAAAAGACAAATACTTTATTACACTGAAAACATAGCATATCACTACACAATCAGTAATACATGAGAACCCAGTTCCTAGGTGTGAGTGTTTGTGCTCTAGGGGCTTCTGCCGATTAGTCCTTCACCTGCTCTTTGTGGGTCCCTCCTGTTCCTGGGGTCACTCCTTCTTCAGGATCAGTGTTCAATGCAGCTCATAAACCCCCTCCTTCCTTTTGATCCAATCTTAGCACTTGGTCTCTCTGGCCAAGGCCTGTTCAATCTCTCACCTTGTTCACAGTAGTAGTAGCTTGGGACAACATTTGGCCCTCCCACAGCAGCATAATCTCACTGGCAACAGGAGACTCCAGGCAGCAAACAGCAGTCTTCTAAGGAGCTGTGAAGTAGTTGGCTACAAAGTGTACCATATGGTTGTGGTTGTGGTAGGAGTGGAGGCTGCTGACAGGAACACCCTTCTAGTCAGCAGTCTGCAGATTCCAGCTGACTCCACTACTCCAGTGGGTATTCTGTTTGTAACATAGATCACTCTTTTATGTACTTGACGTTTGTTTTTGACTGCAATTGCCACACATCTGCAAATGTTGATTCTTCAACACAGTGGATGTTAAGTGTTACCTTCAGCACACAGTGCGTTGAGTTCTGGACTGGCTCCCATTCAACCACACTTGGCAGTGCCACGGTCTTACGGTCCACTTGTGGTCCACATGGGACTCCAGCAGGTACTAAGTCCAGCTTCAGTCAGACCTACCTCATGGACACCCCAGTCCAGACACCTAGCAGATGTGACTTGCATAAATTAAGACGGTCACACTGTCAGATCTGGCAGTACCGCAAGTTCCTTGGCGCACTTGCTTATCCGAGACTCTGTCAGATGGATCATATGCCAGGGTCAATTATAGCAGTACCTTCCATGATCCACTCCTTCCGCAGGATTAGCACTTCTTTCCCTCTCTCCTAGGTAGGATGCCTTGGCATCCAAGACAGTCCTGTATTACGTTTTTCAGATCAGACTACAGGCAATGTTGGCTGTTATTGCGATGCCAACCCTTGGCTGTCTATAAACACTCTGGGGAGTACTCCCTCCTCAGTAGAAGAACCCACTCTGATGGAGACCCCTTCCCATTTGAGTATGGGTTATCACTACATGCTTGTTGTCGGTAAAGTAATAATGTTTTGTGACCGGAATTCGGTTGCAAGACTTTAAAACATGCCATTCTTTTGGAAGGGACGTCCTTTCCAAATACGCCAACACAAATTGTGATTCTGTCAGTTTCATGCATACTACAATTCTGTGGGTTTTATACATACTAAAACTATTTTTGTTGCCACAAATGGTCCAATTCTGTGAATTGGCACGTTTGCAAAATAATGCTTAGTATATATGACCCTAAGTGCACCAAAATGCCAGTGCAAACTAGTTTTGAAAAAAAAGGCAGTAGGATGGCACTCACCTTGTAAAGATTAGCCCTGTTGGCTTGGCCAATACTTGTTATATTTTAGTAGAAAATTAGAGCACGTTCCTTAGTCTTGTTAGTCTGGCCTCTGTTATGTGTGGACAAATGCAAATAGATGCTGATTGCAGATGCAAACTACCAGATTTAGTTAAGCTGTCCATTTTTCTGTCTTCCCTCTGCCACACAAAAGTGGTTCCAGTCCTATTTGATCTTAAATTACAGGGTTAACATAATACAAATACCATAAATAGCACTGCCATCCAGTTAACCCATTTAGAACATAAACACTAATTCAAATTGCAAAACAAATATTTCATAATGAACACTAACCTGCTTTAGGCTATAAAAACTACATTTTTTGCAAGATATTTTCATAATGTACCATTCAAAGAACACGCATTGACTTAAATCCATTTGCAAAGAAATGTAACTTGCTTCATACATTTTCAATGTAGTTAAATCACAGATATCCGAGGGTCTTCAGAGACGTATCTTATTTGACGTGTTTGTAGTCTGGCACAACAGGCGTGGAATGGTTGCTTTAACTTTTGGTACGATGCGCAGCTGAGAATAATGTTTTCTTTTTTTGCCTGCTGAAACAGGGGTATGAATTAAAAGTATTTTTCATCCATCCTCGTGGAGCAATGATTTTACTCATTACTTGCTGTTTACCATCTGTTAAAAAGTGAATATGAAGTTTGACGTTATTTCATGCATTAAACATAGCACTGTGGTGGAAACATCTGTATGCTAAATATGTCTCTTACTTGCAGAAATGCAAAATCAAATCATGTCTCCAATCATCTGAAGAAACAGGAAGGATGATGGCTGAAGGTACCACTGAAATGGGCAGTCATTGTCCAAGAAAATACCAAACACATTTGTAATAAAAATGTGGCAGAGACATGCATAAGGAGCGTTAGAGAAAAAGGGAGAAGGGGCTAAAGTTGCATAAAGGGAAATTATAGTGTAGTAATGTAGTAGTGGGTGACCACAGCATTCTATGGAACACACACTCCCACTTTCCATTGAATGCCGTGTTCACCCACTACTACATTACTTCCTTACTTCTCCTTTTACATATACAAAACAATCAAGGCAGAAATGTTACATAGGGGGTGTGGCTTGCCAGCCAACATGGCAGGCACAAGCTGAGTGAGCTCCGGGACAACACCCCAGATATCCGTTTCTTAATACGGCATCGGGAGGCCGATAAATTGCTGTATGCCTATGCGTATGTGAGCACAGTATGCCAGGAGTTGGCTGTGCCTGTCGGGGGGGCAGCGTGAGTGCCATCAGAGCTGCCGGCCTGCGCGACGATGTGAAACGAGAGGCCTGTCCCAGGGCAGCTGCATGCACGAGGCCCGATCAGATCGGAGCCTAGTGGAAGCACCAACAGAGACCTGACTAGGTGAGACAGGCTGCGGTGGACTGGGCAAGATGACGGTAGACCGGGGCCCGGGCCCTGTGATGGCGGAGACCTACCTGATTCAGATGGCTATTGCTCCTGCTCCCATCACTGGCAGTGAGTGGTATATCTGGGGCGGGGTCTGCTACTGAGCCCGAGTGTGAACACTGTGAAGCAGGGACCTAGAAGTGTGAAGAGGGACTCTGCTTCGACCCGCTGCTCCCCCCATGGCCTGGTCAGTCATACTCAAACCATTAATCACAGCCAAGACCAAACACTAGGGTAGCTGAGTGGCAAGACCCCTGCGAATCCTGTCATTGCGGGGAGGGAGGCTGCTCGTGCTGCTGCACCCTGACCTTCGTACTGCGCATGCAAGTGGGCCTCCAGCACCCCTCTTGAGCTGTATTTCTCCAGCGCCCACTACTGTGACCTGCCCTGATGCACATTGCCCCCACAGACCTCGTAATGGCAGGAATGGGCCGCCTTCGTTTTGGAACAGGGGCTAAGCTGCAGACACCAAGGACTGAGACCTTACCCCCGACAGCCACAAATTAGACACAGTGCTGGTGGCTGTGGAGCGGATAGACACCTCCCTAGATCAGGCTCGGACCTCGCTGGAGGGCAAGATTGGTGAAGTGGCCAGCGATCTCACCCTGCTTCATGTGGACCACCACAAGCTAGCAGACAAAAATCGCTTGCTAAAAGACCAGTTGCATGACCTGGCACCCAAGACAGATCAACTGGAGATGTCGCTGCAGATGGCATTGTACCGGATAGGGGTGCTGGAACATCGTGCAGAAGATGCAGAAGGGCTCACCATGAGGAATAACATTCATGTTATAGGCCTCCCGGAGGGCGTGGAGGGCCTGGACGCGGTCGCATATTCCGAAACCTGGCTCCTGGAACTGGTCCCAGAGGGTTCATTGACACCTTTTTTTCTGTTGAGTGAGACTTACAGGGTCCCAACGAGGGCTGCACTATGCAGACAGAGATATTATCCTGCGTGCAGTGCGATCACTCCCAACAATCATAGTGGACAATACCTCAGTTATGCTATTCCCAGAGTACACCATCGCCGTGCAAAAAGAACGTGCTTACTTTTTATCAGTGAAACGCAAACTCTGAGCCCTTAACTTGTCATATTCCCTCCTCTTTTCCGCCAGGCTGCGAGTAGCAACTGATGGTAAAACGCACCTCTTTGTGAAACCAGAGGCGACCTGGGAATGGCTGGAATCCACAGACCTGATCAGTCAATGAGACACTGAAGCAGAAAGACCAGAGGCACGGGTCTTCAATTCTGCAAACAGATAAGTCGCAAACGACGTGTGGTTTCCCCAAAAGGGAGTGAGGCACGCTCATGATCTAGAACAGATTATACAGGAGCACCGTTGTGCACTATAATCTACAGCAGCTTTTGGTGTTTCATCAGTCACCTCGGATGTAGACGTAGAGCTCATAAATTCTATTGGTGAGGACAGATCCTCCCCCGAAACTTCTTCTGAGGTGTGCTCTTCCACCCACCCCGCAGTGACAGCACAGATGACAGATGAACTAATCTGAATTTACCAGATTGATGCACATATGACAATTACTCTGTTGGCGGTGACACTATGTGCTGTTCTGTGTGGCACCTAGAAGGCCACAATTTGTTCCACAACAAATCTGCTTCTGGAGGGATCTTATTGTCTTCCCTATTTTCTTGGGCCAGTGGCTTGTGATTGGGCGGCGCTCTACCTTATGTCCCCTATACTAAATGCTGCATACTGCAACCGTTGGCTACCCTTGTTATACTGGACTAGGGGTTACATCCTAGAATTCGTCAAACACCACACACCTTGCCCACTTCACTCCCCCATTTGAGAGGGCTACTGCCTCGTACTTGTTACGCCCAATAGGCAAATTGATTTGTTTGGGCAGATACTAGTTGTCCCTCTGCTCTAATGGTATTTTCTCATGTGATCTTTCCACCAGTTGTTTGTCCTGAGTTGTATTTGTTTATTTCAGAATGGGGCCCAAAATCCCCATGCCCTCCACCACGTGAGAGTCCCATCACTAGTTGTGTGGACTCCTTCTTCTCTAGAAATGGGGTCGTGGGGCAATATCAAGCTGCTGATCCACTATGAGTCCCACCACTATCCTCACATGGAATGTGCGAGGCATACACATGCCAGCATGTAGATATTCCATATACTCCTATCTTAACAGACACTCAATTCATATAGCGCTCTTGCAGGAGACTCACCTTGCGCAGCCTGAAATCGCCAGACTGCAGCAGCGTTGGTGAGGGCAGCTTTACGTAACGGGTTACTCCTCCTATGCCAGAGGGACTCTTATCTGGGTTAGATCAGGCACCCCATTTGTGGCGGAGGATCCAATCATTGATGCGCATGGGTGATATGTTCTAGTATGTGGGCACCTTGCTGCCCGTGCACTGGTGCTAGAATCCTTATATGCTCCGAACACAGATCAGGCCTCCTTTTTCCACACGTTATATGGCACCTTCTCTCACTGGAGTGATCTTCCCTTGCTGTTGGGGGGTGACTTATTAGCGTACCGGGTGACCATCTGGACCGTTCTTCCCTACCATTTCAAAGCTGGCTCCAGAATTGGCAATTGTTAGACATAGGGCGTCAATGCAATGCTAACATCAGGGTCTATTCCTTCTTTTCTGCCCCACACCAACTACATGTCTGTCTTGACAGAATAGTATGCACCACTAACCTGTACCCTGCAGTGCTGAGGACTGACTATTTAGGCCGCACTCATTCAGATCATAACCCATAGCTTATACAAATGGGATGGGACACGCCTTCTTCAAGCATTCCCACTTGGCGACTCCGCCCGGAACTGTTAGAGGACGCAGCATTCAAAACATCACTAGATAAAACGATTCCTAAATATTTCGAACATAACAATGGCACGGCGTCCTCAGGTCTTATCGAATGGGAAGTATTTAAAGTCTTCATCAGAGGCCATTGTATGGGCACACAATAGAACCTGGGCAAATCCATCGAGCGCAACCTCACTTTGCCTCGACTGATGGATGACCAGCAAGGAGAATTAGAGACACCCCTGACACTATTTGAGGTACAGGATAGCATACGTGTCTTGTGCACAGGCAAGACCCCAGGCCCTGATGGCCTTCCATCTGACTTTTATCAGTCCGTCTCTACAGTACTTGCGCCTCATCTTCTTTGTCTCTATGAGGAAGCATTGCAGGCAGCGTCCCTGCCTGCATCACAACAAGAGGCGCTGCTGGTGTCGCTCCCCAAGTCTGGCAGGGATCTTTCAGAGTTAGGCTCTTATAGACCACTGACGATGCTCAACACTGACTACAAAATTCTGGCCAAGGTGTTGGCATCGCGACTGGCACCCCTGGTCCCTCAGCTGGTCCAGCTGGACCAAAACGTCTTCATGCCAGCTCGTGACACCTCCCACAACATCAGACACCTGTTTAGAGTCATGAGATACTCGACGCAGGATTGGTCTCATGCAGGGTGTCTGGTGCTCGATTTGTAGAAAGCCTTTGACTCTTTGGAAAGGGCTTACCTGTTTGAGTCACTGCAGCGATTTGGTCTCTGCCCCCATTTCCTACACATGGTGAGACTATTCTATACCCAGCCCCAATTCAGGGTTGAGGTCGGCACGATGATTTCTGAACCAGTTGAAGTGGGCAGGGCTGCCCCCCTTTCCGCTGCTGTTTTCTCTGGCAATGTAGCCCTTGGCTGTGGAACTTTGCAGAAGGGGAGAGGCTTGGAGCATCCCGCTGGGCAATGGCCCACACCCCATATCTTTATATGCAGACAATCTTCTTTTGTACTTCAGAGATACTGATAACATCCCTACTGAAGTTGCGGACGTTCTGCAACGATTTGCCGCCGTATCTGGCCTGCGTGTTAACTGGGCGAAATCATGCCTCTTCCTCTTCAATCCTGATCTGCCAGACCCTAGCTTGAGACTCTCCGGAGTCTGTGTTCCTTAGCAACCCAGGACGTTCTGATACCTAGGTATACATATATTTCACAGGGAGGAGGACCTTCATGATGGAAACCTCAGAAAGGCAGTATCCTCTATCCGTTCCCAGATGAACATTTGCCAAACACTGCCACTCTCAGTAGCAGGAAGAATTGCCCTCTTGAAGATGGTAGTGCTCCCTCGCTTATTATACTTCTTCTCCAATTTACCCTACTACGTCCTGGCCAGTTATTTTTTAGAGAATTGGAACCCAGAACAAAAGAGTTTATCTGGAATAAAGGACTATGCAGAGTAGTGTTGAAGAAGCTCTATTCACCTCTGACCAAAGACGGCCTGTCAGTGCCAAATATGAAACAGTATTACCTGGCCTCTCAGCTTCAGTGGGTGGCACGATGGCTGTCTGGCCTTCAACTATCTGACATGACAACCAGTTCCCCACCTTGGACACTTTTGTACATCCTGCACCTCGTCCACCCTCTCACGATCACAAAGTCACCTGTAGAGCTTTTATTAAGTGTGGCTCATCATTGCTAGTGCAGGTGTCTGCGCCTCACGAGTGCAACTATTCCCTATGCCCCGGCACTGGCATTGCTGGGTACACAGCGCGGTTCACGGCTCACGACCACTGCTGAACTAGAGCCTTGACACGCTGCCAATTTATACATGCTGGGTGACCTCTATTATGAAAGTAGACACACTCCATTTAATGTATTGACAGCAGAGACGGGTCTACCGGCAGGACAGTTTCTACTATACAACTCACTGGTGACGGCACTATCGCACAGGTGGGGGATATGGCAACTGAACCCCCAACGCACTTACTAGTGCAGTACATGCCGGTTATGGGACAAGGCAGGCACCTGATACAGAATACACACATTATACACCCACACTGCGCACCAGCTGGGAAGGTGACTTAGCCGAACCCTTTACTGAAAAAGCATGGGAAGCAGCATTATCCAGCCATACTAGCATCCCTGCAACTCCAGATTCCGCCTTATCCAGTTTTATATTATTCACAGAGCTTACCTCACACCAGCTCGCATTAACACGTACTTCTGTCAAGTGGATGCCGCTTGCCCCTGCTGTAAGCTGATAGGGGCGGATCTCCATCACATGCTGTGGTCTTGTCCCTCTTTAAACATTTATTGGCATGGAGTAACGTTGTGCCTAGCGACATGAACATCACGCCCACTATTATCTACTTGGGAATTCTGTATCCTGGGTCTCTTCCCGAGAGATAGGAAACATAAAGCCTCCACGAGATTTCTGGACCTTGGACTTCTGACAGCCAAGCGCCTAGTCACTAAGAGATGGAAACCCGCTGAACCTCCATTCACGATAGCATGGGAGAATTATTTTCTGATGTGGGCGGAAGCTGAGGGAGTAGCGCTTAGATTTGAGGATGCTATGGGCACGCGTAAATATCCCCTATCTGCCAGCTGGGACGCGTTGCTGAACTGACTACAAGAACCTGAATATGATACAGGCACTGGGGATACAACCGCTCACAGTATAGAATTGGTGCTGGAATAGGCAACCCGTACACTAGGATTGATAACTGAGCCCTTGGTGAGATACATCCCTATATGTGTCACTTACAGTCAGGATAAGGTACTAACAGACTACACTAGGGATGAACCTCGGGTAGGGCCGGCGTAACGTGTATGCAAATGTGATGGGGGACCCCCTTGGGCAGCGCGTTGGGGGGCATTTAGACCGGACTCCAAGTTTGTTAACTGTTTTACAATTTACATTGTTCTGTCTACTGTTCAAGTTGAATCCACAAGCTTATCAGCGGCTATCCGCACGCACAATTTACTGTGTAGCTATCCCGAGAGAGCATGTGATCCATGAGAAGATATTCACCGAGTTGAGAAAACTGAAATCAATCATAATTTTGACTTAGCTGTGTTTGTTGTATATGTCAACCCCAATAACGCTTTGTTGTTACCCGCTGACACCGACCATGTATGCTACATACAGTCCTCTGTTAACCCTTCTGCAATGTGTTCGAATCTACAAATATGGTATCCAAAGTATGTATTTGTATAGTGAATTAAAATGGTGAAAATACACCTGAAAATCTTAAATGAATAATAATCAAATGATTCAAGCAAAAAAAGGCAGATGTGTTACATTAAGACTCCTACCCATGGCATATGTCAATCTACATTAGAATAGAAAAGCAATAGGTTACATTTTAACTAATACTTACATGAGAGGAACTAATTTAGGTAACCAAAAAGCACATAACAAAACCTCAAATAAAATACCATCACGTCACACTTTTAGCCTAATATGACCTGTATACATAGCATCCTGTTTGGAAGGCAAAAGATAATATCAATAAATCAGAACCTTTACATAAATGGCCTAGATAATAAGCTCCTGACCACTTATCTATATCCGGTTGGTAATCTCCTTACCGCTCACTCCTGCAAACTCCCATCTTACTATCCCGTGAATCGGCCTTAGAACTAGACTCACCCATATTTTTTGGAAGCTCTACATGATCTTCTTCTTGATCTCAACCACACTTAACGACTCTTCTGACATTCCACCAACTGTTACCGTTCACTCTGATTGTGTTTCGACAAACTTTATCGACCGCAACAGGACCACTGAACTTTTTTCCTCCTTTCTTAATACGAGTTCCTTTCGTAATGCAAACTACATCCCAAATTCTGATCTTAACCTCGCTCATTCTGCATCTCATGTCATAATTCTCATTCTGTTTAGCTTTGGCCACAGCTGTATTTTGTTTAACCATGGCTTCACAGTCCTCTATGAACACACCAAACATGACCCATTTGCCCATCCAGTTTGGATATATCTTGCTGAGAGGCTTTCTTCCTCTCAGCACTTCAAATGGTGATACCAACATTGAACTCTACAGGCTGGTACGATAGAGCCAAATCATAGAGTTCACTGCATTCTTAACTACATATTCATTCACAATGGCCCACCTTACACACTGTACCACTACACAATTTACACGCTCTACCTACCCATTGCATTGAGGATGGTACAGAGATGTTTTCACATGTTTAACATCTCCGGATCTAACAAAAATGTCACCTTTTCACTCATAAACTGGACCCCATTGTCCGACAACAGGATCTTTGGAAATCCTTTCCTCACGAATATTGTTTAGAAGAACTCAACCACAGTTTTGGGATTTGTCTCAGACATAAATTCCAATCCAGGTCATTTTGAATATAGGTCAACTAACACCAATGGATGACGGCACTTGTACGGGAGGGCATAAAACAGTCCTACTAAATCTATTCCCACCTTTTCCCAAGAATAAAAAGGACACTCAATCAGTTATAAAGGTGGTTTCTTTACTATTAAACGTTTCTCAGAATTAGCAAAAATCATGCACGTGCTAACATACTCATCAACTTCCCTATCTATTGAGAGCCACCAAAAAGTTTGTCTCAACCTATGTTTTGTGAACATACCCCCCAAATGACCCTCATGTGCCAATTGGATAGGTTTGTTTCTTAATCATGCAGGAGGTACTAACTTTTCCAGTCTGAGTAACAACCCATCTTCTACTGAAAATTCTTCTGGCATCCTGCCTCTACATTCTTTGCTTTTGGCCACCCGTTAGTGACATATTTGATAGTTTGCTTAATAACTTCACCATTTCCAATTTCAGTCCTCCATTCCACTTTAGTTAGAACACTCATTTCCAGTACATCAATAGCTGCAATCAGATAACTTTCCTTGCCCTCTTCATCCTTCACATCATCCTTACTGAGTGATGAGTTCCAGAACAAGAAATCAGCCATTGTGTTTTTTGCTCCCTCAATATGTACAATGTCAAAGTTGAATTGCAAAGGTTTTGTAGACAACCTGGCTATACAAGAGGTTTGATCTTTAATCCTGTCCACACTCATTATTATGACTAATGGCTTATGATCAGTTTTAACAGTAGACTTGGTACCCCACACATAAGGTTTTAATTTTTGGATGGCCCATCAACATACCAATAATTCTTTTTCAATAGTCGAGAACTGGGTTTTAGGATGCGTAAGTGTTCTAGAAGCATACCCAACAGTGTGCTCTATCCCTAATTCATTTTGCGTGAGCACTGTCCCCAATCTATTATTGCTGGCATTAACAGTTATACAGCACAATAATTTAGGATTAAATGGTTTTAACACTTTGGAGCTCACTAACTGTTGCTTAATCCAATCAAATGCCTCCTGACACTTGTCATCCCAGCTAAACAACATGGCCCTCATTATGGCAATGGCTTATGATCAGTTTTAACAGTAGACTTGGTACCCCACACATAAGGTTTTAATTTTTGGATGGCCCATCAACATACCAATAATTCTTTTTCAATAGTCGAGAACTGGGTTTTAGGATGCGTAAGTGTTCTAGAAGCATACCCAACAGTGTGCTCTATCCCTAATTCATTTTGCGTGAGCACTGTCCCCAATCTATTATTGCTGGCATTAACAGTTATACAGCACAATAATTTAGGATTAAATGGTTTTAACACTTTGGAGCTCACTAACTGTTGCTTAATCCAATCAAATATCTCCTGACACTTGTCATCCCAGCTAAACAACATGGCCCTCATTATGACATTGGCAGTAAGTACTGCTTACGGCCATGCTGCCTGCCACCAACATACCGCAGCAGATTACCGCCACCCATATTATGACCCACACATAGCAAACCGTCACTATACACCACACACACAAGTCTGACAGCCCACAGGTCAGTGATAAACTGACGGTAGCAAAACCCACAGCATTATGCCACAGCATTATGACCTACGAAACACCGCGGCGGACATTCAATGGCGCTGAACCATTGGCGGTACATAACTCTGCGGTCAAAATACACACAACCTAACAAAACAACACCACATTGGACAATTTGAATAACACACACCTGACACACATACACACACCACACCCACACATCCACACCACTATAAAACCCACATTACCCACAACCCTTTACAATAAAAAACTATTGCCACAAGAGAGATAGCAAGACCACATACAAGACCACAGCCACACCACCATCACCTATACACTATCCACGCACCTTACATCACACATCCCAACACATCACCCCACACACCCTCACCCACACCACTCACACTACACCCATGGCACCACAACGACACCCCAGGTTCTCAGAGGAGGAGCAAAGGGTCATGGTAGAGCAAATCATCCGGGAAGAGCCACAGCTATTTGGATCACAGGTGCAGCAGACATCCATTGCAAGGAAGATGGAGCTATGGCGGAGAATCGTGGATAGGGTCAACGCTGTGGGACAGCACTCCAGAACAAGGAATTACATCAGGAAGAGGTGGAACGACCTATGGGGGAAAGTGTGTACCACAGCAGCAAGACCCCAGAGACCTGTACAGAGGACTGGTGGTGGGCCCTCACCCTCCCCCCCACAACTAACAACATGGGAGGAGCAAGTTTTGGCAATCATGCATCCTGAGGGCCTGGCAGGAGTAGGAGGACTGGATTCTGGTAAGTCAAATCTCTATTACTATCACCCCCCCCCCTACCAGCATGCCATCACAAACCCCACACCTACCCTCACTTTCATCACTGCACCACCTCACACATACCCCACCATCACAACCCACTCACCTCAATAATAAGCCCTGCATGTAACACCAATGCATGAACACCACTCACAGACCTGCATGGACACCTATCACCACTGCATGCACAATAGAGAGAATCACCTAGCCCACAAAATAACTACTCACACAATGCAAAGCTGACAGGGCAATAACAACCATAGAGGGCAACTCACCCATGCACAAGATGACACACACAGAAACAATAACACTGCATGTACATCCCCACAGGTCCCCTACCCAACGTCACTGGAGAGGAGGTGCCAGCAACATCCAGTTCCCCCCAAGAAGAGGCCCACAGTGATGACAGCAGCTCTGGACGCCTGGATCAGGATGACCAACCTGGCCCATCAGCGATCTCTGGACAGTCGGTTATCCAGGCACAATCCCATACCACCACAGAGCCTCCCCCCTCAGGAAACACCAGCACAGTACCCACCCTGCGGGCCCATACCTCTGTCCCCAGGACACATCAATCAGCAGTGTGTCCACCACTACAGGGACCCCAGGAAAACCCACAAACACAGGACGATCAGGGACCTGGGGTCAGTGGCAGTGGGCACATGGTTCAGGGGACAAAGGCACAGGAAAACAGGGAAGCTGGGAGGACTACTGTGTGACAGGGGGAGAACAGGCCCAGGGAACCGACACTCCAGGAGGCACTCACCAACATCCTGGGAGCATACCACCATTCCCAGGAGACGATGGGCCAGATGCCGGACAAGTTGCAGGAGACCTAGCGGCTGCAGGAGGGACAGTACCTGGGGATCAGGGAGGACTTGAAGGACATAAACACCACCCAGACATGGCCTACAACATGAGGGAGGCAGTGGCACACCAGCGGGCCCCTGACACTAGCCAAACCGGTGAACAGCCTTCCACCTATGCTGCAGCTAGTGGGCAAGAGGCCCCGCCACAGGAACAACAGGCCACCAGTACCCCACCCCCTGCAGAAGGAGAACCACCCCGCAAATGGTCCCTGCAATCCAGGCAGAAGCCAGAGACTATTTTCAAGACCCCTGCCAGGAAATAAGACTCTCCTGATTGTCACGTTGTGTCCCACTCTGTCACCCTGTCCACCTTGAACTGCCATTGCTCCACTTCCTATGCCCCCTTGGACAATGTACCTGTGATACAAATAGACTGGACTCTTACCTGGACATTCCACCACCATCACCTCAGCCCATTGCACACCCCCCTTTACTTATTAGCACTTAAATAAACACCATTTGAATAAATACAAGTATGGGGGTCTGTCAAATGATTAAACTGTGTATTTGTTTAACAAGCTTTAAACACTGCAATAGAACTGTACAGTAATGCATACATAGGAATGACCTGTAGTTGGCTGCAGTCAACCCACCAGGAGCATTAGTGGGGCACAAATATCTGAACATAGAGATGCCAAAGGGTACAGTAAGTGGCCATAGAAGTGGGAAAATCAGTCTGGCAGTGACAATGTCAAACACAAAACTGTCAATGTAAAGTGATATTACAGTGTCTTATCTGTGTGTCATTGGAAGTATTGTCGTATTATAGCACCTCTGTTGTCCTCATCCTCAACCTCTGCCTCCTCCTCTTCACTGTCCACAGGGTCCACTGCTGCCACACGCCCACCTCCAGCCTCATCCTCCTGCAGAAAAGGCACCTGGCGACATAAGGCAAGGTTGTGCAACATACAGCATACCACGGTGATCTGGCACTCCTTCTTGGGTGAGTAGTACAGGGATCCACCTGTTAGATGGAGGCAACGAAACCTGGCCTTCAGGAGGCCGAATGTCCTTTCTATTTTAATTCTTGTTCGCCCATGTGCCTCATTGTAACGTTCCTCTGCTCTTGTCCTGGGATTCCTCACAGGGGTCAGTAGCCGTGAGAGGTTGGAGTAACCAGAGTCACCTGCAAATATAGAGGGACAACTGTTAGACACACACTAGCCCTTAGGGTCCACACCATACCTATACACCAACACTTACTGGGTGGGAACCAGGGCTCACATTTTAGCCACACTATATGCCTCTGGAGTTGAGCCATCACATATGGGATGCTGCTATTCCTCAGGATAAAGGCATCATGCACAGAACCAGGATACTTTCCATTGACATGGGAGATGTACTGGTACGCCAGACACACTATCTGCACATTCGTGGAGTGAAAGGTCTTTTGATTTCTGAACACCTGTTCATTTCTCCAGAGGGGGACAAACGCAATATGTGTACCATCTATTGCACCAGTAATGTCGGGGATATGTCCCATTGCATAGAAATCTGCTTTTACTGTGGCCAAATCCTGCACCTGGGGGAAAACGATGTGGCTGCGCATGTGCTTAATCAGGGCAGACAACACTCTGATCAGCACTATTGAGAACATTGGCTGAGACATCCCTGCTGCCAAGCCAACTGTTACTTGAAGGACCCAGTTGCCAGGAAATGGAGCTCTGAAAGCACTTGCACAAGAGGGGGGATCCCGGTGGGCTGACGGATAGCAGATATCAGGTCAGGTTCCAATTGGGCACACAGTTCTGTGATTGTGGCCCTGTCCAGTCTATAGGCGATGATAATGTGCCTGTCCTCAATTGTTGCCAAGTACACCAGGGGCCTGAAAACGGGGGATGGCTCCATCTCCTATTCATCCGCAGCGGTTGCAATTTAGGGTGCAAACGGTGAGCAGCTGGTCAGTATTCTATATTTCCAAACACTTCACTGCATTGCATGTTGTGACTGGGTGAATGTTTGACAATGTTCAGCATTCCGTCCATCACTTGTTGTTTTTGCTTTGTCGCCCTAAGTGGGAAGGGTATGCCCAGACATGGGTCCTGTGCTTCCCATGCCACTGGATTCAAGCTAGCCTGGCTGATGAGGGGTGAAACCCCGAAACCGGTCCCAGGATGCTTGTTTCCAGTCCAGGGAAGACCTGGCCTAGCAGTTCGGGCTGGACTGTTCCCATGGGGAACAGGGTCAAGACTGATTTGCATATGGCTGGGTCCAAACTGGAATGGCTTGAGCAGCAAAAAAACGATGGATTTAGGCCCAGATCACTGTACTGGGGGTGAATGTTTGACAATGTTCAGCATTCCGTCCATCACTTGTTGTTTTTGCTTTGTCGCCCTAAGTGGGAAGGGTATGCCCAGACGTGGGTCCCGTGCTTCCCATGCCACTGGATTCAAGCTAGCCTGGCTGATGAGGGGTGAAACCCTGAAACCGGTCCCAGGATGCTTGTTTCCAGTCCAGGGAAGACCTGGCCTAGCAGTTCGGGCTGGACTGTTCCCATGGGGAACAGGGTCAAGACTGATTTGCATATGGCTGGGTCCAAACTGGAATGGCATGGGCAGCAAATAAACGATGGATTTAGGCCCAGATCACTGTACTGGGGGTGAATGTTTGACAATGTTCAGCATTCCGTCCATCACTTGTTGTTTTTGCTTTGTCGCCCTAAGTGGGAAGGGTATGCCCAGACGTGGGTCCCGTGCTTCCCATGCCACTGGATTCAAGCTAGCCTGGCTGATGAGGGGTGAAACCCCGAAACCGGTCCCAGTATGCTTGTTTCCAGTCCAGGGAAGACCTGGCCTAACAGTTCGGGCTGGACTGTTCCCATGGGGAACAGGGTCAAGACTGATTTGCATATGGCTGGGTCCAAACTGGAATGGCATGGGCAGCAAAAAAATGATGGATTTAGGCCCAGATCACTGTACTGGGGGTGAATGTTTGACAATGTTCAGCATTCCGTCCATCACTTGTTGTTTTTGCTGTGACAGTATATAGTTTGATAGGCCCAAATGGTGCCTATGTGTACTGTGACGCAGTTAGTTGCCATGGCCTCCTCCCCCCCAGAATTGCATCTGCCTGACCTGTATGGAGGGACAGGTGGAAATGAGGTAATTCCACTGACGTTGTGCACTGTTGTGGGAGGTGGTCGAGAACTGCTGTGCAACTCCTCATTGGATACCATTGGGCCCTATGGGTTACAGTCGCCAATGGTGATGTATGCCGGCTGTGCTGGTACACACCCCCACGGACGTGACTGCCATTTTCTATTTGTTCACTCACTTGCTACCTGACCTTCAAAAGTAGAGGACCTACACTGCAAGTGCTGCTGTGACCAGTGTCTGGAACAAACCATGGCTCGTGTCACTGGGGAAAGAGCCCCTGCCTTCACCACTGTGGAGTTGGAGAGACTGGTGGATGGGGTCCTACCCCAGTAACAAATGCTGTATGCGCCTCCAGACCAACAGGTGAGTACACTGTGAGCACAATGCATGGGGCATGAATGCATGAAGTGCTGTGTGTGAGAGCCTCATGTTGGGGGGTTGGTGGAAGGGCCCTGGGCAGCGTGCTGCATGTTTGGTGAGCAATGTCAGTGCATAAGGGAATGTGAGGGCTGTGGCTTTGCACTCCCAGAACTAAGCAGTGGGCAAACCACCCACTAAAGAGACTGGGGCTTTGCACTCCCTAGGACCCCAGGACCAAGCAGTGGGCAGACCACCCACTAGAGAGACTGTGGCTTTGCACTCACCAGGACCAAGCAGTGGACAGACCACTCACTAGAGAGACTGTGGCATTGCACTTCCCAGGACAGAGTGATGGGCATGTAGCCCCATCCAGGAGCAGTGGCGTTGTACCATCTTCCGGTTGAGGTGCCCCCTTTCCCCTTCCCCCTGAGGTGCCTGTGTATTTTTGACCTGATGCCCCTGCAGTATTCTCTCCGTACTGAGGCAGGAGTCAAGTGGGGCCTTGGCCTATGTGATATGGCCCAGTGGCCCACGGACATTATGGACTGGGCAGTGTCCCTCCATTTGTGAATATTGTAGATACTGTTTTGTACTTTCAGGATGTATTTCTAGAACTTTATATTATTACACTGACTTTACTCACTTCCTTCTGTCCTTGCGTTATTCCTTAGGGGTACGGGGTGGATATGTAATGTTGCATCTGTTTGTGTGTATGTTGTTGGGGGTTGGGGTGTTGCATGTTGTGTGTGTGTGTCACTCTCTTTTTCCTCCCCCCTCCCCTGTGTGCTAGGGGCAGTACTCACAGTCTTTGCCGCTGTTGATATTCCTGGTGTAGGAGGAGGTAAACCAGCATGGGTAACACCTGTAGTTCAGGCTCCATGGCGTCGTGGTTCTTCCTTGAGTATCCAGAGGTGAGTCGTTTCCCTTCTGTGTACTGTTTCTGCCGTGCTTTTGATAGCATTGGTACCACCCCGGAAAAGCTGGCAGATTGGTGTCTCGTAATACAGTGGGCGTAACCTTGGCTTCCGCCTAGCTGTTGGCGGTTACTGCTGCAGTGCTTGTTGCTACCGCCGTGGGGGTCGGTGTGTTAAAGTGGCTGTCTGTGTTGGTTTCCGCCGTGGTCATAATTCCATGTTTTTTACCGCCGGCCTGTTGGCGGTATTACCGCCGCTTTATCACCGACAACCAGGGTTGTAATGAGGGCCAAAGTCTGTCATGAATCGTGAGTATATTGACTTAGTCCCATAAAAGACTTCAAGATTGTCTTGTCTGTGGGCGCTACCACATTTATGATAGCTTAAACCAATCCTGGCCTTGGTTCAGCCCCATTCCCCGACACAATATGCCTAAGGTTTTCCACTCTGTTTTTAAGAAATTCACACAATTTTAAGCGCTACTCCCTTCTCCTTGAAAATTACCAATACTTGATTGAGAATCTTATTCTGCTCTTCCACAGATTTAGCAAATATCAGAACATCATCATGAAGGCTGCCACACCCTGCACTTTTTTTAACAGTTGGTACATTATCCGCTGGAAGACTGTGGCCATTAAAGCCAACCCAAATGGTACCCGGCAGTATTGGATTGAGCCCACAGGCGAAACAAATGCAGTATAGTGTCTCAAACCAGGTTTAAGGACAACTTGATGGTGTGCATTGACGAGGTTCAATTTTCTAATCCATTTCGCTCTATGTATGGGTGCTAACAAATCTGTGATCTTGAAATGTGAATGGGAATCTGTCCAAATAGCTTTGCTCAGGCTGCGCAGGTCAACACAAACCCTCAACTTTCCATCCCATTTCCTTGCAACCACAAGCAGGGAAACCCAAAGGAAAGACGCAATAGGTTCTATTATTCCTTTCTCACACAAGCCTTTTAATTCTTTTTCTAGATCATCCCTTACAGAGAAAGGAACACTGCATAATTTATGTTTAATGGGGAAATAACCCTCTGTGACTTTAATTTTATTGTAAGACCCTGTGATGTTACCAACTTCCTCAGTGAAGACCGATAGAGACTTCACTTTTAATTGTTCTACATGATCCTCACCAATGACTAAGAGTTGTTCTCTGGTTCCTAGTCTCAAAACCATTTTGAATAGTCCCTGATGGAACCCACCTAAAATTTAAAGCACTTTTATAACTACATACTTTTCCCAAATATGGTTCTTCCTTTGAACACCATGTTTTTTTTTTTAAACCGTGCTAGTTCCATTCTTCTACCTTCATATGAGACAGGAGCCCTGTTGGGGGGTTCTAACTCTCTGTCTGGGTAATTTTCATGGAAACGTTCCTCTGTAATCATTGTAATGCTGGCTCCCGAATCCACCAGTATTTTCACTACCTTATTTCCTACTATCACATCAATACGGGTCTATACATTCTGATGGACCATACCCTTTAAATCATTCTATATCTGTTCAACACACCTACTTGACTCTTGTTCTGACTCCTCCAAAACTACATTAACTCATTTACCTGAGTTGGTGTTAATACTCTGGCAGACTTTGGCAAAATGTTCCACCTGATTACAATTTCAGCATGTAATCTACTTTGCAGGCCATGATTTACCCCCTTTACTATGTGTCAAATTTCCACATCTGAAACAAAACAATTTTTATTGAAGAAATTACTTTTGGCCTTTTCCCCACATCTATGTTGTCTTTCAGTCTAGTTTCCTTTAAAACATTGCTGTCCCTATTTTTTATCACACTAACAATTTATTTTTTTATTCTATCTCTTTTTACAGGGATTTGTACTGCCTGCATGCTTTTGCAATATGTAATGTTTCTTCTAACATGGGATCCCCTAAGGACAACAATTTGTGCTGTATAGTTTTGTTTGTGCAATGGCTGATAAACTGATCATGAACTAACTGGTCTGTAAAATGTTCAAATCTGCATTCTGCCACCAGCCTCCTTAATGGAAAGACACAAGTGTCCACATTTCTTCTCTGTAATTGTTTCTGCATGAAAATGTTATAGTGTAGAACTCCAATACTAGGCTGCACATCAAACTTTTTCTCCAATTTCTTTATCGCTTCCAAATACTTGTCAATTGGTACCCCCTGCCCTCTTCTCCTGGAATGTCAAGTACGTGTTTGAATACAGAATGTCCTTCAAACCAAAATGAATGTAGTAACAAATATTTATTTCGTTCTGCTTGATATTCAGATGTACCAATAGCCCCAAAATATTTTTGAAATATGTCCAGCTAGTTCCTCCACATAACAGGTGGTTCACCTGAGCTTTCTAAAAATTGAGGTGATGTATTCACTGACTGCAAGTTTGATAGTGTAAGATCACAATGTGCCATTCTCTATTGCTTGGTTTCATTTTCCAGGATGAGTAATTGGATGACTCACCCCTGAAAATGCCTCTACCTAGAATGTGCAAGTCACTTTTTGGTTGTGTGTCTCTGATAGTAATCCGATTAGTGTATTACAGATGTAATGCGTGTGTCACTGTTTGAGGGCATGCTCTTTATCACTGTACAAGTGTGCTTGCTTGTTGCTGGCTAAGTTCAGTCTAAAAGTGTAGGAGTGTGCGTATCATTGTTGATGTACACTGTGTTTCTGTGACAATACAAGTGTGCGTATCATTGTTGTTTGACGTATCACTGTTGTACAACTGTGCATATCACTGCTGATGGACACACTCTGTAAACAATATACAAGTGTGCACATTACTGTTGATCAATCAATCAATCAATCAGGGATTTGTAAAGCGCACTACTCACCTGTGAGGGTCTCAAGGCGCTAAAGAAGGGAGAGGGGAGAAGGTGTGGGGGAGGGGATGCTGCTACTGCCCGAACAGCCAGGTCTTGAGAAGTTTCCTGAAGGTAAGGAGGTCTTTGGTCTGGCACAGGTGGGTGGGAAGAGTGTTCCACATTTGACCGGCGAGGTGCGAGAATGATCTATCGCCGGTTGTAGTTCTGCAGATGCGTGGGACGGTTGCGAGGTCGGAGGAGCAGAATGCCGGGTCGGGGTGTAGAAGGAGAGTGGTCTATTGAGGTATTCTGGTCCAGTGTTGTGCAGTGCTTTGTGAGCGTGGGTGAGGAGTTTGAAGGGGATTCTCTTGTTGACTGGGAGCCAGTGCAGGTGTTTCATGTGGTCTGTGATGTGGCAGTGTCTGGGGATGTCAAGGATGAGGCGTGCTGAGGCGTTCTGGTGTAGCATGTTGAATTATTTTAAGTCCACAAACCCAACTGATGTCACAATGACGGTATGCTGTAATCAGTGATGTCATTGGTGTCATCATCAGTGAGGTCAACAATGCTGTCATGTAACAGGTCATAAAGAATGAAAGATGCGAGGCTATAAGCTCCCTCTGTGATAATATGAGTGTGCGTATCACTATTGTTTGACACGCTGATTATATAAATGTACAAGTGCGCATATCACTGTTGATGGACATGCTCTGAGATATTGATGTAAGTCTAATGAGTTGTCACTTGATACTTTTGAATCGGTTCTTAAGTGCGTTGTAGTAAGAGTTTCGTCTAACCCAATTCACAATGCCTGTTGCACAGAATATACATCACTTGCACAGAATGCGTTGCGTTGTAATTCTTCACTTGGAATGCAGAGGCTGAACAGCAGACATCAAACACATAGCATGTGTCTCGTCATGAAGCATATTTTGGAACGCATTGGCTGAACCTTCACTGAATACAGGGTGCAGCGCATAGGTCCCAAACAAAATTATGAGTCAGTTAAGCACTTACTTAACTGCTGAAATAGTGCTTATTCATGGTCCCATAATATCCTGTATATACATATAGAGCCACTGTGCACCAAAAACAATATGAAGGTTCTTATCTGGAGTCAGTCGTTGCTTCCAAAGTCGGTGCCGATACTGTGGGTTCTTCTGTTGATGGAATGTGGAACTGTGCATTCCTTGGAATGCCGTGGTCTCCTGAGGGTTCAAAGGATTCAACTGGTATGACAGTTGGGTCCAGTGAACCCTCAGGCAACCATGGCATTCCATGGAATGCACAGTCCCACATTCCATTGAATGGCATGTTCACCCACTATTACATTACTATAGATATGAAACAGAGGCAGGTGGTAAGAAAACAAGAAAAGGAGAGAGTCAGAGAAGAAAGAAGGAAAGCGGAAGATTAAAACAAGAAAGGAGAGAACAGGAGCGTAAGTTAAAGGAAAGACACAACTTTAAGCTTTGAATGGATGATAGTGGAGAAGTTAGACTGAGGACAGGAATAAATTGAGGAAGTGGGTTGGATGAAGAACAAATTATATGGGGACAAGTGGAGAGATAAACGAGGAGGTAGTAATGTAAAAGTGTGTGAGCTATAAGGAGAAGGAACAGCAGTAAGTGTGAAAGAGAAATAGTGACAAAAATATAAAGCAAGGGCATGTTTGCAAATAAGCAGACAGTTCCTAAAATAGCTATGTTGGTTGCAGGACAGAGGTAGAGGTGTGTTTAAGGTCAAACAGGTTGGATCTTTTCCAGGGACTGAGTGAAAAATAGTATATGCTGGTGCTTGAACAGGGGCAGGGCTTTGCTTTGATTGAGCACAGTGGAGTGAAGTTATGCGGACATGTAAACAATAGGAGGACTTTGTTGGCAATTCTCTAAAAGAGGGTCTGTCTGCGGGGTTGAACAGACAGATTAGAGGCTGAACATGGAATGGACTAAGAGGGAAATCTATCTAATATGGGAAAACAAAATCAGCTTTTTGGCCCACTAGATTTTGATCTGTGCTGTGGTCTCATTGTTATATGGTATTCTTCGATGATCTGGTAGATTTCTCCTGTCCTTTATCTTCAAGGACTCTGAGTGGAATCAAAGAGTGGGAAGAACAGACCCACTCTCACTACCCCTCCTGACATCTGTTAGGTAGGATGGCATATAATGGAGAATGAAGCAGACCTGCCAGAGAACCAATATGGATTTGTATATGACTCCTGTCATGCATATTATGAATCATGTGAGTCAGAGTAAACTCTGATCAGGGGTAGGAATTTGTATCATAATTATCACACTTCTGCACTTTTTCCCTATTATTTCACCAGGAAAAAGGCTACATCTATATGTTAACGTTCCTCTCCAGGGAAGTAGGGGGTAGTTATCTCACCCGTACATCCTCACCCTGGGTAATGCTATTTACCAAATGCAGTAAATGCACTCTAAATGTTGTTTAGCTCAGAATCAGGCCCATGATGTCTCTTACACAATTATGTTATACACTGAGGGGCATATTTATGTGTACTGATAGAACACTGTGTTGTGGCACCGTTGCGTCAAAAAAAACTTGAGAGTGTAGGACCATTTACTTGAGACATGGACCCACTGTATTTATGGGACGGTGCACCATGTTGCAAGCTCCAAAGCTGCGTCAAAACTTCTGACGCATCTTTGAAAAAATGACTCCATGTGTTGTAAGGCAACTGCTACCTATGTGATGCAAAGATGATTTGCATGTCATAAGGCACATGTAAGTGCCACAAATAAGCATTGTGTCACTTTGGAGTGTGTGTGTGGTGAGTATTGTAAAATTAAATGATGCTATTCAAAACACTGAACAGCAGACCAAAAATAACTTTAAAAAATGGAGTGAGCACCATCCACCAGTCAGGAGGGCACCAACCCTAACCACAGCAAAGATGACCAGATAGCAGGCCAGGGGAGGAGGAAGAAGAAAACCAATTTCAGTGAGGAGGCAAACCAAATATTAATATTTGAGATGACAAAGAATGAATATCTTCTCTTTGTCACCTCCAATCGTCATTAGGGAAGAACAAAACTATTTGGCAATCCATACTGGAAAAAGGACCGTGCTGGAGATGAAGAACAGGTTGCATGACTACAAGCGCAGGACCAAAGACAACCTAAACAAGAACCTTAGGGCAGCCATGAGGACCGGAGGAGGACCTGATGTCTAGGAGGAGTTGTTCCCATTAGAGTAGCAGGTGTGTCACTCATTCCAACAGAGTTGGTGGAAGGAGTTGCCGGATAGGACAGTGCGGTGGTTGAATACCAGGAAAAAAAATACAGGGTAAGTGAAAATATGGTTATAACTGTCATGAAGCTCTGCTCAGCAAGACACTTTGCTGTGCTGCTCTGTGTGAATTTGAAAAGGCAGGAACCTCTCACATATTAACTCATGCATCAGATAACTATGAATTACCTGTCCACTGATATATGTTTATCTCCACCCTTGTCAAGTTTCTCTGATCTATGTGCAATGGGTTGGCCCAGTCCAGGTTCTCCACTTAATCCTGAGACTGTATTGTAATGTACAACAGGATTGACTAGGACTGCAAGTACCAGAAGACAAAGGAAAAAACTGGGACTGGAGGAGCACATTGGGCATGGACTTTGGAAATCGTGCAGATGTCAGTGCTAATGCTACCCCCATTGCACCATGAAGCAAGTGTGCTTGTCTTGGGGCTAGGCAGTCAAAAGTGGAATGTAGTGTAATGTAAAGTAATGCAGTCTTTCAGAGGGATATGTTCTCATCCTAGAGGGTATCCAGGTGCTGGCTCTTCAAGCAGGATCACCTGAGGAGCCAGGTACAGTCACTAGCACTGAACCATAGTGTACACAGCTGTCCTGATGTGCTGGTGTGATTTTTACAGGTGTTGCTTTCCATGAGAGATTCTACTCTCCCCCTGTCTTGCTCATGTAGATATTGGGGGTGGGAGTAATGCAAGTGATGCACAGCAGAGGTCCATGATTGTTGGAAGCGTGGATGGTGTGTGAGCTCGGTGGGGCATGGGTAGTGCCTTGTAGGTGTGGCAGAGCAGATTGAAATGGCAGTGCCTCTGAATGCAGATACATTGCATCTCAAGGAGGCAAGGGGGGATGTGTGTGCTGTAAGGTAGGCTGAGTAAAACTCAGACACTGTGCTGTATGATAGTTTGCCTCTTGTGTTGCAGCTGTGCAAAGATGTTGTGGTAGAGGGCACTTGTGTACTCCAGTGTATACTACAGTCTATATGAGATTATGGCCAGGGGGATGGTGTCACAGGTGACAGGAGGGAGCCAGACAAAGAGAAATCTGACTATGCAACATATATGAAAGTAGGTGGAGTGTGAGGGGTTTGCGCCAAGATGTATGGGCAACCAGGGTAGGTACATGTTGCAGATTATCCTCACTAACATCTAGTGAAGTTCATTATGACCCAATACTCTCACATACATATAAGTGTGGGTGTCAATAGCATGATGTAGCAAATGTTGGTGGTGTTCATGTCTTCTGAGAGTAAATGTATGATCTGGGTGTTATCAGTATGTGATTAAGTAGATTCCCTGGATATGAATGATGATTGCCTGAGGAGTCATGTACAAGTACAACCAAGTGGGGCTGAGTGAAGAGAATAATGGTAGTCTGCAAATGAGAATCTTGGGTTCTGATGAAATGGAGTGAGCTTGAGCTGTTGTATATTTCCAAATTGTCCCTTTCGTAGACCGCTGTCAGTAACTGATATATCAGTATCTAATGTTCTGGACTCTGGAGATGAGTGTGTGTGCTAGGATTCCCAAACAAATCAGTATATATGTCCATATCTGTTCCTGCAGTGTATGAAAGGTTGCTTGCTGTGTAGAGTTGCATAGATGTGTGTCAAATATTATCCCAATTGCATGCAAGACAGTATAGAAAGGCAGATTTGTGAAAACCAGAGTGCAGGATAATGTCTAAATCATAACAAAATAACATGACCTGGTTACTGCTGCTTTGTTTACTGATGGCTAGAGGGAATGAAGGCACACTGCTGACATGGTGCAATGGTCTAAAGAAGCTAATGTGTAAAGAAGCCAATGTGACATAAGTGTAGGCACAAACCAGAAAAAAAATGTAATATGTTAAATGGGCCCCTTACCTGTACTCACTTTTCCAGTCAGGGCAGGCCAGCAAGCTGCTGAGCTGCTTTGTGTTGAGTGTCATTATACAAATATGCCCCCTTATTCATACAGAGGTAGTGTGAACAATTTAAAGGTATTGCTACCTGAAAGGCAGCAATAGTGTGAAATGGTCTCATCTAATTCTAGTAACATATGTTCCACATATCCATGTGTACTTGAAATTTAAACAATTCAGTCAGATTGCCAACAAAATCCCTGCTGTTTATATCTATCATGGTCAAAAACAAAAAAGGGAGAAGAAGGATACATTGCTGGGCCTGTCCTCATTGGAAAATGAGTAACATTACATAAAGACCCAGCGGAAGCAGAGTACCCACAGGAAAAACAAGGAAAGAAAGATCTTCCTTCAAAAAACCCTCACCCACCAGGGTTACCCCTTGGTGGCATGCTTCATCAATGCGTTCCTCCTGTTCCACTGTGGAAAAGGGCGTGCTCCGACCTATGAGATACCTGGGAACACTTGTATCATTTCGTCAATGTGACTCAAGTGAAGGGAAAGATAGAAGTGGGGGGGTCTTGGAGAGCTTAAAAGTATCTGCCTCATAGCGATTCTAATACTTTCATAGATATACAAGTGGTGGTATGGTTAAAAAAAGGCAGGTATGGGGTAGTAGGGCATATAATGTACCTGCCTTCCTGGTCTATATGTTTCAAAGTCTACCCTTAGGCTTCTCATAAGGACCATGGGTGACTCCCTGGTTCCACTCCTCGCAGAGAGATAAAATATACAAGCACACATTTTGCCTCTGAAGATGATCACTTCTGTTTTATTTGTGTTCAGTTTCAGACAGTTGACTCTCACCCATTCGGAGACATGTCTCATGGCGTTGCTGAAGTTGTCTCTGGGGTAGCATGGTCTTCAGAGAGGGAGAGTATTAGTTGTGTGTCAACATAGGAGATTATGTTGAGTCCATGGGAGTGGACGAGCTCGGCTAACGGCATCAAGTACATATTGAGGATGGTGGGGCTGGCGAAGGATCCTTGAGGGAAGCCGCAAATGTTCTTTGGTTCTGACATGAAGGGTGGGAGGTGGACCCTATGGGTGCGGCCGGTGATAAAGGCATGGATCCATTTGAGGGTGTTGCTTCAGACCCCGATGTGGTGGAGTCTGGAGGTGAGGGTGAAGTGGGAGATGGTGCTGAATGCAGCTGAGAGGTCTATGAGAATCAGGGCTGCTTTCTCTCCATGGACCAGGAGGGTCCTGATGTCGTCTGCTGCGGCAATGAGGATGGTCTCTGTGCTGTGGTTTGCAAACCACACTGGGAGGAGTCTAGCAGGATGTGCCTTTCAAGGTGTTTGGAGAGTTGCTTGTTGATGGCTTTTTCAGGACCTTGGCTGGGAAGGGGAGCAGAGAGATGGGGCGATAATTTGTGAGCTTCCTGGGGTCAGCAGAAGGTTTCTTGAGTAGCAGTTTGACCTATGCTTGTTCTCACGCCTCTGGGATGGTGGTAGTCTCAATTGAGGTGTTGCAGATGTGAGTGAGGAAGCTGCTGATCTCCTTCCGAACAGGTTGAAGATGTAATGTGGCAGGGGTCATTTGGTGCACCGGAGTGGGTTGAAGTCATCAAGGTGGCTGTTCCTGAATGGATGGTGGCATCTAGTCTGTGATGAGTTGGCTGGGGGAATCCTCAGACGGAGTCAGAAGGTGATCTATGTTGGTGCGCTGCGGAGGAACGTTGCTGTATATGGCTGTAATCTTGTAGTGGAAGTAGTCTGCAAGAGAGTTGAAGAGGGTCTGGGAAGGTTGGATTGTTTTTTCAGCGGCTGCTGGGCGTGAAAGCTCTTTGAGGATCTTTATAATGTTCCTTCGGGCAGATGGTGCTTTTCTTGATGCCGCTAAGAAGGGCGGCCTTCTGTGTTTTTCTTATGCAGTGATGGTACTTGTTCAGTGCATCTTTGAAGGTTGTGCAGTCCGTGCGGTCCCTCGTGCAACACCAACCTCTTTCTAGCCTTTTGCATTCTCTTTTGGGGGTGCATAGTTCTGGGGGTAACCACCTAGTGGGCTTGCTGCATCTTCTGGAGGTCGAGCTCCTTGTGGAGGTTACTTTGTTGGTGCCATTGATGATCCATTCAGAAAGGTTGCTGGTATCTCGTTCAATATTGCCCAAGATGCTGGGTTTGTTGGACTGGAGGGCAGCGGTCCATTGTGCCTCTGTGACTTTACCCCATCTGCAGAGAGGAGGAAGCGGGGAGTGGTGGATGGTTGTAGTATGCCGACTATGGTGCAATGCACCAGGTGGTGGTCAGTCCGAGTAAGCTCTGTTGTGTAGGTGAACTTGATTTTCTTGCTGACTGTGAAGATGGCATTCAGGGTGTGTCCCACAGTGTGGTAACTAGTTGTTTGAGTCCGATGTTGTTTAGATTGTCTAGAAGATTGATGGTGTTGTGGTCATAGAGGACATCCAGATGGAAGTTCAAATCTCCTAGGGATATGCCATCTGTTGAATCAATGATTAAAGGGGCAATGAGGTCAAGAATGGCTCTGCAGAATGTGGGGTGAGGTTTGAGGGGTCTGTACGAGCGAATTCCTCTGATGGCTGTTTTGGCATCAGTTTGGATTCTGAAGTTTAGTTGTTCCATGAGGTAGGACTCCTCTTTGAAGGTGGTGCACGGGAGGTTGTCCTTATACATAATGGAGATGCTTCCTCTGTGCTTGTTGTATCCTTTCAAAGTGGTGCAGGTAATGTTGGTGCTGATGCAGGTGTGAGCCAGGTGAACATCAGGTCCGGCTGGAACGTTAATCCGGTGTCCCAGATTTCCGTGGCATGTTTGCAGAGTGGGAGTGCGTTGATCAGCAGGCATTGAAGATGTTTTGCTGGCTTGGAGTGTGGCTGTGATGGTGCAGTGTCGGTTGAGGTGTTGCAAGTGAAGTGCCAGTAGCAGCAGGTGAAGGGTTCGACCATGGTCCAGGGGAAGGAGATGTAAGAGTTGTTGTCCCAGTTGTTGTCACAGGTCCTGGGGGCCAAGGCCCGAAGATCAGTGGCAGAGTATTGGCGTGTGGTGGGAGAACCAGGATTTTAGGTGCTAGGCGTGGTCAGGGCACTGATGAGTGCAGATGGGCTTGCCTTTGGTGAGCCTTCAGCACACCAGCCTCGCAGACACGCAGTAACCACCATTAAGTAGGTCCTGGAGTCAGAGGGGCATGAGGGGTGGGAGGTCGTAGGCAAGCGGGAACGCAGAGGAGTGGGAAAATATGGTGGGATACAGTGGGGGCCTGAAGTGTGGGGAGCAAAAAAGCAGGAGGAACAGTGGGGAGGTGGAGGGGGCCTGACCAGAAGCAGTCAAAGCCTGACCAGAAAGGCCTACCCAGAAACAGCAAAAGGCCTGACCAGAAGCAGCAAAGAAGCAAGCTGGCTGAAAGGAGTAGGAGGCGCTACACTTCAAGTGCTACAGAGTATTTGCTGTGGGAATTAAAGCTGGTTCAGGACCTGCTCATCGGGGTCATGCAGCGACTGCCATTTATTAAGTACTGGAATGGGAGAAGCACGCAGTGGGTGGAGAAGGCAGTAAGAAGGATGAGTGGGAAAAAACAGGGTGATGCAGTGGGGACCTGAATAGCGGGAGAGCAAAGAAATGGGAGGAACAGCAGAGGGGGCCAGAAGCAGCCAAAGGCTGACCAGAAAGGCCTGACCAGAAGCAGCAAAAGGCCTGAGCAGAAGCAGCAAAGCACCAAGCGGACTGAAAGTAGCAGGATGTTCTACACTGCAATCGCTGTAGAGCACTTCACAACCTAGGGTAGAGTGGGAGAGTGGGAGAAGATGATACCTTTCAACAATTTCTGGATTCCTTTGATTCTCATCCTCTGGTCTTGACAAGTGAAGATGACATTTCAGGGTCTCCAGAGAAACCACCATCCACAGGATATGGCCCATCTAGCTGAGGACTCTGAGGACCCCCAAGTTGAATTTCAAAGGCGAATGGCTGATGAGGTGCAGGTGGTAATGAAAACCATCGCAGCCACCCTAGAAGGAGTCGGTTGGTGTCTGAGCCCTAATAAGGATATGGCTAAGGCTATTACAGACACCTATGCTTGGCTTAATTCGATTAGTGAGTCCTTAGCTGACGTTGCTGGTGTCATGATGCAGAGGGAACAACATCAGCCTTCGACTTCTGACACAACTGAAGTTGCCACTCAGCTGGGGCCCATTTATAACATCAAGGAATCCATGGAGCTTAAGTTGGACTCCTATATTACAACAATGGGTGACCTCAATCGCAACACTGTTGCTTTGTTTGTAAGTCACCAGACCCTTGTCAGGGGTTTGGTGGCTGCCTTACTGGCATGGACAAATGCTGATGAGGACAGGAGAGACACATTTTCTGCCTCTGATTCCTGTATGCCTCAGATGCCTCCCATACAAACACTACTTACTGTAGGGGAGGCAGGGGACGTACAGTACTCATCAGAAGAGGAAGATGTGGAGTTCCCCAGTTTTTATTGGTGAACTGACAGATAACATTTGTCTGTGCCTCCTGGTCAGTTTCCTAATGGTCCTACCTTATTTATTGGCAATTTGTATATTTTTATGTCTTCGAAATGGACTCTGTCTGATCATCTGAGCTTTCAATAAGTGTTGGTGTTTGCCAAAATGAAACAATTATACTCCCAATAAAGAATGTGTGGGACCTATAATCTTGCATAATAAAAACTCTTAAACACCAGTTTGTCCAAAACCACAAAGACGATTGCATGTGTTTTTGCTGAAAGGACTACATATACCATAGTGGAAGTATACAGTCATCCCCTACTTCTTTGCATCTCAAGAAGAGTGAGCTAAAGTCACTTTCACATGCTGTCTTTGGATATGCACCTACAACAAGTAATTACACTGCAATGGCATAATGATGAATGTGCTGTCTCCCAATAGAACGTCAGAGTGTGACAACAAGCTACAGTTACTTGGATGACACACAGTGAGAAACTCTTCCTAAACCCACACATACTTTCCTGCAATAAATGTGATGTGTGAGGCCATAACACTGTTCCACTCCTCCACATATAACTAGCTCATTGAACATGACAAAGTGATCGCCTTAATATGATAACCTCAATACTCACACTGAAGAGATTCTACAGTATAAATTTGCATAGCTGTACTAATAATAATAGAAACTCATGCCCTTTGTCTTCAAGAATTAGCATCATACCTGTGCCACACAAGGAAGCAAGAAATGCATGGGCTTGTTGTCGGGGCACTGTGTCATCTGATAAATGGCATATAGTGCTATACTGGGATAAGTAAATGTGTACCCCTGCCCCTGAGAGGCCTCATATATATTGAGCACGAGTGCAATCACACATTACATCTATTGTACATCGTACACACATAGGTGGTCATTACAACCCTGGCGGACGGTGTTAAAGCGGCGGTAAAACCGCCAAAAGGCCGGCGGTAAAAAAAATTGCAATTACGACCGTGGCGGAAACCGCCAACAAAGACAACCACTTTAACACTCCGACCGCCACAGTGGTACAAACAAACAGCGCAGCGGTCACCGCCAACAGACAGGCGGGAGACAATGTACCACCCACACTATTATGACAGGCCAATCTGCCACCTTTTCCGGGGCGGATTCACTGCGGATAAAAACACGGCGGAAAAAGGAATTTCGAAGGGAAAACGTTCACCTCTACACACCCCACAAGGAACGAGGACACCATGGACCCGGAACTCCAAATTCTCCCTGCGATAGTCTTCCTGCTCCTCTACCAGGAGCACGAACGCCAGCGGCGAAGACCACGGTGAGTACTGCACCTACGACACAGGGGAGGGGGGAGGTAAAAAACAGGGACACACACACGCAACACCCCCACCCTCACCCACTACAACACACACAAATGCATATCAATACATCACAGTAACACCCCCCAAACCCCCCGGAAGAATGCAAAGACAATAGAAAATTAGTGTAACCATTGTAATATAGTAAAAACAAGTAGGCAGAAATATATATATACACCATGTACAAAATATATACCAAGCATAGTAATCCAGGTAGTGCACTAAGATAGTCAGTGGAATACTGGGACCACACGGTATGGGCGAGGCCCACACAAGATCCCCGACCATGACGGAGAGAACACTGCAGGGGCATCAGATACCAAGAAAACAGGCACCTCAGGGGGAGGGAAAGGGGGGGCACCTCAGCCGCTTGAGTGCACAACGCCAAATCCACGAGGGGGCCACATGTCCACTGTTACATCCTGGGGAGTGCAAAGCCACAGTCTCTCAAGTCTCTACAGTGGGTGGTCTGCCCACTGTTCAATCCTGGGGAGTGCAAAGCCACAGTCTCTCAAGTCTCTACAGTGGGTGGCCTGCCCACTGTACAATCCTGGGGAGTGCAAAGCCACAGTCTCTCAAGTCTGTACAGTGGGTGGTCTGCCCACTGTTCAATACTGAGGAGTGCAAAGCCACAGTGTCACAAGTGGATATCACTCTCCACTGGTTCTGGAGGGGGCATAGTGCCCAGAGTGCTTCATCCTGTTAAGGAAAGAGGTAGTGGATGTCAGTCTCCACTGGTTCTGGAGGGGGCATGGTGCCCAGAGTGCTTCATCCTGTTAAGGACAGAGGTAGTGGATGTCAGTCTCCACTGGTTCTGGAGGGGGCAAGGTGCCCAGAGTGCATCATTCACCCCGTGACGGACTCATTTGCGTCAGTGCCCCTGCCGCTCATGGGCTAGCAGTGCTTGAGATGGCGGTGCCCTGTTCAGCGGTGCTTGAGATGGCAGTGCCCTGTTCAGCTGTGCTTCAGATAGCGGTACCCTGTTCAGCGGTGCTTCAGATGGCGGTGCCCTGTTCAGCGGTGCTTCAGATGGTGGTCTCCATTGCAGGGTCTCAGCTGCTGGCGGTCCTTCATGGCCCAGCGGGGCTGGCGCTGGCACTGGCGGTCCTTCATGGCCCAACGGGCCTTTTGATGGCAGTCCTTCATGGCCCAGCGGGCTTTTTGCTGGCGGTCCTTCATGGCCCAGCTGGGCTTGTGCTGGCGGTGGCCTCCTGGGCAGCTGGGCTTGTGCTGGCGGTGGCCTCCTGGGTAGCTGGGCTTGTGCTGGCGGTAGCCTCCTTGGCAGCTGGGCTGGTGCTGGCGGTGGCCTCCTGGGCAGCTGGGCTGGTGCTGGCCTCCTGGGCAGCTGGGCTGGGGCAGGCAGTGGCCTCCTGGGCAGCAGGGCTGGTGCTGGCGGTGGCCTCCTGGGCAGCTGGGCTGGTGCTGGCAGTGGCCTCCTGGGCAGCAGGGCTGGTGCTGGTGGTGGCCTCCTGGGCAGCTGGGATGGTGCTGGCGGTGGCCTCCTGGGCAGCTGGGATGATGGCGGTCTTCTCCGCCGTGCAGCTCTTCCCAGACTTGCCAGGTTTCTTGTGGCCCTTCCCCACCTTGGAAGGTGTCACAGCTGACTCCACACTCCCAAAAGGACCCCTGGGAGCGGCTTTGGTGGCTGGAGTCTTCACCCTCTCCCGCCGGGCACTGGCCAACTTCGGATGCTTCACAGGTGGGGGACTGTCTGTGCTGTGGCTCCGTGCCACACTGGCTGCCCTGGTGGCCGGTGCACTCCACATTCCGCTGACTACAGGCACCACTGGTCCAGGAGATGTTGTGGCTGAGGTGCTAGTTCGGGACCTATGAGACGGACGGGGTGGGGGAGGTGTGGGAAAGAGGTCAAGGTTGGACAGGAAAAGTTTTTGGACACACTGGGACGGGTAGCTGGAGGGGGTTTGGGAGTGGAGGAAGAGGTGGTGGTTGTAGGAGGTGTACGTTTGGTGACTTTGGGTGAAGGTGCATGCGCTGGAGGCTGTCGTGAGGTGGATGGCTGTTGGGTGGGTGTGTGCCTGCGTTTGTTTATCTTGGGAGGGGGCGTCACAGACACACTGGGAGAGGACACAGGGGACGTGTGAATGGTAGTGGGGGTGGTGACTGCACGTGAGCGGGGTGTGGTGGTGGGTGTGCTGGAGAGGGACATAGTGGCTGTATAGGTACTGCATGCAGGTGTGAGTGTAGACGAGACTGGGAGGGAGGAGGGAGACAAGGAGGAGGGGGACACAGTGGAGGCAGTGGATGTTGGTGTGTCTGCATGTGTGTGATGCTTGCGTGAGTGCCTGTGGGATGTGTGGTGCTTATGTTTGCCTGAGCTTCCCTTGTGTGTTGAGGTATGTGCATGTTGGTCTGTAGGTGTGCTTGGGATAGGCTGAGGTACAGGGGATTGGGTCGGGGATGAGGAAGTTGGAGGGGGGAGGCTAGAGACGGGGATAATGGCTGCCATCAGTGCTGAGGCCAGAGTCTGAAAAGCTTGGTGAAGGTCCGCCTGACCAGAATGAATGCCCTCCAGGAATGCATTGGTTTGTTGGAACTGCCTCTCTACACCCTGGATGGCATTCAAAATGGTAGACTGCCCAACAGTGAGGGACCTGAGGAGGTCAATGGCCTCCTCACTGAGGGCAGCAGGGGTGACTGGGGCAGGGCCTGAGGTGCCTGGGGCGAAGGTGATGCCCATCCTCCCCGGTGAGCGGGCACGGGGCACAGGCTGAGGGGCTGCCTCTAGGGCGGTGCTGGTAGGGGGGTGGCGGCTGTACCTGTAGATGCGGGGGGCACAGATGTTGTCACCACCACAAGGGAGCTCCCATCAGAGGACGAGTCCGTGTCGCTGGTGTCAGCTCCTGTCCCCGCCGTAGAGCTCCCCTCGTCCTCCGTCACACTGGTGAATTCAGACTCCGTAGTGTCGCCCTCCAGGGCCATGTGGGATGCAGCTCCCTCGTGCTCCGTTGCCACTGCTCCTCCGCTTTATGATGCTAATGCACACAAGAACAGGGAGACCACAAAAAGGGGGGGGAACGACAGAAGAAAGACATGTTCAGTGCATGCATTACCGCTACCGTTGGCGGACCCGACAGACACAGAAGCCCCCTGCACTATGCCGCGCTCTTGGGCTCAACTGTTCAATTTCTGGGAAATGGCCTACAAGGCTATGGACGACATCTGCACACATAGATGACACAGGGGCATGACTAGCTGTACTTGCCACTCTACAGAGGTGGGCTGGGGTGTCACATGGTCTGACACACGGAGGGGCCTTGCCTACAGAACTCACCCTGGCCTAGGGAAACCCACAGCCCTCCTCCCCCACCCAGACACCTCCACTGCGCGCAAAGTTTACAGAATGAGAGTGTACTCACCCCCTTGTGGCTGCTGTGATGCCCTCAAGCACCCATCGAACTCCGGGTAGGCCACCGCCAGGATGGTGAACATCAGGGGGGGTCATGGTGCAACGGGCACCCCTCCCACGTTGGGAGGCCATCCCCAGCTGAGCCTCCACCGTCTTCTTGCTCCAGCTGCGAATGTCCTCCCATCTTTTACGGCAGTGGGTGCTCTGTCGGTGGTAGACCCCCAGGGTCCGGACGTCCTTGGCGATGGCACGCCAAATATCTTTCTTCTGGTGGGCGATGACCTACATGAAATGTACATGGGAAAAAGAGAAGTTATTACCAACTGCACCATCAAAGTGATTGGCCCCCATCCCTACCCTTGCCATCTGGCACATGCATTCCAGCCCTCTCCACACAGGCATAGCCCATACAGCATGCTCCCAGTGTACTTATCAATTTGTCTGGAGGACCGTAGAGTAGCGTGTACTGGGGGAGGACCCCATCCACGAGTTTCTCCAACTCCTCCGATGTGAAGGCAGGGGCCCTTTCCCCAGACACTAGAGCCATTGTCTCTTCCAGACCGAGGTCACAGCAGCACTTGCAGTGTAGGTCCTCTCCTGTCAAAGACCAGGTATCGAGTGATTGAAGTGATAGAAAATGACGGTCACGTCCGCAGCGGTGCGTACCGTCACCTCCGGCGTACATCGCCATTGGCTCCTGGGACCCATAGGGTCCAATGCTAACCAATGCAGCATTGCGCCGCAGTCTTCGACCGCCTACTGCGTCGGTGTACAACGCCAGCGCAGTTACCTCACATCTCATTGTCCCACTTTACAGGTCAGGCAGCCGCCAGTTCAGGGGCCCACATGGCTTCATTTCCAACTGTGTCACTCATACCTAGGCCTAGACTCAACACACATTCAGGCCACCTTTTGTGTATGATAGGTGTTTTGTGTAAACTGTGGGTACGTACCTCTGAGTTGTTTGACTCTGTGCTCGCTGTTGTCCTTCATAGGCACCGTCCGCTGGGAAATGTGAGGAGATGGCAGCATCTTCCGGTGTACCGACCGTTGGTGGACCTGTCGACAATGGAGGAGCGACATTTTAATTATCACCTACAGGCTTGACTGTGCCACAATCCAAGAACTGTGTACCCAGTTGGAGCCACACCTGATGTCAGCAATCCGCCATCCCACAGGAATCCCCCCTCAAGTGCAGGTGCTGTCAGTGCTCCATTTCCTTGCAAGTGGTTCCTTTCAGACAACAGTGGCCATGGCATCAGGGATGTCCCAGCCTATGTTTTCCAACGTATTGTCCAGAGTGTTGTCTGCCCTTCTGAAACACATGCGGAGCTACATTGTTTTCCCTCAGGTGGAGGATTTACCTACAGTGAAAGGGGATTTCTATGCCCTGGGACACATCCCCAACATCATAGGTGCCATTGATGGGACACATGTGGCTTTGGTACCCCCCCACAGGAGTAAACAAGTGTACAGAAACCAGAAGAGTTACCATTCTATGAATGTACAGATGGTTTGTTTGGCAGACCAGTACATCTCCCATGTGAATGCCAAGTTCCCTGGCTCAGTGCATGACACCTACATCCTTCGGAATTGCAGCATCCCTTATGTGATGGGTCAACTCCAGAGCCACTGTGTGTGGCTATTAGGTGAGCACCTGGAAGCAAGTCAGTGGGAATGGTTGTCTGGGGATATCCCTCCAGGTTAGTGTATGTCTAACAGTTGTCCCTCACCATTTGCAGGTGACTCTGGTTACCCCAACCTGTCATGGCTACTGACCCCAGTGAGGAATCCCAGGACAAGGGCAGAGGAACGCTACAATGGGGCCCATGGGTGAACTAGGAGGGTGATCGAGCGGACCTTTGGCCTCCTGAAGGCCAGGTTCAGGTGCCTCCATATGACAGGTGGATCCCTATTCTACTCACCAAAGAAGGTGTGCCAGATCTTCGTGGCCTGCTGTATGCTTCATAACTTGGCTTTGCGACGACAGGTACCTTTTCTGCAGGAGGATGGTCCAGATGGCAGTGTTGTTGCAGCTGTGGAGCCTGTGGACAGTGAAAACGAGGAAGCAGGGGAAGAAGACATGCACAACAGGGACTCAGTGATCCAGCAATATTTCCAGTGAGACACAGGTAAGAATACAAACCTACCTACTATATGTACTTTAACACTACTACCTCTCTACTGTGTGTCGTTTTCACCCAGTGTATGGTCACTGAGTTGTCACTTTACCTTACGATTTCACAGATGTGGGTCCCACTGTGTGACATCTGCTTAGATTCCTCATGGACTAGAGCTGTGTGACATAGGTATGTTGACATTAAACTTGTAAGAGCATTTTGTCACTGTAATTGCTAATACACTATTTCGAAATCACAGACTCCAGATTGTTTTGTGCTTTAAGTGTATTTATTTAAGTGCTCAATATTGGAGGGGGTAGTGAAATGGTGAGGGGTGATGGCGGAGGAATGTCCATGGCAGAGTCCAGTCTATTAGTCTCACAGGTGCATTGCCCATATGGGCATAGGAAGTGGAGCTGGGGCAGTTTCAGTATGGACAGGGTGACAAAGTGGGACAGTAGGATGACAATCAGGGTGGTCTCATTTCTTGGCAGGGGTCTTGGCATCATGCTCTGTCTTTGTCCTGGATCTCAGGGACTGTTTGCGGGGTGGTTCTCCCTCTGCAGGGGGTGGGGTGCTGGTGTGGTGGTCCTGTGGCGGGGCATCCTGTCAACTAGCGCCAGCGGAGGTGGTGGGCAGTTCATCGTCCATGCTAGTGTCAGGGGCCCCTTGTAGTGCCACAGTGTCCCTCCTGGTGTTCACAAGTTCCTTCAGCACCCCTACGATGGTGCCCAGGGTGGAGCTGATGGTTCTGAGTTCCTCCCTGAAGCCCATATACTGTTCCTCCTGCAGGCGCTGGGTCTCCTGAAACTTGGCCAGTACTGTTGCCATTGTCTCCTGGGAGTGGTGGTAGGCTCCCATGATGGAGGAGAGGGCCTTGTGGAGAGTGGGTTCCCTTGGCCTGTCCGCCCCCTGTCGCACAGCAGCCCTCCCAGTTCCCCTGTGTTCCTGGGCCTCCGTCCCCTGGACCGTGTGCCCACTACCAATGCCCCCAGGTCCCTGTTGTTGTTGGGATGGTGGGTTATCCTGGGTTCCCTGTAGTGGTGGACACACAGCTGATTAACGTGTCCTGGGGACGGAGGTATGGGCCCGCTGGGTGGGTGCTGTGCTGGTGTTTCCAGAGGGTGGAAGGTCTGTAGTGGCCTGTGACTGGGTGATGGGAACCGACTGTTCCGAGGTCCCCGATGGGCCGGGCTGGTCATCTAGATCCAGTTGGACAGAGGTGCTGTCATCACTGTGGGCCTCTTCTGTTGGTGGTGTGGACATGTGTGGACCCTCCTGTCCGGTGACGTTGGGTAGGGGTCCTGCAGGGGTATAAAAGGATGGTTATTACATCTGTGTGTGTCAGGGTGTGCAATGGGTGGGTGACCGTGTACCCCAGTGATTGCATTCCTGTGTGAGACCTTGTGTGAGGATGTTTTAGGGGGTTGTATGGGTATGTGCAGTGGGCATGCTTTAGTGATGGGTGTCCATGCTTTGTTGTTGCATGCAGGGCTTGGTGTTGTGATGGGTGGTTTGTGATATTGGGACATATGTGAGGAGTTGGGGTGCTGGGGGTGAGGGTGAGGGTGGGGGTATGTGATAGCATGCAGGTAGGGTGGGGGTTGTAATAGTTAAGATTTGACTTACCAGAGTCCATTCCTCCAGCTACTCCTGCGAGGCTCTCAGGATGGCGAATCTCCAAGACCTGCTCCTCCCGTGTTGTTAGTTGTGGGGGAGGAGGTGGGGGTCCGCCGCCAGTCCACTGAACCGCCAGGTGGTGTCTTGAGACCACGGAACGCACCTTCCCCCATAGGTCGTTCCACCTCTTCCTGATGTCCTCCCGATTTCTTGGGTGCTGTCCCACTGCGTTGACCCTGTCCACTATTCTTCGCCATAACTCCATCTTCCTTGCAATGGAGGTGTGCTGCACCTGTGATCCGAATAGCTGTGGCTCTACCCGGACGATTTCCTCCACCATGACCCTGAGCTCCTCCTCCGAGAACCTGGGGTGTCTTTGTCGTGCCATGGGGTGGTGTAGGTGATGTGTGGGGTGGAGTGTGTGGTGATATGTGTGCTGATATGTAGTGGTGTGTTGTGTGAGGTGCGTGGAAGTTCTGTGGGTGATGGTGTTGTGTGCCTGTGAATGCTGTTGTTCTTGCTGGTGCTCTCTCTCTGGCCTTCTCTCAGTAATTGTGGTCGTGGGGGTTTGTGGGTGATGTGGGTGATGTGGGTGTGTGTTTTATATTGTATTGGGTGTGTGGGAGTGGTGTCTGTATGTGTATCAGGTGTATGTATTTTGAATTGTCCAATGTGGCTGTGTTTTGTAAGAGTGTGTGTATTTTGAGCGCGGCGGTGTGTACCGCCAATGGAATACCGCAGTTGAAAGAGTGTATTTTTGTTGGCGTGACGGTGTCGGTTTTGTTTTCGCCAGTTTATCACTGACCTTTGGTGTGGCGGACTTGTGTGGGTGTCTGAATTTTGGCGGATTCCGAAATGTGGGTCATAATAGCTGTGGTGGAATTCCGCGGCCGCGGCGGTGTGTTGGCGGTCTTCTGCACGGCGGTAAGCGGCTTTTACCGCCAATGTTGTAATGACCGCCATAGTTTGGTGTTCAAGCCACACCACAGAATCAGAAACAATGCAGCACCTCCCCTGGGAAAGAGTACATGGGAGTCTTATGAGCATGAAACTTTGTTAACCAAATTGAGCAGCATGAAGTCCCACACTTAGCAAGTAGTCAATGCCAATGATGATGGACATTCTTCAGGCAGGTGTGGATACATTCATAATTTGAAATTAGCCAACAACAGTGACCCACTTGCACAATGGTGCAAGGGTGTGTGCGGTAGTGGCAGGCACCGGTGTGTGTCCCAGCACAGCCAGGGATCTGCAAACTGTAGTGACAAAACTATCCTAACTATGCCTGCCCTATCACTTTCACATAGAGTGCTATAGTAGGAGACTTCCTGTGTTGTGCTGTGTGTACAATCACTAAATGAGGCCCACTTACAGTGCCTAAAGTATGGAAAAGGGTCCATACTTGACTCAAATGTGAGGTAGACAAACACTTGTCCATAAGCCTCTTACAAAGAAACATATACCTTTAAAGCCTGCAGGTCAATAACTACATCATGCAGTCAACTCAACATACTCAATGGTGGCAACTCTTAAATATGAAATGATGACGAACTAGTAAAAGTAGAAAAAATGTAACACTGTAAAATCTATCTAAACAGCCTACACCTACCCAGCTTATTCTAACTAACCTTAACACCAACTTACACTAACTTAACTTATCTTCAGCTACCTACACCTACCTAACCTGCACTAACTAAATTTAACACTAGCTTAAACTATCTTAACTCATCTTAGCCTATCTATACTATGCACAAATGAAAAGTTAAACATCAACCCTGCCCCCATAATAAACATTGATTGGCACAATACAAAAAGCAACTACATGTAGACGTATACTAAGTATACATGGAAACCTAAACAAATATATATATTTTGGTATTTTTTACTATATTTTGTTTTTTGAAAACATTAAACATCAACCACCCCACCCACTTAAAAACCTAAGAGTATAAAAACAGACTTAAAAACAACTACCGACTAAAATACCTAAAAACTAACACCTAATTATGCTATAACTATACTAAACCCTAACTAACACTGTGACTAATAGCAATAAAATACAAACAACATTAGTAGAAAAGGTAAGGGGATTGTCCAGAAGGAGACTATTATTCAAGTGCTGAAACCTGCACCATGGCCTCCTGTAAATTCAACATTAAATCAACCAGGCTGGCATACTCTTGCTGAATGCTATCTATCCCCCTGTCAATTTTTCCAAATTCACTGAGGATACAGTATTTGAGAAGGGTCCCCTGAGATGTTCGAGCCTCCTGGCCTGTGTGGTTGGTGGCTGTAGGGCAGCAGATGGTCTGGGTGTGGCCAGCGTTTGAGCCGGCTGCATTGCTGTTGGTCGCCCTTTGGAATATTCGAATCATTGGTTTGATTTGTGTCTGTATGCCTTCCTTACTTCTAGGTCCCCAGGTCCCTAGCCTTTTTATAGAGAACCCCCATCTTTCTCAAAGCCTTCATGTTGTGGCAGATGTGGTGGTAGTGTTCTTTTCTCACTGTAAATGTTTTTCTTTGTCAGCTGTCATGTTATCTAGGTAGGTACGGGTAAAAAATATTAGCTCAAGTTGTAAATGTACATGATGTGTGTAAAGATAGTGTGATGCTATGCAATCACGTGTGGCTGTCCAGACCAACGCCAAAATGTGTGATAGAGATATGGCCACTATACCTTCAGTAGCAAGACATTCCCTACTTGAACAAGGCAAACTGAGTCAAGTGCGGACAGTGTAGGTGTACGATATGGAAATGTAGTCCTAATATAACAACTATATCCTTCTGAACAGTGTGTCACACTCATGATGATGTGTTGTTTGGAAGTTGGTCACATGGATCATGTGAGAGATGGGGTCTGTGGTTTGCAGCCGGCTTGCTCCCTGTCCAAGCAAAGACCCTCACTCTAGTCAGGGCAAAGGAGAAACATGCACGGTTAACCTTCGCTCACCCCCTTGGTATCATGGCATGAGCAGAAAGGCATGACCCAAAGGCAATGTGTAAAGTATTTGTACCAATACATGCAGTAATACAATGAAACACTATAAAATGGACACCACACAGGTTTTAAAAAATAGTAAATATTGTAAGAAAGTACCATCTTCCTTGGCATGTTACCCCCATTTTTACCTGTATGTCAATATGTGTTTGCCTGCCTCACTGGGATCCTACTGGTCAGGACCCCAGTGTTCATACTTTATGGCCTAATGTGTGTTTCTGTGTAGTGCTTAACTGTGTCACTGAGGCTCTGCTATTCAGAACCTCAGTGCTTATGCTGTCTCTGCTTTTAAAATTTGTCACTGTAGGCTAGTGACTTCATTTACCAATTTCAATTGGCACACTGTGCCCCCCTTATAAGTCCCTAGTATACGGTACCTAGGTTCCAGGAAATCCATGTGGGCTGCAGCGTTTATTTTGCCACCCATAGGGAGCGCAGACAAACCCTTGCACGGGTCTGCCATTGCAGCCTGCGTGAAATAACACACACGTTATTTCACAGCCATTTTCACTCCACTTAAGTAACTTATAAGTCACCTGTATGTCTAACCTTCACTTGCTGAAGGTTAGGTGCAAAGTTACTAAGTGTGAGGGCACCCTTGCACTAGCAAAGGTGCCCCCACATAGTTTAGGGCCATTTCCCCCCGGACTTTGTGAGTGCTGGGACACCATTACACGTGTGCATTACATATAGGTCAATACCTATATGTAGCTTCACAATGGTAACTCTGAATTTGGCCATGTAACATATCTAAGATCATGGAATTGTCCCTCCATTTCAAATCTGGTATTAGGGAGCCAATTCCATCCATCCTGAGGGCTAAACCATGGACCCCCAGTACTGCCAAACCAGCTCTCTGAGGCTTGCACTGCAGCTACAGCTGCTGCCACCTCACAGAGAGGGTTCTGCCCTCCTGGGGAATGGGCAGCCCAGCCCCAGGAAGGCAGAACAAAGCATTTGCTCTGAGGGCAGTGTGTTACACCCTCTCCCTTTGGAAATAGGTGTTACAGGCTGGCGAGGGGTAGCCTCCCCCAGCCTCTGGAAAAGCTTTGAAGGGCACAGATGGTGCCCTCCTTGCATAAGCCAGTCTACACCAGTTCAGGGATCCCTTCTCCCCTACTCTGGTGTGCAACTGGACAAAGGAAAGGGGAGTGACCACTCCCCTGTCCATCACAACCCTAGGGGTGGTGCCCAGAGCTCCTCCAGTGTGTCCCAGACTTCAACCATATTGCTTTGCAAAGTATGGGGGCACTCTGGAGGCCTCTGAGTGTCCAGTGCCAGCATGTGACATCAGAGACCCCTCCTGATGGGTCCTTAGCTGATAAGGTAGCCAATCCCCCTCTCAGGGCTATTTAGAGTCTCTCCTGTGGGTTCTCTTTAGAGTCTGCTTGCAAGTTTCCTTCAGGAATCCTCCTCAAAAACTTCAGCATCCTCTGACCTCGGATCAACCGTAGCCTGCTCCAAGAAACGCTGTAACTGCAGCAAAGTATATACATGAGATACTTTTCTTCACCAACCTCAGCTCCAAGTCAGCAACTGCAACAGTTTCCATGGTGTGCACGCTCTGAGGACACCCTGTCTTCATCCTGCACCAGAAGGCCCAAAGAAATCTCCTGTGGGGTGACAGAGTCACTCCCCTGCTCCAGCAGGCACCTTTCAAAATGACAACCGGTACCCTTGGACTCCTCTCACAGCAACGGGCATGCTCCTAAGGACACAGAGGGTGGACATCATCGATATAGACTGTCCTGAGGTTCTGCTGACCCAATTTGGAGGAGGTAAGACCTTGCCTACCCAGAGTGCGACGGTACCCTTGTGTACTGCGTTTTCTTCACCTCCTGAGGCCTCTGTGCACTATTTGCAAAATTCCTTCGTGCATAGCCTGGCCCAGGTCCCCAGCACTCCATCCTGTGACACTCAACTCGATGAGTTGTTCTCCGGTGGCGTGGGACTTTCCTTTGTTGTGCTGCAGTAACTGCGTTTTGCACCTCCTTTGTCCCTGTGTCCTGGAACCTCTGGGGGTGCTGGCTGGTATCCTGAGAGCTCTCTAAAGTGCTGAGAGGACCCTCTTGTCCTCACACAGAGTTGAGGCCCCTAGGTCCCTCCAGGGTCCATTCAGCACCATTTTGATGCAAAATGCACCTTGTCGTAGCCAAGGCTTGTTGGCGACTTCCAACACGAAATTACATCTGCAACGATCTTCACGTCGTGGGAAATCTTTTGCATCATGCAGGAACCCACTGGCATCTTCCTATGGTGCATTTCTGCAGTGTTCGACTAAATGTGGACTCTTCTTTTGCACCCTCTTCTGGGTTGGCAGGGGCTCCTGTCCTTCCTGGAACTTCTTACGACTTTCTTTGCAGGTCTTCAGGTCCAGGAATCCAGCGGTTGTTCTTTGCAGACTTGGTTGGCTGCAGCAAAATCCCAATCACGAGGTGTAGTGTGTCCTAAGGAAACTTGCAGTACTTTACTCCTGCTTTTCTGGGCTCTGGGGGCGGGGTAATTTACTTACCTTTACTGTATTTTTACTCTCCCAGCGGTTCTGCACACACTACACTTGTCTAGGGGGGAGTTTGTGATTCACATTCCACTTTCTTAGTATATGGTTTGCGTTGCCCCTAGACCTATTTTCTGCCATTGCATTCTATAGCATTTCCTATTGCTTACATTGTTCTATGACTATTTACTTGTCTAATTTTGGTGTCTCGTGTATATATTGTGGATAATACTTACCTCCAGAAGGAGTATTGTGTCTAAGATATTTTTGGTGCTGTGTCACCCAAATAAATACCTTTATTTTTGGTAACACTGAGTATTGTCTTTACTTGTGTATAAGTACTGTGTAACTATAAGTGGTATTGCAAGAGATTTGCATGTCTCCTAGTTCAGCCTAAGCTGCTCTGCTATAGCTACCTCTATCAGCCTAAGCTGCTAGAACACTACTACATTTCACTAATGAGGGATAACTGGACCTGGTATAAGGTGTAAGTAACCAAGGTACCCACTACAAACCAGGCCAGCATCCTACAAATATTTATCTAAATAAAACAAGACCAAATGCTATAAAAATCCACCATACACAACAAAAAATATGACTTCAGCAATTAAGAACACCAAAATAGTGCTGAGAGTTACAAATGCTGCAATCTGATGTTAAAGCGTCGTCGTGACAGAGTTGTTTTCCACAATGTGACACCACTGACGCAGTTTGCGGAGTCCCAAGGATCAGTACCTTAGCAAAATGTGTGGAAAACAGGTTGTGCCCGGAGTCAGGGAACAAGGCGTCGCTGGATCCAAGTCGGCATCAGTTCCGATGCTGCAGGGCGAAGGAATGTAGGCATCATGAAGAGTGACGGGTCCTTGCTGTGGAGCAGTGGAGGTGAGGCAGTGTCGGTGGCGAAGATTCAGTCCCGTGGCACCTCCGGTAAAGTTGCAGTCCAGCAAATTCACAATACTGCGAGGTGACTTCACGGGGTCGCAATCATGTCACAGGGTCACAGGTGCTGCGACAGATTTGGGCGACATGAATGTCGGATGTATGACACTCCAACTCGTGAGTTCGTTTGGACGACAGTGGCTGCAGTGATGTCAGGCCTACATTAACAGTGGGGTCGTCACGCCTTGGTGAGGTCCACGGATCAAGGTTTAGGTGGCATCCCAGGCTTCAGGCAGCGGCATCCTTAGCGAAGACGTACAGAGTCCTCTGGTGTCGTTTCACAGGATTCTCACCAGAAATGCACTTCCAGGTGCCCAGGAACTGGTAAGGCACTCACTGGCAAGTCCACAGCATGCAGACTCAGAGATTGGTTGGTGAAGCCTTTGCTGTCCCTCAGGCTTCAAAAACAGGGGCAAGCTCAGTCCAAACCCTTGGAGATACCTCTCAAGTAGGAATGCACAGCAAAGTCTAGTCTTTTTCCCCTTTTGAAGGCAGAAGCAGCAACTGCAGGCGAGCCCTACAAAACACAGCCACAGGCAGGGGGCAGCACTTCTCCTCAGCTCTTCAGCTCTTGGCAAAGGTTCATCTTGAATCCTTGAAGTAACCTAAAGTCTGGGGTTTTGGGTCCAATACTTATGCCCCTTTCTGCCTTTGAAGCTGCCCAACTTCAAAGAAAAGTCTCTGTTGTTTACAGGATCGTGCCTTGCCCAGGCCTGGCACCAGACACACACCAGGCGGTTGGAGACTGCTTTGTGTGAGAGCAGGTACAGCCCTTTCCGGTGTAAGTGACCACTCCTCCTTCCAGCCTAGCCCAGATGGCCCAACAGGATATGCAGGTTACACCCCAGCACCATTTGTATTGCTGTCTAGTGAAGATGCACAAACAGCTGAACTGTCAGTCTGACCCAGGCGAGGAATCCACAAACAGGCAGAGTCAAAGAATGGTTTAAGCAAGAAAATGCCTATTCCCTTAAAGTGGCATTTTCAAACTAACAACCTAAAAAACAACTTTACTTAAAGATGTATTTTTAAACTGTGGGTTCAGAGACCCCAAACTCTACATTTCTATCTGCTCTCAAGGGGGAAAATTCACTTTAGGGACATTTGAAGGTAGCACCCATGTTAACCTAAGAGAGAGATATGCCTTGCAACAATGAATAACGAATTTGGCAGTTTATTTACTTTTAGGACATGTAGAAACACACCAGCACATGTCCCACCTTTAACATGCAGTGCACTCTACCCATGGGGTTACCTTAGGTCTACCTTAGGGGTGCCTTACATGTATAAAAAGGATTGCAAGTTGAATTGGCAGTTTAAACGTGCACACAGACCCTGCAGTGGCAGGTCTGAGCCAGGTTTATAGGGCTACTCGTGATGGGGGCACAATCAGTGTTGCAGGTCCACTAGTAGTATTTGATTTACAGGCCCTAGGCACCTCTAGTGGACTGTACTACAGACTTACCAGTAAATCAAATATGTCAATTATGGAAAAGCCAATTACGCATACAATTTCACATAGGGAGTACTTGCACTTTAGCACTGGTCAGCACTTTAGCACTGCACACAACAACAAACTGGGAAGTAGAGGCAAAAAAGTTAGGGGAGACCCCGCCAATGATGCAAGGTCTAACAGTCCAGATATTGAAACTTTGGGTGTTGATATTGCATCATGCAAGTAGCCTGAGACTTGCTCATCAACGTATGTGAAAGTTGATAAGGTAAGCCAGTTAAAGTAGTGTGCCTCTACATTACATAACTCATCTAGAGTTACACAAGGCAGCACACATTGCTGAATTTACTTACTCGGTGTCAGGTAGCCAATACATGGATGAAGGGTTGTTACCTACCTACTGCAAAGCATTGCTGGCGTACATTTCACCAACTTACCCTCAGGCAAATGCGCTGAAATCTGACATATAGCTTCTGGTATACACTTGTAGCAATACCATGTTGACCTTAACTTAAACATTTTTCTGTACACTCATTCGCCCATGGCTGCATTCATCAGTGCATTTTAATGACAGTGCATCTCAGTAGTGTGTGCATGCGTGATGGAGTTTTCTTCTCTGCAAGAACATTGTGGTGTATAATGCAGCGACCCTTTCATCATGATGCAGGTTGACTGCAATGCTGCTGCAATGGTGCTAGCCAGTTTAACTTAGCCAACCAGTAGGTGAGGAGCGTAATGGGCTGTATGCTGCTAACACAGTGCATTCCTGCATGTGAGCTTTTACACAGTGCAGCAACATTGCAACATACCTTGCATTGTATCAATGCTTACCAGAAATAGAACATAGGGGGTCTAGGGGGCATGAGTTTGGCATTTCAATGCCAATCCATGTGCAGACCAATGCATTTGTCCACCATGCCAATTAGACTTAATCCATGCATTGATGCCTACTGGCATTCCATAGGTTTAGTAGCAATTACATTATCATAATGTGCTCCAAAATAGTCACATTGCACAGAGATATGAAGGCTGACATCCAGCTAAGACCTGCAAAGCCACATGGCCAGAACCCTGTCATGTGTGCATCCACACTCACAATGTGCATCAGTCAGGCATTCTGGTAATGATTTGGACAACACAGTGGTTAGAGTAACAGGCCTGCATCCCTACAGCCTCCAGGGCATCAATGTAAATGTTCCTCTGTCACACCATTTCACACAGTGATGACACAGACTACTCTGAGGGAGGCTCAAGTACCTCTGAGACTGGATTTCAACAGCCATGCCTCAGATAAGTTAAGTAAATGAAGAGTGTTGCATCCTTATGATAATGTACTAACACCCTTACAGAAACAATTGTTGACATGTCTTTTTGTTTCTGTCATAGGTAAATTCCATGATTTGGAGAAACATTCAGAGCATCTATCTTAGAAAAAGGTTGTATTGGGATGGCTACCCTGCTGACACTGTTCTACATGATTCAAGAATTAGGTTTTTGTTTTAAAACACAGCTACAGGGACAGGTATGTGTTCACCAACATGTTAAGTGTTAAACAGCAGGTATCCTTTGCTACACCTATGGTCAGTCACACTGGAATTATGTAGCAGGAGAGGTCAAATGTATTCAGCATGTATCTGCATAGTGTGCTGCATGATTAAGGAATATATGTGGCATATTAACACACATTTTGTATTATCCTGATTTCATGATACTTTCCTGTTCACACATGGTAACATTGTCTGTGTATTATAATTGTGTATCTACAGCACCTGCGTTATAGACAAATATGGACATAAGCAACAGAAACCTGCCCAGACAAGTTTAGCGACGTTCTTTTAATTTTGCACCTGCATATAATGAAACATGTTTTTTTATGTTTGTGTTGAACATCTGCAGATTATGCATCATATGATGCTTTATGTGCCAAATTCATCAAGACTATTGATATGCTAACATCACCACAGATGTAAACATGCATGTATCTTGTGAGCCTGCATACATTGTCCCTACATTCACAATGACAATCCTTCTTGTCAATTCCAAAAGCACCTGTTGTCAATTTCTGTTGTGTTGGCACACTGACTTTAATTAGTTGCAGGTGATTGATACTGTCCAATACACATGACAATGTTACAAATCATATGGATCACACACAGATGTCAGTGTACTTATTACACTTACTGGTTGCATTGGGGTCCCAGAGTCTGTTGACCTGACCCTGTTTGAATGGGAGATATTCACCTAGGAGACAAAAATGTGGACATTGCACCGTAAATAGTGCAGTTACACACGGTCCGAATTCCATAATAAATACTATGTCATCTCAGTGTCTAAGATGTATTCAACACCCTTGACACACATATGAATATGTGGTATTAATATAGGATGCAGTTAGTTACTTTAAAGGGCTTAGCTGGCTGGATGTTGAAGGTCAGCGGTATCTATAAGCACATGCCTCAAGCATGCCTCAGACATGTGATTTTTTCAGTACTGCTGATCAGCATCATGTCTGCACCCCCTTGCACCATGACACATGGGTGACATCATTGGCCAAAGGCAGACCGAAGTACTGCTGTGATGGAAAAGGATAGGTGTACAACATACATGACATTGTAAGGGGCATATCAGAGTTATAGTGGTGCTGTTGTGCTGACTAGCGTCAATGCATGCTAGCTTCCAGCATGGTTTCAAGGGAGCATGCCTTATAAGCAGGTTTTGTTTGTCCTATAAGACACATTCCTGCTTATTTACATTTGTCTGAGGCATATTAATCTGTGTATGTGTGCTGCAAAATGCAACACACCTGGAACATTTAACCTAAATGTAGATTAAACATATTTCCTGCTAAGCCATCAGCCGTGGAGCTCTGTCACTTTTGGGGCATTCCCTGGTCAATCATGTATGTTAAATCAGGGAATGCTTATAATTCCATGTGTATTCAATGTATACTGCCACCCACAACTTATTGATGAGCTTCTTGGGCTAGGGTATGGCAACACAGCTATTTGTTCTGTGTTGCTTTAAGTAGCCACTCTGAGGCACACAAAGCACACAAATTGCCCTTATGTCGCTTCAGAATTTTCACTTCATTCATTGCATACCCATGATGCAATGTAAAACTACATTTCAAATTATGTCCCTTTATCGTTTAGGTTATGCATGACTGCTTTTTCTACATTACTACATGCAGATGGTACATACACATACCTACGGGGCCTTCAATATCCAGTCCAAGAAGGTCTACCAAATCAACCTTCCATGCCACTATGTCAGCTCAACAATGTTTAATTTGGGTGACAGTGCGATCCACTCCAAAATATTTTATATATGGCAATGCAGATGTTCCCACCTGTCCTTCTCATCCTTGGACGGGCACCCCTTGCTGACCCTACCCCCAGAGGCCAGAATCCTGGGGGGGGTAGTGCACAAGGAGCCATAATAGGCCCTCCACCTCTTCCTCAGACAAATTCTTATCCCTAACCCTTTCAGACATGTCTCTATCCCCCCATTACACCAAACACCCCAAACAAACACCCATTAAACTTATACCTACCCCTAATTTATAAAAACCCTAAATAGACGTACACCCCACAATACAAAGACAAATACTAACACAAGACAACACAATACAAAACAAAAAGAAACAAAAGTTATACAATTCACACAAGACAAGGGCAGATCATACACCGACAAGGCAAAAATCACTCCAGACCACCAGACACCCTCAAAAAACACATCCAACACCAAGCACAAAGTAACAGACTGTAAGAAAAAGGGAAACTAACTTTCACACTTCCTAGTATGCAGCCTGTCACACTCATTGTATAATTTATTGGTGTGTCCTGCAATTTTCTGACAGTTGTGTCAATTTTTCTGACGCATTGTTAAGCAAATGGACATTGCATGACGGATACACTCGCCAGTAGCACTTCTGCAGTACAGTTAGTTCCATGCAATCACAGCGATGCACAAGTTCAGACCAGTGCAACAGGGGCATTGCATGGGTATGTAGATGTGCAACAGGGCTAATGCACAGATTTGGAGCCGCGCAAGAGGGAGAATGTCTTGTATCTACAGTAGAAGCATGACTTCTGCTGGATTGAACACCTTAGAATCACTTCTATAGTTCCTGGACTGGAGGGGCCCCACTTGGCAGGTCAGAGTGTCAGACGGCAGTGTCCAGGTGCTGAACCAGGGTCGTTGGTACTCTTTGATGTCCCTGACACTTAGAGGCCTATTTACAAGTTGAGTAGCATCGGTCGTGCACCACGCAAGGCAGTGCAATAGATATGAAAATCCTAATAGATATTTATGAAGGCTTTCAAGGCCACTTTGAGTGGCCGTGAGTGGTGCCATAAATCAGGTCAAAAGCAACACAGCATAAATCACACTGTTGCCTTACTTTGTCCTGGGTGGGGCATCCCATGGGTGTTGCCTGGGTGTTCCCAAGCAACTCCCATGGTTTTAAACACATTCCCAGATTACCCAGAACTTGTAGACCTGGGATTGCGCAAGAAAGCAATGCTTTTCCAGGAGCGGCGTGACAAGGAGGAATACATGTAATTATCCTTGATACTTTCTCTTTCAATGTGTGCTGCATTCAGCCACACACATAGCTCAAGGAATATGCTTACCAGGATTTTATATTTGCTTGAAGGTGCCCCCTCATGTTCAAGTATTCCTGAATTCAGTGGCCATAACGGCACTAGCATAGGGAAACAAGTATTAATATGTAATAATATTTTAAAAACAGCATATTCCTGCCCTTTTCCTGTCACAATACTGTGGCAATACTTAATAATCTGTACCACTGTTTAGATTTACTCTACTGTTGAACTGTTTTAGAGTGTACAACATGGAACACAAAGTACCAGCAGGCATACATAACCTTTGTGCACACAGTTTTTCATTTCAAACTGTTAATGTGGCGGTAGTACAGCCAACAGGCTGGTGGTACATACAGCCACATTATGATATTGGCAGGTTGGCTGAAGCCAACCTGCCAATGTACCACACCGACCGCCATGGCAGTAGCAGCCGCTGGGCTGGAGATAACAATCTCCAACCCAGCGGCCGTTACTGTCCCACCAGCGGCATTATGATCTTGCCTACCGCCATGGTTTTTGTGACGTTCGGAACGCCACGCAAACCATAGCAGTAGGCTCTTCCAGTGATAGGGAATTCCTTCCCTGTCACTGGTAGGAGGTCCACCCCCCAACACTCCCCATACTACTTCCATCCACTCTCCCTCATTTCCAATCCCCCCATACATGCACACTTGCAGGTACACACCACACATTCACACAGGCATACATGCATTCAAACACACATGCATCCATTCATTCATGCACACATCTGTACACACATCCAAACTTACATGCAGACATTCATTCACATTTACATTCATACACGTATTCTCACACATATACACACACACACAAAAACAATCAACACTACACACTCATGGGCATGCACGCGCACACTCACACATTCATGCACACACCCCCACACACACACACACACACAAACCCCCACCCCACTCCCCTGTCAGAAACCCGACTTACCTGAATCCCGGGGGTCGTCTGGCAGGGGACGGGATGGGGCGCTGCTATCGCCAGCAGCACCCACCAGCAGAACACCGCCATGCTGTATTATTTCTCATAATAATACGGCTAACCTTCTGTTGGGCAGGAGTGAGTGTAACACAGAGCACTCACACATTCATGCACACAACCCACACACACACACACACAAACCCCCACCCCACTCCCCTGTCAGAAACCCGACTTACCTGAATCCCGGGGGTCGTCTGGCAGGGGACGGGATGAGGCGCTGCTATCGCCAGAATTGCTCACCAGCAGAACACCGCCATGCTGTATTATTTCTCATAATAATACGGCTAACCTTCTGTTGGGCAGGAGTGAGTGTAACACAGAGCAACAGAACTTTTAGGCCAGGAGGCCTCACCACAATGAACCAGGTTTGAATGGTAATTTACCCTACTGCTGTTCACAACAAAACATGCTGCAATCCCCACTTTAGCTCTGTCTTAACCCTGAGAAAGTCAGTAGCATATATTAATTATGAGTGCAGGTGTTTTTGTAGCCACCCTGCTCCAAGCAGACTGCAGCCCTTAGAGCAGGCCTATGTCATGGCACACATGCATACTACCTGTTCCCATTTGGGTATAGCTGGTACAGAACTTTACAGTTCTACCCTCAGGGCAGGACTACAGTACTTTAAACATGCAGGGGCAATTTTTTACCCTACATCTCCATTGCACCTTATTTAGCATGACTGCGCATGTATACATACATTTGTGCTTGACTTTTGACATGGTTGCTTCACCATTTACAAACTCTATTATTCAGGTGGTGTGATGCCTGACCTACATCTCCCTTGTCTTATTTCTCTGAATAATGCCACACATTGCTACTTCACCTGGGGACTGTACTCTGCTACAGGCCTTTGAGCCATGTGTATTACTGTGGAAAGCATGAAAAATGTGTATTTTGTCAACTGTTGCCAAATGTGGCATGCACATCAATCTGCCCATGAAAGGTGTCACATGTTTAACCCCTGCGCTGCCAGGCCTTTTCCCCCTCCTGTGCTAGGCCTTTTTGTGCCTATTTATCATAACTTTTTGTCCACATAAGCTACCCACGCCAAATTTGTATCCTTTTTTTCCAATATCCTAGGGAGTCTAGAGGTACCCTGACTTTGTGGGTTCCCCTGAAGGAGGCCAAGAAATTAGCCAAAATACAGTGACATTTTTTTTAATTTTTTTAAAATGGGAAAAAGGGGCTGCAGAAGAAGGCTTGTGTTTTTTTCCCTGAAAATGGCATCAACAAAGGGTTTGTGGTGCTAACATCACCAGCTTCCCAGCTTTCAGGAGCGGGCAGACTTGAATCAGACAACTCAATTTTTCACAACAATTTTGGCATTTTACTGGGACACACCCCATTTTTACGATGTTTTGTGCTTTCAGCCTCCTTCCAGTCAGTGACAGAAATGGGCATGAAACCAAAGCTGGATCCCAGAAACCTAAACATTTCTGAGAAGTTGACAAAATTATGAACTCAGCAAGGGGTAATTTGTGTAGATCCTACAAGAGTTTCCTCCAGAAAATAACAACTGAAAAAAAGAAATATTGAAATTGAGGTAAAAAAACAGCAATTGTTCTCTACATTTTACTCTGTAACTTTTTCCTGCAATGTTGAAAGCAATATACCGTTACATCTGCTGGACTCCTCTGGTTGCGGGAATATATAGGGCTTGTAGGTTCATCAAGAACCCTAGGTACCCAGAGCCAATAAATGAGCTGCACCCTGCAATGGGTTTTCATTCTATACTGGGTATGCAGCAATTAATTTGCTGAAATATAAAGAGTGAAAAATAGCTATCAAGAAAACCTTTGTATTTCCAAAATGAGCACAAGATAAGGTGTTGAGGAGCAGTGGTTATTTGCACATCTCTGAATTCCGGGGTGCCCATACTAGCATGTGAATTACAGGGCATTTCTCAAATAGACGTCTTTTTTACACACTCTCTTATATTTGGAAGGAAAAAATGTAGAGAAATACAAGGGGCAATAACACTTGTTTTGCTATTCTATGTTCCCCCAAGTCTCCCAATAAAAATGATACCTCACTTGTGTGTGTATGCCTAGCGCCCGCGACAGGAAATGCCCCAAAACACAACGTGGGCACATCCCATTTTTTGACAGAAAACAGAGGTGTTTTTTGCAAAGTGCCAACCTGTAGATTTTGGCCTCTGGCTCAGTCGGCACCTAGGGAAACCTATCAAACCTGTGCATTGTTGAAAACTAGAGACCTAGGGGAATCCAGGATGGGGTGACTTGTGTGGCTCTGACCAGATTCTGTTACCCAGAATCCTTTGCAAACCTCAAAATTTGGCTAAAAAAACACGTTTTCCTCACATTTCGGTGACAGAAAGTTCTGGAATCTGAGAGTAGCCACAAATTTCCTTCCACCCAGTGTTTCCCCAAGTCTCCCGATAAAAATGATACCTCACTTGTGTGGGTAGGCCTAGCGCCCGCGACAGGAAATTCCCCAAAACACAACGTGGACACATCCCATTTTTTGACAGAAAACACAGGTGTTTTTTGCAAAGTGCCTACCTGTAGATTTTGGCCTCTAGCTCAGCCAGCACCTAGGGAAACCCACCAAACCTGTGCATGTTTGAAAACTAGAGACCTAGGGGAATCCAAGATGGGGTGACTTGTGGGGCTCTGACCAGGTTCTGTTACCCAGAATCCTTTGCAAACCTCAAAATTTGGCTACAAAAACACGTTTTCCTCACATTTCGGTGACAGAAAGTTCTGGAATCTGAGAGGAGCCACAAATTTCCTTCCACCCAGCGTTCCCCCAAGTCTCCCAATAAAAAAGATACCTCACTTCTGTGGGTAGGCCTAGTGCCCGCGACAGGAAATGCTCCAAAACACAACGTGGACACATCCCATTTTTTGACAGAAAACAGAGGTATTTTTTGCAAAGTGCCTACCTGTAGATTTTGGACTCTAGCTCAGCCAGCACCTAGGGAAACCTACCAAACCTGTGCATTTTTGAAAACTAGAGACCAAGGGGAATCCAAGATGGGGTGACTTGTGTGGCTCTGACCAGGTTCTGTTACCCAGAATCCTTTGCAAACCTCAAAATTTGGCTAAAAAAACACGTTTTCCTCACGTTTCAGTGACAGAAAGTTCTGGAATCTGAGAGGAGCATCAAATTTCCTTCCACCCAGCGTTCCCTCAAGTCTCCAGATAAAAAAGATACCTCACTTGTGTGGGTAGGCCTAGCGCCCGCGACAGGAAATGCCCCAAAACACAACGTGGACACATCCCATTTTTTGACAGAAAACAGAGGTATTTTTTGCAAAGTGCCTACCTGTAGATTTTGGCCTCTAGCTCAGCCGGCACCTATGGAAACCTACCAAACCTGTGCATTTTTTTAAACTAGAGACCAAGGGGAATCCAAGATGGGGTGACTTGTGGGTCTCTCACCAGATTCTGTTACCCAGAATCCTTTGCAAACCTCATAATTTGGCTAAAAAAACAAGTTTTCCTCACATTTCGTTGACAGAAAGTTCTGGAATCTGAGAGGAGCCACAAATTTCCTTCCACTCAGCGTTCCCCCTAGTCACCTGATAAAAATGATACCTCACTTGTGTGGGTAGGCCTAGTGCCCGCGACAGGAAATGCTCCAAAACACAACGTGGACACATCCCATTTTTTGACAGAAAACAGAGGTATTTTTTGCAAAGTGCCTACCTGTAGATTTTGGCCTCTAGCTCAGCCAGCACCTAGGGAAACCCACCAAACCTGTGCATTTTTGAAAACTAGAGACCAAGGGGAATCCAAGATGGGGTGACTTGTGTGGCTCTGACCAGGTTCTGTTACACAGAATCCTTTGCAAACCTCAAAATTTGGCTAAAAAAACACGTTTTCCTCACGTTTCAGTGACAGAAAGTTCTGGAATCTGAGAGGAGCATCAAATTTCCTTCCACCCAGCGTTCCCTCAAGTCTCCAGATAAAAAAGATACCTCACTTGTGTGGGTAGGCCTAGCGCCCGCGACAGGAAATGCACCAAAACACAACGTGGACACATCCCATTTTTTGACAGAAAACAGAGGTATTTTTTGCAAAGTGCCTACCTGTAGATTTTGGCCTCTAGCTCAGCCGGCACCTATGGAAACCTACCAAACCTGTGCATTTTTTTAAACTAGAGACCGAGGGGAATCCAAGATGGGGTGACTTGTGGGTCTCTGACCAGGTTCTGTTACCCAGAATCCTTTGCAAACCTCATAATTTGGCTAAAAAAACAAGTTTTCCTCACATTTCGTTGACAGAAAGTTCTGGAATCTGAGAGGAGCCACAAATTTCCTTCCACTCAGCGTTCCCCCTAGTCACCTGATAAAAATGATACCTCACTTGTGTGGGGAGGCCTAGCGCCCGCGACAGGAAATGCCCCAAAACACAACGTGGACACATCCCATTTTTTGACAGAAAACAGAGGTGTTTTATGCAAAGTGCCTACCTGTAGATTTTGGCCTCTAGCTCAGCCGGCACCTAGGGAAACCTACCAAACCTGTGCAGTTCTGAAAACTAGAGACCTAGGGGAATCCAAGATGGGGTGACTTGTGGGGCTTTGACGAGGTTCTGTTACCCAGAATCCTTTGCAAACCTCAACATTTGGCTAAAAAAACACATTTTCCTCACATTTCAGTGACAGAAAGTTCTGGAATCTGAGAGGAGCCACAAATTTCCTTCCACCCAGTGTTTCCCCAAGTCTCCCGATAAAAATGATACCTCACTTGTGTGGGTGGGCCAGGTGCCTGCAACAGAAAAAGGCCACAAACTTGTAGGGGTGATAAGCACATATTCTTCTTTTATACATCTTTAGGCTGCTTTGGGGACCCACACAAGTGAGGTGTCATTTTACTTGGGAGACTGAGGGGAATGCTGGGGAGTACGAATTTTGTGCTGGAGCGGTGATCGTGCAAACAAAAGCCAGGAAAATATGCTTTTTTAAGGAAATTTCTAGGTTTGCAGAGGAGTCTGGGTAAGAAAATGTTGGGGGATCCACGAAAGCCACACCTCCCTGGACTCCTTGGGGTGTCTAGTTTTAAAAAATGTCTGGGTTTGGTAGGTTTCCCTAGATGAAGGCCGCACCCAGGACCAAAAACATAGGTGCCTCTCCCCCCAAACACAGGTAGTTTTGTAATATATCATTTTGATGTGTCCACATACGTCTGTGATGTGCCAAACACTAAAATTGTGAAAAGAAACACACTTAGGTTATGTGAAAAAGACCCCTCACCCACCAACCAAGTTGGTGGCATGCTTCATCATCGGGGTCCCACCTGAGACACCTAGCATGTCACAAGTGTGCTGTGACGCCTGATTACAGCGGAGCAGGTTTTGTCATTTGTACGACACATACTGGTTGGATTTGGCACGAGGGTGAGTGATGATTCAGTAGATCAAATATTATTAACAAGAGATTTCACAAATGCACTGGGAATAACTGAAAGGGCAAAAAACTGAACCAATGACTCACAGCTCGTGAGCTGTAAAGCCACGGCAAGGCACCAACCGCTTTACAGTCCATTCACACACCTTTCATACATGACATGCACAAGACCATTCACGCCGCCAGCCACGGGCCCAGCACATTACAACGTCGCATCGACAGACAGCGCCAGTCAAGGGCCCATCACTTTCATACGCCCACATGCCTGATGCAGCAATCACACCAGCTGATGAGTGTGTGGACTGGCGCTTGGCTGGCACCGCTAGACAAGCGCCACCCCAAGCACACCACCAGCCAAGCACCACACCACCCATACCGCCAGCCAAGCGCCACCCCAAGCACACCGCCAGCCAAGCACCACCACACCCATACCGCCAGCCAAGTGCCACTCCAAGCACACCTCCAGCCAAGCGCCACCCCTCCCATACTGCCAGCCAAGAGCCACCCCACACACACTGCCAGCCAAGCGCCACCCCATGCACACCGCCATCACTTTTTTTGTTTATAATTATAAAATAAGTACAAAACTACAAACACAAAAGCTCTAACTAAATACATGACAGTAATGCCAACCGTGAAGCTGAACATATGAAAATATAAAACAGGCAGTTTACGCTCACGGTATTTCCAAAAAGTTTTTCCTTCTGTGGTAACGTCTAAAACAGCCGGGCACACACAGCCCAGGCTTTGAAGGGCATTCGGGGCAGTACATCCGTCTCTCCCTCCGGATTGATCCCCGGGCACATACTCTACATTTCTTTGTGGGCAAGTCTTTTTTGGGAGTGGGAGGAATGTGATCTGGAAAGTGGCGATCTTTCAATCTAGCCACATCCTCCACCACTTCTACTCTAGGAACTGTTGCCCGTTCCACCACAATAAGGCTCTCTATCACTGACTCCTGAAATTTAACAAATGTCATCCTTGACTCAGGTGAACAATCCTTAAACACAATAAAAGCATTAAAAGTTGCCAAATGAAATAAATGTAGGGACAACTTTTTATACCACACGTAAGACTTACGAAGAGCAGTGTAAGTTTCCAACCTCTAATCTACTCTGTCAACACCACCCATGTGCCTATTGTAGTCCAAAATGCACGCATGTTTGCGCACTTCCACAACCTGACCCCAAACAGTCACAGGGGAAGTACTCTCATCATGGATGGTAGATAGCATGTACACATCCCTCCTGTCTGACAATTTCAGAGCTAGCAGGTCATTATTCCGCAAGGCACTGCACTGTCCCCTCCCAAGTCTTTTACAGACAAGCTCCCTTGGATAGCCTTTCCGGTTAGAACGGATTGTGCCACAAGCAACAGTGTCCACTCTAAACAACTCCTTGAACAACTGCACTCCAGTGTAGAAATGATCTAAGTACAAATGGTGACCTTTGTTAAACAGTCGTCTACCAAGTTCCCACACAATTTTTTCTCTAACTCCAAAAGTGGCTGGACAACCAGGAGGGTCAATACTGGAATCCCAGTGTAGACCCGGAAATTATACACACATACTGTACTGCTTTCTGATAGCATATACAGTTTAATCCCATACCGTGCCCACTTACCGGGCTGCTTAAAAACTAAACGTCCCTTGAAAAGGACCAAAGACTCATCCACACTTATCTCTTTGCCTGGAACATAAACCTCTGAAAACCGATCTACAAAATGATCAAGGATTGGCCTAATCTTAAAAAGACGGTCGCAATCAGGGTGATCTCGTGGCAAGGCTAAAGGATTGTCTACAAAATGCAGCATACGAAGAATAAGCAAATAGCGATTGCGTGTCATAGTTGCAGGAAATATAGCCGTTGCCATCAAGGGACTAGTGACCAATAAGAAGCCAGTGACGGCTTCCTGATCAACCCTGTTAGAAATGGGGTCTTTGGTTGACAGTCAGGTTACCCACTGTTCAAGCAAGGACCCTCACTCTAGTCAGGGTAAAAGAGAATCACCCTCAGCTAACCCCTGCTTACCCCCTTGGTAGCTTGGCAGAGCAGTAGGCTTAACTTCAGAGCGCTAGGTGTAAAGTATTTGTACCAACACACACAGTAACTTCAGGAAAACACTACAAAATGACACAACACCGGTTTAGAAAAATAGGAAATATTTATCTAAACAAAACAAGACCAAAACGACAAAAATTCGACATACACAAGTCAAGTTATGAATTTTTAAAGATTAAACTCAAAAATAGCGCTTAGAAACAAAAATGCTTCGATGAGATGTTAACACGGCGTCGTGACGGAGTCGTTCCCAACAAGCCGACACCAGCGGCGCCAGACACGGAGTCGTGTAGACCCCCAAGTACAGTATCTTTGGAGAAGAGTGAAAACAAGCCGATGCGCGAAGTCAGGGATCGCGGCATCTGTGCGAAATGTTGAATCCGCGCACTTCGAGCGGCGTTGGTCACGATGTGGTCCGGCGACTTCCACGGAGTCGCGGACTTCAGCGGGGCTACTGCGGCGTCGGGCCTGCGAAGAGCGTCGCGTTCCAGCGAAGGTCACGGCGTCAGGTGCAGGCGGCATTACCAGATTCAGCAGCAGCGTCGGTCTGAAGTCGTCCGAAGTCGATTTCCTTGGATTCCACCAGCTTTCCTTTCAAGGGCCCAGAGACTGGATAGGGCACCACTTGTCAGAGCAGGAGTCTCTCCAGAGACTCCAGGTGCTGGCAGAGAGAAGTCTTTGCTGTCCCTGAGACTTCAAACAACAGGAGGCAAGCTCTAAATCAAGCCCTTGGAGATTTCTTCACAAAATGGAAGGCACACAAAGTCCAGTCTTTGCCCTCTTACTCTGGCAGAAGCAACACTGCAGGAAAGCTCCATAAAGCACAGTCACAGGCAGGGCAGCACTTCTTCCTCAGTTATCCGCTCTTCTCCAGCCAAAGGTTCCTCTTGGTTCCAGAAGTGTTTCTAAAGTCTGTAGATTTGGGTGCCCTTCTTATACCCATTTTAGTCTTTGAAGTCACCTTTCTTCAAAGGGGACTCACACCTACTTGTGAAATCCTGCCTTGCCCAGGCAAGGCCTCAGACACACAGCAGGGGGTTGGAGCCGGCATTGTCAGAGGCAGGCACAGTCCTTTCAGATGAGAGTGACCACTCCACCCCTCCCTCCTAGCAGAGATGGCTGATCAGGAAATGCAGGTTACACCCCAGCTCCCTTTGTGTCACTGTCTGGTGCGAGGTGAAAAACAACCCAACTGTCAAACTGACCCAGACAGGGAATCCACAAACACAGCAGAGTCACAGAATGGTTTAAGCAAGAAAATGCTCACTTTCTAAAAGTGGCATTTTCAAACGCACAATCTTTAAATCAACTTTACTAAAAGATGTATTTTTTAATTGTGAATTCAGGGACCCCAAATTCCACATGTCCATCTACTCTCTAGGGGAATCTACGCTTTAATCATATTTATAGGTAGCCCCCATATTATCCTATGAGAGAGACAGGCCTTGCAACAGTGAAAAACGAAGTTGGCAGTATTTCACTGTCAGGACATATAAACCACATTAATATGGGCCTCATTCCGACAGGGCCGGGGACGGAGGAAGCACCGCCAACAGGCTGGCGGTGCTTCTGGGGCAATTCTAAACGCGGCGGTAAAGCCGCGGTCAGAAAAGGGGAACTGGCGGTTTCCCGCTGGTTTTCCCCTGCCCCAGGGAATCCTCCACGGCGGCGCTGCAAGCAGCGCCGCCATGGGGATTCTGACCCCCTTCCCGCCAGCCTCTTCCTGGCGGTTTACACCGCCAGGAAGAGGCTGGCGGGAACGGGTGTCATGGGGCCCCTGGGGGCCCCTGCAGTGCCCATGCCACTGGCATGGGCACTGGCATGGGCACTGCAGGGGCCCCCTAACAGGGCCCCATTCTGATTTTCAGTGTCTGCAAAGCAGACACTGAAAATCGCGACTGGTGCCACTGCACCCGTCGCACACCAGCAACTCCGCCGGCTCCATTCGGAGCCGGCTTCATCGTTGCTGGGGCTTTCCCGCTGGGCGGGCGGGCGGCCTTTTGGCGGTCGTCCGCCCGCCCAGCGGGAAAGTCAGAATGACCGCTGCGGTCATTTGACCGCGGTGCGGTCTTCTGGCGGTCTACGCCCGGCGGGCGGCGCCCGCCGCCCGCCGGGATCGGAATGACCCCCTATATGTCCTACCTTATCCATACACTGCACCCTGCCCTTGGGGCTACCTAGGGCCTACCTTAGGGGTGCCTTACATGTAAGAAAAGGGAAGGTTTAGGTCTGGCAAGTTGGTACACTTGCCAAGTCGAATTTGCAGTTAAAACTGCGCACACAGACACTGCAATGGCAGGTCTGAGACATGATTACAGAGCTACTTATGTGGGTGGCACAACCAGTGCTGCAGGCCCACTAGTAGCATTTGATTTACAGGCCCTGGCACCTCTAGTGCACTTTACTAGAGACTTACTAGTAAACCAAATATGCCAATCATGGATAAACTAATCAACAATAGAATTTACAGAGAGAGCATATGCACTTTAGCACTGGTTAGCAGTGGTAAAGTGCTCAGAGTTCAAAAGCCAACAGCAACAGGTCAGAAAAAATAGGAGGCAGGATGTAAAAAGATTGGGGATGACCCTGCATAAGCAAAAAAGTCCAACACGACCCCCTACCAGCCTAAAGCCAGGGGAGAACAATCAATACCTTGATGTACTTCCCTGATTGGGGCGATAGAACAAGGACCCAGGCCCACAACAGCAGGGGCATGTTCCAGTTCTAGGCCTTCCTGACTCCAGTTGGATCACTCTGTCCATACTCTCAGGGTCCACTAAGCTAACCCATGGGGAATCCTTCTCCACATCTGCAGACACCATCTGTGCAGCACCTAACTTTACTTTGCTCACAAATGTATCCCAATGGGCAGATAGCACCACCAGGGCCAACACAGTGGTGTTGCCCACTCCACCCCTGCGGTGTGACTCTCGTCCCCCTCCCCTAGGGGCAACTCTGTCCACCAGGACAGCAAGCCACAGTGACCCCTGACAACTGTCAGGGATGAGAGCACGACCTCAGGCCTCTCTAACCACTGTGACTGTGGAAAGTGGGGGGCGGTAGCCCCAGGTGCCTGGCACCGTTTGACCACTCTCTCTTCCACCAGGTCAGGAATGACAACCTGACCCTGGTCCTCCCCTCTGGGGCTCTGTACCCTCCCTGCAGAAGCGGCACCCCCAGAGTCAAAAACTGTCAGGGTGCTTGTAGAAGCAGTCCTGCACAATTCTTTCACAAGTGCAGGGCTGTTAACCTGCAACTGGTCCGCCAACCTGGGGTCTGTACCTTCAGGTTGGACCAGGGCCAGGGCTGAGGCTTCCCTCCCCCTGCCCTCCCTTCTGGGGTCCTGCACCCCCCAACTAGGAGTGGCCCCCTCAGAAGACAACGTGGGATGGGCACTGTTAGCCCTCCAGGTCAGGGGGGACACCCTGAACCTGGCCTTCCAATCCAGGGTCTGTACCCTTAGATTGCACTGGGGCCAGGGGTGAGGCTCTTTCTCCCCTGCCCCTACTCTCAGGGTTCTGCACCCCCCCTCAGGGAGAGTACCCCTTGAAATCACACCAGGGGGGTGATTGGGCAAACCGCCCACCCCTTCAGGTCATGGTTTACCCCCTGCACCTGATCCTCCAGTCCAGGGTCTGTACCCACAGACTGGACCACTGCCTGGCAACCCAGGACTTCCTGGGGGGCATACCTACCCCCCACCAGGTCAGAGTTTACCCTCTGAACCTGGTCATCCAACCCAGAGTCACCACCCTGCTGTTGAACCACTGCCTGGCGCACCAGGACTTCCTTGGGAGCACACCTACCCCCCATCAGGTCAGAGTTTACCCCCTGAACCTGATCATTCAACCCAGAGTCACCACCCTGCGGTTGAACCATTGCCTGGCACACCTGGACTTCCAGGGGGGCACACTTACCCCCCTCAAGGGACACACTGTCCCCAAGGGCCACACCAGAGTCTGGCTGGTGCAGGTCTCCTGACCTCTGCCCATCTGACAGAGTCTGGATTCCCCCCAACCCAGAAATGGTCATTCTGGTCATTCCTGGGGGGCTCTGCTCTCAGAGCTGACCCCTGACCCTCCAGGTTCTCCACTGGGG